>NW_006432447.1:6784644-6816705 GCF_000325575.1 Pteropus alecto | reverse complement strand
GTATATTAATGAGTAATTCTGAAAGCATACATACAAACTTAGAAGAAAACTTCGAAGAAAAAGGATAACTCTATTATAAAGACACAAGATACAATGATACAGTAAGCCCAATTTTTACAGTTGTAACTCTGAAGCAAATTATTAAGATTTTACATGTAACACTAACAGATATCATTGAGTGATTATACAGGGGGGCCTTATCAGCAGATGTTTTACCTAATCTCTAAATATTCAGCTACAAAAATAATAAAGTGCAGCATGCAAGATCAGACTAAAAGACAAAAGAAATTAAAAAGAATTAAAAATGCCTGCAAAATACCCACAAGTATATGACACTTCTGAAACTATATATCACTGCATTTAAAGGATTTCATTTTGTGATATGCTCAAGTGGGTGGAACCACCCAGAAACTGACAAGAAGGAAGCATGACATCTGGGAGTTATAAATTTCACAGGCCACAATACTTAGAAGAGGTCATTTTAAAAAAAGAAAATTAATTTTTATGATCTGGCAACCACCTGGTCATTCTGAGACTTAAATAAGAAAAGAAAAATAATAAAATATTCTACTCCCTCAAAGCCTAAATACTGCCACCTTTAAAATTGGGATAGTGTCTAGCCAGCTCATAGTATTAATAGTGTCCCGTCTCACAGAGTTACGTTGAGAATGAGATTACACACAGTAATGGGCCATAGTTTAGATCACAGCTTCACGCTAAACTGGCTGACTGGGAGCTAACTACACTTGCTTGCTCAATGAAAAAATGTAGGGACTAGTTACTAGATTTTAAATAAAAAAGAAAAACATTTTAAAACAGAAAACCTCATTTCCATTTTTTTGAAATCCAGGGGTCCCAGCACTTACCACATCACTAGCGCTGGAGAACTCATTATTAACCAGACTTTCCAGAGCCATCCATCGAACTGGCCTGTTTTCATTGTCCCCCAGACAGTGATAGTCCATGGGAAACAAGTCTCTGGAAAGGGCATTGTCTGTGATCTTAACTTGAAGTGTATCATCGATGCTGAAAAGTAAACATAAACATCAAATGCAATCAGAGTATTTAAAAATATGGATCATGGTTACTCTTAAATACAACACAATTCCCACTGTAACTCCTGGAAAAAAAACAAATCCAGGCAGCCCTAACGACAGCGATGAGCCCGTGGTACCTACACACAGTTCCTAGCAGCCAAGTCTTTGTGAATGACTTCCCTTCTGGCCAGATAGCTCATTCCACAGGCAATCTGAATAGCCATGTGTACCAAGTCTTGCTGAGAAATTGCCTGTGGTAACAGAAAAATGACAATGCTTGCAGTTAGCACAAAAATTATGATGGCCTTATTTTATTCCACAAGCCTACTCCATCCCAAAATACTTCTTTATACCTACACATTGAGTGTTAAAAAGCTACTTTTGAACAGTATGTTCCCATAGCTCCCTGTACTATCTTCTATAGTCCTTATCATTCTATAATTTACCATTTACTTCTCCTCTCATGTTAGGTATATCTCCCCAACACCCAGCACGTATAATAGCTGCTCATACATATTTGTTCGATGCTGAATTCACAAAGTAATATTTCAAATGTTTATTACTCAATAACTAGGTTCTTTTCTTTTAAAATAGTTTTTATTAGGAGATTATCCCCTGGGGACCATTTTCAAACTAATACAAGTTTATAGTTCTTTCTACTGATATGTTCCTCTGGAGCCAGTATTGTGGACCAAGGAATGAAATTCTTCCCCAGGTGATGCTGGTGGACTGCAGCCTCAAACCACTTCTTAGGAATCCCAGCTTTAATCCTATCAATTTACGCATCTCATACTTATAAAGCCAAATATTTAATGTGGCCTTTGAATACATTTTCTCCTAGCAACTGTAGTTAAGTACATTATTATAAATCCTAAAACCAACTAATGGGGCTACAAGATACAGCAGCAACAAAACACCCACTAGGCTTTACCACTACTGCCAACAAAATGTGTTTGGAATGTGACCAAATGCTTCACAGCGATGTGCACAAGCAATGAAAGAAAAGAATCTCTTAGATAACTGACATCTTATAGTCAAACTTACAGTCATCAGCAGCTTTTAGTACAATATGGACCAAATGGCTCTGAATATGGACTAAATAGGTCTATTTCCACTCCTAAGAGGGAAATCTAGTATAAACGCCTTCATAGAATTCTCAGAAAAACTGAAATGGTGTTACAGAGGGTTTGAGGTGATAATGAGTAAATACACAATGGATACACAAGGAAAATCTTTCAGCATCAGCAAAAAGCCTTCAGACAGGAATCATAAACCATCTTCCTCTAAACCAACAGGTTATAAATATCCTCTGGTTCACTTTGAGTTTCTTTTTGTAGGCCTTTAAACAGCTTATATTTAAGAATGTTAACATCTGCTTTCAAAGATAATATCAGAAGCTACTGGTAACTAACAACTGGTATTTGGGCAAATTTTTCTCACCTGAGGATTATTGGCCTCCACTAATTTGCACTGCCGTAAAAACAATTTAAGATTCCCCCAATTCATGTAAGGCAATATCACCATGGGCTTTTCTCCTTCTTCTATACACACATGGGTAATAGGAAGAAGATTTCTATAAAATAATAGGAAATCAGGAGAAAGACAAGTGAAATCTAAAACCTCAGGGGCTTATTTTTAATAAAAAACAGTAAGATAAAGATAACCTAAAATAAAACAAGAAAATCTCAAACATACTTAAAAACATGACTATCATTAAAAATGTAGAATTATAAATGTTCATTTAAACTAAACTTTAATGTTTCTTCTATATGTACTTTCTTGATTGGGGAAAGTTATAAACTCAGTTATATCCTATGGACTGGATTCTCCTAAAGACACACTCTAGTCACACTAAATCTGTACTGTAAAGGATAATCAGAGACATCTAAACAATGACTTGACCATGAGCATGTTAAAATAATATCCCACTTTGTCCATCATCATACTTAAAAAAAAAAAAAAGCCCCAATGCAGACTATGGACAAGAATATGATAATCAAGAAGGCCTCTAAGAGAATGATTTGCCACAAAAGCCAAGAAGTCCTGATATGGTCAAATGGGATTTAGAATACAATTTCCAAATCCTAAATTTATCATTTACTGTCTGTGTGATCATCTCTCTTGGCCTTAGTTTCCATACCTCTAACATGGAAATCCTACCAACCATAAAATGTTGCTATGATGTGCAAATAAAGCTAAGCATGTGGTAAACAACTTTGTTCTTTTTAAAATTTCTATGGCACACATACATACATTTCATCCTATTGCCTAATGACACCCCTTCTATTGGTATTTTGAAATAACTCTTAATATTTCCCAAGGTTATACAACTTTTTACATAATTATCTCATCTTCCTCACTAAGCTAAAAATTCCTAGAAGGCAAAAATATAGACTCATATTTTTAAACCCAATGCCTTGTATTCTGTACCACAGAAAACAAGCATTTAATAAATATGTGATAAACATACAAGTAACAAAGCTTTAAAAACATTTATATTCCTTAACAGAATATTCTGCTTCTAAGAATGTTTAATAAAGAAAAAAAAAGCACGACATGAACAAGGACAGTTAATGCAATATTAATAGCAAATAGCTGCAAACAACTTAAAATCCAAAAGGAAGTAAAGAGGACACCTAAAAAATAAGAAAGTATCAATTAAATGGTAACAAAGAGATGTTAAGAGAAAATGAGTAAAAGCTGATCTTATAGGAATGCAAGACACAAAATTCACATGTTTGCAGGATGATTACAATTATGGAAGGGGAAAAAATTCTGCACAGAAATATGCCAAGAGTTTAAGATTTGTTGTCTTTGAGTTGTGGGAGTTTGGATCATGTCCACCTTGCTTTTCTGTATTTCCTAAACTGTCTCAGTTGTACATGTATCTGTTACTGTTACGAAACCACTGTCGCACAATACTGGCCTAATACGAAACCAAACCACCGTCACACAATTCTGGCCTAATAGCGCAGAAGAGAAGGCTGTGGTCTCCCCTGGTGCTGTGTGGAAGTTACTAACAAGGAACACATTGACCCTGAGGAGAAAATGAGGACTCAGAGAGCCTGAGAGTAGCAGCGATTAGTCTCATTTTAAAAGGAGGAAACCAATGTAGAAAGAGAGGTTAGGTAATATGTCAAAGACGAATAGCAGGTACATAAAGAAAAGAGTTCGAATCTTTATCTGATTCTAAAACCTTTATGCTTTCCCCTGGAAAACTGGACATTTCCTCCCAGGGGAGGAGGGAGTATAGAAATGATGACAGAGCTTCTTTTCACACAAAAATGGCAATACCAAGTTTGCACTCAGGATTAAATGAGCATACCATGGTTTCAGGAATATTGTGAAGAGTTACTCAATCTCTTTAACTGCCCTCCCCCCAAATATTTCTCTGCTCTTTTCCTTATGACTGCAATTCACTGGGCAAAATGTAAGGCATTTTATCCAGGCACAGTAAGTTTGCTAGATGAGATCGGTTTATTCTCTCAACCAAGGATTCAAATCTCTCTAGGAGAGTTAACAAGCTGCATGAAAATATTTCAAAGTACAAATGACTACTCTTCATTCTGCCCATATTATAAAGGAAAGGTAGAAGGTTTAGAATCTATAAGAGTGGATGAGAGCAGAAGCAGATGCTATAGAAAAGAAGACAGAGGAAGGGTAGATTCTGTGGGAACTTGAGACAAGAACTGCATGCAGCTCTCAGTCTTGCTGAGTGTGCTTGCAGAGTCAGAGCGGTAGGGCATAAGAAGTGCCTGCCATAAGGCGCCCTTGAGGCAATGAAGACAAACTACAAGTAGAAATAGCTAAAGAGTACTTTATTATGAAGTACTTCTGTAATTAAAAAAGACTGATAGCCACCTTTTATTGACACAGCTATTTTAACTTATAATAAAAAATATTCTCACAGATTACAGTAGCAAAAAGAGTAAAAAGAATTTCAAAATATTTAAAAATATTTCAACACTTTACAACTCAATCATAGAATGATAAAACATGAAGGAAACATGTTTTCGCATGTGGAATTATATAATTAGTTTAAAAAAAGGTAAAATCTAAAACCAAGTCATTTCTTGCTAAATATATTTTGTTTGCCTGATAAATTCTATAATAATGATCACTGAAGATCATTATTTCATTTTTATCCCTCATGCCTAGCAGAGTTCCAAGTATAAAATGGGCACTTAATTTGAATGAAAGAATGAACAAATGCCTATACACAGCTCTGAGTAGTCTAGCCATCAGGGGTCAAAAAAGAAATGCGTGGTAAGCCCTAGCCCCCTTAAAAATGAAATGAACTGCTACAGTGAGTGGAAAGAATCATATATTTTCTATATATTGACAATGTGTTTTGCTCATTAGAAACTAGGAGTCCTGGTATCTTTTTGTAGCCAGGAAGAACAATTAACCATGATCAAACTATAACCTGCCTTTAGAAGACTTTTCCCAATCACTGAATATCCAGTATCAAAATAACCCCAATTTAGTATGTCATCCCATTCTATCATCTAAGGGTATCTTGGGGCTGCTAAATCATCCTGGTAGTATACTGAAAAACTCTAGAGCTTAAAACCACATGACAAAATGCTGCAAATGCTTGCTCTAAACATTTTTCAGCGAAAGCATCTTTGGGCTACAGAGGATATAAAACTGCTTCTTGAGGAAATCATGGTTTTGTCTACATTTATCCCTGTCGCCTACTTCTGTGTTGAAAAAGTGCAGACCTTCTATCAGGATAATACTAGCTAGGTACCAAAGTAGTAGGTTAACATTAATACTAGTATTAAACACTTTTAGCTCTTCCTCCTAAAATCAGCATAACAGAACATCAAACACTTCCAATAGTGTTAAAAATGACATTTCCAACTGATCATTACCAGTTCTTGTCTGGTTACCTAGAGAAAACAAAATGTGTTTTTTCAAAAATAGAATCGAAAGGAGAAATTATCCATCCAGCCATCCATCCATTCCTCTGCAAATGAATTCTGTTCTTGGACTGAATGAGGCCAATGGAAGGAAACATTCTTAAACCACGACTTTAACCTTTCAAAGGGACATCTTCACACCCTCAATACTGTGTGCTCAAGTTTTTCAAAGATCCCTGGCTTTTTTATTTTCAGTGAAACTAAAACGTATATCCAATCATTATATAATCAATGTTCCAAGTGTATGAGAAAACAATGAAACAATTGCCTCAGAATTTGTAAACGTTTTTCTCTTCCAAGGAACATCTATGTTTCTTCCCCTTCTAATACTGAGAATTATCAACGTTTAATGTTTCCTTCAGCCTTGGTTACCCAGAAGCTAAGAGTTGTTTTAAGTTCAATCACAGCAAAAATATTTGTCTCCTTACTGTTGGGTTATTTGTTGTTTTTTTTTCCCACCATCACAATGCCCAAAACCTGAGTTTCATTTTCATTGCCATTTTATTGATCTTACTATAGCTGCCTTCTTTTTAAGTGCTAAAATTCTTCTGAATATGAACCAAAGGGTAAACAAAATTCAAAAATAAAACTCTGTGCATAGTCATCTTATTTTTTAGTAGAACTCAAGTAATTGCTCATGGTACAGAGAAATTAAAAAGCAGGATGCCTTCTGAATGTATCGCTTTCCATCTTTTTTTGTTCATAAATCCATAAATATCTTCCAACAGGGATAGTCACTGTTCCATTTCTTAAACATGTGTGACCAAATTTTCAGTAGGCTATAAATTAAGCTAACTGTATATAGTACTTTAAAAAACAAAAAGTAACAAAAATGTTGCCCCAGTATTGATACTGCTACACACTGTGATACTATATTTAAATCCCTTTTGGCTCAGAAGGTAGAAGATTATGTTATAGCTCTGGGAAGAGGGCTAATATCAAGCTTTTGAAAATCCTCTTAATAAAGAACTACAAATATTATTTAAAAAATCATACTATGACCTAATAGTAAGAGACTGGTTGAATAAACGTGGTACATCCATTCAATAAATTACTTACTATGTAGCCTTTTGAAATGCAGACATGAATTTATAGTAACTGACATGAAAAGTTAGATGTTGTTTTGTTATATCAAGAAGCATGTTTACTCTGTTTAAAGATAATAGTACTGTAATTATATAGAAAAAATATCCTTTTTAAAAAATGCATGCTGAAAATGCATTGAAAGTGATGAAATGTCCAATTACTTTTAAAATATTTCCACACTCAGGTAGATATAGATAAACATATATGTACACTTATGAATGGCAAAATGTTAACTATTGTTGAATTTAGGAGGTAGACTTATTCATGTTTATTATTCCCGTCTATAGTATTCTCTATGTTTAAAAATTTCACTACAAATATTTTTTAGTATATGTATGTTAGTATCCTATTTTTTAAAGAGAAATATGCACATAAATATGTATAAATTCTTTCTCAAACACTTAGCCATGATTACCCAGATGTGGGCTTACATATTCTTCTTTATACTTTACTGTGTTTTTAAATGTTGCGCAATGAACATGCATTTATTTCACTTTTATATTCAGGAAAAAAATTAAGCCATTCCAAAAAGCTTTCGATTCAGAACACATCAGAATGTTCTTAAAATAAAAATGTAATAACATACATTGTTACCATGTTAACACTTAAATGCTGGGTTTTTTCCTCTCACCTGTGATGAAGACCTCGTAGCTTACAACTTTCAGTGAGCATCATTGTCACCTGAATTTCAGAAGCTTGATCTATATAAAGAGACATTGTCTTGAATGATAATACTATAAATATGACATTCATATTTTCTGCTATTAGTAAATAATTATATCAGAATATACGATAAATTTTCATTATAAGTCGCAGATAAATCTAAACAGATCTAGCCTTATATTATAGTAGGTAGTGTCTAATTAAATAGGTCAACATTAACAGAAGCTATTAGGATAATTTGACTACATAAAAATTAGAAATTAAGTAAGGTTCCATAAACAGAGTAGAGAAAGTATAACAGACTGGAAAAATATCTGCAACACATAAGGCATATAAAAGCTAATTTCCTTCCTGTCCCACTTCTTTAAAGAGCTCACACAAAATCACCAAGAAAAAAAATTGAAGAGGCACTTCTCCATTTTCATTACATAAATAGTATATTTTCATTATAAAATTAAAAATGAGTGTTACTTTTTAAAAAATTGTTTTAAGATATTGAAAACAAAACTGAGTACAGTGTATCCTTAAAAACACTTAAAAAAATAAGTAATTTCTTTGCCAGTACTAAAAATAGTAATAATAATTTATAATGCTTTTGACCAATGCAATAAGAGGGAGAAAAAAAGATATAAAAGATAGCCAAGATCCACATCCTAGCTCTAACTAGTAAAATGTTGAACCAACAGTGAAATCCAGACCACTGAACTCAGGCAGTATGATTACATGTCACATTCATTCCTTAGAAGTAAAGCTGTCAAAGCTGAGAAGTCACAAATTTCATTTACTTCCAATTCTAAAGGATGGAATCACTCCCTCTCCCACTACTTGCTATTAGCACCCTCTTTCCAGACAGCTTTACTTAGTCAAGACTTTTGTAGGAATGTCAAATGGATGGACAAAAAGCAAAAGACTTAAAACAGCTGGTACTTTTTTGGAAAAGGTGCTTCTTCATACCAATGTTGTCTAAAAACTGACTGACATTTGGAATCATTTAGTAAATGAGGGAATGCGCCTTTATCTTTCTTTCTGTACTCTAAATAACTTTTAATGAAATTATAGCCACGCCTATTTAGGGGCTGGTAGGATCATATTAGAATTGAAAACCAGTAAGGTAATGAACCTTACCAACCGAGGTTCACACCCAGTTGGTAAGAGTTCACCTTCCCAACAACTGGTATAGAGATCCAAGTAAAACAAAGGCAATTTCAGAATGTGTCATTTCATGTATAATATTTTTCAAGTTCTTAACTTAGATAAGCATGTTCTATTACACTTGCACTGGATGATGATCTAAGAAAACTGTGAAATAGAGAAAAAAATAATTTTATCTATTTAGTAAGAAAAAAATCATTTTCTGGATTCCTTTCCCAATCTAGTCCTAGTCTTTTAATTTTAAATACTGAAAGGTCTATCTTGAAACTATATATTTGAAAAGAATACTTTAAAATAATTTGCATTCTAAAAGTTACAAGAAATAACAAAATAATAAACACACTCTCAAGTTATAAAAATTAGCTATTAAAGAAAATAAGAACTTAATACCAATAACCTTAAATTAATTAATTTATTTTATGGAATTCAATTTCACAATAGTCATTGTGTGAAATTCAGATTCCTAATTTCAATCTCTGGAAATTTATATTGAAATAACTATTAAGTGTGCAAAATTATGAATTTTTTTAAGAAGCTAAACTCCAATTTTCTGCTTATGCCTAAAGGTCAAGGTCAATGACCTTTTAAAAACATAATTTTTGAGCCATAATGTATAGTGGAAAGGGCCTGAGTTTTGGGGGTGTGCAATCTGGGATTTGTCCCTCTGCCCATTATTTCTGTCTGTGTAACCATGCACAAGTCTCCTGTCCTGTCTCAACTTCCATTTAAAACTAAGCGAGTCCTGAATAATGTGTACCTTAGAGAACTAGATAAGGATCAGTAAAGACAACAAATTCCGCACAAATCAGTTGTGTATTTAGAGCGCCCTCAATAAATGCTACTTGTTACCCTTTTATAACAAAAGGAAAAAAATAAAAATGCTTTCAAGCATTAAAAAAATATTTTTTTTTGCATTTTAAGTGGCACTTCTAATTGTGTAGCATTTAATAAAGCATACAGATTTGTGAAAAGAATATTGTTACCTCTACATAGCTTCAATTAAAATAAAAATAACATTCCAAAAGAATAAATCTCAGAGATAATTATGTGGAGTAATCTAACAATTCAGAGGCAAGGACTGTAGTCAATGCACTTCCTCTCTGTTTCCCAAGCAAACCATTACCACATCTTGGCTAAGGACTCATTGTGCTTTCTCTTGTTTCCGTCTGGCTTACAGTGGTAATGAGTAGAAACAAGCAAGTGACTCCAAATTCAAGTGTATACGGAAAGAGGAATCTTATCTTGTAAAACAGTCCTGGTAGCCACATTGTGTTTTCTTATCACTATTATTTCCTTCTTTCCCCCCTTCCAACCCGAAATCAAGGCAATTCTGTACAGAAATCTCTTTTGTTAATTCAAGATTCACACAGAACAAATTAATAATAGCCCAGTTCTAAATTGTCCATAGAATATTTACAAACTCCAAGAGAAATATTAGAATTAAGGGGAAATGTTTTATTAAAAAAAAAAAGAAAGTGCAATGAAAGGTAACGATTATCAAACTTAGGTTCAAATTTACATTTATAAAGAGTAATATGTAGTATAACCTTCAAAACCAGTCGGAAAATATAGTGAGACCTAACTTAACTTAAATATTAACTTTTAAAACTGTTTTGGGGCTATGAGAGGTGGGTGAATAAAATAAATACTAAACGATATAGTAAAATACTTTAGAAAAAAAGGGGTGTGTGTGTGTGTCTGTCTGTAGCACACCTAAACAACCAATTTTCCTAAATTAAAAGAAATTAAATTCTAAAAAATTTGTTACATTAGTACAAACCAACTTTTTAGAAACAATAAACATAAATCCTTCACACTTTCCATGAATTCCTAAGTAAATTTAGAAGCAAGTTCTTATAAATTAACTTTGTAAACGTCATAAAATTGTCACCTCCTACTCACAAAACTGAATTTAATTTTGTCCTCAATTTCTGTATTCAAAATACTAAATGTTTTCCCCAAATTTACATCTTGTCATCCCAACCAATCTCAGATATTAAGCACCCTGTAAATGACCACATTTTCCTTTCTCTTAAAATGAGCATTTAGACTTAACTAAGAACTATTTCAGCTTTTACATAATTGATTACAAATAATTAAAATTCTAATATTTTAAAAGATCTTACTAATTTACCACTTTTAGGGAATACGCCATATATAAATAATATCCTAGTATATTTTGATTAGGAATCTCTAGCTGGAAAATTTATATAAATCAATTAGCAAAAAATTAGGTATCACATTTCTCCAAAAGGTATGTAAAGGAAAATGGGTACCCTCTTCATAAAAATATAAACTAGTGCTACCTTTCAGGAAACAATCTGGCAACATCTATCAAAATTTTAAATGTAAACACCACTTGGGGCAGCAATTCCATATATGGCTGTATCTCCAAAGTTATACCAAGAAATACACACACACAGATATTTTCTGCAGCACTATGAATAATAGCAAAAAAAGAAGGAGGGAGTAGAAGAAACATAAACAATGGCTATTCACATAAGGTGCAGTGGGCCTGGGGGTCATTTTTTTTCCTTAACAGTCCTCAGTGTTGGAGGAGGTTGCAGAGAGGAGGAAAAATAACATGTTTTTTGGGAGGGAAAAAAAAAAAAGAATTTTAATGTATGAAAAACACAATATTAGATACAGCAACAATGAAGTCAAGTGGACAAAATTTAACCTGAAGCCTGCATAATATCTAATCAATGTTTAATGTCTTAATTTCTTGGACTTCTATTTTCTATACCTTAATAAGAAGAATCAAATATCCTTAAAAGCCTCCATATGAGCTAAATTAACATGGACTTATTTAAAGGTCTGGCACACACTCAGAATTTGAGGCAGATTTTGTTGGCATGAGCTACTTAAGCAGGAAAGCATTATGAAAATAGTATGGGAGGAAAAATCTTACCTTTAACTGTTTTTACAAATGCTTGTTTTTCTTTATTTGGATCTTTTTCATCTACTAAAATCCCATGGAAAATACGCCCAAAAGTACCTAAAAGAAAAAGTTAATGAGATCATAAATAACCTTCATAAAATTGTAAATGCAAAACTTTTTAGCACAATAAACCTTTAAAGAAACATAACAAGAATATATGTAATTCACATTACTCTAGCTCTAGAGTAAAAAGACCCAAATCTTTGTTTTTCAATGTTAGAGGTTCTTTGTAATTATGAAAATATCTTGCTTTTAGAAATTTCTCACAAGTATATGAGAATTCTTTCTGAATTATCCCAAATAAACTAATGATATATCCAAGAGCACTGGAGCTCAGTAATGGGGTATCCACAGAGGCATTTATGAATTTCTAGGCTTAACCTTAGAGCAACGAAAAAGGAGAGACATGAACTATCTCCATTCATTCAAAAACAGACATAAGCGATCTCTGTTTCTGTTCATTAAAATTGGCCACTGGGGACAGTTCAAGCCCCTCATTTAGCTGTGACTGAGCTACAAGCAAAACCAACTGATAAATTCAGATGATCCACATGCATCCAAAACTTTCCGCACTGAATTATGGAAGGGAGAAAAAGTACATCTCTATTTAACAACTTGAAGAGCTCAATGAAATATTTTATTATTAATTTCTGTCTTCATCTTTCAGCACCTCCCCAGTCAATACCCTAAAACTCAAAAAAGAAAACAAGGACCAGCAAGTGGGGAGAGAAAAGGCACTAATACCTATCAAACACCTATTAAGTGCTAGTTCATTTAATGTGTATCATTTCATCTAACTTCATTACTAGTTTAAGAGTAAACAATGTAGTCCAAATTTACAGAAGAGGGAATGGAACATAAAGACATCAAGTGACTTCTCCAGAGTCATACAGATAATAAACCATGGGACTGAGACTGAGACTGGAACTCTGATTTAACTCCAAAGCCCATGTACACTCCTGCTAGAACCCCTGTGCTATCTGTCACAGAGAAAATTACTGAAGAATTTCCTTAAGAGGCCTGCTAGGTAGCAAGCATCTTTAAAGAAGAACTAAATAGAAAATATACTTTAAAGGTAACAAATGCCAACACATATGCTTTAATATACTCGAAAATCAAGAATTGCACCAAAGCTGTATTAAGACAAATTAAAGATATAAAGACAGGGCAAATGAAAATCAGTTTTATGAAGGAAATAAACTGTGTACTGCTTTCTATCCTGAGACACAAAATGAGGATAAAATTCTCAAAATTTGAAACAAAAAATTTTTACAGTGCTAACATTAAATCTTCCTTGGAGACCTGATTCTGAGATAACAAATACCTTCTTGGAGTACATCTTTTAGGGTTATCCTCTCCCTGGATATTGCTATATCCTTCACCTTGGCTTTGGCCTCCAAAAGAGTTACACTTCTCAGGTCGTTCTTCTCTATCCGCAAGGTAGGATAACCTGAGGAGCCAACAAAGCCAAAACAAGAAATATAAATACCCTTATTATGGCACTGGGGTCAACTAGTTCAGTTAGAACATCAGGACTCAAGTCACGGGAATGAATGAATGTAAGAATCATAAAAGGAAAAAAGCACACATGAACAGGGAGAAATTTCTTATGAAGGTCATACTAAATTTTAAAGAAAGACTTTTCCTACCCCAAAATCTTAAAATGCAGAATTAAAATAAGAAACACTAAAATAATATCACATTACCACCACTTCAATTGAAACAAATGAAACAAGCTTTGATTCATAGAATTCATTTAATCTCTTTTCTGGACTGTTTTTCTCTCAAAATGAAGAGAGACTTATAAAAATATGTAACAAGATATATAATCAATTTAATCATTCTGATATTCATACAGCCTAGTCATTACATTGTGAAATTCATATGTTTTTCAGTTCCCTTAACTTCCATTCATTTTTAATACAATGACAGCAAAAACAAAATTTCTAGCTACAAATTAAAATTTTTATTCCAAGAAAAAAAAAAGGATAAATAGAAAATCCTGTTTAGCAAATGGAAATTGGAATGGTATTTCTAATGATTTATTTTCTTTGGTAGATATTGGAAAGAAAAATCCCTGTAGAATTAGTAGACCCAGACAATGATCATCAAATGCCTGCTAGAAGAACTACATGAAAGGCTTTGGGCATCTTTATAACAGATGAGTCTGGCTGACAACACCTGATTCTACTGATCAGCAGTTTGACCATGATATTTCTAGTGGTATGAGTATATGTATTTGTGTATGTTTATTCCTCCTGGAGTCCTCTGATCTTGGCTCTGTGGTCTGGAGTGTTCTGTTATTTTGGAAAATTCTTAGTCATTATGTCTTCAATATTTTTCTGCTCATTTCTCTTTTATTTATAAACAAATGTATTTCAATTGAGTTTTTAAAAAGTGTTTTTATTATATATAATAAATAAATTATTACCTATTTAAGGTAATGTCCACAAAAACAAGAAAATTTCTTATGATGGTAACTAAAAGTGTTTTCATAAATAAATGTATTTCCACTTTTTAAAAAAAGTATTTTGCTTTTAGCATATATAATAACTGAATTATCTACCTCTTTAAGGTTGTAGCCACAATTACAAATTGACTCTAATGAGCAAAGCTTGACATTTAAAGATTAAAAGCAATGATGTGTTTATGCTGAATAGTCTCTGAACTACTTACATATCTATCATATTTTCTGAAGAGCATATATTTCTTTCTTTTGTTGGTGGTGATGGTAACTACTGTTAGGATTTCTTTTAATTTCTTTTAATCTACTTTTAGGATTTCTTTTAATTTCTTTTAAATTCCTCTTTCCTTTTTCTTGCCACTGTCTTATTAAAGAAACCAGGTTAATCATCCTGGAGAATATCTGGCATCTGCTTCTTCGAGTATCATTTAATTTGTTCTTCTATCCCTATATTTTCTATAAACTGTAAATCAATTCTATAGCCTTCATTCGATCCAGGTTAACTCTTAGAGGAGGATGGGGAAACAATACTCCATGAGTGGGTACATCACATCTAGGAATGCGAAATAATTAGCCGTCCTAATTCTTGAGATGCTAAGTTTCATTAGTGGATCCAGGCGGTGAAAAGTCTGGTCCCTCAAATGGTAAAGTTCTCATTTCCCTTTGTTTGCAGGGTTTTAAATAATGATAATCTTTTCCTGAACCAAATATTTTATTAGGGGTTGCAAACAGATTTTCTAATTTGATCTTTCCTTCTTTATTTATTAGCTGGTGTTCTTCTGCACAGAAACATTTTGCCTCATCAACCAGCACTATCTGGTTACTCTGAAATGTAGTTCACGTAGCCACTTGTCAGAGTAAGGTATTACTGGTGCCCCAGTCACTTCTCATAATAATCAAATTTTTTTAAAGTATCATTACAAACTCACGGACTTTTACACATTTTATGTTACAATCTGCTGCAGTCATTATTCTCTTAGATGCTCCAATGGTCTCACATTGGGAGCTCACCAAGCCTTTAATAGATTCCCTGGTTTCCGACTCAGCCACATGTCCCAGGTTTATCTGTACTTTCCTGACCCAGTCCTAGAATTATCCATTTCTCCAAAGAATCCTGGTTCTTTGTAATGGGAAACAGTACTGAAAGACCGCAACACAGCATTGGATGAAGAATGGATATTCTTGATATTAGTTTACTAAAGAACCCAAGGATGATAATAGTTAATTGCCTACAGGAACCTAATTAATCAATGGCATCACTGAGTGGAGCCCTGACTTGTGACCCACTATCTATCCTGCTGATTATGTTGTTTCTTATTTGTAAGATGAATGATTCCTCATTATGTATAAATTGTACTCTAAGAATGATTATTTTCCCCTAAACAGCAACGTGTTAAAGTATAAAACCTTGTTCAAAAAAAGGAAATCAGTTCATCCCATGCTCTCAATTCTGATGGCAGCTAGTGTCCTATCATGATTAGAAAACAATGTAAAGTTCTTACCCTATCCCGTAAGACCATCAAACAATTCATTAAAATCCAAGTCTGTCATCATGCAGTTCAATAGTTTATTCTAACTACCTGAAAACTTTCCTTCTGAATTTATACAGAAGAGATTCCATAGCCCTTTTATTATAATTAGTCTATGGAAATCTCTACAAAATTAAATCTAGCAATTAAACTTAAAATTGATTTTTAATACCTTAATTTTAGAATGTTTTATTAAATGCTCTAGAAAGCAAAAGTTGAATATCAAGCCTAAGTCTGTACTCATTAGACATTATGTACATAGTATGGTACACATAGACCACTTTAGTAAACCATTTTTAGAATTAAATTAACTCTTACTGGTAATAGGAGTTGCGTTGTTGGGTGTGTCAGCTCGCAGATACTGAGTCGTCTGGGTAGATGGCTGAGACAGCCCTTGGGAACTACTGCTGGCACTGATGCTGCAAACAATTATTAAAAGAGAAATATCTGGCAAGTTAGCTTAGATGAGAAATTTCCTCCTTCCGTACATACAAAAATACATGTAGACATTATAACCAGTTTAAAGTCCCAATGGAGATCACAATACATGGATCGCCATCACAAATGTTCCATATGGAAATTTTTAATCTATCTCATAATGTAAAGCTATTTTTTTTTCCTTTCTATCTCTATAATCATCAAGTAGGTTCATTTCATCAGTCATTCAGGAATGTAGGTACTAGTCCTCAGATACCACAGATAGTAGCAGTTCTGAACCTCACACAACTATAAAGAACTATGAAGTCTCTCTTAGGAAAAAGGCCCATACCAATCAATTGGATTGCTTTTAAGAAAAGGAATAGAAAGACAAGTCTCTTTTAATGATAGTCCAAAATCAAATGGCATACAGATGAGGGAATAACTAAGCATTTACAAATTATTATTACTAATTATTTTTATTGTTACTAATATTAATGCATCCCCAATCCTTAGAGAATGACAGGGAACAACAGGGACCCTGTTTCTGGAGTTCTGAGTACTATTCAAAGATTGCACTGGAAATCAGAGTTTTTAAAAGTCCAGAATTCAAAACTGGGGAAGGAAAAGAAACGTTACCCTTCCTAAAGAGGTAAAATAGAAAACTTCAATTTACTTACCTATAACATAGGGTTAAGAAAAACCTGCCTCCCAGGATTTTTGTGAGGCTCAAGTTGTATAATAACATATGTGAAAGTACTACTTAAATACCCTGCGATCAATAAACACTGATGGTAGAATACGCAGACCCCAAATTATTTACTATTGTGTTTCTCTCCAATATATGAACAGTAGGTGGCACTCTTGTACCACCTCAAAATTCTTGAAAAGATCGTGGACATACAAAAAGATGTTATGAGTACATCCAGGTTAATTTTTCACTTGTTCAACAGGTATTTAGTGGGTTCCTACAATGAGCAAAGCACTGTTAAGTGGTCAGGACAAACCTTTTAAACCCCAGACATACTGCTAAGAGAGAAGGGAGCAGTCAGGGATCCACCCTGACAACTATTAAAACCACTATCTACACAGCTAAGTCACATGAGGTAGAAAATGAAAGTGTATTTGCTAGCACGTAACAGTTTAAAACCAGTCTAAATAAATTATCTCATTTGATTTTCATAAGCAATTAAGAATAGTTACGGAAATATTAACTCTGTTTCAGAGTTGAAGTTAGAAGTTAGGGCAAAGATGACCCCATTTTCTTTCAGAGAACTTATTACAATTTGTATTTCTTTGTTTTTCTCTGTAACTCCATTCATTCATTCATTCATTCATTCAACAAATATTTATTAAGTGTGTACTACATACCAGATACTGTGCTGGGTGCTGGGGATACAGTAGTGAACATAACAGACAAAGACCTCTACTCTCACGAAACCTACATTCCAGCAGGGACAATGAAGGCAGTCCTTCCTCCCTAGCACTTAAGCCAGTGCCTGGGACAGTGGACACCAGTGGGCCAAACTGAGCCTCAGTGAAAGCTCAAGAAACAATTATTGAATCAATCAACAAACAGAAAACTATACTTCCTCGGGGGGAAAAAAAAAGATAAAAACCAGACAATGGTTGCTTCTGACATGATCTGGTGATACATATTGAAAGAGACAAAGAATCATTGGTATAACAAAATGGTTTTTTGCTTCCCTCTAGTCATTCTTCACTCAACAAATTCTTCATTCAACATTCATTTAACTGATACCTGTTAGGCACTGGATATAAAAACAATTAAAGAGAAATAAAGGGGACCTTGTCACCAGTAAGGGTGAGGGTGGTAGGGTAATGGAAATAAAGTAAAATGAAGATATTGCCAAATAACACGTTCAAGTATCCCATAAAAGAGGAATGAACTATTCTGCAGTCATAAACTAACAGGGAAAGACTACAGTGTAGAGAGGGTGCAGATCAATTCCTCTGTGGAAGGACTTTAGAGTGAATAAGGAAAGAAGCTCTGCCTCTCCAGAACAGACTCACCTGGCATAACAGAGAGATTGAAAAGATAACCTTATGGTTATCTGTCAGGAGAGGGACAGCCACATACATGGCATCCAATTGTTCCTAGCAGGAGCACATCTCAGGCAGTTTTATCCTCTGCCTCTTAAAAAGCTCTGTGTATAACAGGACTCTAGCTCCTGAATACCTGGAATGGAAGAATTCTCTCCCATCCCTGTCCAAGGAATTCCATGGAGCCATAGATTCCATTAAACCTCACAGGGCTGTTGTGAGAATTAAGGGGATTAATGGATATAAAACATGTGGAACAGTGCCTGGCATACAGCAAGTGCTTTATATAATTATAATACTAAGTCATTAAAATACAGCTATTACAATAATGAGTCTCTCCGGCTGCTCTACCCTGTTTCCAGTAGGGCAATCCTAGAAAAGTTATTCTCTTTAAGCCTGTTTCTTCATCCTTAAAACAAGTACAGTATCATACCCATAGGTGGCTGTATCAAATAAAATAATACGGCTTAGTAAACAATAAACAATAAAATAAACAATAAAAAGTACCAGTAAACAATAAACACTCAACAAAATGGTAGCCATAGTTATCTCAGTGGTCTCTATGCAGAGAGAAGTAACAAGTGTCTCTGAGATGGTATCAGATTACTGGATGGGAATTTTCTAGTCACCACTGTCAGCTTGCCTGACACATAATAACTACTGGCTAACAGAAAAGGAAAGAGCTAAAGAAGAAATTAGTCCATCACTATTAGCACACTGCACCTCTCTGAAAACAAAAATCAAAATAATGGCACTTACTATATGCAGGACTGTGTTCTGAGAGCTTATGGTATATTTCGTTAAAACTTCACAACATCCCTAAGTATGTGTCATTATGATTTCTGCTTCATAGATGAGAAAAACTAAGACAAAAAGAGGCTGCATAACTTACCTTAGGCCATAAAGCTAATAAGTGGAGCAGCCAGAATCCAGAGACGCTCTGGCTCCAGAGCCAAGCTCTTAATCACTATGCTATGCTCTGAAAACAAGTGATAGTGTAAGCTACTTTTTTCAGGCAATGTCTGGAAACCCTCACCTGAAAACTAGAGAGAACTAGAACCAATTCATGGGTGGTAGAAGATTATTTCAGCAGACAGAGGTGTATACCCCATAGAATCAAAAAGTTCTTGCAAAACTCTGGCCTATGTGGGTTCACAGCCCCAGGACACATGCAAGCATGCTAGGGAAATGTGGGTGTCAAGACTGACTTCCAAATGTCACGCTCTTCAATGACTCTTATCTTCTCTGAGTCCTATCAAAATGTTCCTGTTACCTCATTTCTCCCTCGGTGTTTCTAAATACCACTTCTTCCTCTACAAAACCTAACTCTGACTTCGACACAAAACATATTTTGAAAAACATCACCCATGCATTTCTCTTTTCATTCTTATCATTCTCTTTTTTCTCTACTCAGGTAAAGAAGTAAAACAGTGGGAACAGCAAGTTCTTAGGGACGGCTCCCTGTCCCCTTGGGTTTGTATGCCATAAATATGCTTACCCACTGTACATATGACACTGTGTTAGGACTGGGGATTCAACAATGAATAAGACACACTGCTCCCAAACAGGAAAAAGCTTACATTCTAGTAGGAGAGATAAGTACACAAAAAAAGTGATTTTAGAAGGAAAAGGTATAATTATTGCTACCAAAACAGAGACAGAGAGGGAGGGAGAAACGAAGAGAAGAAAGAGAAACGAATAGTTGGGAGGCTTAGGAAAGACTTAATGAAACAGATAGTAATGAAGTTGAAATCTGAAGGAAGAACAGGGTTTAGACTGACGAAAAATGCAGGAGCTCTGTGGGTAGAAGGAAAGCATGAACAAAAGTCCTGAAGGGGCAAGTGTGGAGCAAAAGTGAGGAACAAGTAATCATTTGACTGGAGGACATGGTAAGAAAGAGAGAAAGGTCCAAAGAATATGGGTGATACGTCGCCACATAAAGGAGGGCTTTGAAAGCCAAGTCACAAAGCTGGGAATGTCTTCAGTCAGCAACTGGGAATCACTGAGGAGGGAAATGAGAATTGGGTATTTGGGAAAATAAACCTATCATCCCTCTTTACCTCTTGCCTATCCTTGCTATAATATCTCCCTTGTCATCTCTGACTCTCACCCAGGCTGGGACAAGCACCTTTTGTATTTCCACGCTATAGTACATATATCATGATCATCAACTTTACAAACTTTTATAATTATGGGTTAATGTCAAAGATTAAATATTTGAAGCCATGCGGTATATCATTAATTTTTTTATTCCCAGCACTTAGCATAATATCTAACCCAGTGTACCTCAAAGACTACACATTAGAATCATTCAAGAAGCTTCAAGAAAAATAATGATGCCAAAACATCACTGCAGACCAATTATGAGAATCTCTGGAAAGTTGGACCCAAGTTCTGACATGTTTTAAAAGCTTACCAATGACTCTAATGTGCAACCAGGAGAACCAATGAATTAAATCTCAGCAGGTTCTCAATAAATGCTTATTGGATGGATGGACAAACGGATAATAATGAAGGGACGAAGTAGGAGGAAGAAACAGGGCTATTTTTAAAAGGTACTAGGAGTCTGGAATAGAGTCATGTCAAAGGGGATGGGATAAAGGTCTGATCTCCACTTCTTCCCCACTAACTAATGAAGTATAATTTCTGACTTCACAAATTTTAAAAAATTAAATTAACTTAAAAAAAAAAGAAAGAAACACAATGACAGTAACCACAAAGACAGTAACTTCCCATGTGACTAGAGCTTAATCATCCTCCCTCTTTCCCCTGTGCACCCGTGTGCATGGGTGTCTGTGGGCTCCCATGAAAGTAAATTAACCGCTTTAATTTTTTTTCCTTTTCCAAGATATGTACAGTACCTGTCATCCAGTTCAATCCTTTTCATACTATGAAGGTGCAAAACAGCTAATATTATTGCTACAAGAAATATTACTGCACAGCAAACCCCTACGCTGATATAAAACACACGCGTAGAAGTGGTTGGAGCTGCATGTACAGGATCATCTGAAATAAAAATGAAAAGCAATTAAGCTTTTTAAAAAATATATCATCAATTGCTTTGTGACCTAGTATACACAATGAATAACCTGTTCTTTGTAAAAAAGATTTTATGTGTCCATTCCTTGATAAGATCAGTTACTAATAGTGTGCTGATGTTAAGTTCACACAAATTTTTAATGTTTTGTTGTAGTTTTAAAAAAGGGTTTTAAACAGAACTTTTGGTTAACCAGTATAAAAGTCACAAGTGGTATACATATAATAAACCACCTATAGCAGCGCTGTCCAACATAACTGATGAAAATGTTGTATAGTGTGCTAAAAGAGTAGCCACTGGCCACGTGTGGCTTTTAAGTGCTTAAAATGTAGCTAGTAACAACTGAGGAACTAAAGTTTTAATTTCATTTCATTTTAAATAATTTATAGTTAAATGACCATATGTAGCTAGTAGTTACCATACTGGACAGCACAGACCTTTAAATCTTTCATACTTCCTCATCAGTGATGCCTGGAGCAGAGAGATCAGACTCCTTTGCTGTCAACCACCACTGACTCACAGGAGAACAAATTATACAACACAGCAACTCGCAAGATTAAAAAAAGACAACAAATGCGTAATCTTTTTCTCTTTTGAGGGTAAAAAAATTATTTTGCTTATCTGTTTCTAAAGATAAACGCAGAAAAACAAGATATTTATTCATGAAATAAAATAATATTCACCTTTATATTATTCAAAAAAAGAGAGAAAGCAAGCAAACTTTAGCAATAGGGGAAATAACTCAAAGAGGTAATCACACATACAGAGAGGCAAACTGAGAAAGAGACACACAAAGGTCCAGAAAATGACTGAGCAGAGTGGAAGACAGAGAAATAGGAGCAAAATTGGAGATTCAAGTAGTTCAATAAGGAGTACTCACATCATAATCCAACTGAATTAAACCTAAGGAATTTGGGTTTTATCCTCAATGAGAAGGGAAATCACTGCAAGGTTTCAAGTAAAGGAATGACACACACTCTCATACTTGGGGGAAAAAATGACTACATGCCATGTAAAGAATGCTGTGGAAAGGAACGAGGGCAGGAGTAGGGAACAAGTGAGAAAGTAACTAGAGTCGTCCAAGAAAGACACAGCAGTGGCGTGAGCAAGAGTGTTATAGTGAAGATGAGAAGTTAATGGGTTGGGAAGCAGAGTCAACAGAACTTGCTAATGGAGTACACTGAGGTACAAAGATAAAGAGGAATCAAAGCTTTGGCTTAAAGAATTAGGTGAAGAATGGTACCTTTACAAAGATAAAAAAAAAAACTGGCTGGGGGAAGAGAAACAAGAGTTTTGTTTTGTCTAAGAGTACCTAGTACATAACTACATGGAGATGTCAAGTTGACAGAAATACAAGTTTGGAGTTCTGTGGATAAGTTAGGACAAAGGGATGAAAGTTATAGCTTTCAAAAACTTGGAAATAAGATTGCTTTCTAAAACTTAAATTTTGAATCAACAAATGGCAAATCAGAACAGATAATGCAAGGACAGAATGGCTTCTAGGGCACTGACTGCGACTTGAATGAAGGCATTACTTTCCTCGAGAATGCCATGGGCTGTTTAATTTTGGGAGGAGCAGGGAAAAAAGTCTTAAAGGGCTGACATTGGCAGTACCGTCCAAACGCACTCCAGGGCAGAGAACAGGACACTGCTTTGCTGGACAGGTCCCCCAAATGCACCCTGCTCGATCACCTCCATATTCCAGGCTTATGTATATACTGTTCCCATTCCTTCATTTTGACATTTTACCTGCCAACACATGGCAACCCTTCGGGTCTCGGATGAGATGTTACTTCCTCAGGAAGTGTCCCTTACTCCTTCAGAGGAGATTACATGCTCCTCCTCAGGGTTCCCAAAGCACCTTGCCTTCTCACAGCTTGCCACACTACATTGTTATCACTGCTTATTGCTTTGTCCATCTCCTCTACTACATTACAAGCCTTTGAGGGCAGGGTCTGTTCTGCTCAGAGTCTAATCCTCTGTTTCAATCATAGCACCTGGCACATCACAGACTCTCAATAAATGTTAGATGGATGGGTAGATAGAAAGGGAAGGAAGGACGGAAGGAAGTAGTAAGGAAGAGACAGACACCAAGAATATGCAATACTCTACTCTCTTTGTGAGAAATAACATCCTATTAGCATAGAAATGGGTAAAATCACCAGAATTTTAAAAGTAAACTGGGGAGATGGGTTAGCAATATTTTTTAAATAGCTTTTCTTTCTTCTTAAAGATAAAGCCAAATAAAATGTTCTAAAAAAAAGTAGACAGTATCTCATATTATTTTACTTTCAAAAAAGGTCTACTTTGGTACATCTATGAGGTGTTGAAAAAGATAAAATAAAAGTACATACTACCATCCATGAACTATTCTTGTCAAGAGCTGGTCCTAAATCTACTCAAGTATGAAATCTAACTACTAGTTTATAGGAGAGAGAAAAACATGTCAAATGACACCACAAAGATGCAGATGTGGGAAATTCTATGGAACAAATGACTCAATTTCTTTAACAAATAAGTGCTATTAGCAGGGGTGAGGGGGTGTTGGGGGTGGTTTCTGATTAATATAAAATACATGCCAATTGAATATAATGTGTGTAGACCTCATATGGATTCTGATATAGGAAAAAATTTAAAAAGATGTTTTTGAGGCAATCAAGTTAATCCGAACATGGATTATTAGAAGATATTAAGTAATTGTTAATTTTGTTATATGTAATAAATCAAATACAAGTGAATAGGTGTTGAGTGATTGTAGTTATTTTTCGAATGGTCTTTTTTAAAAGAGATCCACATTGAAATATTTATGGGTGAAATTATAGGATGCCTGGCATATACTTTAAAATACTATAACCCTTCCCACCCACCTACCCATCCAGAAAAGGAAGAGAAGATCAATAGAATAACACTGGCAAAATGCTGTTATTTAAGTAGGGTGATGGTCACATGGGGGTTCATTAGCGCATTCTCTCAACTTTTGCATACTTGAAATCCCCCCCACAAAATTTTAAATTTATTTCCACAGAGAGAATCTAGTAGCATTTTAAGATACTGCTATTAAAACTTGCAGGAAAAGTGAGACTCAATGATGTGTCCATGACAGAAAAAGACAAAAGAAAAGAAGTCTAAGTTACCATCTAAACATAGCCATTACCATAAAAATAAAAATTCTACTTTGAGTTTCTGCTCTGTAGGTTTAAATAACATGGTATCTTTTTAAGCTTATATTTTTACCTGGATAAAATTGGTTGAGGATTAGGACCAGATAATAAATCAGATTTTCTAAACTTCTGCTAAATAGATGAAGACCTTACACATATTTTGTGCTCATACTTTATGACCATTTGAAATGATATGACTTCTTGCTTATAAAAGTTTTTTAGGTCAGTTGTTATGAAATATGTCTGAATATTACTTCACAAAATGTTTAATATTCTAATAGTTTCATCCAATTATATATCAATCTATCAAATATCAGTGAATTAAACAGCATGACATCATTTATCTTTTGACAAAACTGGAAACAATTTTCATCCCTAATGATGGAGAAGGATAATAAAGTAACACTTACAAATAGTTCTGCTAGTGTTTTTGTCCAAGGCTGAAGTTTTTACTTCTTCAAGTTCTGAATTAAAAAGGAGATAAAAGATGCTTTAGAAACTCTTTTCCATGAAAATCCTTAAATATTATAAAGTACATTTTCTGAATTTCTCTAAGATAGTTTTATATTCTATCAGAACACTGCCTGAACTAAGTAACAAGGTATTTGTTGCAAGATAATAAATGATAGACTACTATTCTGATAATCACTATAATCATCAATCAATAGTCTATGCCAGCATTAACCAAAGGGTGTTCCTTATAGATGATCAATGAAAAAGGGTTTCTGTGGTCAAGAAGTTTGGGGACAGCCACATATTATGACCTTTGTGGAGGTTCACAGTGCCCATTAGCAGAGTGTAAAGGCTCTGAGGAGTTCTAGAGTAATGACTTGTCTGATCCAGTAATTCCCATCCTCAGATGATAAAGGAAATTTTTCTTGACAGTAACACCTATTAATATTTGATATAGTACAGATATGTTTTCTGTTATAGACAGTTTTTAAAGTGCTGTAGGATGAAAAACCAGATAAATACATTAGGATTACATATTAAAGTAAGAGTCATCAATATGAACTGGATGATGGTATGGTCATTAGTATAACCAGCAAATAAAAAGGGATCAGAAACAAGGCTCTACGCTCTTCACTAACTGGTGTACAAGCTTAGGTGGCCTCTTAGGGCCCAGTCTCCTCAAATTAATAATATAATGACTAGTTGAATTAGAGAGCCTCTAAAGTCCACTCTGGCTTTAAAATTAAATGAAGTAAGTTCATACTGAATACCCTAGAACTGAAAAATGTATCAAAACACCAAAGCTAACTCTTTATTTTAAAAATGTCTATTCTAATGCAACACAGCTTTTTTATTGACATGTATCCAGACATTAGCCATTATAATTCACTTGCTGGCCTGAGGTGTTTGTACAACACTCAGCACTAACTTCAATTAGAAAATGTGTTAAGAGACAATTTAACAATGAGGCTAAGGGTTTGCTGCACCACTTAGCTGTGTGACCTTGGCAAGTTGGTCAGATTCTGAGCTATAGCTTCCTCTTCAGAAAAAGGAGATACTGAGAACCTATTGTCTAAGGTTATTGTAAGGGTTAAATGGGTTTATTGCACGTAAAGCACTAGGAACAGAGTAAGCACTCCATAAGTTTAGAGGGGGTTTTTTAGATTCGTCGTTTTTTTCTTTTTCACATCCACTGTAATTTCTTGAGTAATAGATTATTCAAAATCAAAAACTAACATTCATTAAGTACTCACATATGGTATTCCAAGCTTTAGGCTAGATTTGATTAATCTTAAAAAAACAAAACAAAACAAAAACCTCTTAAATAGGTCATTATGCCCACTTTACAGATTTAAAAAAAACTGAGACTTAAGCCATTTGTCCCAATCTCTTGCCAAGAACAGAGCCATAATGCATAACAGAAATTTTATAAGGGAAACGCAATTAATACTCCATTACTCAGGGGCCTCTATCAGAATTACCTGATTTCTTTTTAAGCATTCAGCTACTTTAGTGCTATTTCACATTCCTAATATAAAATGCCTAGTAATTCTGATAAAAGATAGGGAGATAGTGAGATGGAGACTGAGTAGAGCTTGAATAAGATTCTTGGCTACAAGCTGTCTGGCAATAAGCTTGGAATTTCATCTGTTAGTGCTCTTTCTTTTCTCATTCGCAACCATAATCAAAATTTGGTTACAAATCTGTAAAACAGACGACAAAATCTATTTTTGACCTTCTCACATCTGCATAAAACACACACTTTGGTAAATAAATTCCTTACTTTTGTAGCACATTTTCCTTCGTTTAAAATTTAAGACTGTAAAGTTTTTTGAAGAATTCACTGTCAAGTTGAGCTGCATTAGTATCATAACCTCAGAATCTACTTTGCCAGTACAGGAAAGCTCGACCCGAAACACTGTTTAAAAAAAATAAGAAAAAATATCTTAATTAAAAAAAAAAATCAACATTAATGCCCATTAAATATTTTAGAAGTATTTGATTTTTGTTTCAATGAAGCTAAAAATAATACATTTACATAAAATACTAAGCAAAAACTTTCAAAGAACTTATCTTCAGACTATACAGCTTTAGATAGTAAGTACTTCATTCATTATGGATATAAAAGACAATGTTAAAGAACAAACCAAGACATAAATGAAAAGATTACTTTCAACTTTTGTTCATGATTTTTAATATATCACTTTGTCTCATAAGTCCTCTTATTATAATATAGTAAAGCTACAGAATAAGGCAAACCCTGCTGCCTTACTAGTCACATCAACAGTAACAAAAATTACTTGATAAAAAGGAAAGACAACTCACCACCAAATTGTAATATGTATTGCTCTTAATAAAGAGATTAAAAAAAAAAAAACAAACCTGTAAAGAAATCTGTAAATTCTCAACTATGAACTGAAAAAACACAAAAAAATCTTTTAAACAGAAATTGGCTTTAATTAATCATTGTGGCAATGGAGAACAGGCTTTGGTGCACTTTTTTTTTTCAATCTTTCTGTTTAAGATTCTTTTTCTACAAATTTAGAATATATCTGTATGAGCACATGAGAGAGATGGGCATTCAGCCTTCCTATGTTTTCTTAAAGCTTAAAACTTCTAGAAAAAGTTCCATGAAACTGCTGTGGCTTACATTTTAAAGTTTAAAATTTTTTCATTTTCTTAATATCTCACGTCTTTAGGAGCCTTTCTCAAAAGGTTGGCTCAAAAGTAGTTAAATTGCTATAAATATGACACTTAAGTCATTTACTCAGACATGCCCTGAGTGCCTATCTGAGCCAGATGCTCTGCTAGACACCAAAGGTAGAAATGAAAAAGACAGCTCCTGCCCTCAGGGTGGCCACAGGCTAGCAGGGAGAGACACAGAATTACAAGATACTGTGATCAGTTCAAAAACAGTTAAATACAGCTTCTACAGGGCAGGAAGAACAGAGGAGTTAACAACTGGAAGGCGAGTCGGACAGGAAAAGGACAGTGTAAATTTTGAGTCTTACAGAATGTTTAGTCTGAATAGGAGTTTGCAAGCAGAAAAGAGGAAAAGATAGTTCCAAATACAGAGACCAGCATGTGCAAAGGCATGGAAATCAGAACAGCATGTAGTGTGCAACTGCTGGAAAGCTGGGGCAAGTGCAGCAACAGGGCCAGGCAGGCAGGCAGGGGCAGATGTTAAACATACAGCACACTGGCTAGAGAGTCTGGATTGTATTCAGTTGATGGAGGTGGGGGGCACTGATAGGCTTGATGTCACATGGTCAGATGTGAGTGTTCAATGATCATCCGGGCCACAATGTGGGTGAGGATTATTCCAAGAGGAACAAGACCAGACACAGGGACGCATATGGAGGCCAGTGCCAGCAATGCAGAAAAGGAGGTAAGGAAGAGCTGAGCACAGACAGTTCTAGAAGGGATGAAAAAAGAGGGAATGATTTAAAACATAGTACAAATAATCAATATTTACAAAAATTACTCTTCAAAGTACTTATACATCTTATGTCTATCAAGTATGATAAACTATACATCAGTGTAGTATATAAACTGTTCTTTTTGAGACATGGGCAACATAGCTGAAAATAGTTATATTAACTCTGTCTTTGAGACTCACCTGATAAAGTGCGTGGAACTTCCCCCTGAGCAGAAATGTTGACCTGGGGCATATCCATAGCCACAAAATTGTCTACTTGGAATCCCAGCTTATACTCAACCTGTAAAATGAAGAAATAAACATGCTGGATCTGTGATAACAGAAAGGATGCTAATAGCTGGATCCTACTGACTGGCTCATTAATGAATCCATGAGCCTTTCATATGTACAAATAATCTAGCCATTAAAAAAAATTCTCAATTGTCAGAAACAGTCCTAGGAATTTTCAATTCGATAAAAATTCAATCCAGTAAGCCACCCTCTAACCTCATGTCCAGAACAGTACTACCACTCTTCTGCAAAATCTGTCATCTAGAATTCAGAAATCCTGATGAGGACTACACACCCATTGACAAAGAAGCCCTGGACGGGCAGATATGAAGAACCTCTGAGTTGGGATGTATGATTTACAGACTGACTAGTCACCCATGTCTTCTCCGGTTGATAAAATCCAAGCTCTGAGGGGCTCCATATGGCTGGTAGATGGTCTACTCTACAGACTCGCTTGCTCCACAATAAGATTCCAAGGCACAAATTTCTCATAAAATATCTAAGCTACGTTCTCCAGTCCAACTTTCACCATTAAGAAAGTTAATGGTTGGATGCCTATCTAACCTCTGGATCTATTTCTCAAGTGATTCAGAACCCAGAAGGGAAGAGAAGTGACTAAGAAAACATCCCTGGAACACTAATATTATCTATCTATACCTGGTCTACAAAGTGTGGCTTCAGAGAATCAAAGCATCAATAAATAAATATAGCCCTGTTGCTAGAGAGATGTTAATGGAAGAAACAACTCAAACTGCAAAGCAACAGCTGAAATTCAGAATGGTTGTCACCTTCAAGATCTTTAATGAGGATTTATATTTCACATTACTCTTTGTGCTGACCATGCAGTCTTGAGAAGATAAGTACCCTTCTCCCATTCAGTGGTCGCAAAGGAAGCTTTGGTGGAGGGCTAGGATTGGCAGAAGCCAAGGGGCAGTGGGCTGGAAAAAGGGTAGTAGGAAAGAGGTCCAAGACACCATTCTTTAAAAAACTTAACTAAGAAAAATGGAATCAGCAGTAGCTGGAGGGGGATGGGGTGATTCCAAAGCTTTTCTTTCTGCTTTTTTCAATGGGAGATATTCAAATATGTTTATATGCTAACAACAATAACAACAACAAAAAAGTCAACAAAATGGACATAATAAACATGAAAAGAAATAGGAAACAGTCTCATCCCAGACTATAAGAGAAATGGAATAGGGCATGGCTGGAGCAGGGAGTGTTTGCCCATAGATAAGAAGGGCTCAATCCAATGAATTTAATTCCCTCTCTGGGTTTCTTTCCCTTTTCACATTTTACCTGAAGGTCCATGAATGCTATAGGGGTATGCAAATGTTAAACTACTGTTTTCAAGTTACTACAGGTGTACAAACAATTGGTTAAATGCTGTATTTGGTAAGTGCCATGTTCACAACAAAGGAAATGTTCTTGCTGCTGCATATCAGTCTTAGTGGTTGGTACCTTGGCTAAGCAGTGTTCACTCTCACCTTAGCATGCCACAATAACATCACTGCCACCATGTCTAGAGAGCTACAGCCCAGCAAGTCTGGGCCAAGAACGAGCCGGATTTCCAGCAACAGTCATTGACCAATATTAAGACTATATTCCTACATCCATGCTATCTCTGAACAGGACGACATATGGAGGGAAAGTACAAAAAAGAAATTAGCACAGTAAGAACTGGACGTGGAACCTGAGGCTGTGTGACCCTTAGGTAAATAATATTAAGTTTTCTAACTTTCAGGTTTTGTAAAATGGGGATAATACAACATGCTATGAGGATCAAATAGGATAATTAATGCAACTCACAAGTCTACTCCTGACCGCAGAGATTCTGTGCTCCACCAAGAACACTGCTACAGCCCTTCTGCTTTGTCCACCATCTTGGGAACCCCACTATTCTAAATAGCCTCCCACACTCTTAGCCTCTTCACAAATGTCTTCCCCACCTTATCTCCCAAGAAGGCTTTCTTCAGAAATCATCTTTCCCCTATCACTCAGTTCCTACAACACCCAGCACTCAGGGACTAGGCAGTAGAGTCAGCTTTTTTTAGGATCAGTTGGTCCTTTCTGGACATCTCTTCCTCATACAAAATCACCTATACTCTGAAGCTCAAAGTTTACTCATAATGGCTACCTTTCATACCATTGACACGACAACAGACACAGAATTTTGAAGAGGACTTGCCCCTTGACTCAGTTTGTCTTCTGCCATCTTCCTGGTGGCTTCCATAATCAGTTTTCATATTCCTACAGCTTCATAACCAAAACCAATGCAAAAATTCCATTCTATCAGAGATCCCATCACTACTTGTGATTCCTACAAAACCAGTGCTTTGTCTCCACCACTCTAATTCAGCTGACATTTATGAAGCATATTTATAAACCAAATGCTGTGTTCATAGCTGAGATATAATGGCTAAATAAGCTATTTCCCTCCCCTCCAGCCTAGCCAGTAACCTGCTTTCATTTTCCCACAGATTGAACCCCAAAAAAGACGTTATTGACAGTAACATCAGCACTCTCAATTAGTTCACACTCTCCACAACCTTAGAAGCCAGCGTCAGCATCCTGACCCCTACCTCACTCTACACCTGCTATCAAGCACCTCTGGAAGAAATCACATCCCAAGAGAGAAGGGTGGTCTTATACAATGTTGATCTCCAGGCTCAGGATAGGCTTTTAACGCTGCTCAGCTATCCTTTCCTCACTGACACCCTCTCTCCCTAGTGTTATCACTCCAAACCTCACAGGAACTCACCACTTCACTACCTTCTGCCATGCCTGCTTCCTCACTCTCAGACAACGTTCTTGTCCCCTTTGGCTAGCACACAGGAAGCCCCTTTCTGCCTTTCCTTATATAGTAGCACTAGACAGATCTGTTAGAACACCCATCCTTTGCACTCCAGTCCCAAAGAAAGGTCTGTTTCCTTCTCCAAATGATAAGCCCTCCTCTCCTAGTATACCAGGCTCTAGCTCCTTTCACCACTGATGGGATCTTGTATTATCAACTAGTCTCTCTCACTCTCCTGTATCTTCAGTTTCTCCCATATGCCCAAGTACCTACTACATGTATCTATCTAACAATTTACAGTCCTCAAATTTAACAGATTCAAAGCCAAACTTATTATGGTTCCCCACACTTACTGTCTCCTTTATTTTAGGTCTCAGTTATTATGAGCAGGGACATAGCTAATCAGGAACCAGAACCCCTAGGAAAGCAGATAGAGAACGGCTCATGGGTCAAGAGCCCTAACTGCAGGGAACAAGACTAGCACTAGAGTATCTCAGTGTGACAAGGGGAGAGAAGGGCAAGAGGGAGGGATGTGAGCTTGTGAGTGGAGCTGGGTAGAGTGAGGGGCATGAGGAGAGGTAGCAAAGGGGCTCAGTAAGAGGTCTGAGAAAGTCAACTCTCTGGCCAGAACA
>NW_006432447.1:6756091-6784537 GCF_000325575.1 Pteropus alecto | reverse complement strand
AGCCTGCCCTTTGCTGGCTCCCTTTTTGAGGGACTGTTGAAACATATGAGGCATGCAGAAGGCAGTTCTCTTCCCTCTATAGAATCTTTAAGATATAAATGTTAAAACTGCTGTTTCTGGGATTAGAGAAGAAATTGCCCATTATTAAAGTCCCATTTTCTCTACTTTGGTATGTATCAATCTATGTGGAATCTCACTTGCCAATAATCCTTTGAAGAAACAGATCTGTTCTACAGCTAACATTTATAACCTAGTGGAACAAAGGAAATCTGAACAGCAGCTGTTTGTCAGAAAGAAAGAATGAGCCAAATACTTTAGAAAAGAAAGTAGAGAAAGTATAAATATTTGAATAAGCTAAAAAATAAACATTTTTGGTAATCTTCCCTTACCTGGAAACAAATGACAATTGCAAGTAGGCAACTGATGAGTAAAGCCATTTCCTTCTGGAACACAGTATACAGATTTAAAGTGAATACACTTGCCCACAGCCAAACAGCCTTCTAATTTCTGTGAAATTATCGGAAGTGCTACCTTACGCATAGAAACTCCACTCTGCAGGCTGCCCCGGGGGCTGCTGTAGGAACTTTGGACAAGTTCCCTACAGACCCTCCTAACAATGATAAAGAATGCCTCAAACCAGAGAACATCTATGGGCTAGGGGATGGTAGAAGGAGTATTCTGCTACATTTTGGTATGTTTTTGCCTCTCAGCCATCTAAAATATATATTGACAGAAGAGATGCAGTTGCATGTTATTTTTTTTTCTGGATATTGAAAAATGGTCTGGAATATAGAAGAAACTAATTATTTTAGTTTCTTTTAGTTAAAACCACCCAGTAGTCTTTGCTTTTTTTGAATGTGTGGCCCTGTGAAAGAGAAGCAGTATCAAGGTTCTCATCCCATCTGGAAATGCAATTAACCAATGATATTTACTGACCACTCACTAAGGCAATGAACATGACACACATATCAAGAATAAGACATAGCTCCAGCCTCTGAGGAACCACGATCTGTTTGGCAAGACAAAACAGAATTGTGTAAACACTGGAGAACAACACTATTAGCAAAAGCTTTGATGTGTGAAAACTAATGTTAAAATATCTACAGTGTGAACTGACATATCAAGGAGCCTAGAGTTCTTTGGAAGCAAATATTTCACCTTCTGGCAAAATCTTAAAAAGCAAGAACTGAGAGTTTCTGATAAAGTGTTAGAGAGTTTGGGAGCCATGGCTCTCCTAGTGAAAGTTCACTATTACATCCCACAGCCAAATGATCAGGTGAAGAATCCTTCTCGATGTCTCTCCTGCTCGCTTGTGTGACTACCCCACTTCAAGTCATCTCTACTTCCGGCTTCCTCTGCCCCTACTACCACCTTAAGCATCTCTCTTCCCAAATCTGGGTTTTAGTTTCCTCTCATAGTAACTGATCAAGAAACCAAACTACAACCATATGACAGTATATGATGCAGTCATTTGAAGAGAAAAAAAGTTCACCTCTACATAAAATGACAGAGAATCTTTATCTGGATACATTGTTCACTGCTTTGCAAAATGTATAAAAGTATATGGTACTATTACTTGTCAATACACACATGTGTGCATGTACACACACAGATGCTTCTGTATGCTAGGACTACCTCGAGAGGGGGAGACAAGAATCAGGTACAGTGGTTGCCTCAGTGAAAGGGAATTAGTTTGCTTGGGGGAGAACTAGGAAGGTGTAAGAGACTTATTTTTCATTGTATACCCTTTCTGTCTTTTGAATTTTGTACCATGTGCATATCTTGAACACTCAAAAGATTAATTTTTAAAATAAATTTCAATTAATCAACTACTAAACTCACCACAGATTATGACCTAAAATGAATTAGGAGCTATAATGGTGGCCAAAGCCTGAAACTAGATTATCACGCACATATTCCTTAGTTTTTTACTATAAAATGTTTAAGATACAAAATGATTATTTCCTCTGAATTCTTATACCTGTTACAGATGAAATTAGTTTAACTATATTCAATCTACAAATGCCATTAATTTTTCAAACTTTATTCAGAGTAAAATACCTGAAAAAAGCCCACATACGCAACTACTGCCAAAGGTACCCAGCCTATGTTTTTAAGCTTCTAGAAGAGGGAAATTCACCAGTCCTACAGCAGCACGTTCCAACTCTGAAAAGCTCTACTAGTCTCGTTTGATGAGCTGTGTACCCAGTGGTTTCTACCTACATCTCTTCTATAGTCAGTTAAGGAGCGTCTGTAACTAAGTACCAGGCGCTATACCACCTATAGGGGACACAGAGAAAGACGAAAAGGGATTCCTACCCTTGAGGTGCTCAGCATCTATGAGACAGAAAAGACAATCACTACTACAATATTCTTACAGTATGACGAGTGCTACGAAGGAGGAAAAAGGACACTGTGGTATAGAAAAGGACACCTGACACAGCCAAAGGAGAGGTGACACCACGTCTGATTTTATGAGATAGATAGAAGCTAATAAGATAAAGAATAGGGAAAGCACATTTCTAGCAGAGCAAATGGCAGCAACGTAACAGAGCACAGGGCATTCAAGAAAAGGCACTAAACAATTAGCTGGAGAGCACACAGAAGAGAAAGGCAGGGGTGAGATCCTGAAGGCTTCCTAAGAAATCACAACTTTATTCTGGTGGCAACTGAGAACCCTAGAACAGCGGTCCTCAACCCTTCTGGAACCAGGGACTGGTGCTCCAATGAGAACCTAATGCTTGATGACCTGAGGTGGAGCTGAGGTGGTGGTGCTAGCGCTTGGGAGCGGCTGCAAATACAGATGAAGCTTTGCTCACTCACCTGCCGCTCACCTCCTGCTCTTCAACTCAGTTCCTAACAGGCCACAGACGGTACCAGTCCATGGCCCCGGGGGGTTGAAGACCCCTGCCCTGGAGCACTTTGTGCCAGGTGTAATGAGAAGCCATTCTACAGGCAAGGAGACCAGTGAGAAGACCATTTCCATATCTAGATAAGAAACAATGGAGGCCCAAACTAAGCATGAGGCATTAGGTTCGGAGAGAGGCAGGAGATGAATTTAAGGTATAATTATGAGAAAGAATCAACTGGACATGGAAGGTATATGACAAGGAGTTGAGGATACCCTCTAAGCTTTTGGCTTAGACTTATATATATATGGTGGCACTCTCCAACACATCAGGGAAATTCTGCCTTCCCAGGAATTCATACCAGCAATAGCAGCCCAAATGTGCACTAGTGATGGTATTTAATACCTGCCACAGAAGTAGTTCAGAAATTATGCTCTACAAGATAATGTGAAGAACATGTATCCATGCCAACACTGCTTCCCATTCAACATATGTATTCATTTGAGCCCCTTCTTCTTTCTACTCTCCCCCACTCCAATTCCTCCTTGTGACAGGCTCCGAAAACTCCTCAAGCATCCACTATCAATTATGTTGGATCCCTGAAACTCGTTCCAGATAAAATCATCAGTACATACATATTTTTGAAAGAAAAAAAGAGAAGGTTTAATTCAGTTCAATTCTAACTGCCACATCCCGCATTGCCTTTTTATTCACAAGTCACTACCCATACACTTGCTGAAACATTCTCAGAATATATCAGCTTCTTTTTTCCTAAGTGGGCCCAGAAATAATCACACCTTGTTCAAGGTCAGTAGAGTACCTGGAATAGACTCTCTACTATTTCTTTAGATTTTTCTCTATTTTAAAATATATCTATAATTTTTTTTTATATTCATCAACATTAAAGGTGTAAAGAGTAACAAAAATTAATATTTTTTTTTGGAGAACATAAACTTCTCTGCCTGAAAGATGTTCACAGAAACACTAGATCTCAAAGTTGCAAGGAAACTTAAAATTCAAGACCAGCCGCTCCACAAATGTTTGAATTCCTTCTACAACACCCCCACCAAGTGACTACTCAGTGCAGATCTGACCTCTTGCAGTGAGAGGGAACACACTACTTTCCATGATAGCACTGGTGGAAAAGTGAAATCTATTTCTAAGCGCAGATATCAAAATTAGTGGTTGTATAGGTGATGAAGAGAATGGGATTTTTACATATAATCTTGAATGACTTCTCCACAATTACTTATCCATCATAAATAAGAAAACTTTACAGTAGAGAAACCAGGTGAATTGAGTGATCAGAGTTAACACCACCAGTAATGGGACAAGCAGACATCACGTGCACTGTGAAGGACAGCACTTCTATGGCGTTACAGCCAAAGAAACATTCATGAATCTAACCATGAGGAAATCTCAGACAACTCAAATTGAGCGACATATTATAACTGGCCTGTATATTTCAAAAAATGTCAAGGTCAAGAAACACAAAGAAAGGCCACAAATATGTTCCAGATTAAGATGGGACTAAGGGACATTCAGGAGCATGCATGCTCTTGAATCGGGTGAAAATAGAGCTATAAAGATCACTGGGATAACGGACAAATGTGAGTACTATAGATTAGATAATAGTATTATATCAATGTTTAGTCTCCTGACTTTGATCATAGTACTTTGGTTATGTAAAGAATGCCCCTGTTCTTAGAAAACAAACACTGATGTATTTAAAGGTAAAGGGCACAGTGTTTGCAATTCACCTGCACACAGTTCAAGGGGAAAAAGTGCATACACATGACAGTGGGGAGAAAGAAAGAGAATGAATGGTAAAGTAAGCAAATAGAGCGAACCAGTAACAACTGATGAATGTGAGTAAAGGATACGTGATAATTCTTTATATCATTGTTATAATTTTTCTTTATGTTTGAAATTATGTCAAAATTAAGTCTACCTCTTCTCCTCCAAATAATAATACAATCACACAATGTTATATAAGAATTCTTAAAAACGTGTTAGTCCAGTTTCTTTGGAGTTCAGGTGCCTACTCAGATTAAAACACCACAGGCGAACCTTTTCTGAATTGTCTATACTACTAATTTTGGAACGTCAGCATGTCCAAGTACTAAATGTTCTTAATTGTTTCACATGAATTTTTTTCTCTTGACCTCTGTTTTTTGCAGTTACGCTCTAAAAGGGATTGATCCACCCCTAAAAGAATCCCTTGCCCTGTATTAGAATACTCCAAAGCAACGATGTTGGACAGTAGGGGTGCTCCAGATGGCAAGGTGCTCCAGGATCCAAGCTAACTCAACTTTAATCACAACAGCTGTGCAGCTATGTTTTAATGTATGTGTTTATAAATGTGTATAATGTTTCTATAATGTTATGCATGAGTATATATATAATATGAATGTGTGCATATTTATATAATTATTTTTACTTATCTGATTAACAAACAAATATACTTAAAATTTTTAGTGTTAGGGAGTGAATAACAGAAATAAGTATCCTTATTCACTTTGTAAGGAATGTTGGTTTACTGGTACCATCTTGGGTGAGGGAAGGGAAAAACAATTTGGCCACATCAATCAAAATTTCAAACATGCACATTTTTTGACTGATTATTTCACTTCTTAATGAGAATTTACTATTCATAAATAATGCCACAAGTGCACCAAAATTTCTGAACAAAGATGCCCTTAATGTATGTATACACATACATACATATATACCTACATATATGTACACATACATATATAAACATGTACACATTCACACACACTTTTTTTGATTCTATATTCAGTAACAAAGATAGAAACAGCACAAAGGATGAACTACCAATTGTTTTTATCATCCCCTTACCATGGATTTTGCCTGCCAAATGAAGTAGACAATTTGTAGCACTGAAAGGAAGTATTGTTTGAAGTAGTAAAATGCTATTAAAAATCCACGTGTCAATGAGGCACTTAATAAATAACCGTATATCATACATCCATACAATGTTATATTATAAAGCCATTAAAGAAAATCAGTTAAATCTGTAAGTAGAAAAGAAATGGAAAGATGCCAAGATATTGAATCAGAGAGGGGTAAAAATACTGTATACCATGTGTGTCATAAAATCTCCTTTTTGTTTAAAAAGGGGAAAAAATGAGCCTTGAAATATACCAAACCACAAACAATAATTACTTCTGGGTATATACCTACAAAGTCTTAATAGTTCTTAAAACAATTCTATAATATTTGAATTTTCCTAATAACCATTACTGCTTTATAAACAGAAATAAAAATCTTATTAGTCAAATTTAAACAACTTGCAACAATACAGGACAGATACCACTTTGTAATAGTTTTAAAAAAAATCCTCTATAATAGGTATTCTTACTTGTTTTTAGCAGCAAAACTATTTTTATTTCCAAAGTAAAATCTGCTTAGAAGCCGATATACAAAGCTAATAAAAGAAAGTGAAGTTGATTGGGGGAGGTGGGCTCTATACTCAGCCTCCCCCTCTTTGACCTACAAGAAAACTTATCATGTTCAAGGACTCCAGACAGTTAGAGAAATTGTGAGGAATTCAGCAACAAGTAAACCAGGCAAGAGGTTCCTTATAGTCAAAGGAGCTTAGCCACAGCACACATGGGTGCCTGAGTCAGCTATACCTTACTTTCAGTTTCTCCATAAATAGAAGAACTATATCCATTACCACAAACATGTCTAAAATACCTACCCCACCACTTCCCCGACCCTCCACTTATCTCACTTCACCATAACAGCACAGTCATCAGCAAATCCAAATTTCCCCTCTGCCAACTAGACCATCCCTGTTTGAAAAGCCTGAAAGGATGTAAGTGTTCTTTCATGAGCTAGGCAAATAATGATGGCTACCATCACTTTAATAGATTTGGGAAAGTCTAGAGGAATAGGTTAAAGATTTAAAATATAAACCAGAAGAGACCCAGTATTGCCACAGCCCACTGACCCTTTTGTGCAGATGGCAGCCCACCCCTCAGATACAGGCCTTGCCACAGCCTCTGGGCCTGGATGGTCTTGTCTTGACATCTTTGGTTGACCTCCCTCTTACCTTGGACTTTGCATGCCAAGTGAAATGTAGAAAATTTGTTTCACTGGGTACTAACAGGTTAAATGATAGAGCGTAGTGACTAATAAGGTCATTTCTCACATAATAAAGTTCTGCATCAAGACCTAGAAAAAAAAAGAGAGAAAAAAGAATTAAACACCTAAAATACTCTCAAAATCATTAACCATCAGTATTTCAAATACTAATAATAGAGTGAAAATAACACTGATGTGCAAATGTACATCACAAATGTCTCCTATATGTGCTTTCTTATGAAGCAAGAAGAATAGTAAGTTTCATCAATAGCAACAAAAATAAAAAAATAAAAAAAACCGGGGCTCAAAACAATAAAGTAGTTATCCGACTACACACAGGTGTGCTGGAACCACAACTCTGGTAGCCACCCCGTTTTCTGAGGGCCAATATGACACTTTTCCTTTTGGACATAGTGCTTCTCAAAATAACACCTACAAACATAAGGCCCTTTTCCCCTCAAAATTGATGTGGATTTACGAAGAGAGGTTCAAATGGAAGAAAGGCACCTGGGTGAAAAAAATAGTGTGAGCCAAGGCCTCAAGCCCTCAGACAGAGATGACTTCCTCTTGCTCCGTCAGCATGATGTCCTGGCCACTCTGACAGCATTTACCATGGCACACGCACCACTTGTCGCACAAACCCAGGTCCTCGTCCCTATGTATACCAAAGTGGAGAACACCATATTTCTCCTCGCATTCTCAGACAGTTAAAGAAAATTAGTAAGTACTTGTTAAACAAGTTAGTGCTGCAGAGAAAGCAGTAGTAATCGAGATGCCCGAGAAATGCTAGAGAAGTAACTCCTAAATTGCACTCATTCCCATACCATCTTCTTAAAGAGGGCCACGTCTAACGGCCAGCACATACCACATTCTCCGACTTTATCATATCCCATCATCCTACCTATGCTTAATGTTTTTCTTTAAAATTGATTCAATTTTTTAGAATAAAAGTTTTAAAGGCAAAATTTAATCACTATCTTGAGTGGAAAAATCAGTAATTATTGTGAAAAAATACAAGGTAACCAGAAAAATCAATAAAAAGGAAAACCAAACAATATTACTAAATTCTTAATACTGGTGCCCACCAAGAAAGAGAGCTTGAGTCCAGCTCATTATTTACAAAAAGGGAGGAGGGAGGTATTAGCAAGTGTTTGTGCGAGGTAAAGAATCAAACAGAGGCTTTTTCTCCATGATAATCGAAAATAATCAAAGAATTAAAGCAAGAAGTTACTTTCTCTAACTTATTTACTGTTAATTAGATTTGTGTTCAGGTGTCCCTCTAGTAATACAAAACATACATATTCTACACGTTGGAGGGAAAATGGTACAGGGAGACCAAGTGAAATATAAATTTCATATTTACTCATTTTATACCAGGGTTTTGACACCTCGTGGTATGCAGAGTCAAGATGTAGATCTCACACCTCCTAAGAATACAGATGTAAAAACAACTGTTACAAGCACTTATATAAAATTAGTCTTTTCGTTTCTGAATTAAATCGAATACAATCATCAATTCAGAAATGAGATTTGAGGATTACATAGGGGAAAGTTGCTGCGTTGGCTGGGGAGCACTGCTGTATTTATCCTATAGAAGGTATGGAATGCAATGGGAGAGAGTAAGAGGTCTTCTGCAAAAGGCTCTCCCTATTGGCAGGACAGGAAGTGCTAGCAAATATCTGGGGAGGGAGGGTGGTGTTGGAGAAAGAAGGGAAAAGCAAAAGAAAGCTGGGTACAAAAAAACCGTCAGCAATCACAATGATTGTAAATAGCATAAATTTGCTTGTTTTAAAAAAAGTCTGAGTCTTACTCCAGTCTAAATTGATGCTGTTTACAAAAAATACACCTAGAACAAAATTTTAAAATATATGCCAGATTAAAAAAACAAAAATACAGAAGAAAAACAAAAAAGTAGATGAGGCAGTATTAACATGAGACAAGCTAGAACTCAAGGTAAAAAGGTTTTATATTAATAAATCCATTAACTAATATCAAATTAATAAGAAAATTCTTATTAATAATAAACTTAAGATATAGTAGTGCAAACTAACAAAAAAGCTTCGAATACAGAAAACAAAAACAGATCAGAAAATCAAGAAGAAACGGACAAATCCGCAATCATAGTTGGAAACGAACACCCCCTAAGAATACAAAAGATCAAAACGGATAAAAATTTAGTGTGGACATATGATTTGAACAATATAATGTGGAACATGAAACAAGGCGGGGGTGTTAATCATGAAGTAGACCACGCACATTAAAAACAATGAATTGTTTTGTACCTAGAAAGAATACAGGTTACCTTTTCTGATTAAATACCATGGCAAAAAGTTAACTAAAGATAAGGATTAAACCAAAAGATGATTACTTGAAAAGATTAATAAAATAGTTAAATCTTTTGCAAGACTGATTAAGAAAAAAAGAGAACACACAAATTACCAATATTAGGAATGAAGAGGGAACATCACTACAAATCCTATAGATGTTAAAGATTTTAAAAAAATATTATGAACAACTTTATGACAATAAATTCAATAACTTAGATAAAATACAAAAATCCCTGAAAAACAATTTACCAAAACTGATAAAATCCAAATAATTAGAAATCTTCCCCCAAAGCTCCCGGTCCAGATGAATTCTATCAAACATTTAAGAAAGATAAAATAACCAATCTTGCATAAACTCTTTCAGAAAACAGTTGAAGAAAATACTTTCTAACTCACTTTATGATGCCAGCATCACGCTAATATTAAAACCTGATGAAAACATTATAAGAAAAATATAGACTGACATCCCTTCTGACCATAGATATAAACATTCTCCACAGAACATTAGCAAACCGAATACAGCAATATATAAAAAAGATAAAACATCATGATCAAATGTTTATGAAAGGTTAACCTTTAAAAATCAATATAATTCACCATGTTAACAGAATAAAACAAAAACCCAGATCATCTCAAAAGATGAAAAAGCATTTGGTAAAATTCACAGCCTATAAATAGTAAAAACTGTTAGCAAACTAGGAAAAGACATAAACTTTCTTAGTCTGATAAACAGTATCTACTAAAACCCTGTATATAGATAATATCACACTCAATGATGAATTATTAAATTCTTATTTCTAAGATCAGAAACAAGGCAAGCATGTCCACTTTCATCTCTTCTATTCAACCTTGTATTGGAGGTCCTAGCCAATGTATTAAGACAGGACAAAAAGCATAAAGGTTGTAAAGGATGAACTAAACTTACTTTTAAAGATGATAGGATTATGTGTGTAGAAAACACAATGGAATCTACTAAAATACTACTAAAATCAACTCCTGAACTTAGCAAGTTTCAGAATACGAGGCCAATATTTTTTTAAAAAACTGTATTTCTATATATTAGCAACAATTGGAAAATAAAATTCAAAAATCAATACCATTAACATTTTAAAAAACACCAGTACCTAGAAATAAATCTAACTAGAAATATGTAAGTCCTCTACATTGAAAACTACAAAATGCGGCTAAGGAAAATTAGAGATGACCTAAGTAAGTGAAGACATTCCATTCTCTTAGATAAGCCTCAATATTAAGATGTCAGGTCTCTCAAATTGATCTATGGATTTAAAGTAATCTCAACAGATTTTCTGAAAAAAACGAATTAATTATCAAATGAAATTTAAATAAAAACAATCTTGAAAAAGAAAAAACAATGTTGGAAGACTCATCACCTGATTTCACAATATAATGAAGAGCTATAGCCCTCAAGACAGTGTGGTTTTGGTGTAAGGTTAGACATATCAATGAACAGAATCCAAAAATAAACCCCCAAATATAGGGCCAATGAAATTTCAACAAAGGCACCAAGGCAGTGCTAATAAAGTGATGCTAAAACACCTAGATAAAGTTATGGGGGGATGAGGAGGATTTTGATTCCTATCTTACATATCACACAAAAACTGATTTAAGATTGAGTATAGCCCTATACGTAAAAGCTAAAACTATAAAGCTTCTAGAAGAAAATGTAAGTGAATATCTTTACAACCTGGAATAAGCAAAGATTTCTCGGACTGGTCACACAAAACATGAAATGAAAGAGAAAAAAATTGATAAATTGATTGCCATCAAAATTAAAAACTTCTCAAAAGACATTGTTAAAAAAATGAAATTCACATCACAAACTAAAAGAAAATATTCGCAACACATCTAAAAACAAAAAGGACTTGTTTCTAGAATATATAAAGATCTACAAATCCCAAATTAAAGACAAACCAATTAAATAAAATAGGCAAAAGATATGAACATACATTTTGTAAAAAAAAGATATATAAATGAATAATTGTATGAAAAGGTACCAAACATCATTAGTCATCAGAGAAATATTAATTAAAACCACAATGAGATACTATTTCCACCCACAAGAATGACTAAATGCTGGCAAGGATGTGGAGCAATTACAATTCTCATACATGGTTGGGAGTGTAAAAAATGTTCAACTACTTTGGAAAACTGGCAGTTTTTATAAAGTTAAACTCACAACTACTCTATGACCCAATAATTCCACTCCTAGGTAGTTATCCAAAAGAAATAAAAACTTGTACATGAATATTGACAGTATTTTCATTCAAAACAGCCAAACTGGCAATAATACAAATGTCCATCGACAGACGAATGGATAATTAATTGTGGTATATTCATACAATGGAATACTATTTAGCAATGAAACTGTTGAGACTTTGTAACAAAAGGGATGAATCTTAAAGACTCATCTGTATGAGTAAAAGAAGCTATACACAAAAGAGTATATACTATATAATTCTATTTATATAAAGTTCTAGAACAGGCAAAACTAATTTATGCTGATAGAAATCAGATCAGTGTGGTTGCCTGGGAAGAGAGATGGGAGAGAGACTCGTGAATTGATTACAAAGGGGCACCAGGGAACTTCCTGGGGTGATGGAAATGTTATATTTCTAAGTGGGGTGTGTATGCACTTTCCAAAACTCAACCAACTATACATTATATGTAAAGTTTACCTAAAATTTTTAAGAGGAGGGGGAGGAAGTCAACAACAGTTTTTACCTCTTTGTTCTAATCTTAAAAAGCTTGTATATCATAGAATGTTACTAGCACTAACAAAGTTTTAGAAAAAAATAATCTTAAGTGAGCAACAACTTCCTAATTTAAACTTCAGACATCTTTCACAAGGAGATAAAGAATTCAGGTCCTAATAAATAACAGTTATAATGTTATTACTGGTAATAACAACAATAACATGTAAATATTTAAGATTTTCAAACACAATTCAAAGTATCAAGAACATCTAGGGGTTCTGTAAATTTGATTCTCTTAAAGCTAGATGAAAAAGAGCTATAAGCAGAAAAGAAAGAACAAAAAGGCAAGCACATCCTCAAGATACACACGCACTCGTTTAATAATTTTTGGTTTAAGTTCTACTTGAAATTCTCTGAATTCTTACCTCTCATGAGACTGAGGGATACAGCCAATTCCCTTTCCAGCATCCTGCGGACATCTTGTTCTCTCTGAATTACTCAAGGTCTTTCCATGAACTCTAGACAGAAACCATGGTTTCTAACTAGAAAACACTCGCTGGGAACACACATCAGCAACTTCACAACATTCTAATTGAAGGCTGGGCAAAGACTGGTGTCTCTAACTTTCTCAAGCTTCGAAAACCTATTTGGACTTCAGTTTTTGCTGTCATGCTAAATTATTACCTGGTCATCCATCCATGACTTCTTCTCTTCAATGACCCTTTTCTATACTGTCACCCCCTAATGCCACTGTGACTTCTACCAACCTCATCTTCTTGAAGCACAGCTGGCCCTGTAAAGCTCAGAGGACTCATTCTCTCACCATCAGTGGACACTGCCCTGGATCCCTATGACCGCTTCAGATGATTACTTGAGTAACTTTATCAAAAGTCCTGTTTCCATTTGGGCAAATGCCATCAAACTATGCCACCCACTCTCTTCTCCAGTATCTTAGCTACCTCATTCACTGAGGATTCTGGACCAGTTTATAAAATTCCTATACATCCTTCTCCTATGACTTATTATGGCAGACTCCCAGTGTCCTTGAGACCAACCCACTCTCAACCTGCCATCCATGTTCCTTTTATTCTTCAACTTCAACAACTTTCACCTTTAACAAAGCAATCCATTTCCATGGTCAGTAGCAATATATAAATTGTTCTACCTCCAAAAGCTTGAACTGTAAAATCTCAACTAGTAGCTCTTCAGCTCCTTCCCTTTATTGTTTCAACAGCTGTTCTCTTGTTCTCTTTGACTTGACTCTCCTACTCCCTGTCTTCTCTGGTGCTGTAACTGAATGCTGCATAAACCTGGATGAAGCCATTCCCACAAATGAGAATCACTACAAAATCATAACTCCCATCCTCAACAAATAAATCAATATTCATAAGCTGCTGACAGTTTGGAACCCTGTGATCCATATCTGTAAACACTTAATGGCCACCAAAAAATTGAAAATTTGAAATTAACTATCATAAATTGAGGTACTGAAATTGTAATACAATCATTAGAGTTGCTGTTTTCTGACTACAGGTTTTGAAAACATTTGTTTTGAAATGGACATTCATTAACTAAGGTAGTTAATTCCTAGTTGGAAAGAGTTTAAATTTTTTCAAAGAAGCCATTAGATTGAGATTCAAAGTTTTGTCTAACAAATGAGCAAATACAATCTATTCTGTCATAAGACAGATTCCTTTAACACCAATTAGCTTATAAGTGGCCGGTAAATAAAATAACAATGCCAGTATAACATAGAAATTGTGTCAGTTCACATTTGAATATTCCCAGGCAAGGGGAACTGAAAAAGCATAATTTGCAGTGGGAAAGTAAAGACCCTCGCTTAGCTCAGCTACTGCCAGGCAGAAATCCTCTCAGCTCTATTTTAAGAAATATGAGCATTTGAACCCAAGGCTCACTCCTCAGAGGAGCACTGCCAAGCCTCTGCATAGTTCCTGGATCACAGCAATCTGTACTTCCTCTTGTGTCACCTTCTATGGCAGTCTCACTGGCTTAGAAAGCTACTTTCATCTGCACTATCTCAAGACCATGCAAACCAGCCATTTCCATCCTATTATGTTTTAATATCTTTAACTCTCCTCTGAGGCGGCCCCAGCCATTCTAAGTGGTTTGACTGGGCTGTCCAAGTTATGTCATAAGGTATCAATTATGCTTTTGCTAGTACTTGGTTTGAAAATTGCAGAGGTCTTAAGGGTTTGCCCTTAACCTTATTTTTCCCATAAGACCTGTTATTTTTAGTGAAAAGGCAATCTTGAAGTTTTTTTTTTTTAGGAATGTATTTGATGTTGTAACAGAAACACTTACATATTTAAATATAATACTGAATGTCAGGCAGGGTATGGCTGGCAAGCAATTTGTGTATATGAAAGTTTTACAAATATTTATACTCTTTGACCCAGTAAATTCCACTTTTAAAAATCCATCCTAAGGAAACCAAATACAGATACAAATTTTCATGTAAAAACACATTAATCAAAATAATATTTAAAGTTGAAGAAAAGAAACAATATAAATGACCAATAATAGAACAGTGATTAATAAACTATAATGCATCCATAACAAATAACAATAGTTTTCAATATTTTTTCTTTGGAGAAGAAAAGGTGGTACCCCAAGTCATTACACTCCTTCAATCAAATCTCTCCCTGGTCATCTATGTGACATATTGAGCTTTTCCTTCGAAGACAGGTTTTAATGACCAAAAAAACACTGAAAAAGATTACAAAGCCATAAACAGGAATATTACAAATAAATTTTAATGAACTAGGCTTTGCTTAAACTGTAACACTAAATAAAAACAGACAAGATACAAACTATAAACAGCAGATTTTTAATAATGCCTGGCACCTAAAATAGTTCTTGTATATAATAAGTAATAATAAATGTCCAGCGAATTAAAGTTAAAAGTATATGTATATACACAATGTGTGTGCTCCATTTCTCAAAAAAGAGAAGGAAATACCAAAAAATATTAACAGTGGTTGATTATAAATGGTGGATTATGAGTTATTTTTACTACATGCTTTTATTTTATTCTTCTCTTAAGTTTTCTAGAAAGCTAAATTAAACTAGAAAAAAATTAGTTTTCAAAAACATGTTTAAAGAAATATACACATAGCTGCAACAATTCACTAAGCAAAAATCCAATTACTGCCTAAAATAATCCATAAAGGCTAGTAAGAGCTAGAGAGAAAGCCTCTAAACAACAAAACTGAATAAAAAGTCACATTGATAAAGGTAATATCTTTGATATGTCAAGATTAATACTAATAATGATAAATTACTAATGACTAAAACACCTTCCAACTTTCCCTTAAAATACCCAGATATACTGAAAAGTAAAATTTGGCAAAGCACCTGAACTGAAAAGAGAAGATCAAAGCTTGGAAAGAATATCTACAGTCAACATTGACAATGAGACTGATATGAGAAGAAATTCTTAGACTATCATGTTCACTATCTGAATGAGAATAAGCATGGGAAAGAAGACCTAAATAAATGGAAAAACATCCCATCTTCATGAATTGGAAGATTTAACTATTGTTAAGGTGCTACCCAATAGGATATATACTACCCAAAGCGATCTATCGGTGCAAGCCCTATCAAAATTCTACCAGATGCTGGGAGCAGTGGTGCATGCCTGTAGTCCAGATAGCTACTCGGGAGGCTGAGGCAGGAGGATCACTTGAGCCCAGGCGTTCTAGGCTGTAGTACTAGCACTATGCCCATTTGGTGTCTGCACCAAGATCGGCAACAATATGGTGACCTCCCGGGAGCGAGGGACCACCAGGTTACCTAAGGAGCGGGGAACCCGCCCAGGTTGGAAATGGAGCAGATCAAAATTCTACCAGAGCAGGTGATGTACAGTGGGAGGAGGGTGTAAAGGGGCTCTGCTGGATGACAGACAGGAACAAGAGTGCACAACCATGAACAAGAGGTAGCATTCTGTCATTAGAATGCACAGAACTTTTATCTTCTAACCTAGCATGAAAAACACTTCAGTTGTTCAATTACCATTACCAGACTTAGTTTTCTCACTGCCAATTCCAGAAGAGTAGGAATCCTGCTCTATCAGAAAATATGACATTGGTTCATAATTTTTTTGTTCATAATTTTAAACAACCCAAAATCCAAGCTGAAAAACCAAAGATGTTCCAGCAAAACTCTAAACACTCATTAAGAAAAAATCTTTTTACTATAGACAGACAAGCTTAAGTTCAAACTTAATTCAGGCCTGTGTTCTACATGACTTGGCCTGTCTAGCTCAAGTTCAAATAATTCAATAGTTCAAAATTTTTTCCAAATGATTTTAAAAGTTAAGTACTGGTTTCCCAAAGCTACAACAATGGTTGATTAGTGTCAATGAGCAAACATCTCCCTTTATAAAAACAGCAACCTTTATAGCCCTTAACAAAATACATTCCAGGAAATTGTTCACAAATCTATCTTCCTTACTACCTTGTACAGCTCACAAGCAGAGCTGGGGTCTTCATACTGGTAGCTATTCAAATATTAGATGAATGAATGGCTGGCTGTTGATAAACATCAACTACATCAAAGATGGATTTTGATGAACTGGATGAAATGATATTTTAAAGAAAAACAACAGAAATTAGTTAAGGCAAGAAAATAAGTGACGTCATGGAAAGAGAACTAAAGCAGAGTTTTTGCTAATAGGTAGATGAGTGACCTTTGGCAATAAATGACTTAACCACCTTCTCCAGGCATCAATTTTCTCAACTATAAAACAAGAGAGGTAAACCAGATGATGTTAATGTATCCTCCGCCACAAAGTTCTATTATTCTATGATATCATTCATGGTTTCCAAATGTCAGCCAAAACTCTATTATTCTATGACTGTCATCCACAGTTTCCAAATACTAGTCAAGCTTAAGTAAAAAATATATTTAGTCAAGAAAATCTTCTAGGTTCTGAGGACAGTGCGGTATATGAGCCAGAGGAAAAAAAAGCCAAAATCACTTACTATGTATAAAACCATTAAATACTCTATATTTTAATCGACGCTAAAAGAAAATATAGAGCTCTTATTTCAAATTTTTCTAGTTTATGGAAACTAACAAACTAACAACTTGTTCAGCAGAATCTAACAAATCTAGCTACAGTCAAATTATACCTAGAAAATTAGCTAGAAATTAACTTCATCATAAGACAAGGAATTTACAAATGTTAGACTACAGGAAAGGGGCATTTCTTCATAATTAAAAAAGAAAAAGCCCATAAATCTTCAATTACCATAGCTGTTTAAACAATAATCTTGTAGATAAAATAAAATTTTTCATGTAATCTTGTCCATTCAGCATTTTCCTCCTATTTTTCTCATGCAGCATGAAGTGCCTTGATAGAGCTGGGCTGAGGTGTATAATATACATACACATAGAGAGTATAAAAAGAATTAAAATGAGTTTTTAAGAGAAAGAAGATATGCATTATTGACAATAGAAGACAGTGTAAATATGATCCCACACTCCACCCCTTTCCTCCAGGATGCCTCAACATCTCCTACCTAAGACCGGCCTTCTCCTAGGAAAGAGAAGCAGGCCCACCCTTTTAGTCCCTGTAAGGTGACTAGAGAGTCACCTTCAAGGAAGGGAATCTTGTGATCCTCCCAAGGAAGAGCTGGGCACCTGCAGTCACCGAGTGCCTTTCCTCACTTTGCCACCGCAGGGAAAAAACATAATATGTGGTTAAAATCAATAGCTCACTTAAAAACAATCCACAGGAGTGGCTATTTGTTGCCACTGCTTTAACAAACCAAGCTACAGAGTGCAAAGGCCCACCGAACAAACATTTCCCCACCACTATCCTCCAGAGATTATATTTGAGATCGTAACTTTCACTGTAATCTCTGATCCCTGGAATGGAAACCCAAAGCTATCCCCACGGATGGTGTGCTCAGGTTTGCCTCTCTAGTACTTGTGATATCACCTTTGGGAGAAGTTGGGCAAAATCAAAAGGAGAATATGGTCACTTTTGATTTCAAACAGATAACTCAGATATAACCTTCCCATCTGAACATACTATGCAGATGAATAAGAAATTATAAAGAGAGATAGACACTAAAATACAGGATTAGGGAACAAGATTTCACATCCAAATACTATATCATCTAAAACAAATTCATAAAAGAATTTCCTCAAAGATGTGATTTGTACCACAACTGCAGAGATGTTAAAGGTGATTCCCAAATCTTTTCCAAGGATAAGGATCAAAAACTCAACCCATAATCTCCAGCGCAGTAACATAAAATATGAAGCATGCCCTGCTACAGTGTCAGAATGTTCCTGAATCTGGTAAAAAGATACTTTGGGAACTAATGTGTCAACTGACTAGATCATGAGCATTGCAGGTAAGGCCCTATAAATAGAGATGGAATAATTTACTCATAGTTTGACATAATCACCACTGAATTTCTTTCCTAGCTAACTCTTAGTAGAAGCATGCTATCTTAGTCAGCAGTGCAGGCCATTAGTAACTAAGAGTTGGCTGTTATGTCCAGGGTCTCAAAGCACAATGGAAAATTCACAAATATCACTTCTCCCTGCCAGCAACAGGAAGCACCGCAAAGGGCTAAACTGGAGTCCAGTTCCAAAGCTACCTAAATTCTTTTCTCAGGCAAGTCACATAGCACTCTGCTAGGAGTTAGTTCTGTGAAGGTAGGAATCTTTACTGTTTTATTCACCAAACTATGGTCCAGTACACACTCAATAAATAATTGTTTGGTGAGTGATAAATGTTATTGAAGGCAATGAGTCAACCATGTGATATTTGACCTCTCTTTCTAACATTCTATAATTTTCATACGAAAAATATGCAAATATCCTACCAATAACTAAAATAGATTGTTTTGAGGATTAGGTAGCATTTTCATATATATTACAGCAACTGCTGTTAACAGACATCCTGTTGTTGGTTGAAAAGCATCTCATCTTATACTGGAGGAAACCAAAACTCAGAAACATTAATTACTTGCCTACCCACATATAGAAGAAGGAGGAAACAGAATTAAAACTCAGTATGCAGATTCCAAATCCAATACTGTCCCACATCATGTTATCTACTATATACTCACATTAATGTACATATGCACACACACATATACAAACCTTACACCTTTTTTCTTTAAATTGACATAAATTCTCTCCTTTAATAAATAATTTAAGGAGTTACACAACTTTAGAAAAGATGCAAACAATCAAAATGGTAATTCTTGGCCATTTCTGCTTTTAGACAAGATAGAATAACAGGATCACATTAACCATCTCATCTGAAATAACCAAAAAAAAGACATAATATATGAGAATTCAGAAAAACAAAGACAGCTCAAGTATACAAGACAAAGAACCAGAGAGGAGAAAGCTTCACAGAAAGAACTTCTAAAATCTGCAGGTTACCCTCCAGTCTTCAACTGAATATTGATCAGAGCAAGGACAGAGAAAGGATAAAAAGTGTCTAGCACCTACACAGGATCTGGAATATCGCCTATTCCCATGAGCCAGACTGGAAAACCTCATGATTCACAGGTCACTGGAGAAAGTACACAGAATGGTCTTGACTCAGTAGTGTGGAATAATTAGCTCTACACTGAGCACTGCTCCCGTCCTATCTAACAAGTCTTAAAAACAAGACCTGAAAGGATCAAACTGTTTCCAAGTAATTTAATTGAATCCCAGAACAAAAGCCAAGAATATTTATAGGGATACAAAAATATCTAGCACCCAGCAAGGAAAATTCACAGTGCCTGCCATCCAGGCAAAAACTAACTGACATGCAGGATAGACAGACGGATGGACAGATGGATATATACATAGATTGAAAACAACCCAGAACTGGTACAGACTTTAGAATTAGCAAACGAGGACACTGGGACAACTTGAAACAACTATTATAACTGTAATCCACATGATCAAAAAGTAGAGATGTGGAAGACATAAAAAGACCCAAATCAAATTTATGAAATGTATGAGATGAAAAAATACACTGGACAGAATTAACAGCAGATTAGGCATTTCAGATGAAAGGGTTAAAATTCTATTTCCCAGCTTTAATTACTAGAAAAGGCTTTTGCCAGAATCTCTCTTAAATATTTCACATTCTCTGACTGTAGGGTGGACCAAGAGTCTTCTAAGAGACTGCTACATGCCAAGCCATGAGGAGGCCTTAGTGCAGCAAGGAAAAAACAGAATGTGGCAGATACAGTGATACAGATTTGTCTGTACAGGGTATAGAGCTATGGAAGCCAAGATGGGGGCGGGGAGGGTACCTTACTCAAAAAGGGGAGTTCAAGAGACAGAGACTTAGGAAAATGAGGCAACTTCAAAGAAAATAAAATATTAATAACTAATTTATTTAAACTTTCATTTATAAGTGTAAGTTCAATCTGATTCCCCTTTTGGATAATAACCTAGCAGACAATAGGAAATGATGAAGAGAATGATGACTCCAGTAAAGTATAAGACAGTGAATACAAAATAAAAGTGATTCATTTATTTATTCATTCACTGAACTTATACTGAACATCTACTATATGCCAGGTACTATTTTAGGTGCTGGATATAAAGTGGAAAAATAAAAAAAGGTCTCTACTCAAAGAGAAGCTTTCCTAAAGGGGGAGATAGAAATAACAAAAGTATAGGTGCTTAAAATAAAACAGGGTGACAGAGTAGCACTGAGGGGTAAAACCTAGAAAGGCAAGGCTTTCTTAGCAAGTGGCATTTTAAGTTGAGATCTAGAAGGTTCTACCCATGTAAAGATCTGTGGAAAGCATGGGAGGCACAGCAATCATCTAATGCAGATCCTAAGGTGAGAAAGAGCTTGGCATCAGAGGAACTAAACATATGGTTTGGTGGGAGGCAGGGATGAGAGAGGAAACTGGTGACAGGAAAGAATCTCTATATAAAGATTCATGTGTAAATCAAGAAAATTTGAACAGCCTAGATATTTGATATTTACTAATTACTGTTAATTTCTTAGGTGGGATAATGGTTATAAATTTTTAAAGAGTCCTTATCTTTTAGAGATACATGCTAAAAAGTTTTATAAAATTTTATGTCTGGGTTTACTTCAAAATATGGTATTTATAAATAAAAATGCCACCTCCACAAGGGATTTTTTAGGGCGGCAAAACTATTCTGTAGAATACTCTGATGGATACATGATATGATGCGTTTGTCGAAATCCATATAACAGAGTAAACCTTAATGTAAGCAAATTTTAAAAAATTCTGCAGGAGGTCAGGGAATCCCAGGATAAAATACAGAATGTAACAGATGCTTCCTCCCAGAACCAGCTTTTGTGGAACTCAGATGCATCCATAAACTTTTATCAGGGGTCCCTGCAAAGCCTCCAAAGTCTGAGAACTCCTAGCACAGTATACAAAATTTATTATGTATGGGTAACCATGCCTTGTCTAGCAAAAGGTCCTAAGTCTTTCACAAAAAAAGGCTAAGAACCACTGACATTTCTCTTGCCAGCAACTTCCTAGCTGAAAACTGAATTGCTATTATTCTTGAACCTACTGGTAATATCTCACTGCAACCATTTGGATTCCCTGCAAAGACATTACTACCCAGCCATTACCACAAGCAAATAATAAATACCACCAGTGAATTTTACAACCTGGAAAGAAAGTTGTGACAGATACCGGGGGGCGGGAAGGAATGGTGGAAAATTACCCCTAAGTGCAGTAAGAAAAACAAGCTGTCAATTATCTGATGACTCTCCATTGAATGTAAAATGGTTCTAATTTCAGAGATGTTCAAATGTTGAAAAGCTATACATCTTACTTAGAATCAAGGAAACATGGCATTCAAAAGGTTCATTAGCTGAGGCCCATCTCAGATCTCCTAAACAAATTGCTCAGGGTAGGTATAGGAATCTATTTTTTTTCGCCCCTCAGATGATTTTGGTCAGATATTTTTTTTACGCCCCTCAGATGATTTTGGTCTGCTAACCTTCAGAGACAGCACAGTAGAGAAAGCATGCACTTTGGAGTCACAGAGCCCCAGACATCTCTGTGACCTCCAGCAAATTCTGTAATTTCCCAGAACCTCAGCTTTATCTGTAAAAAAATGTCAATGCCACCTACTTCCTATGGTTGATAAAATAAAAGAGAACACATATGAGTACTTGCCACATAGCAAGAAGTATAGTAAAACACACATATTTATATAAGAACATATTTATTTATGAACAAGACATAACATATTTATCTTATGAACAAGAATGCGACCTATGAAATTACTTTTCATAAAGTCTACCACTCAGCACTGTCACTTGCTTAGGCATAGTAAAAAGAACCCTTCAATAAGTGTTTATTGTGTAACTCAGCAATACACATGCATTTGTTTTGGCACATCACATTTTAAGAGATCCTACATAAATGAAATATAACATTTCAATTACAAATACAGCGCTTGATTTAAATCAACAAGGATAACACATAAAAGCATATTTTTAAGTGTGATATAATTTCAGAGTAGCTAATAGCTGTTTCATGCACAAATTTTTATTTTGTTTTGTTTTAGTATACAGAGCTGGCAAGTGTTTTTCATAACATAAAATTTCAAAAGTAGCGCCATGGACGTTCTCAATTCAGGATGCTCAAAAAAAAAATCTATATGCTTTCATTTATTTCTAAAGTGACCCTTAAAATCCAAGCAGTATTTTAGGCAGCTCCTTCAGAACTGACTAGTCAACTCAGGATGTGACTCATAGGGGACAGGTTTAGCTATAATTGGATAGAGTTCTGCCACATGTGTAGCATGAAGAAGGGGGAAAAAACTCAAAACCCACAATTGCACAATGTCTCAGCCTTGCTTTCCCGATGAAGAACACATGAATTCAAATTGAAGCTGCATCAATGCCACCAATCCCACCCGAATGCCCAGGGTTAAGAGTCTGCCGGAGGGTGTAAACCCACCTTCACCAGCACCCCACCTCCTCAGGATCTAGGTAATGGCAAGTTATGCTAGACATATCAGCAGAGAGGATACCCTCACACCTTCCCTTACCAAGCACTTGGCCTGGGGTTTAAGAGGAAAGAGAGATGCTGGGAGAGGAATACATGGTTCATCTAATTTTTCTTTCCCTCAACCACTTCCCAAAAGAAAAGAGTCCTTTGGTCAGCTGCCCAAATCTGAAGCCCTGGATTCCTGTGACTCCTCCCTTTTCTTTAACTCTCAATTCTCCACTAAGTTTCCAAACTCCCTGCAAATTCCTCATAAACCCATCCCACCCCTTCAACTGCCCTAGTTGATCCCTCTTATCACAAGGCTGACTCTATCTCATCTCCCAGATCCAGCTTTTCAGTCTTCAAGCCACTCTTTTCACTGGAACCAAAGCTCTCTTTTCTATAACTCAGTCCTTATCGTGCAGTCTCCTGTCCTAAATTCTTCAACAACTCATTACCCATAAAACTCGAGTTTCTAATCCAATCTCAACCTATCTTCCAGCTTTATATTTTACCACTCTCCGGCTTTGCCAATTTTTCTCATCTTGGCCACATGAGATTTTTCCTACTACTTGATTTCACACACATCTGCTTCCGTAGGACTATAGCTTTGTTCACACTATTTTCTCTGCCTGGCATGAACTGTTTCTCCTCTCTGCCTATCAAATTCATCCTTCAAGGTTCAGCTCAAATGTCTCCTTTCCTAGAAGACCTTTCCTAAACTCTAAGCCTCTCTCCCTTCCCCACTTCTGTAGTCAGAAGTCACTCTTAAAAAACATATCAGTCAGCAATATAATTCTTTTCTCAGTGTCACAGTTTTACATATGTCCTCCCTACAAAACTGAGTTCCTCAAGAAAATAAATTTAATAATTTTGAATCTCCATTTTCTACCACAATATATGGTACTTGGCTGGACTTCAATTTTTTTTTTTACTTGACTGATTTGGGGAGCAATGATCTCAACTAGTATTGACCTGATTTTAAATAAGATGTGAACAATGTAAACTCTTACAGGGAGCATTTATTTTTTAAGAGAGAAGTAAGTTATACAAAGTGAATTTCTAATTGGTAGGAGGCAGAGTCTATTCTCAGAAGTCTCTCTGACCTCCACAGATTCCCTATCACTACCATAACTGCTGCCATGACCAGTTTATATCATACCTCTCCACCCACTCACCAGCATTTTATCCGAAACCACTGCCCCAGCCACGTACCACTTTCACAAGCCCTGGACTTAGGGAACTCAGTACTATCAGAATTATCAATTAGATAGAGAACATGGGAAGATGCAAGTAATGACCCAGACCACAAGCAAGCACATGTGGCAGGAGGCTTGCAGATTCTACTCCTTGACTATTTTGGTTGATCGCAGCTCGACCAAGAGGCAGTATGGATTCCAGACTCAGGCAGGCCTGAGCCAAGACCTGATGCTCTTACCCAAAAGACCTCAAATCAGAGTCCTCTTCAGTAAAATGAGGAAATAAATGCCTATTATGCAACTTGTTAAGAAAAGTAAATAAGAGCAATGAAGCAGGGCCTGGGGACACAGGGATGCCCTGAGGCTTTTGGAGTCTCTATGATGGACTTCCATTAGGACCGCATGTCCCACTAGCAAGGAATTGGGTTGGTTACATACCACCTACCAATCTGTTTCCTTATCTATATAATGGAAACAACAGCACATACCTAACACAGGGATTACCTTTGTGCCTGACACAGGCAAAAGACTGCTGCATGTCAGCAGCATTCTAAAAAGTGTCAAGTACTACTTCAACCACCACTACTATCTCCTTAATATTATTACCAAATACTGCTATTAACACCAGCTCTTCACAAGTCAAAACTCAATCTTAACTGCCATTTACACATTGTGGAATGACCACTAGTCTTTATTCCCATTTCTTCCGAAAACTTTTCTAAAATGATAGCAGCAATGAAATCACAAAGACATTAAACCACAAAGACAAACAGAAAGGGAATGAAAACGACACTTTATACATTTCAACAAACTTTGCAAGATGGGAAGCAGTTGAAGAAATGGTCAGGACTTCTGAGGGGCTCAACCCTGGAACCAGCAAGGGCCAATCAAGGCCAGCCTGAAGCTCAGACCTGACAAAGGGGGAACTTCTGCAGGGGGTATTCAACAAGGGGTATTCTCCAGGTCCAATAAGAGACCTAAAGTTTTTTCTGAAGAAACTGAACCACAGAGGCAGGAGAACTGTAAACGAGAGAACTCGAAGTCTACAGCCTCAACGGTGGCACCCTCCATCCCCCTCAACCAAATATCCCAAATCCAGGTAGCTGGTGCATCACCAAGCACACCAGAGGCAGGAAATTGGAAGTGTCTTCTGTGCAGACACTGACTAGTCCCAAAAAAGATGTGAAAGTGCTGATACGTGGGACAGACTACCAATGAAAGGTCCACCTGCACCTCAAGGGTAGTCATAGACCACCAGCATACACATGCATGTTCTCTCTCCCCTAATCCACTTTTCAGCATGTCGCTCTTAATTACAGGCAGCCAAGGATCACCAGATATTTGTGATATAAACAAACATAAAAGAATTCTGAAATTAACAGGCACACTGGAGGAAGCAGAATATTAAAAACATATTAAACATTTAGAAAAAAATTAAAAACAACATACACACCACAAAAATAAGGGAAGATAATACATCCATAAAGAATAAGATAGAAACTGAAAAATGAAATGGACACAGAGAACAAAAAGAGCTTCTAAAATTTAAAGACATCATCATTAAAATTTTAAAAATAAAAGCCTGAAAGACAAAATTAAGACATCCTCACCCACTTCCCACCTCAAAATACAAAGATATAAGTTAAGAAAATCTGAAGATCAAGTCCAGGAGAGTCAATAACCAAACTAAAAGACATTAAAAAAAAAACAAAAAACAAACAAACAAAAAAGAAGGGGTAGGAAATTATCAGAGAAGTAACAAACTTCAGTTTTGAAAACTGATATGAGTCTCTAGATTGAAAAGGCCCACTTAAGACGGAGAACAGACAGACGGAAGGACTCACATAAAAGCTTATAAAATTTCAGAAAGCCTGAAAAAGACATTCAAAAAGAAAAAAAGAAAAAAAGAATCAAAATGGCTTTGGATTTTTGTCAGAAACCTTTAATGCCAGAAAACAGTGAGAAAATGCAAAATTGTGAAAAGAAGTTATTTTCAACCTAATATACTAAATTCAGCCAAATCATCTAGAAAGCATGATAGGACAAACACCTTCAGACATGCAAGGCCACAAATAATTTACCTCCTATGCACCCCTTCTAAAGAGGATACACTAGCAAAACAAAGCAAACCAAGAAAAAGAAGACGGGAGATCCAAGAAACTGAGGCTCTAAGAAGAGAGAAAAAGGAACAGAAGTCACAGGAAAAACAATTCTACTGTTCAGATTAGAATAAGAGGATGGAAGGCTTTGGAGGTGCAAGTCTCTAAGAGAAAAACAAGTGGAACTGACAGATGATTTGATGTATTACCTGGAAAAACCTATCAAAAGGCAGGTAACATATTTCTTGGAGTATCTGAGGGACTGTACCATAGATATGTAAAAAAACTAATCAAAAAGTTTAAAAGACAATTATATACACAATAATGTAAATACTGACTGCTGGTTTTACCAAAAATTGCTATGTAACTATATTGGGCAGTTTGTGGGAGACAAGAGGGCAAGTACTCAATTATGATACTAGGAAGTCAAATGCTTATTCTACATGATTTAGAAATATTAAAGTAAAAAACAAACTAGTTTAAGACAGTAGCTTCCACTAGAAAGTAGGGACTGGAGGAAAAAAGGCCAAAGGCAGAAAATTGCTGTTTTTGACCTCAAGCCTTTTGGCACTATTTGTTTTTTTATAAACTGTGTGCATGTATTAACTGGATTAAAACAACTTATTATCATATCAAGGACCATTAGTTCAATTTATAAAGTTGTCACTATCCACTTCATTTATAAGTTTCTTACTTGGAATTCCAAACTCATTGTCTTAGAAATATTATGAAATTGATGCTTAGATCCCCAAATCGGATTTCAGAAGGCATTTAACCCATAAGGGTACAAAAATATGGTACAATGAATTATTTCAAGAGTTTCTGTGGGAAACTGCATTCTGAGAACTCAGGATGCCTGGTATACACCTCAGCCCTACCCAGATGCTCTTCCCTACCCACGGGTGGCCAAGGAATATTTTAAAGGTAGAATGTATAAGGGAGATGGATGAGATGGAAGGAGAGGACGTGGATCTGGCAAGATAGAGTCAAGAGAGTCAAGATACCCACTGTAAAAGGTCAACTCTATTTGCACTAGAGAAAATACAGCTGAAGGTCCCTCTTGCCCCAGAGGTGTACAAGGTTGATTAGTGAGGCAATCCTCCCTCTGTGCTCCCAACATCCCATTCCCGAGCATAAACTGCATGCTCACCAATCAAGTAACGAATACATCATCTCAAGTATTAATTAGCAATCGTTATTTTTCCACCATGCCATAAATCAAACTGCTATAGTATAAACAATATCTTCATTTCATTCAATAAAACTTTGCAGCCTATGTAAACATTGTTTGATTAAAAAAAAAAAAAGATTATAAATTGTGTGAGCAAGTTATTTAAAGCCTGACTTTCCTCATCTCTAAAATGAGAATGATACCTACCTCACTGGGTCACAAGAAAATTAGAGGAAATGATGTGTAAAAACATGTAGGAGCAGGTATAGGGCAGGCACTCAGTCAATGTCAGCCTCTGGTTGTCCCCTGTCCCCTACCTCCACCCAGACTGGTTTGTTAAAATAAACAAAGCCACAAATTATATATAATCTTTTAACCAAAAAAAAAACATTAACTTTAGAAAACCATGAATACATTAATCATTAATATTTTAAATTAATGTGATGTGAGTCCATATTTAAGCATTCAATATTTTTCATAACTTTTGTCTTATGTTCCAAGTACTAACCCAATTTGCAGTTTTACTTCGGCTAAACTAAATTCAGTTGATTCAGCTAGACTAAAAAGGGGATTAAGAATGGCAAGACATTATAAAAACACAGCATTCCTTGGTTAAAGACTACAAACCCATATATGTAACAGTGTCTAAACAGTCTGCTAAAAACAATTCCATTTCAACACTGAGTCCACCTCAACGTATTTCCAGAAAGTCTTAAAACTTAAAATAATAAAACTGACATAATGGATGCTTGAGAGAATAATTTTTCCCCCTCAAACACTCAGATGGACCACAAATCTGAGATGAAATAAAGGGATATTAATACACAAAAGAAATCTGCAACTACCTAAGACTTCTCTTTGGAGCTATTTCTATCAGACCTCTAAGGGGTCATTTCCAACAAGAGAACATCATTAGTTTTCAAATAAATTCCTCCCAAACGACAAAGCTATTTAAATAGAATGGAACCATCAACTGATCCAAAGCC
>NW_006432447.1:6755345-6756072 GCF_000325575.1 Pteropus alecto | reverse complement strand
GTAGGAGAGTGACCTAGAAACATAGGATCAGTCCAAACTCCAACACGCCCCAGACAAGAACCCAGAAGGTAATGAAAAAGCTAAAAGGTCTGCTACCTGGAGATTTTTCATGATTTAGAAGTATGCTTATCGGTCGCAAGAGTCGGAGACTGCACGAACACGTAATGTCTTTCTACACTTCTCTTTAAAAAAAGAAAAAGAAAAAAACATAACCAGAAAGTATGACCTCTGGAATGAGTCCTCTACTGGGGCATCAAAACCACCACCAAGGGTTTGCAGGTTTAGTCTACACAAAACGTGGATTTCGAGGTATCCAAGATCCAAGGCCCAAGAGTGGCACACATAGGAGGAGTCAAAGAAACTTGGTGCGGCAGGGAAGAAAAGCTGTAAGGTTGCTTGCCTGTAGGAAATAAGATTAAGGACTGAAGAGGCTATATGGAGGATGGAATGGGGTGGATCCCGGGTCTTTCCAGGAGGCCGAGGGATCTCGGGGTCTTTTCGTGGCTGGGCAGCGAGGGCGTAGGGGGAAAGCTAGAAGGCTGACCCGGGGCGGAGGCTGGGCAGGGACCACACCTCCCGGCCAGCACGGCAGGCAAAGGCCGGGGCCCGCAGGAGTCCTGGGGCGCTGGGACGGGATGGGGGCGCCAGGGGCCTGGGAGGGGAACAGCCCACGGTCGACCGCGCGCGGACTGGGCCACCGGCGGCCGGAAGCAGCCAGGGCCCGGGC
>NW_006432447.1:6731678-6754853 GCF_000325575.1 Pteropus alecto | reverse complement strand
GCGCCACCCCGAGAGAGCGCGCGCACGCACGCGCCGCCGGCTTTTTGTGGGCCCGGGCTGGGCTGGGCTGGGAGCGGTCTGATTTTAAAGTGCAGTCGCCCGCGAAGGGTTCTCTGGTCACCCTCTAAAGGAGCCCGCCCCCGCCCCACGTTGTCACCAGCCTGCTGTTTACTTGTCTATTGTCTGTAACATCCCCACCCCGGCGGAGAGTGCGGGCAGGCTGGCTCGGGCTGCTCCTGCAGCCAAGTGGGCTCCCCAGATCTACGGAAAATCTCTGGATGAGGTCGCTCTGGTTGCGAAAGAGAAACTTACTTTTCTATTTAGTTAGAAAATGCAGAAAAATAGAAAATCACCTTTTATCCCACCATCGGAGGTCAACATTAACATTTGTTTGTTCTCATGCATATATACTCTATACATTTATTCTCCTAAAAGATATTAGCAAACTTTAGTAACCTATTGTTAACACGTTACACATTTTTATATTTTGTAGTCATTCTGCGTCCTTATTATCAACCTGCATCTGGGATTGTTAACATGTGGTTTATGTCAGGCGTTGACAGCGCCCTCTCCAGAATGTCACGTTGTGTGCAAAAGTGTGTCTGTCTCTTGAATGCGTGCTTGTGTCTGTGTGTGCTGTGTGTATGCTTGAGCACACACAGAGAAGCGGTATGTACATCTCATCATTTGTCCTAGGGAATCCCTGTCCCTCAAAGAGGTTAAGAATCATGGGTATTCATGTTATGTAAATGTCTAACCACAATGCTGTACATCTGAAACTAATGTAATATTGAATGTCAACTGTAATTGGAAAAAAAAATTTTTTTAATCATGTATACACCTCCTCTTTTTTAAAGGCAGCCGAGCAAAGCTGTGGGCAGATCTCTGGGCCCCCTGATGTGTTTATGTGAGCCACCCACCACCATCATGGTCAAATTTGCTCTTCTCTTCTCTCTCTGGGTGAGGCTTCCAAGGGTCCCTGCCAGGTACCCCTCTCTCTCTGCCAGGTTTCCAAGGATCCCTGCCCTGATCCGAAGCCTCCCACCCACCCTCTCCTGGGGAAGCAGCTGTTCCCAGGCCAAGCAGCTTGAATAGCAGTTGCTACTAGCAGTGAGGCCCTAGGAGGCAGCTATTTTTATCCCCTGAGGAGGCTGGGAGAAGAGAGAGGTTGATGAGGCCGGAAGTCCTGGAACTTGATTTTCCTCCCTCTGGAGAGGAATGGGTTCCATTTAGATATAAGCTGGCCTCAACTTATCAAGCTTCAGCCCCCTCAGCAAAGAATACTGTGTCCATCATCCTACAGGAGGAGGCTGAGTGAAGTGTTAGGGCTGAGGAAAAGTGCTGCAGCAGACACTGGCCAAAACCACAAAGGTCAGCAAAAATACTTCTGCTGGGGCAGCCACTGCTTTTAGGGGGCCAGGGCTCTGACAAGGGCTTGGGACTGGGAATGTGCAGTGTGAACAGGGCTCCCAATTCAGCCAGGAGGCCTTTTTTTTAAAGGATGGCATATTCCCAGCATTTTTGAAAATGGCTCACAGTCCCCAAGTAAGGAAGCTCTTGTCTTCAAGGCAATCTCTTCTTAAGAGTCTGTGATGTAAACAGAGCAGAGCTTTCAGTCAGGCCTGGTAAGGTTCTGGTACTTGTCAATGATGTGACCTTGAGAAAATTACTTAAACTCTCCAAGCCTCAGTTTTCTCATTCATAAAATCAGGATAATAATGCCAGATTCACAGGGCTTTTACAGGATTTAATTGGAGAAGATGTGAGTAAAACTCCTAGGCTGCCTCTAGACTGGGTGGGTGTCACACCCATTGTTATCTTTATAATGATTAATCCCTTCCCTCTCATGACCACTTCCTAGAAAGTTTCATCACCAATAATCTCCTAACCTTTCAAACTCAGAATCCTCAAGAACTTCATTCAATATAGCACCAAGCCTGGCCCAGAGCTGAGATGAATTCATTTGTGCCAGATATCATGTGTGGTAATGGAACACAGGGATGAGCAAGATGCTTTCTTGAGGACACACTATAAACAGATGTTTACAGCACATTTTCATCAGTGCTATGAAGAAAATGTTAGTGGTTTTCAAAGTATGGTTCCCAGAATATCAGGATTCTCACCTGAGACCTTGTAGAAATACAAATTCCTAGGCCCCACCTTAGACTAACAGAAGTAGCAACTTTGGGGGGCAGCAATGCACAGAGAAGCGGTATGCACATTTCATTATTTGTTCTAAGGAGTTCCTGTCCCCGAAAGAGCATCACAAGCCCTCCAGGTAATGCTGGCTACTTTGTCAAGAACATTTCAGCTCTACTATCTCTCCTTTGAATTATTGCAGTTGTCACCTCACTAACATCACTGATTTCCCCTTATTCCTTTAGTCTGTTTTCAATGCAGCAGCCAGAGCCATGCTGTTAACCATCAGCCAGATTATGTTGATCCCTGCCTCTTAGACTACCAATGGCTCTCTAACTCATCTAGAATAAAAGCCTAAATCCTTACAAGGTATCAAGTCATTGCTCACTCTCCACTTTCCTCTCTTCCCTTCTGATCTTATCTCCTTCTATTCTCCCCTTATTCAATTAGCTCCAGCCACAATGGGCACAATACAACTTCAGGGCCTTTGTACTGCTGTTCCCTGTACGTGGAATGCTCTTCCTTCTGACATCCACGTGGCTTGATCTCTCACTTCTTCAAATCTATACTCAAATGTTAACTTCTAAATAAGATTAAAAATTGTGAACTTCCCAACACTTTAACTCCCCAGAGAAAGAACCAGTTCCTGGTTTCTCCTGTCTCTGCAGGGTACTTCATCTCACACATGGGTCCCAGGAGGCATCCCCTCTCCCTTCCTCAGCAAGGTGTGGGTGGCAACTTTTGAAATTTCCCAATAAACTCAGCGTGAAAATGCTGGGAAGTTCTGACCTCAACCCCCTGAGGTTTCTTTGCCTAGAGGAAATGAAGGCCACAATCATCACCAAAATTCATGCATTGTCCCCACTGTTGGTTTGTTTTGTCACTGTGGTTGACCTTATTCTGCTCCTCCAGGAGTCAAATTTCAGAAGGCCTGGAAAATACTGTCATCAGGACTTGCTTTACTACTCCTAAAAAAGGCTAGCCTTGGGCTTGAGGTGCAGCAGGGTGGGCGAGTGGAAACCCTGGGGGCAGAGGGGGGGAGGCCTCAGGGATAATGGAAATGACTGGGATGATCCATGCATGGAGTCTGATGCTCAGCTCAGAGTCCCACCTCATGTCCACAAGGATAGACACCCAGTTGTGAGAGCCCTGGGAACAAATCCCCAACCCAGACTACGCTCACTCAGCTGGGAGTTGGATCTTATGGCTTTAAGTTCTAAAAACAGCCCTTTCCTTTGCAAGGAGCAATTGGGGATGCTGTTCTGTGTACTTTAGGGCAGTTTACTTTTAAAAAGTTATCCCTCCGCAAGAAGCATATTAACCCACTGTGTTGTGAAGGAGTCAAATGGCACAGAAGTACACAGAGTAAAATATGAATGTCTTCCTTGACACAAACTTTCCTCTCTCTCCCATCCCTTCCGGTCTGGTGTATGTTCTTTAGCCCTTTCTCTAGACATTTACCTACATATACATGTATTTAGACATGCAAATATGTGTGCTTTTATTTGGTTTTACAGAAATGGAATCATAGGAAAGGAAATGGGCTACACGATTTGCTTTCTTCACTGATTAAAGTAAGTCAAGGTCTTGAGGATGCTTGCATGACAAGACATACAAAAGTTAGTCATGGTGTTCTTTTGGTTGGGATGGACCATGATAGATTTTACAGTTCTGGTGATAGACTGCATATCCTTGCAAATGCTTCTTTGTGCACATGTGTATTTTATGAAGATAGATTCTCAGAAATGGAATTGATGAGTCAAAGGGAATTACCTTTTCGTGTTGATAGGTTGCTTAATTGCCCTCTTAAAGTCTTTAACAATATCCACTTCCACCAATAATATGAATGAGACAAGGTAATACAGTATATCAGTGTTTTTCCTTTTGCTTTTGACAGTCTGGGGAAAGAAAAATAACTCATCGTTTAATCTGCATTTCCCTCACTACTAGTGAGGTTGAGCATATTATATATATTTATTGCCCATTCGATTTACTTTGTGAAGTATCTGTCCACCTTTTGCTTGTTTTTCTAGTGGGTTGTTTGTCTTCTTATAGATTTGTAGATAATTTCTTTTACTGTACCCCTTGTCATTTAACGTTGGTTATGATGTCTTTTGGTCAATTTAAATTTTGGATTTTTATTTTAAGTAAATCTACCAATCATTTTCTTTATGGCTTCTGGACTTTGCATCTTACTTAAGAAGGACTCCATAATTAATAGTTTTTAAATATTTTTCTTATACTTTTGTACTTTTCTCTTTATAAAATGAGCTTCTCAGTCCATCTGGAATTTGTATTTATATATGGCATATGACATGATTTTATTTTTTCCATATGGGGAACCATTTGTCTCAAACACTATTTTTTGTTTTTAATGAATATTCTACTCTTAGTAGTTGCAATCAACTGTATTGGTCAGGGTCCTCTGGAGAAACAGAACCAATAGGAGATAGAGATAAAGAAAGAATGATTTTAAGGAATTGGCTCATGTGATTGTAGGGGCTGACAAATCTGAAATTTGTGCAGCAGGCCAGCAGGCTGGAAATTCAGGGAAGGGTTGATGTTGCAGTCTTGAGTCTAAAATCTGCAAGCCAGAAACTCACTCAGGCAGAATTTCTATGCTACTGTCTGGAGACTGAATTCCCTCTTCTTCTGGGAACCTCATTCTTTGCTCTCAAGGTCTTCAACTGATTAGATTGAGGCCCACCTACATTATGGAAAGCAATCTGCTTTATTCACACTCTACTGATTTAAATGTTAATCACATCTAAAAACATTTCCACAGCAGCATCTAGACCGGTGTTTGACCAAACAACCGGGCACAAGTTAACACATAAAATTAACTATTGCAGCCAACCTTTCTATTCTTTTCCTTTTTACTGCATGGGGCTATATATTGTTATTTATTCTTGTTGATGTTGAACAATATGTATTCACAACGTGTTGACTCCTGTGCTCAGCCACAGCACTCCAGGCATCCATGCTACCAAAGAATTTGTAGGGTGTTATTTTCACTTGTGTTATAATCACTCCATGGTTTTCCCAGACCCACATACAGGAAAGCTCCACTGTTACTAGGATTTCATTGGATTGAATTTCCTTTACTGGCTTCATTGTTTTACTGAAGCTGTCTCTAACCTTTTCATTTATTTTACTACAAATATAATCACAACAAATAAACAGTATATTTGTAACACAACACATCCTTCGAAAATATCTTTTTTAAATGGTGATGTTGGGGTGTCTACTATGAATTCATCAGCCAAAGAAAGAAAATACATTGTTTTTTCCCTATTGAAGAGGATCTTTAGCTTATGGTATCCTTAAATGCTTAAGGTCAGCCTGGCTTTCCTTACCCCCGGAGAGAGTTACCAGATCTGTGCTCTCAGGAGCTTGGTGAAAGCCAAGGGATCATTTCGTAAATTATGTAAATGTCTAATCACCATGTTGTACATCTGAAACTAATATAATATTGTATGCCAACTATAATTGAAATATTAAAAATATTTTTTAGAAAGAAGCCAAATTGTATAAATAGGAAGTGAGGCTGGGGTCTAGGTTAGGGCTTCCAGGGAAGGAGAGATGTATCCAGCTGCCAAGAAAACCTTGAAGAGTCTGGGAAAGGGGAGTGTTTTAGGTTTCATGAGGAGGCTGGGTATCTGTGGACACTGAGTGGCAGCCCTGGTTGCCACAGGGGCCCCTATAAGCAAGCCCTGTCTGTGATAAAGGCCCTGGGAGGGCCATTTCAGAGTCCTGCCTGGAATGACAGTGCTAGTCCAAGCTGATGTCTTCACTGATAAAGGACAAACTACTTCAGAATCTTCGTGGTCTACAATGACTGAGAGACTCATCTCTTTCCATTGTTCTAGACTAGATAAGCCTGATATGATTCAAGGGAAAGGGAAAGAATCGTAGATGACTGGCACAAGACTTCAGAGCCAGGTTTTATTTGACCGAAAAAATAAAAGTGGATGCCACCACTGCAATTTAAATACTGTAGTCCTTACCTATTAGGTATGTGTTCTTTTAGATCTGGGCTCTTTTGCCTCAGTTTCCTTCTGCTAGATTCTGTCCTTTCTCTCAAAGCCTGTGGAATTCCTCCCTTTACTTAGAATATCCCTTCTCTTCAGCATCTGTCTCCACTCAATACTATCAGGAAATATATGAGACCCTGCAGGACTCAAATGACTCTTCATTGTTCTCATAGAAAATATCCTCCTTATGGGTCAGTTTTCATTAACTGAAACCTCTGCTTAATGCAATGCCTGCGTTTCCTCAAAGTAAATGCTAGTCTGTAAGGGAAGCTAGAGTTTCCAAACTCTGTTCCATGATCCAACAGTTTGGTAAGAGGTGAAGAGTTGTTCCACCAAAAACTGTTTATCCAGTAAGTTTGAGAAACATGGCACATAAATGCCTGGTTTTGGAGAATCGAATTAATCGTATTAACATATTGAAGACTGTGAGAAGTCCTATTAGCCTTTACTTAACTCACTAATTTCCATACTTAATCACGAGATGCTTTTCTCATGGCACACCTATGAGCATCACCAGTTCTGTAGATCAAGGTGGGGAAACTGCTGCAAAGGGAGGAGCATTAGACTTGGAATGAGAGGAACTTTGTCCTCATCCCCTGAGCCCCTTGAGCGGGTCACTGTGTTTCCTTGAATCAGCCTCTTCCATTTGCAAGTGAGGTGGAAATGATGTTTTTATTCAGACGAGATTGAATCTGATTATAATTAGAAAATTGGGGCCTATGGAGAAGCTGAGAGTTTATCTAAGAGTAAGGAGAGAGCACTGAATAGCAAGGAGACAGATCTGGGTTCAGACCCCAACTCCCAGACCCCCTCCACTTCTGTGGCCCCAGACACATTGTAGGTCCTTAGATATAAATGGGCTTAAGAACATCAATTCTGCAACTGGAATTCAGAAAGGAGGACATGAGATTGTGTATGCAAAGCACCCAACCAATTGTCTGGCCCATAGAAAATGTAGCTGTGAAATTATTGCCTTAGTGATGCTACCACACAGAGGAGAAATAGCAACACTCTTGGAAATTTAAATATAATTGATTTGAAACCCCACCTTCATTTCCAATTAGGTTCACTCCCCACCTCCCACCCCCTCAAAAAAATGCCCTTTTGTTTCTAGGATCTACAGGCTCCAATTTCATCCTACCTAGAATTCCTAGTGTCACCAGGGGCACCTTCCACCTCTGTTCTTAGTTCTCTGAGCAGATTCAGACAGAACACAATCTTTTTCTTCCATTTTCAGGATTACAAGGGGCAGTGTTTATGTAATAAATTTTATTAAAGATGCATAGGGTAAAGGGCACCGGGTTTGAGGGCAGAATTGGAGGGGCTCTAGACTACCATAGCATGATCCAAATCTTGAGAGGATGTATTAGACACCTCTAATCTTTACATGACAGTCCTACTGTGGCCCACTTCTCTCGTACTGAGTGAGATGCTGAAATGGTATCTCCCCACCAAGGCTTTCCTCGATTCTCTTTCCTTTCTAGATGCCTTTTAACTCCCCAATTCTGGTTTATGTCCTCTGCAGAGGAGTTTTAACTATTTCTTTGCTTAATATTCTGAGCTATTCACCTTCCACATTCACCCAGGTATTTGTTCAAACAAAGAGCCTTATGCTCAGGAGTAATGCATGCCTGAGGGGAAGATGCAGCTGCAGCCTGTTATGATTTTAAATATTAGCTTTCCTCCCTCTCTGCTATAATTAGAATCATTGCTGAAGTATGCCTAGGAGAGACGTGACAGTCAGATAAGCATGTTAGATGGATTATTTTGGTGAAGATTTAAAGGATGAACTTCACTTTTACCAAGTGAAGTGGTAAGACCAGAGGTTGGGAAACCAGGCAGCATGACTTCCCTGAAAGACTAGGTGAGAGCAGGACAGAGCAGTGGAGATGGGAATATGGGACCTGATATCAGGGATATTTATGGGGTAGGATCAGTAAGGTTGATGACAGACTGAGTAAGATTATGAGGAGGCGGCAGAGGCCAAGGATGAATCCCAAGGGATTGAACTGGGACCAGGTGATGGTTGAACTGGAAACAGGTGATGGTAGATAGAGAATAGAACATAGCTTTTATCTCTGCAATCTCCCCAAACTCTACTAAAATGGCAGGAAAGGGATTTTATTTTTTTAAGAGCATAAACCCAAATAGCAAAGGGAAATAGGAGTAGAGACAATAGTAAATATATTTTGAAAGCTGAAAACAGATGAACAACTGACTTAGCTAAAACCTAAGCCAGAAATTGAGGTACCAAGTACCACTGAAAGGAGCAATGCAGGAAGAGCTAAGAATAGGTGAATTAATTGTCTCTTTGAGAAGCATATAGACCCCCAGGTCTTCTCCACAATCTAAGCATAAATCTAAAAGTTTATAATCTGGAAAGGATACATCAGAGGTCTTTGGACAGGAGGACATCAGCCACTGGTAAGAGCTGAGACACCATATTAAAAATAGGAGGATCAAGTGAAAGTCTATGCACTGAATAGAGAAGACCACCACCATTCTCACCTCCAGCCCTCTTTCTATACTTAGCATCTAGATAGGAGGCAGACAGGTTTTCCTCCAGGGAAAACCTGATCAGTCCAGTAGGAAATAGCTAAAGATACTGACATTTGGTGTTCCTTCCACCTTTATTACTCTAGGTAAAGGTCACCAGTCAACAATCAGATGTTTAGCTTCCTTCCTAAATATGAAAGGGAAGGCAACAGATATCAAAGGTCACTAGACATTTGAGGTAATTCTTCAACATGAAAGGCAAAAGACCAAAATAAACAGAAAAAATTAAATAAATGTTTATAAATAGAGACAATGCCAAGAAGAAAATGTTTAAAATATAACGATTAATAATATTCCTAGAGAAATGAGAGATAATATACAATCCGTGAAATAAGAAGTTTGCTTTTAAAAAAAGGTCAGAAAACAACCACTCTTAGAAAATAAACTATGACAATAAAAATTTTAAAGCCAATATCAAAGCCGAAATTAAAAAGTTAAAGAAATATCCCAGAAAATAGAACAAAAATATAGAGGTAGAAAATAGGAGAGAAGAGATAAGAGAATAAATATGAGATGATCGCTGTGCTGCAGGTCGAGAGAGGTCTAGTCCAGACGGTGAGACAGAAGGATCTGAGAGTGGTCTCCAAGAAGAGGACAATGATTTAGAGATTAATATAGAAAATTAAGCAAAGGGAGAAAGGGATAATTATTAACTCTAAGGAAAATAAAAACTTGTTCGAGAAAGGAAAGGCAATTGAAGTATACAAGAAGGCTCACCTGTGACTAGTATTTATTTTGTCAAAACAATTTAAGTCCTAAATATTGGTGGACAGAGAGGAAGTTACTTTGTGTGGGAGTCTTTAGAAAGAGCTAAATCTCCATCTCTCATACTTGGAAGTCAGTAAATAATGCCTAAAAAAAAAACAAGAAGTAGCAACATAATCCCATTTTTTAGCAATATAGAGGGAAATATCAAAAGAATGAGCTAAGGTGAAACTGGGAATGGAGGACAGGTGAGGGGACAGAAGGTCATCATTTTTCTAATGTTTTAGAGAATAATTTGACTTTAAAACTATATGTATCTATAACTTCGATAAAAATTAAAAGATTGGAATGAGATTTAAGATGAAGGGGGTTCTGCCCACTGCATAAACTGAGCAGCCTGGTAAACCTCTTTCCAATTATATTAACTTAGTAAAAAACCTATGTACCTCATGAGACAGGATCAAACATGAAATATCAGTTTGCAAGCAATCTAATAGCCAAGACCTCAAATAGCATGTTAACTCCTTTCAACCACCACAAAAAGCCTGCAAACAACAAGGACTTGTTAGCTTATCTTTTCAAAGAAGTACTGTTCTCTGGTGGATAGGAGACAAAACAGTTTGGAAAGTATGCACAAACTTGGGGAACTGGTTTCCACCGTGTGTGTGTGTGTGTGTGTATGTGTGTGTCCCTTCTACCTACATAAAAAGAGCTTTGTGTTGGGATAAGAGAGAAACAGGAGACAGAACTATAGAAGAAGAATAAGAGTGATGAGTGGTAGATCACACCTCCCCCTCAACACTAGTTCTGATGTGGGAAGAAGAGGAAGGGAAACAGAAGCGTGTCTCTGGGAGGATTAGAGGACCTAAGAGAAAGGAGATTTATGGGCTCAGTTTCTCAGCTGCAGTGGCTCAGATGGGTCTTGTACCTTTTGATAAAGGGAAGTAAGAGATGGCATGGTACATTTAGACGTGAGTGAGCCCTAAGTTTTCTCAGGCTCAAGTGTGACTTGGAGGGCTTCTATGAGCTCATAGGGAGCCACAGGTTGGCTAGGAGTGAGTGGCAAGTCTGCCTGGTTGGGAAATAAGGTTGGCCTGCCCAGGGAGGTAACCTTATTCCTTAGAAGTGAAAGAAAGATGAGACTGGACTCCTTGGGATGGAACAGAATGTGCCACTTATCAGAACTACCACACTGTCATCTCTGAGAGAGCACCACAGACCACAGTACATTCATAGCTGACAATAGCACAGGTCCCAGAAGCATAGGAGACCAAAAAGGGACCCATTTCTCCCTCTACACAGTAACCATAATGATGAGCATAGTTCTCATGCTTGACTAGAGGTGAGTGCTGAGGAAGTGGAAATGGAACTTTAAGCTCCAATTTAATAATCACTTCAAATATGGCCAAGGAGTCATGGAGTAGAATGACATACATCAGGGTCAGATTGTCCTCCAGAGGCCAGGACAGAGCAGAACCACAGGGTCTGAAATTATGGCCAGTTCTAGGAATTACTAAGGTTACAATTTACACACCTGAGTTTTGTGAATGGCCATAACTATTACTCCTATTGCACTTATTAATATCCTTTGACTTGAGAAGCCCCAGAGTCCTGAAAACCTAGTTGTCATAATAGTTTAAGAGCTACTGTTATTGGGTGCCTACTAAGGGCCAAGTGCTTTTCACCCAGAACCTTATATACCCAGTAATGGATCCCCACTATGATCTATACTTTACAAGTGAAGGAGCTGGAATTTAGACAGGTAAAGTAACTTGACCAAAATAGATAGTAAATGGCAAAGCTAGAATTTTAACTCTGTCTGTACTGATTCCCAAACTGTGTTTAGCTACAGAGCCTGGTTTTCTAGAAAGTAGATAGTGTCTGGATATCAGTGAATGAGCTCACACATTCACTTTATGGGAGTCGGGGGTGGGGTAGGGTGGAGGAGTGTCTGTTAGCACTCCAGAAAGGTGTTGTTGGAGCAGGAAGGTGTGGTCGAAGGAGTGGAATGGCCACTAGGTGAAAACCCAGATGTGCAATGAAGTTAGGTGCTCTAACCTGTAAACAGTAGCAGAGGCAAGTTTTGAACAAGAACCCTGAAAGTCTTCCAGCTCGAGGCATGCTTTTTCTTAAAGTGCTTTTGAAACAGTTGAGGAATTTCTTAACTTTGGAATGTGTTCAATAAATTTCTGTTAAGTGAGGTATTCAGTTCAAGTTCTTTAAACTTGTGCCAAAGAGCTGTCAACTTAGATCACAAAAGATCGTAACATTAAAAGCTCTCTGTTCTGGCAAGATTCATCAGGCCCATGCATTTCCCTATTAAATTCTTCCACATCTGTCCTTTCTCAGGTCCCCACATTGACTTACACCTTTATCACATCCAGCCTAGGCCACAGCAATAGCTGTATCCATTCAGCAGGCATGGTTTGAACACTATTCTATGTCAGGAAGCAGACTCAGTATTGAGGCCAGAGATGAAGAAAATGTGGTTCCTACCCTCAAGGAGCTTCCAGACTCAGGAGAACACAAGCACTTGTGGCACAGATTACCACTGCCCACCCCAAATCCCCCTCTTCCCTAGTAAAAGAATTGCTGTTCTATATGGCTGCTGTTGATGTAAGAAACATCCAAACTTAAAGAGAATTTTTATGAGTTTATTTGAGCCAAACTGATGAAAATTGCCAGGAAGCAAAATCTCAATGGATTCAGAAAATGCTCTGGAGAATGGCAGTTTTGCAGCTTATTTTATACATTAGAATAAACAGAGGAGACGTGTGGGGGTTACATGAAATCCATTGGTGGTAGATTAAGGGAATGGGAGAAAGCAAAGAGGGGGAATTTCTGGCATTGGATGAAAAGTAAAATGGAGAGACACATACTTCTTTTACATTGTTGGGTACAGAAAAGTTAATAATGAATGTTTACAGCACATAGAGATGGTATGAGGGCAGCAAAATAACAAAGAGGGGTTCTGCAGCCTGATGCTCTAGTGCCAGTGGCTGTGGCATGAGGGGTCTCAAAAAGAAGGTTACTCTAACATTTCAAAGGTATGTTCTCTTAGATGCAAAAAGACAATAGACAGGCTCACTTAAGGTAAAGATTGACCTTTGTCAAGGAAGCTACAGACCTAGGATGTGACTACCTGTCATAACCCGCTTTTGGTTAGGAATTTGTATCCTCACACCATCCCATGTGATGACTTTCAGTCTCTGAGTTTGTAAGGCCCACCACGCAGCCTTTATCTCAGTTTAGTATGTGGCCCCTTTTTTGTCTACAATTCCCCCTTTTGGTCATAAATCAGTCTGAAGGAGGCACTGATGACCAGCCTCTTTGTTGGATAATGTGGTCCCCCAGGGCTAGGAAGGCTCATTCCTAGGGAGTCTTAGTGTTGGTGTTTGTCTTATTGAAATGGTAGACCATTGGGGATGAGGCAAGACAGAAACCTTGGATGGAAGTCTAGGCTGAATTGTTCTCAAAAGGGAAAGACAGGTAAGTGGGAGGCAGTCAGGTCTTATGAGACTTCATTAAAGAAAAAAAGAACAAAACATTGTGTCATTTCTAACCTGCAAGCTATCACGATCCAAATTTGGCTGTCTCACTTTTCTGTATTTTGCATCTAGCATAACATTTACTTATAGTTTTAGGGCACAACCATATATCTCTTCAGTTTTCACAGTCTGATCATGAGATGGGTCCCCATTTAATGGCATTATTATTATTATTATTATTATTATTATCATCATCATCATCATCATCATCTTAATATGGCCCACGGGCTTCCTTTTGGAAGCACTCAAGTGTTATCCATTATTAATCTGATTCTCGTTAGTTGTTCAATTGGGAACTGTAATTTTAAGGTTTAATCAGGGCCAAGGCTGTATGAACACAGTCATGTAAATTACAATTACCATCTAAAAATCTCCAGAGGCCAAGAGGACAGTAAGAGTTTCATAAGTAAATTTCCTGTGCCTCAGCAGCCGTAATAGTGGGCGGGCCATTTTTTTCTATAGCCACTTAAGCTTCCATTTGAATTAACATAGTAGACCTGGTTGGATTATGGGGTAAGCACATTCCCATAATTGGGTTCTAGTGTTATTTTATACATAAAATTTCTTAAGATTTCTTTTCCACAAACATTCTATAACAACTTTCCTTGTCTTTTTAAATTTGTTTCTTTTTACTCATTCAGAAATCACCAACTTATTAGGACAGACTACTTCCTTTCCAGTTCTCTCAAAAATGCATGCATTCCTTTTCTTTCTGCAATAACATTCCTTCGAAATTTCAGAAGAGATGATAAAACAAGTATTATTGATAATACAAAAGTTATCTTATACACACTTCCAGCAATCATTAAGAGTTGAACTATTTAAGAACAAGGTTTGAGAAAAGACCAAAGAAGAAATGTAACTATCATTATAACTAATATTATTAGCAGACAGGTAAAGACAATAAAACAAATGGTTTTTAAGTTCAACATCATTTGTAGGTAAACAAGCCTTCTTGATATCTTGGGATAGCTGTTTACCTCCGATATCAGTGGCTTCTCATCCTTGAGGAGTCTTTGATGTCCCCTGTAGGTGAAGGCAAGTGTCAGAGACAGGGACAGATGTCCATTCGTAGTTAGGCACCAGATAAGGTCCCTTCCAATGAGCTTGGAGAGAGTCTTTAATTGATGTCTTTTCCAATGGACAAAATCTCCTGGTTGGAAGTCATGGTCTTAGTGTGTCTCTTGAGAGCACACTATGAATTGAATCAGTTATTAACTTATTAATTTCTTTAAGCTAGTTAGTAAGTCCTTGGGAATAATACCTCTAGTAAGATTGGTTCATATGTCCCTTTCATCCAGATGCATAGGGTGACCAGTGACTATCTAATGAGGGGAAAGACTGTGTTTACCAAAAGGAATAGATCTCAGGTTGAGGTGCACTATATAGTGAGCTTTTGGCCAATGGAGATTAAAAGCTTCTGAAAATTTCTCTAGTTGAGTGTTAATTGTACCATTTGTACACTCCACCAATCCAGAAGACTGGGATGATAAGCACAATGAAAATGCTGTAGAATGGGCCAAATATTATACATAGATTTTATTATTTGCCCAGTAAAATGAGACCCTTGGTCATGCAATTCAGAAGGAATTTCCCAATTGGAAAATTTTTTCCCCAATAATAATTTACCCACTGTTAAGGCTGTTGCTCTCCTGCAAGGGAATACCCCAACCCAGTGAGAAAACACACAAATCATAAATAACACATATTTGAGATGGTGACATTTGGATAAAATTCAATGACCATACCTCAAATAGACCCCAAAGAAGTGAGAAAAGTCCTTGGGACCCTTGGAATGATTTTCCAGAGTTATGTTTAGACAGATAGAACATCTGCTATACACTCTATGAGCTACAGTAGGAGAAAATTTCCAATAATATTGTTTACTCCTGAAATCACCTTTTCAGGACCCTAATGTGTTAGCTCATGTATATGATGAAGTATAGATAATTGAGCCCCTATAAGTAAGATTGGTTTCTGATTGAGTCCAGACTTTATCTATTTGTCTGGGTCAAATGTTCCCCCTTTTTGTTGCTATGTTCTCTTTTCTTCTTCTGTAGCTGTCCATTGGAACTGAAAAAAAGAGTCTTTTATCGATTTACTAGGGAGCAAAGAACATTCTCATAACAGTCTGGATAATCTGGCTGATTATTGCTGTTTGTGTAGCCGCAGCATCAGCTCAATTATTTTCTTTTGCTTCCATGATGGCAGCTTTAGAATGTCATGGGATTTTGATAGTTGCCAATTGTTTTAGTTGCTGTATGGCACCTAATAATTCTGCGACCTGTTTTCCATTTTTATGGGATTCCCTGAGGAAGTTAAGAAGCCTCACTTCTTCCACAACATTCTGAGTTTGAGCTACACCAAAGATATAGCGACTATTACTGTAAATTTTGGCTCTTTGATCTTTGGCTGATTGGCAAGCTTGAGTTAGAGCAATTAATTTAGCTTGTTGGCAGATCTTATTTCATTCAGGTAAATAAGAATTTTCAATTATGTCCACCATGGAAATTATTTCATGTCCAACTTGCTAAGGTACCTGTTCATCTTTCAGATAAGATCCATCTGTAAACCAAATTAAGTCAACATTATCCGTAGGTGTTTCCTGTAAATCATTCCCAGGAACAAGAAGGTGATCAGTAAGCAAAACACAGTCGTGGATGTCTTCTTCCTTCAAAGAAGGCAGCGAAGTTGCTGGGTTAAGACTGTTACATCGAGTTAAAGTAATATTAGGCACAGAAAGCAAGAATACTTCAGAAGAAGCCAATCAACTAACAGAGAAGTGTTGAGTGTGATGGGAGTTCAGTGAAGATCCAACAGAATGAGGAACATAAATAAAGGAGAGCCCATAACTATTTCTTCTGTTCATTTGCATAGTATGGCTGTAGAGTAGAGATAGCTATCATGCAGAGATGGAGCCCTTCGGCTATTGAGTCTAATTGCAGACCTATCTTATAGGTCTATGATGATCTTTGTGTTTTTGAGTTAAAACTCCTAAAGCATTTCCTTTATCTTCATGTATAAAAAGGAATAAAGAAAGTTTATAATTGAGGTGTGCCAGAATAGAAGCTTTAGATAATTGTTCCTCTAGAGCTTCTTTAGCTTGTTTCCCTTTGGAATTCTATTGAATTGGATCAGGTCCATCTAATTGTAATAAGACACATAGAGGCTGGGCCATTAATGAAAATTTTGGAACCCAATGTGACAGTATCCAGTCAGACTCAGGAACTCTCTAAACTGTTATTTTTGTTTGTTTTGGAAGAGGAAAGAATAAGATTCCTCTAAGTTTTTCTGGATTAATGACCAGTCCATCTTTAGATATTAGATGGCCAAGATATTTTACTTGGGGAAGCAGAATTAAAGCTTGTCCTTTGAGACCCTTTGTCCCTTCATGGCTAGCTGTTGTAATAGGTAAATTGTGTCCTCTTGGGAGTCTAATATGTCCTAGAGCATTAAAGTAAATCATCCACATACTGGATAAGAGTAGAATTTCTGAGAAATCCAACGTTTAAATTAGCCTTCAGTATTTGCAAGAGATAGGTGGGACTCTCCACATAATCCTTGAGGCATTACTCTCCAAATAAACTAGTGATCTTCTCAGGTGAAAGCAAAGAGACATTTCCTGTCTATTTTTCCTCTAAGAATGCTCAAAAAGGCATTACATAAATCTACCACTGAAAAATATTGGCAGGCAACAGGAATAGCTGATAATAGGGTATGTGGCTTTGGAACCACAGAATGTCCGGGAATAACTATTTTATTTATAGCTATGAGATCCTATGCAAATCTCCATCCTTTCCCATTGGGTTTCTTTACTGGAAGGATAAGAGAATTATAGGGGCTCATACATGAAATTATAAGCCTCCTTTTAAAGTAGTCTTGTATAATGCACTTAATTCCAGCTAGTTCATCAGATCTGAAAGGAAATTGGTGAATATTAGAGGCAAAGTATTGTCAATAGTTATTTTAATAGGAGTGCTGACTTAATCTTGCCAATATTTGTACTGGAAAAGGGCCCAAAAGTGCATTGGAATGTCCTAAGACAAACTTTCAGTCTCAAGATTAATTTCTTCTTGTGGAAATTCTTTTAAAATCATTATTTTCCCAGTTGGTTCTGTATCTGATTCATTTCGTCTTAAATACATTTTGCACTTCTGGGAGAAGGATATGTGGCCATCAACACTTTCAAAAAAGTTTCGCCCTATCAGGTAAATTGGGGCAGATTTGACAAGTAAAAATATATGTTGCCTCATAACATTCCCTAGCTGGAAGGGAACAGGTTCTGATTTAAAAACAGAGACTGATTGATTAAATATCCCTACCATCTGTATAGAAGCTTAGTCCAAGAGAGAGGGCAACTGAATTGGGCAGGGTTAAGAACAGGTAAAGTAGCTCCAGGATCTACAAGCAGTAGTTTCCCCTTTTACGATAATTCCAATTTCTCCTGAAATACTAGTAAGAAGAAGGAGAAATGCCCTCTCATAGTCCTCGGAGCAACCCTAGTCTTGTTATTGTTTCTTTTCTTTTTCTAAATTTCATTTAAGTTTTCTACACTCCTTCTTAAGGTGACCTGCCTTTTAACAATAAAAACAGACTCATCCTCTATTCATTCCCTCGTCTAAAAGATATTTAGAGAAGTTTGGCCTGATTGCTTAATTGCTGGACCTGTGAGTTCATAATTTTGGCAGCTTTATCTTTTTCTCACTTTTGAATAGTTTAAGATTGTTGATCAGCCAGAATTGCCAGTTCATCAGTACAAGTGATTGGCCAGTTTAATTTAGGTTGTTTAATCAGAGTTACAAGCTCTTTATCTAGCCTTTCCAAAAATGCAGAATTTCGTAAGGGATCATTTTGATGATCCTTAAAGCTGTCTAGAGACAGACCTGAGTATTGTTTGGAAGTTTTTTTGAAATGTTCAAAGAAATCAAGTACTTGTTCATCAAGTTTTCTTTTACTTTGCTGGATTTTGGCCCAGTCCATTTTCCAGGGAAAAACCTCAGGTATGGCTTGGTAAAGCCGGTGGGCTAATTCTCTGCATTTTTCCTGGTCTGTCTCTCTCATTCTGTATTTTAAAAAAGTCCTCTACAAGAGTTTTTCAGCAAACCTTATTTAGCCATTCTGTTGCTCTGCTCTCAGAAACCAGTAGGTATATTAATTGGAATAGGTCAGGATAGCCAGGATCATAAGTTCCAACAATTAAATCAAATTCCTTTGTGAACTCATCAGGATCCTGGAGAGAGCTGGGGAAATCTTTAGTAAGATTCCTTAATTCTGTCCGGGTACAAGGAGAGTAAATTATGGCTGGTTCTCCTCGTCTGGAGACTGGCTTTTCTCTAAAGGGAGCTGCCAGAATTTCTGGTTTTCTTTTTTTTTTTTTTCCTAGTTTATCCTGGTCTGGTTTTCTATTCTGAATCTCCCCTAGGTCAACAGGGAGCTGTGGTGGAGGAGGTGCAGAAGAGCAAGAAGAAGAAGGAGAAAAGGAGAATAAGTCTAGACAATGAAGTAAAGGGTACATCGGGGCAGTTAGAGAAGAGGGAAGAGTGGGGTGTTGGCACTGAGCAGCTTCGGAAGCCTTCTTTAGTTCAGAGACAGTCTCTAAAAATTTTCTTACTAACTTTCTGGAGAGAACAAAGTCTCTCTGTGCTCCGTTTCAGAGGCTTCAAGTTGCCAATTGAAGTAAGCCTCCCATTCATTCGGTTTAATTTTTGAGCTAGCTTCTTTTTTTTTTTTTTCTGATGTGCTTGCAAAAAAATTACTTTAGGCATCAAAAGAGCTTAATTTTAGCGATCTTAAATTAATATCACTTCTAATTAAACCTTTTCATTTCTGTAAGTACTTGCAAGTAAAGCCTCTCAATGAATTGTACATCTGCAGGAGTATTAATGGGAGCTGGGGACTGGGGGATTGTCAGCCTTGGGAGCACAATTTCCCATGTTAATTTTAGTTTTCTTTTGATATCTGGACAAATTTCTAGAGATATAGTGTGGTGGCTTCAAGTGTATGCTCATGGGTTGAGCTCTAAGGGGTGGTCACCTCAAAGTCGCTCCAACCCTGTTAAGTGTCTTGGTTTCCTTCCCTGGTTGACTAATACAACCATGAGGATTCAAAGCGCTAGGTAATCAGCCTTTATGCATGTATCCATGGACAAGTCAATCATTTAATTACAATTATGTTGGAATTCCCTATGGAGACCTGCTTGTCTTGAGGTGTACCTTCAGATACCTCCACATAGGTTCTTAGTCACCTAAGAATACCCAAAATTTGAGCTGGAGGGAGTAAATGCCCCTTATTTCCTGAGCTGAAAGAGGTCAGACTCTCATTTATCTAGCAAAAGGTTTTGTTCAAACTTTCAGTAAGCAATTCCAATTGAAAAGCCAAAATTAAAAACCAGACACCCATTTTTTTCTTCCTGTCCTTGGGTTATCTCAACCTTTATCCTTAGCCTGGGTTATCTCAATCCTTATCCTTGAGTCCCACGTTATGGATTTTTTTTTTTTAAAAACTGCTCAAAGTCAGGGCCTCCCACCTTAAAACATGGAGGTCCAGAATTCCAAGAAAACATCCAAGTTCACCCAATGCAGTGGGGAGCCAGTGAGACACAGTGGGCCCCTGCTGGTATCTGGCACTGGGTCTGGGTCCTCAGGGTGGTCTTGGATGGGTATCTTTGGAATCTTGCTGACTATGCCAAGTAAATATCGACGTAAGAAACGTCCAAACCTGTAGAGCAGACCAGTACCGGTCCGTGGCCTGTTAGGAACCGGGCTGCACAGCAGGAGGTAAGTGATGGGCAAGTAAGCGAAGCTTCATTTGTATTTGCAGCCGCTCCCCGATGCTAGCATCACTGCCTCAGCTCCACTTCAGATCATCAGACATTAGATTCTCATAGGAGCACCAGTCTCTGGTGCCAAAAAGGTTGGGGACCCCTGCTGTAGAGAATTTTTAGGAGTTCATTTGAGCCAAACTGAAAATTGCTGAAAAGCAATATCTCAATGGATTGAGAAAACGCTCTGGAGAATGGCAGTTTTGCAGCTTATTTTATATATTAGAATGAAAGAAGGAGATGTGCGGAGGGTTACATGAAGTCCATTGGTGGTAGATTAAGGGGGTGGGAGAAAGGAAAAGGGAAATCTCTGGGATTGGATAAAAAAGCAAAATGGAGAAACACATACTTCTTTTACATTGGTGGAAACAGGATAGTTAATAATGAACGTTTACAGCACATAGAGATGGTATGCGGGCGGCAAAATAACAAAGAGGGGTTCTGCGGCCTGGTGCTCTAGTGCCAGTGGCTGTGGCATGAGGGGTCTGGAAAAGAAGATTACGCTGACATTTCAAAGGTATGTTCTCTTAGATGCAAAAAGACAATAGACAGGCTCACTTAAGGTAAAGATTGACCTTTGTCAAGGAAGCTACAGACCTAGGATGTGACTACCTGTCATGACCCGCTTTTGGTTAGGAATTTGTATATTCACACCATCCTGTGCGGTTACTTCCAGAGTTTGCAGGCCTCCCCTGAGCTTGTCAGATTTAATATGTGGCCCCTATTTCGTCCACACTGCCCAGCTGGACTGCATTTCCCCACTTCCCTTGGGCTTAGGTGAGGCCATGTGACCAAGTTCTTGATAAATGTGTGTCACTTTCAGTTCTGAGATGTTAGGCCTGCCTCCTCTGCCTTTCTTTCGTATTCCAGATTATCTAGAACCTGGATCTGGTGGTGACCAAGTTTCTATAATGTGGTTAATGACATTGCCCAAGGGAATAGCAGAACGATGACTTAGAAGGACTTGGGTCCTTGAATGACCATGAGGGGCAGGACTCATCTCGTAAGTGTTATATGGGAGAGGAAAATAAACATCTACATAATTTAAGCCACGGTATTTTGGGAATTCCTCATAATAGGCACTTACCTTTATCTCAGCCAAGCCTTCAGCTGACTCTAGCCCCAGTTGTTAGCTGACTGGTACTCCCTTTTTTTTTTTTTTTTTTTTTCAAGGAGTGGCCAAAGTATTCCTGGTGCTAAGACAAAGGTGGAGAAATCTGTTTAGGTGGGGCAGAAAGTAGGAAAATAGAAGGGAGTGGACAGTGGCAATCTGTGCCTGGTAGAGGGCACCCTTGCACTAAATCTTGAAAGATGAGTGTTTTCAACAAACTCTACTCATAGTTCTCATCTACCCATCATTCTTTAGGGTTTTTTTTTTTTTTTTGTCCGTGTGACTTCTTTTAGGTATATTGCCTCTCTCATCCCTATGTTCTACCTATTAAAGCCTACCCAGCCTTCAAGACTCAGATTAAATTTCACTTTCACCAGGGAAGCTCTCCGTGATCAGCTCTCCAGAAGTGATATCTCCTTCCTCCAAAATCCTGTGGCACTTAGTCTTTATTATTTATTGATCACACATTTAATATCTTCTTTACCAATATCTCGCACTTTTCAGTAGCCTCCCCAGCATCTGGCACACTGTCTAGACCTGTTCTGGGTTTCCTAAAAGTGTAGGTATGCCCTATATATATATTGTTTGTAACAAACCTACCTCAAAACTTAGTGGATTAAAATTACGATTTATTTGTTTTGCTCAAAGTTCTGGGGGTTGGCCCGGCTCAAGTGGATGTTCTTTTCTCATGGCCTCACATGCTGTTGCAGTCAGCTAATAACTGGGGCTGGAGTCAGCTGAAGGCTTGACTGGGCTCACCCATGTGGCTTGCCATTGATGCTCCTGTCATCTCGGAGCTCAGAAAGTCTTATTAACCGGAAAGCCTACATTTGGCCTCTCCATGTCACTTGAGCTTCTTGCAAAATTATCCCTGGATTCCAAGGATGAATGCCCAAGAGGACTATGTAAAAGCTTTGTGACTTAGTCTCAAAAATTCTAGAGTATCACTTCTTTCATATTCTATTGGTCAAGCAAGTCGTTAAGATCAGTCCAGGCAGGGGAATTAGACTCCATATCATGATGTGAGGAGCAGCAAGTGCATTCAGAGAGATAAGGAATTAATGACAGCCATCTTTGGAGACTATCTCACCACACCATGTAAGCATGGGATTTGGAGTGATGGTCACTCCCAAATCACTCCCAAATGACCACCTGCATTTCTTCATCTACAAATCGGAAACTGAGGGAGGTGGTGCTTCCTTTCCTCTGAGTCAATGAGGAGGATTCAGTGTTATTCTGGCATTTACCTAGAGAGACATTCAAATACCAAGACATCCACCAGAAGAGGATGGAAAAAGCCATGGAGAACAAATGTCTTTGAATTTAAACTTATCTGTTCATCTGCGTTTCTTCTGAAAATCACTTACTACCCATCCTTGCCTACCTTATGTTGGGGTTAAGTTAAACACTGGAGCAAAGCTAAAACTGGGAAAGGATTATATAATGCTAAACTTGGAGAAAGGCTTTCTTTAGCCCTTTAACCACCCATATGAGTGGAGCTTAGGGTTCAGCATGGTGTCTCTCTAGTAGAAAAGAGGGAGCCATTCCCCACAAGCTACATTGGCCTTTGAATCCTACAGTAGACTGAATAACAGCCCCTGCCCCCAAAAAGTGTTTCTTCAGGAAACATTTTACTCATTTTCCTTCTGCTTCACTGATGGCTACATTATTTCTGGGTGTATCTGTGAAAAGTGTCTCAGGATAAGATTAACATTTGACTCAGTAGACTGAGTGAAAAAGATCACCCTCGCCATTCAGGGTAGGTACCATCCAATCTACTGAAGGCCTGAATAGAACAAAAAGATGGATATAGGGCAAATTTCTCTCTTGATTTGGGTTGAGACCTTTATCTTCCAAGCTCTCAAAACATTGTTGCTTCTAGTTCTAAGGATGTCAGACTCAGACCAGGACTTACACCACAGGTCCCCCAAATTCTCAAGACTCTAACTGAATTGCTTTCTGAGTCTCTAGCTTGAAGACACAGATCATGGGAATTCTCAGTCTCCTTAACAGTGTGAGCCAGTGCCTATAAAAAAATCTCCTTTTATGTGTATCGTGTTGGTTCTGTTTCTCTGGAGAGGCATTACTAATATAGTTCACTCATTGCTGGGGTTGATATATCTCAATTCTCTTTTTCACTCTTCTGGGCTATTTGTTTTTTGAACAAATCAAGTCACTTATATGTAGAGTTTCCTACATACTCTCTGTATTTCCTGGAAACTTGTAGTTGGAATTTGATTAAATTAAGATTATATATATTAT
>NW_006432447.1:6712026-6731624 GCF_000325575.1 Pteropus alecto | reverse complement strand
TAATATATATATATATTATATATATTAGCAATAATACTTCATAGATAGTGTTGGAGACTTCTAATTGCATCACATATGATGTCCATTTGTCTCTCTTTTTGTGATGTAAAGATTGACCAATGAGTGAAATGATATGATATCTGGGATTTACTTCAAAGTACCCAGTATGTTGATGGAGTGATGAGAGTCAAATGTAGTAATGGATGAAATAAGATTGGCCACAAGCTGATGATTGTTAATGCTGAGTAATAGGTATATAAGTTCAGTCTATTCTCTATACTTTTTATATGTTGGAAATTGTTCACAATAAATTTTATTAAAGAAAAAAGTTAATAAGAATAAAGAAGTTTTTTAAAATGTGATTACTAAGTTCAGATATTGTTAGCTTGCAGATCCATCTATTATAAAGTTCTCTCTTAGCCTTGCACCTTATGGTTTTAGCAGTCATTGGTGATCATTGCTCATATCCATTGTTTCATTAGTCAGTGCAAATCTATGATATTATAAGTATCATTCTTTGTATTAGTTATCTATTACTGCATAAGAAATTACCCCCCAAAATTAGTAGCTTAAAACAACAAACATTTATTATTTATAGCTTCTGTGGGTTAAGAATCTAAGAGTGGCTTATCTGGGGTTCTGGCTCAGTCTCTCTCATGACATTGCTGTCGGCCTGCTGAATGGGACTGTAATCATTTAGGGGCTGGAATATCTGCCTGCAAGCTCCTCATATGGTTGTTGGCAGGCCTCTGTTTCCACTGGCTCTTGACTAGATCACTCAGTTCCTCATCTGGTGAGCTTCTTCATAGACTATTTGAATGTCTTATAATGTAGTGGCTGTGCCAAAGTGAGTAATGTGGCAGGGGAATGAGAGAGAGAGAGAAAGAGAGAGAGAGAGAGAGAGAGAGAGAGAAGGAAAAAGATTGAAAGAACAAAATGCAAGCCAAAGTTTTTTATAATTTAATCTCAGAAGTGACACACCATCATTTCTGCTATGTGCTATTGGTCAGACATACCAACACTGGTACAGTGTGGGAGGGGACTACACAGACTGTGAACACCAAGAGGGCAGGATCATTGGGGGCTATCTTGGAGGCTGACGACCACATGTTTTTGCATCAGCTGGAAATCTATAATGGAAAACTCCCCTTCATTAATTACCCTGAATTTTAGTTACCCTGTATGTCAGTTACCCTGAAGTAAAGTTTGAATAAAAGGGGTAAAATGAATTTTTTCCTTTTCTTTACTACTTTTCAAAATAATGAGTTGGTTCCCTAGGATCCACTTATCTGACCAATGAATTATTTTTATTGTCAATATGAACTGATGATTTAATATATTTATCATGTTTCAATCAAGTACATACATATGTCATTATTTCCCCAGATATTTTGTGGTTTTATTTTTCTGTTGTTTATTTTTGATACCCAAACTGTTCTGTCTTTGGTTAATGGGAAATCCTTCCTGTTGGCTTCTATGTCTTTTTTGCACAAACCCAGTAGTCTCTAATAGCTTCCTTGTTTTCTGGTACCATGAGATATTTCAGGTTCCTCTTGTATGTTTCCATCCCTAGCCATTTCGCCAAAGAGCCCTGGTTCCCTGTAGTTTTTGATTCGTTCTTCCATTTTTTTTTTTAAATGTCATATAATCAAATATGTGTATGTACCCGTGCCATATTTTGCATGCCTCTTTATTAAAGTAAAGGTAGCACACTGTTTTACAGTTTTTTTCCCCACTTAAATGTATATCCCAGAAATTGCTTCATAGTGGAATATACTGACATTTCTGATTACTTTTTACAGATGCTTAATATTCCTTTGTGTGGATATACCCAGTCCCTTATTGATTGACATTTGGGAAATTTTAGCAATAACATTTTAAAAGGAAGAGTTATATGGAAAATATGTTCTGAGGTTTAATTAATTTATGAAAGTTAAGTATTCAAGTGAACATATATAACTTCAGGGTTTTACGTGAAGTAATCTTTTCCATTTATTTTGGATATGTAGAAAGGATAGGCTTCCAAGCCAATCCTATTTTTCAGCTAGGAAAATTCAGGTACAAAGAAAGAAAGTTCCCTTAGGTACTCTGGATTTTATTTACCCCTACATCTCATAACTACTTATATAGTAAAATTTATATTGGTGACTAGAAAGATGTATTAGGATTCTCTATTTTATTAGCAGTAAGGCATCTTGTACCTTCAATTAAAACAAACAACAAAAAAATCAAAGTTAACTTTTGTTCTTTGTAATGAACTCCCTGTAACCATTGGGCTCATACCCCACCCTATCTCCTCTTTAAAAGATTTTGCTGGGGGTTGCAGCTTTCTCAGTGTAGAGACCTGAATGTACCTGATGATGCAAATCACAATATTAATCTGTGACACAACCCCCAAATCATTAACTGTTATAGATAACTTAAGGCAAGAAAGCCTTGTGAATCCTGAAACAAGGGCATCTACCCTAACCCTCCATCCTCTCCACCAACCCTCAATCCTATATTTGTTACTCTCAAAGAGAAAGAAGGATTTTGCTAATTGGAGTTCATTCTGTTCCTCTGAAATATATCTGATGGAAAAGGGGTTGACCAGATGGGCCATTCCCAACACTGTTCATTCATGAGAAACACAAAGAAATGGCAGGATGAGGAGTGCCAAGGAAAATTTCTGTTCCCGGTCCCATTCCAGGATCTCACATGATACTTCTCTAAGATACTTTTGGTCAAACTTCACATTTATTTGTTTGTTTATTTGTTAGTTTGTGTGTTTGTTTGTTTGTTTGCTTGGTTTAAGGATTGTAGAAAGCCTTACATTTCCTACTTGTTGGAAAAAGAAATGGCACAGCTCTAAAGTAAGTTTCATTTGGATTGAAGATTTAAATATCAAAAAACAAAATCATAGAAGACAAATTAGAAGAAAAAAGAATTAAGTATTGATCAAATTTATAGACAGGAAACATATTTGAAGCATTGAAATGAAAACAAAAAAGACAGAAAAAAAGGAAAATAGAAGAAGCCACAGAGAAAAAAGCTGATGAATTTTAATAAATAAAAATAAACACTTCTGCACAAACAGTGCAAAACTGATACAAAACTTCTGCAAAAACAATGAAAATAAAATAACCAAAATAAAAAGTCAAAGAGACCAGAATGAGGGCAGAAGGGTGGAGGCTCAAAGATGTCATACCTATGACCAGAAGACCAATGTCTTTGTCATATAAAGAACTTATAAAAATTGGTTTAAGATATTAAGGCTTGAATAAATAAATGAACCAACAGCTGTGCCAACCAATCATGCAAGTGAAAACATTGCTATAAACATATGTGGCAAAAGGTTAAAGCCTGTGGTAATCACAGAAGTACAAAATAAAACAAGGAAAAGTATGATTTTTGTCCATCACAGTGACGAAATTTGAAACAATAATTCCTAATCCTAGTGACAGTGCAAGAAACTGATATTATCATAGACAGTGCTTATCCTTCGTACAAATTTTGGAACACTATTTGTCAACTTGACTTAAGAGCCATAAAAAAAAATCTTAATACTTTGACCCAGTTACCCCGCATCTCGGAATTTCTCCTAAGGAAATAATCTAAAAGGAGAAAGAAGCTCTTTTTGGTAATGTGCATTGAGTATTACTATCATCTCAAGGGATTCTGCATGACCTGGTCCTACAATGCTCCTGGATAGTGGCACTGGGGACACATCTCTCCCTGCAAGTGTATGTTTGACTCAGTTAATCTACATGGCAGCTTTGGGATTTTGGTTGAAGAATGAAGAACTTTTCTCTAGGAAGGATAAAAATGAGGACCATGGGAAATAAGAGGGTTTGAATCTCCACCGCCTTAGGCCTGACTGTGTTACTGGTTTTGCTTTATGAGAGACGTGGAAGGAACGGAATTAACAAAGGTCTGTGTGAGATTCCACTTCCAAGTAGTGTAGCTTCAGGGCCTAATGGTTGAGTGCCATGCAGAGCAAGGAGAGGAACCTTCTCCTCCCTTCTTCACTCTGCCATAAACCAGCAGACTATCTAGGTGCAGAGTTCTCAGCAATGTTTCACAAGGTTCCTGGCAGCAGAGGTGATATGGGCAGAGGAGATAATAGCATGAATGGAAGATATGAGAGTGGGAACTGAGTCTGTCTCATGTTTTGCTGTATCCCAGATGTATGTCAGGCATCATATCTCATATACAGTGAGAGAGGGAGAGAGAAGAGAGAGAGAGAGAGAACTGAGCCAGTCTTTTGATGTCTCCCCTGAAAAGTCCTGGTGAGACATGGTAAGGTGGCCAAAGGGGGCCTTGAGCAAGATGAGAGAGTGAAGAAAGATTAGAGCAAGACTGTAGAGAAAGAGAAACAAAACAAAAGCCTGTTGTTTCTGGACTTTCCTGGCTGTACCTCTTGCCCTTGGGTTTCATCACCGGTTCAACAATTATTTATTGAGTGTCTACTATGTGCCAAGCAGAGTTCTGGTGTTGATATTCCACTTTAACAAAACACAGTACCTAAGCTCATGGACCATAGATTTTAGTGGCGAGATAGAGAGTAAACCAATATACATGCGTAATGTGGTATGTTAGAAGATGATACATGTGATGGAGAAAAAGCAGAGAGAGGGGCTAGGACGTGGGTGGCTCCAGTTTTTAAAGGGTGGTCAGAGAGGGCTCACTAAGAAGCGATATCGTCTGAGCAAAAACATAAAGAAGGTAGCGGAGCTAACAATGCAGGTCTCTGGGGGAGGTGCAAGGAATAACAAGGAAGTCAGTAAGCCTGGATTGTGTGGCTGAAGGAGAGTAGTGAGGGGTGTGATCCAAGAGGTACTGAGAAAGGCAGTTCATGGTAAGGACTTTGCTCAGAGATGGAGCTCTAATGGCGGATTATGAGCAGAGAGTTATTATAAGATAAGTTACGTTTTAAAAGAATGACTGGTTGCTACATGGATAGGGCTGCCAGATTTAGTAAATAAAACGTCATAATGTTCAGTTAAAATTGCATTTCATATAAATGGATAGTTTTAGTAGAAATATATCCCATACAATATTTGTGACATATTTATACTAAAACATTATTTGTTCTTTATCAAAAATACAAATTTAACTGAGTGTTCTATATTTATCTGGCAACTCTATACACAGAGAAAGATTTAGGGCATTGAAGTGAAAGCAGGAAGGTCAGCAAGGGGTGTTGCAATAAACCAGGTGACAGATGAGAGTGGTCCAGACCAGAGAGGTAGATGGTAGGTGGTGAGAAGTAGTTGATTGGATTCTGGGTATATAAGGTGCTCTCTTTCTCTCTCTCTCTCTCTCTCTCTCTCTCTCTCTCTCTCCTTTTATGTGAACTACTTTGATTCATTTTGTAACTGAAAACAGAGGAAAAAGGGCAGTAGTCAGTGGGAGGATGTGGGTGCGGGCCTTTTGGCATATGGGAAGGATGTGGTTTTTACCACAAGTTTTATATAGTTTTAGAGAATCCATGAGAATAGAATTAGTTGCTCAAAGATAGAAAGGAGCCAAAGATCAGGTGACAGCTCCAAAAGAGCTCTGTGCCCCCAGTCAGGGACATGGCGATCGGCCCCTGGAGAGGTGGGAAAACACTTTGCTAAGTGTGCTCAGTCCCAAGTGTGTCACTCACAACAAGCCAGATCCAGACATTATCACCCTTTCCAGGAATGAGGAACCATCACAGAAAGGTATGGCAGCGTCCTCAGGGTCACTTTGCAAGACTTACTGATTTCCCATCACCATCACTTGTCTAGTTCAGCAGAAATCACTTCAGTGCTAATGAACTGAGAGACTGAGAGAAGACGATAAGGCAGCTGTACAGTTTTTATTCCACTAACAAGTTTAAGACCAAGTATTTGGTCAAAAGAGACCCACATAAACATAATCCTTCCAGCTGGCTTCCTTCCCTGCCTGCCTCCTGCCTCATTTCTCAATTGTTCAACAAAAGTATATTGAGCGTCTTCTATACGCCAATTTCTTTACTAAGCCCGAGGATATGTTGGTGAACAAAGATTGAACTGTGAAGTGGATGTTCGAAGGAAAAGAATAGTTAACTGGGTCACGGGTGAGGGATGGAGAAGATGTCCCATGAGGAAAGCTCGTGCTGATGATGCTCTGTGGTGGGAGGGAGTGTGGCTAATCCCGAGGGCTGAAAGAAGGCTGAAGGGGACACACGCAGAGGCGAGGATGTTGTGTGAGAGTGTCTGGCAGGTCATGTTTAAGGACATGTTTACTTTTTTATGCCAAAAGCCAGAAGATGCCATGGAAGTACTTTAAGCAGGACTGTGACGTGGCTAGATTTTCATTTTGAAAAGATAAAACCCAAATATCTGTCACTAGAGGATTAGACCAATTAGGATGCATGCATGTGGAGAATACTAGGCATCGGTTCCAAAGAACGAATGTAAACTCTCTAAAAATACTGTTAAAAAATACATAAGGTACAGAACAATGTGTATTGTATATCATCATTTGTACAGAAAATATGGGTATATAAACAGTTGATTCTTCTTATTCATAGTAGTTGTGTTCTAAACAGTTGCCACAAACACTGAATTCACAGATACTGAACTTTTGTTCCCAAGGGAAATACAGGGTTAGGTTTCTGTGAGCTTCTGGTCACAATATTTTCATCAGTAAGTCAATACATATACAACCTTATTTTATATGTGTTTTGATTTAAAGACATATTATCTGATGTATATTGTTGATTCATTAACACTGAACTCATAGCTCACCTAGCACATATATTTTCTTTATAAGACACATCACAGTTTTCTTACGTTCTTAGGAACACTAGATAGCACCTCAGCACTGTAATTGGAGGTCATTTTAAACAGCGAAATCATTAACAAAAAACACAAAAATGTGAAAAACGTGGCACTAACTAGACTGCAAACAGGACTCTTATTTACAGTATGGGAGCTGAACTGAGAAGGCAGAGGGTCACCTCGTTTGACTTCAGCTGGGAACATGCACGTTGAGTGACTCAAATTTTTCACTGCTCTGCCCAAGTCTGCGGATGAGTGTGAAGGTGCCTCAAGTATTGATTTGGGAGTTATGAATCAACTTTAGCAGTAGACAAATTTGCAAATATGGAACCTGCGAATATGAACACCAGCTTTTTAGGGGAAATAATCTCAAACTTAGGCATAAATTGCAAAAACAAAAATAGTACATGAATATTCATCAACACTCTACCCAGATTCACCTATTGTCAACATTTTACCGCATTTGCTTTATCATTTGTGCCTACCCTTCCCCTTCCATGTACAAACAAACACACATTTTTTTCTGAACCATATGAGAGTAACTTGTATATATCAGGACCCTTTACCCAGATATGTTAGTGTGTATTTCCTAAAAAAGGGATTCTCATATATGTGTAACCACAGTACATTTATCAAATTTTGTAAATTTAACATAGATATAATACTTTAATCTACCATTCTCCTGACTTCCAGAACATGTCCACAGCCTATTTTTGTGTTTGGTAATATTGATGTTTTGTAACCAACATTAAAAAAAAAAAATTCCTCATTTTGAATTTGTCTGATGCATCCTCATAATTAGATTTAGGTTGTGCATTTTCCCCTAGAATGCGCATAGGTAATATGTGCAATATATTCGCTCTAAAACACATGGAAAGAAGCTAAAGAAACTGGTGACAGGAATTGTCTTTGGAGAAGATAGCTGGGACCCTAGAGGAGAGAAGAGGGAGGGAGAGTGACTTTTCACTCTATGCTCTTGTCTACCTCTGGAATTATGTACCAGGTGTACATAGCACCCGTTCAAAAACTAAATTTAAAAATATCCTATGAGGTCATTGGGTCTGCTATTATCACCCCCATTTTCCATAAGGAGAAACAGGCTCGAAGAGGGCAAACGAGCATCAGGAAGCCCTCCACTCTGGGCCTGTGCACCTATGGCAAGTGCCATGGCTGCTGTCACTCAGACTGCTGTTCTGAAACTAGGTGTATGCCGGTTACGTTGAGGGCCCAGAGGAGGGGAGAGTGAAAGTGGGGTGTCAGAGAAGGATCTCCGGGTAGAAGGGATAGCTGAGCTGAGTGTGGAAAAGTGAGAAGTTAGTCAAGTGTCCAAGGGTTATAGGATTAGGGGATAGAGTGAGGGAAGAGGAAGCAGAAAGAAAGGTATTTCAGACAGAAACTGCCTTGGATCCAGGGTAGCAGGCTTGCAAATGGATCCATCGCATCCAAATCTGCAAAGCTTAGGATCTTCCTCGGCAGTCCCACTCTATTGTGCAGTGGGGAAACCTGGGCTTGCCTTTTAACAATAGGTTGGTCTCTTCTCATTGAACAGTCTCCTTTCAGTCTGAGTATTCAGTATACTTGAACTCCCTCGTGTGGCTGGTTTCTCACACTTGGAAAACTCACTGTCTTCTGAGCTCTGTCCCTTTCTCTTCTTCCTCTTCCCAAGATGTCATCTGGGTATCTGGGTAAATGAGGACCCTCACTGTATCTACCGAAGTTGGGGCAGGGGGCTCAGTACGTCCAGGCCCTTTGGACCTCTGCTGCGGAGAGGGGCATCGGCTCCTGACTGGTCCCATACGGCGTCCTGGGGTAACGTGCTCCCAGGGCCAGCTACATAATTTGCAGGACTCAACGCAAAATGAAAATCCCAGGTCCCCTTGTTCAAAAAGCAAGAAAAAAGTACTACTACAGGTACTAAAATATTAAAGATTTTCCTATCTTCTGTAATCTCTTTCTTGATTTGTCATAGTGGTTTTTGTTTGCCAGTGAATGTAGTTTAAGTATAGAAAAATGAAAACTTTATAACTATTACTATGAATTTTGCTATTTGTCTTCATATTGTTCAATGCCAGTTTTTTAAAAAATAAGAGCATTTAACTCATATTCAGAATTAGGAAAATTACAAAGTTTATATTTTGTAGATTGTGCATACATTTGTATTTTACTCATGCCAAACAGTGGAAACATGCTTATCTGGTACTCACTTTGAGTCTTGCTAAAATCCCACACATTGTGGGTCCGTTAAAATTCTATGCTCCTGCCACATAGCAGACACTATATGTATATATGACTGGCGTGGCCAGGAACAGAAGACAGGCAGATTGCACATGCTACGTTGTCCTGCTGGACTTCACTAATAACACACACAAATTCAAAGACGAAATTAATGAAAAATTCAAAACAGGAATAATAGAGCATTAAGTTTGTGCTTGCATGGAGGCCCTTCTTTCTGACTGTGGATCCAAATACAAGGTAAGCATGTTATGGAAGCTGCATAGCAGGCATTACCTATGTTGTATGAGAACGAGGGCCTAAGGACCGATGACACGCATGCATATTGTATGTATCTCCTCTGCTCACGTACATGCTCTATTGTCCCATCAGACTTCATTTACAAAACACGAATTTAAAGATAGCATTATTAAGAATTTCAAGGCAGTGACAATCCACCATTAAACTAAGTGTGGGCCCTTCTTAGCGCGGGGCTCTGTGCAATTGCACAGGTTGAATGTCCATGAAGCTGAGAGTGGCAAGGGCTGCTCATCCCTGCTTTCCTCTTTCTGCCTGCTGGATGTGGTGGGTATAATGGCACAGCTTCAGCAGCCACTATGGACTATGTCGATGAGGGTCACATGTAGGAAAGGCAGAGAGGAAAGATCTGACACTCTTGGGTCTCTCACGCTTTACCAGCCCTGGAGAGCCAGACTTTAGGATTTTATGTGAAAAGAATAAATCTGCTTGTGTGTTCTAAGGCACTATTAAAATGTGTGTTTTCAAGCTACTTTAAAGTCAAACCTATTCCTATCTGATGTTGCACCTTTATTTCTCTTCACCTGGGACACAGGAATTTCTGGATCCCTGCCAGCCACTTGGAGGTCATCAGGGAGACAGAGATGGGACATCTGGCTCAAATATCCAACTATCCAGCTAAATCCAACTGTGGCTGTTAAGCCATTTTCTGTGTCATATGTGAAGGGCCCTCCTGTGGTGTTTGTTTTAGACAAGGGATTGGAAAACTATATGGTCCATGGACTGGCCATCTGTCTTGTAAATAAATGTTTTATTGGAAAACAGCCACCGCTCATTTATTTAGGTATTGTCTGTGGCTGTTTTTGAGCTGTAACAGCGGAATTAAATAGTGTTGAGATAGTTGCCATTTGGCCCTTCAGGAAAAGTTTGCTGATTCCTGTCTTAGACGATTCCACTCTAAGAATGCCACTGATTCCGCCACAATCTATCTAATCCCCAGATTTGACTCTGGAAACCCACGATTTCACCACCTTCTTCTTTTCCCTTTTACTATCCTTTGGGCCAGAAGGATCAGACTTTCCCAAGGGTATGCTGGTAAATATTTAATGACAGGCCTCCCTGGGAGGAGAAAAAGTCCTCATATATAATGTTTGTCCTTTTCGGTGGTGTAAATATTACCACTGTGGCTAATTTCAAACTAACAATATAATGCTAATGAGAGCTGGGAAGAGATGAAGACAGTCAGCTGTGAGAAGCAGAGACAGCTCCAAAATTTCACTGGAGCCATTTCTTTACATCTGGCCTGGGCTCTTTCTTCCCCCAGTTTTGCATTTAATAGAACCCTACACTCTAATTAACCAGGCCTGGCTTTTGATATACTAACTGCGGCTAAAGGAATTTAAAGAATTTAGCCCCCTGGCTTTCGGCACTATTTTCCCCTTTACTTTGTCTAGGTTTATAATATTTACATTCTGTTCTGTTTGGTTTGTGACGTGTTTTGTCTACAGATTGAGTGTAATATAGTAAACACCATACGAATAACATTATTGCAACATATAATTATGATGTTATAATTGTGTAAATATTATTTGCTGCAGAATCAAGTAGTATGACCCAGCTCTTAAGAAGAAAATAACCTTAGATTACTTACTAAATATCTGTAGGTCAAAGGACATGTTCCAGGCATCAGTTGATTTTTTTTTTTTCTATGTTTATATTTCTTCTTACACTCAGCTTCCATTAAAAAAAATCTCACTTATTTTTTTTAACTACTTTGTTTTAGTGGGACATCTTCTTGAGTAATTTCTTCATATGTGGTGCTTGAATGATAAATTTTCTGACTCCTTGGATTTCAGAAAATATCTTTATTTTGTCTTTACTTTGGGTAGTGATTTGGCCAGCTATGATTTCAGATTCAAATTAATTTTCCTGCAAAATCTGATGCAAAATCTGTTGTCAGGCTGAATCTCATTTCTTCATATGTAGCCTGTTTTATCTTTCTGGAAGCTTATATGATTTTTCTCTTCGTGCTTTAACTTCTTAAATTTTACTCGAGTTCATTTAAGTGTGATTTTTTTTACTCATCTTTATTGGCCCTCAGTGGGTCCCTTAAAATAACACAAAACCAAAACAAAACATTTATTTGGTTTAATACCTAAATGTAGTATGAGGAAAACAAAGATGGCAATAATATCATCAACCAGATAACTCGTTAACATTTTTAAAGCATGACATAATATAATATTATGCAAAGAGTGGAAAAGTTCTGTACAGTATAAAAATGAAAGGTACGACTCCTCTCAGTTTTACAGTTCTCTCTCCATCTTCATTGGTTCATTGGGTATCCATCCATGCAGGAAAAAATATTTATACTGGTATATAGTATTCATTTTTTAAAAAGTACACATCACACACACTTAACACAGCTTTCCCTCATTCCACTCCATAGTCGTACCATCACGGATCTAACCAGTACTCTGTTGATGCACTTAGATAATTTCAAGTTTTATATTTCTACATACACAATACCGCAGTAAATGCCTTCGAATGATTATAGATATTTCACCATACTTCAATGAGTATATGCAAAGGATAAATTTCTAGTAGTGACATTGCTGGAATAATGAGTAAGGATATTTTAAAATTTGATCATTTCTTGCCAACGTTCCCTGCAAAAATGTTGCACCATTGCATTCTCAATAACAGATTATCAGTGTCTCGTTCTCCACTTACTTATTAATACTAGGTATTATCAAGCTTTCTAAGTCATTGCCAGTCTGGATAGATGAAAACTTTGGCATTTTCATGTGTATTTCTTTAGCTGAATGTATGGTTAATATAGTTTTCTATGTTTATCTCCCATCTGAATTTCTTTTTCCTGACTTCTCATTTATGTTCTTGATCTTAATGGATCCTTTCTCAGATGACCTGTGTCTTTCTTTGCCTCAGGAAATGTCCTTTGGTTACTTCCTCAATTGTCTCCTCCCATCATCTTCTCTGCCTTTTCTCTTGCACCCAGACACCTAGATTTATCTTTGTCATTTTATTTTTATCTCATATCTTCCATCTGTTGATCTTTTCACTCTACCTTAAAGGAAATGTTTTTCAACATCATCTCTGACATTTTGCTTGCTTTTAAAATATTTTTAGATTATTATTTATAAAAAAACAAAGTAGTGCATGTTATTTTTCAAATAACATATGACTTATACAGTTTATAGATAGCACTGTCCTGAAATTTCTTACTCTCATAGTTTTTCTTAAACTTTTTAACTTTTTTTTTTTTTCCTGGTATGTACTTCTGTATTTCCCAACTCTAGACCTTATCTTTGACCTCCTATTACAGAAGGTGAAGATTTAGCACTAATACTACCTCCCTGTTCCCATTGCCCTTCTCTCCATCCTGCGGCCATAGTTATGTCCCAAATTTTTGTTAAATTATTAGTTACGTTTTTGGGGATACATATGTGAGCGTAGTTCATGGCTCAGTCAAAAAGTTCATTGTGGTTGTTTCCTTTTTTTTTTTCCTGCAGTTAATTAATTTTTTTCCTTAGATTTATAGGTACCTTTAACTAGAGCCTTCTAAAGCCTCCAAAACAAATTGTAAAAAACTTGAATTTGGAAGAGCCCTCTTTCATGGGTTGACTCTTTCCTTTTTTTCTCTCCTTCTGGTTTGAGGGCAGAGCTAGGAAAGATAGGATCGGGGTATCAGGGAAAGACTAGGGGCAGGAAAAGGCTAGGGGCCTGGAAAAGGGAGATCAGATCCACGGCAATCTGGGATCTTTAGGAGCTTTAGGAACCTGTTGTATGACCTCAGAATGTCTCTATTGAAACAATATTTTCAATGGTAGGCCGTTTTCAGCCCTTTTCTTCTACTCCAGTCCACTCCTAAGCTGAACAGCTATATTGGACCTTTGCAGGAGAGCTCTAATACTATAGCAGTATTATTTTTCAAGCTGGCAAAAGAGCAGAAACAGTGAAGCACCAACGGTTTTGCATATATCTGGAATGGCTGTCTGAGGGCAGAAGGAATATATGATGGTTTAGTTTTGTGAAGGCAGGGTGGGCCAAAGGCAGGCCCTCAGTGCCTCCAGCTGGCAAAGTGACGTAGGTGGGAGAGAATCAAAGTCATGAGAAGCTTCAACCTGAGCAGGAGCCCTTTCCTGACCTCAGTACCCATCCTTCCCTACCCCTAATTTTGTTAACCTTCCTCAGCACATAGTAGGTGTTTAAGAAGTAATATATCTAATAAGTATCATGAGCTCAGGGTACCTTTCAAGGCTGTTGGGATGGATGTTCATAAGTCAGAGGTTTGTAACTTAGTGGTAGGATGGGGAGCAGAGCAACAAAAAGTCCATGCATTTTCATCTTTCAATTCATCTGGGCAAATGTGTAAATTCTTCTGGGTTGTGGAAGAAGTGAGAGTCCCATAAGGGCTTTACCAAGGGTTGGCAGATCCTGTGTATCAGCTCCTCCCTTCTTCTCCATCATCAATCCTAGGCAAGTCCTGCATCCCTTTCTGCAGGTGGTGAGGAGAAAGCTGGGGAACACTCAGAAGTCATTAGCTTTAACAAAACCAAATTTTAGTTGGATGGAGTCTCAGTGATGAAGCAAGGGTGATCGAGAGAGTGCACCTCACACTTTTTTCTGGCTTAGTCTGGACTGTGCAGGCCCTAGCACATTCCCAAGAGCTGGGTGGCAACACAACTCTGAAAGGCCACCTGAGCAGAGGAGTCCTTTCTTTGTCTGGGCCTGGCTTTGTGCACTTCCTATTATTCTATCCCGATGACTGCAGGGAATACAATTATTAGTCCCTAACTCACCAGTCTGGATTTACCCCCCGCCACCCCCATTAGGTCAGAACCAGCTCTGCTTTTTAGCACTGATCTCTATTTGAAAGTATCTTGTGATGGGTGTTTGTTCAATTTTGTTAACCCTGCCCAGCACTTAGTAGGCCATCAATAAGTAATTGTCGCATGAATTAATAAACTCTTATCCTCTCTCAGAGTTTAGTTCTGCAGTGTTATTAGATGAATAAGTGACGCTGGCTTCCACTTTGTCGCCATAGCTCCCCTCTGGGATGTACACTGAGCATCTCTCAGAGCTCTCTGTTTTTCTATTGTGACTGTGCTTCTGTGCACACATACACACCTGCTTACATACACACAAGCTCACACCTACCACACTTGTCCAGGACACTTTCACTGCTCACCCATGTCTATTAGCACAAAAACCCAAGAGTTCCTGTTCAGAATCTCCCACTCTCCCTCCAGAGGGGGTCCTAGAGATATTTTCTAGGTGCTTTTAGATATCTAGAGGCATCAACATCAATCAACATAACCACCATTATAGCACAAGTCCTTCCTACGTGCTAGGCACTGTTTATTGCTTTTCATTTGTCATCTCATTTACTGCTAGCAGCAACACTAAGCAGTAGATCTGCTTATCACATTTTATTTATTTATTTATTTACTTATTTATTTACACCTACAGCACCTGGTCTTCCTAAGTGGTCTCCCATGCAAGTGCTAACCAGGCCCGACCCTGCTTAGCTTCCGAGATCAGACAGAATCGGGTGTGTTCAGGTTAGCATGGCCATAGATGCTTGCTTATCACATTTTAATGCTAAGGACTTTAAGACTCAGAGAAGCTAATTTGCCTGAGATCACACAGATACACTTGTATAGAAACCTAAGTCTTTCCTATCCATGTTTATATAAATAAGCATGTCTCAATACCTGAACATGGAACTGGAGGTTTGGTAAATATTAAAGCAGGAGGGATGCCGAGGTTCTGAGGCATGGTGTATCCAAGCCACCAGGGGCCGCTGTTTCCCCATGCTGAGGCCAGGAACCTGGCCACTTTCCCCCACAAACCTCAAGAATATAGGGACCTCAAGGGAGTCCCCCAAACTCTATGGGGCCCGGCCAAACTTACCATAGCCCTCAGCGCAGTCTTCAGTCTGCCTACCCCACAACCTGACAAAAGCGGGTATGGGGAGCTTGGCAATTGCTGATGCCAAAGTAGAAGTCTGAACTGGAACATGTGATTTTTCTGCTCTGTCAGAATTTCTTTCAGTTGTAGGGGCCTGACTGAACGGTTTTCAGGGGCCTAACTGCTGGGTCCCTTTCCTGAGAGAGGAAGGCTGGCTTTCAAAGCTGTAGGCCCCTGAGGTCGGAGGATCCAATAAGGTCAGCAGTCTCTAAATTGGAATATGCAAGGTTATCTGTTGGAGGTACTGGAAGAAAATACTCAAACTTTTATTGATGTATTTATGTTTTTAAAATAAAAATAAGAATGTAGCTTCACTTATATTTGGTCTTCAGTTTAGTGCCTGCTTCCTCATTGCGTAGTATGTCAAATAGCTCTGTGTCAGTCAAGTATGTGCGGTCTTCTGAGACTAGATTGGGGGCGCTGTGACAGGACCTAGCACGGTTTAAGTGTTCCTGTGGGAATGAACTTATAGAGTATATTACATAATTTAACTAAAGTAATCCTTACAGCATGAACAGTAGTTTCTAAGGGTTCCTACAAAGAAACCAAGGTTTGAGGGTAATACTAACAGTGCCTGCACAAGTGAATCAGAGATAGATAAATGACTTAGCTGTCACTTCCACTTCTTATATGAGCTCTTAGTTGCATTATGACATAAAAACAATGACAATCTAAACAGATCTGACAAGACATCAGCCTTCCAAATTCAAACCTGTCAATACTCTTTGAAATGATATCTATTATCATTTATGACGAGCCTTACTATAATGTCAAAAACAGCTGTGCCTTGATGTCAGTAGTAGCTAGTGAAAGGAGTACAACTGTATAGTATATCAGGGGTGCAAGCAAAAACATGTTTGGAGGCTGAGGTGCAGATCAAAAGAGTTTGGAGATCACTGGTGTGTGCCACTGCCAACAGTTCAGCCCTCCTGTCCTGACAATTCTGAGTTCGCTGTGAGCCAAAGGCCTAAGCATTGGGTTTCGTGAAGTCTATACCTGACACTGATCAAGTGCCAGACATTGGAACTATGACCTTTTGGGATTTGATCTAGATTCTGTTTTTGGTCTGCTTCCTGTAACAGGAGGAGGAGGAGGTGGTAGCCCGCTGTTGTGTGGCCCCTCTGCTGTGCTCTTTTTCATGGATTCCTGAGAGTCCACCCTGGTTTACTGCACATTTCCCCATCCTGTGCAATGCAGGACCTCCCTCTCAGCCTCGATTCCCTATGTGCTTCCTTTCAGGGGCAGAGATTTTAAAAAAAATCTCATGGGATTTGTTCAAATCTTGACAGAGGAAGTTCATTTAAGTGAACTTGTGGAGCTCAGATATAAGGTTGTCTGTATCAGTTCTTGTCAAAGTGCCATCCAAAGACCAATGGCATCCAGAGTCCTTAGGATGACTTGTTAGCAGATTCCTGAGCCCCACTTGCAATCTCCTGAGTCAGACACTGTGAGTGGGCTAAAGAAAATGCATCTTGAACAAACCCTTCCTCCACCACCCACCAATTGATGATTCTGAAGCACACCCACGTTTAAGAAACATTACTCTGAAGAATGATATGTTTGAAAACTAGTTTTTCTAAGAGTTTATTATCTCAATTCATTTTTTTTAATATGGAAAAGGTAGGGACTGGCAGCCTTCTACTGATTTTAAGCACAAGGGTGGAGTGAGGCTCAGAGGGGGTCAGCTATTCACTTAAGTGCAAGGGAACGTTAACAGCAGATGGAAGTGGGGAGGGAGGCCTGCCCAGTTCTGTCACACATACTGGACACACAGGGGTTGTGGAAAGTGAGATAGCACTCGACACATTAGTGAAAAGTACCCTGGTGTGAAGTAACTCCATGGGAAGGGGTGAATTTCTAGGGCAAATTCATCGTGAAAGTAGATCTCCACCTGGGCCCAGTGGGAATTACAATCTTACTCATCTTCAGAAAGTGATCTCAGAACTCACGGCTTCAAGGCTAGCCAAGCCAGCCACGTGATAAGCAAAATCCAGAGAGATTCTTTGATTAAAAAATCACTATAATGGCATGGTGGCCTCAGACACTAAAGAGGACTCTGGAGAAGAGGCAAGAATTAGAGCTCTGTCTTCTGGCAGAGACTTCCTCCTACCCCTTTCAGGACTTCACTGGAGAACAGCCCCTTCCACCGGACCCATTATGCTCACGCTCTGTTCCAGGCACCTCTCCTCAGTCCTCCCACTACATCCTGCATCTGCCTCTATTTTCTCATTTATCACACTGCATTATACTGGCCCGGTGGGTGTCTGCCTCCCCCAGTGGACAGTAAGCCTCTTGAGGGCAGGGCCTGGGTTCAGTAAAGGTTTATAAAATAGATAGGCTCATCACTGGGGCTTCTCTTTTGTCTAATTTTAGTCATTAGCACCTAAGCACCCTGATACCCCACTGAGACAGAGCCCTGGCACTGCCATTTGCTGAACTGCCAGGATGGTATGAAATATCTAGAATTTGCATTTTCTGTGTCATGGAGTAGAGGCAGACCTAGAGCCAGGGTTGCAACTTCAAACAAGGACTGCATGGCCTCTTGCCACCTCGTCACGCTGGGCCTACTTCCAGATGTTGTGAGCAACGCCCCTGCCAGGTAGGAAGAGACTGTTGTATTTTCTTCCTCTTAGAGGCCAAGAAACCAAACAAGCAAGGTAAGCCAGCTATCAAGCCCTACCTCCAACCCAGCTCCTAACTCCCCACCTTTTCCCGCAGCCAAGTCTTCAGCCAATGAGAGTTTGGATTCTGCTTTCCCACCTTTCCTGGCAACATTCACCACCTTTCCCAATGATGAGCAATGCAAATTCCAGGTAGGCCTTGTTTCATTACTGACTTCTCAGGTGTCACTTTAACCACAGGGTAAGTCCTAACTGGTTGTGGGCTGACAAACATGCAAACTTCCACATGCAAACACTGTTAGGCTGCAGCTTCTTTCCCACTAAGAAAGATAAATAGATAAATGTTAACAAGCTCCGAAAATGGGTGGAAGCCCAGGCCTTTCTGGCAGTGTCCAACATTCCTGGTGACCAGGTACCTGGGGAGACAAGCTGCCTGTCCCCTCATGGAGGAGGAAATAAACAGTACACACTCTTCTCCTTTAAGTCCATGGGGACAAGGGACTCCCCATGGAAGTCACTTAAACACAGTACTGGTTTGAGGTTGTCGACATAAGAAATGTCCAAATCTGCAGAGAATTTTCATAAGAGTTTATTTGAGCCCAAACTGATAACATATACTGGGGAGCAAGATCTCAAATGCTCTGGAGAGTAATAGTTTTGCAGTTTCTTTTATACATTTGAGATTAAGGAGCAAAGGTAAATATTACATGAGGGTGGGAGAAAGCGAGGTGGGGATTGGATTACACATTACAGGACAGTTAAGATTATGTGGTTTCTTGAGGGTGGTTATTTTGAAGGCGTGCTAACCTAAATGCACAAAAACAATGGGCACAGCTTGCTCGAGGCAAAGATAAAACCTTTACTAAAAAAGTTATATGCCTGCGGTGTGACTACCCATCATGATCCTGTGAGGTTACTTTCCATAGAAACCCTTTTCTCATCCACAGGGTAAAACTATATTTTCCTTACATGTTTCAGTGGTGTTTTGATGATGGTGCAGTTGTGTGTATGCATGTAACGTGGAGGGTTTCTACACCATGTAGAAAACTTCAGCCCAGTGGCTTTCAACTTACTGGGGGCCTCAACTCCCAACAGTAGCAGTGTTCCTTGCCACCATGGAGCAATAGTGATTTCTCCACTGTGGACCAATGTACAGACCTACTTGACCCATTTTCTCGTATATTTCAACCCAGGGTCACAGAGACTAGGGACAGGCTGCATTTCCTTAACGTAAAGACTCAATGGAGCAACGGTAAGTCACCTTGTTGGTACAGGGTGAGGCCTGAGGCTCATTCATCTAGGTCTCTGGTCCTGAAGGTGCCCATGGAGAGATGACGCTCAAGGGTGGGAGATTCTGCGGAGGCACCAGCCTAGGAGGAGGCCCAGGGGTGCAGGAGCGTTAGAGAAGGACAAGGCCGGCTCCCTGTGCACGGAATGGGAAACCAGGAGAGAAAGTCGCCTTGGGGTTTGGATTTTGCTGTTAGAGCCCTGGAGAGCCATTGGTTTTTACCTGATTTTATTGGCAGCAAGTAACAACCAAAAAAACTAAAGCATCGGTGGAGCAGAGTTGCTGAAATGGAAGCAACCAAAGGCAATCTGGGGTCCTAAAACAGTACCCAGAAGCTTCCGGGAAAGAGGAAGGAGGGGATTCTCGAATCCAGAGGGCGGGCTGGGTGCGGGCGCTGACAGGCGGGGAGGAGGCGAGGAGGAGGCGAGGGGGGAGGAGGAGGGAGGAGGAGGGAAG
>NW_006432447.1:6709303-6711969 GCF_000325575.1 Pteropus alecto | reverse complement strand
GGCGCCGCCAGGAGGCGCGCTCACGGGATCGGGACCCGCATCCCCGAGACCCGGCCGAGGCCCGGGCGGGGCCAGAGCGGGATTGGGGCGGGGCGGGGCGGGGCCTGGGCTGCGGTCCCACCGCGTCCTGAGGAATGCGGCCTTTGGCTGGTCCCCTGTCCACATTCCGGCCAGCGCAGGAATGTGAACAGGGTGTTCACTGCGCGCCCTGAACGCACATGTTCGGTCCCCTCCCGTCAGAGAACGCCAGGCAGCGGCTCGAGGTCAGACGCCCTCTCTGCCACCCCACAGAGCCCGCAGAACCTCTAGGTGGATGACAGGAAAGTGAAGGCTGTCAGGCCAGATGGGACTCAGGGCCAGGACCCTGGCAGGGGGGCTTTGAGAACCAAGTGTAGTTTAGAAAAGGAGGGGAACCAAAAGTAGTCCACCGAGGCATGGAGAAGGCCAGGCCAGTAGCTGGAAGGGATATACGGTATAGGAAGGGATATAGGATCGCCACTCTCCGCCACTAGCCTCAAGAAGCGCAGAGTTCAGACCCCGAGAATTGACTTATTTTTAGGGCATATCGTGGACGACAAGGCCTGGAGAGAAGAAGGGAAAGCAGACGATCCAGTTTGGGATTAGGTGCTCTCTGACCCGCCAGGGAGTGACTGAATGCTCAAGAGTAAGCATTTAATTCATTCAACAAATATTTATCGAGCCTCTGTGCCAGTCCCTGGGCGAAACTCTGGTAGCACAGAGGTGAACAAGACATCCTGTTTTTGATGAGCTGACATTCTGATCCTAGAGACAGTTGCTGAAACACTCAGAGAGAGCAAGGAAGCCCAAAGTGTTGGAGAACACACAGGAATAACCCACATTGAGGTGGAGATCCAGGAGGGCTTCTTGGGGGAAGCTGCAAAGGGATCTGAAGAGCCAGTAGGAGTTAGTCCAAAAGATGGGTGTAGAGTGTTTTAGATGGAAAGAACCTTGTGTGTGGAGGCTGAGGGAAGAACATGTTGTCTGAGCGGCCCCCAAGAAGAACATGGGCTTGCCCTCCCCACAAGTACGTACCAGATGTTCAGGTGAGTCACAGCTGGGATCAAGGTGTCCACCTCAGTCAACACCATGATATTTGTTGGTTTATGGAACCTCCATCCTGCAGAAGGCACAGTAGTAGGCTTGTAAGGAGGTTAAGGAAGATTGGGAATCGTCATAATGCTTTCGAGTGTTGCAGAGACTGAGAAATAGGGCCCATAAAGTATCTAGTACCTAATAAGTGCTCAGTTAACATCGACTGGTCTTTCAACACCTGGCCTGATTCATTGACTCCTCTTCCTCTTCAAGGTAGCCATTTCTGCCTCTGAAAAGGGCAGCTGTCCAGTCCTTCATCTCTGAGGAGATACTTGGCCGGGGGCGGACACTGTGGGGCTGCTCATGGAACTTCCTGTTTTTTTTGTCCCTCTCTGATTGGGAGTGGGTGAGGGGAGCATGCAAGAGATAAGAGTGATGTGGTCGATTATCATAAAGGTTCTGAATGAAGCAAGGAAGGTCAGGGCCAGGAAGGCTAGATTTGGGCAATAGTCCGGGAAAAGAGTGATAAAAGCCCCATAAGAGCTAAAGTGGGGAAGATAGAAAGCAGTACTGGGACATAGAGACAGAAAAGGTAGATGAGACCAAACTCTTCAGCTTCTTGGCTGCAAGGTGGGGCCAGGACTCTAAATCCACTGTTAGATCGTTACCTGTTACGGGTAATATGGGTCTGATCAAAGGAGGCCACAGAGGATCATAGCCTGTGTGTCCCTAATGTCCCTGAGTGATGGAACAGGAATGTTTACATCCAGAAATTCTTTGTCAGGCCCCCCTCCCAGGAATGCACTGGGACCCAAATTCTTCTGTGCAGAGGAAAAGTGCAGGCCTTGGAATGGCTTCTCCAGCATTGTTCCTTGGCAAACACAGGAAGATGGGTTTCCTTTAGATTTGTGGTGCTGACAACTGAATCCGGACCCCTCCCCCACGCTTTGGGTCGGGGGAGGGAAACAGAGGACCAGGCAGTGGATGGAAAATAAACACCCACCTCTGCTCCTCTGACTTATTTCATGTTCTTAGAATTTCCTCTCTTGGAATCTGGCTTTGTTATTTAAAAATTCCACACATTGGTTGGAGCTGGGAAAATCCCTTCTTGCGGTTGCTATGGAGAGGCCTCTGTCCGCCCGGTGCATAGGCCTGGCAGTGTGGCCAGTGGGCCTGGGCCTGCAGCCCAGAATCCAGGTGAGCTCCTGACTCAGCCTATGTGAGGGAAGCTCTTGGGGCTGGATGTGTGTGCCTCTGTGTGAGCACGTGCTCATGTCACAGTGGGGATGGGGCAGTGTTTTGGTTCCAGCTGTCTGGGCCATGGCCAGGCTAGAGTAGTGATGGCACCGTTGGGAAATGGTGGGGACCTCCAAAGGGGCCTCCAGATGGTCCTGTGCAGTGTATACACTGAGAGGACACCCTGACCACCAGAGAGCTGTCCCCTGCCCGTGTAACTTAGGCTGTCTCCTCTCCTGGGATCTGCATAGTAGACATGTGGGTGCTGTGCTTCCCTGTTCGGTGTGGCTTCTGCCTCTTGCCCTTCTCTCCTAATACCCACTCCCCACAAGAATGATCATTATAGTGTTTTCTTCCTTCACCAATTCATTCATTCA
>NW_006432447.1:6678313-6709274 GCF_000325575.1 Pteropus alecto | reverse complement strand
TCCTGCTCTCATTCAAGTGCCTACCAAGAGTCAGTCACTGGAAATGCCAGGTGCTGGAAATGCAGAGATGAATAAACTGAAAAAATTGGAAACAATCTTAGGATCTCGACAGTTAGTGACATACAGTATGGACTACCTATATGACACAGGACTTGTCGAGGGTACAGAATATAAGGGAGTGACAAGGAACTCCATAATCAAGATAAATAATCTAACAAATAAAAATCAATCCATGGTGAATAAAGCAGCAAAACTTTAAATAATGACAGGTCAGTAACGATTCTGTGCTAGGCCTATTGGGACCTGAGGCAAAGGAAAAATTAGTAATACTGATCCTGTATTCAGAACTAAATATAGCATTGACAGAATGTCACAGAAGCAATAAAATGTGTCATGGAAGTTTGCTTATTGACAAAAATTCATGGCATATTGTCGAATGAAAAATGAGAGATTATAGAGCCATATATAAAGGATGATCCTATTGAAAATATACTTATGTATTGGAAACCGTAAGAACATATGCTGAGATTCTACGAGCTCTTTTCTCTTATTGCCTTTGTTTTGTGTTTCCTGGTTATTTCAACAGTGAACATGTAATTCTTGTATAATTTTCTTAAAGGTATTTAACAAAAAAACAAGAGAATTGTAGCAGAGCACAGTGGTCTATACAGCATAGCCGATTATGGGCTCTCTGACCTATGGGAGACTGGAGGGCTGTCCAGATCAAGCTTGATGAGAAGCCGAGGTTCAGCAAAGTAGAAGGACTCAGTAAAGCTCCCATCTGTGGTGGGGTGGAATGGGCCTTTGCATTCAGGTCTGTCTTGCTGGGATCCACATCACCCACAGCCTGGCATGCTGAGTCTCTTGTTTCCCGGCTTCTTCCAAGCTGAACCATCTAGGTCGCTCTTCTTCATGACCAGCTGCTGCTCATTGACGTACCTCTTCCATTGGTGCTTTTCTAGACTGAGAACAGAACTGTAGGAGGAAAACCTGCAAGAAATATCTGGGTAGATGTGACTTGGCCCTCCTTGGGTCCTTAGCAAATGACAGTTGGGCTTGTGAGCGACTGAGAAAGTATTTGCAATGTTATGTTTTTCTCTTTGGCACGGACACACCCCACAGACTGGCATGAATCATAAGGCATTTCCTAAAGCCCCCATCTGCCTGGAAATGCCTGGTAGTATTTCCCAGAGTTCAGAAGCCGTCAGCCCTGGATGCCAGTAGGTTTAGCTATTCCCCACCCAGCCGCAAAACTCTTGCCCATCCCCTCAGGAAGGCACTGAGAGGAGAGGGATCCGAGGCAGAGGTGCCACCTGTAGCCTACAGCCACCCTGGAATTGTGCTTACACAAGCCTCAGAGTTTAGACCCTCCTGAGTGTCTTCTCTGTGACTTAGTAGGCCTACTGTCTTAAGCGTGATGCCTGTGGTAGACAAAACAGAGGCCTTTTCTTTCCTAAGAAGTGGGTTCCCAAGCTCCAGATCACCTTTAGTAGTAGTGTTCAGTCTCTGTTTTTCTATTGAATGTACAAAGCAGGAGTACCCTTGGTTCTAAGCATGGGTGTGGCATTTCCCAAAGTCAGCCATGACAATATTTTCCTTGCAGCTAGCTATAGCTGTGTAACTCCGGCCAAAGACATGTAAATAGAATTATCATGTGGAAATTTCTGGAAAGTTTCTTTCAAAGGGCGGTGGAATGCTGCCCTTATCCCTTTCTCCATCCTGCTGCTGGTAATACAGATGTGATGGCTAGAACACTAGCAGCTTTCTTGAACCATGAAGACTTGGCATGGGGGAAAGCTTTAATAGATACCGGAAAACTAGAAGCTATGAAAGAAAAAATGAACATATTTGACTAGATTAAAATTGTTTATTTTTTTGTGGCAAAAGATAACACAAAGACATCAGATAAAGAGATTTGGAAACTGTATTGAAAAATCAGAACAAAGAGTATAGAGAACTTTTACAAATTGACAAGAAAAAGATAAATGACCCAATAGAATATTGACAATTTATAGAAGAACATTTCAAAGAGCCAAAAAATATGAAAAATCACTAGTAGTTACTGAAATGGTTAGGTCAGCCTGAAAAAAACGAAAAAGATCGATAATACCTATTGTCAGTCTACATGCAGAGAAAGGGATATTCATATACTCCATTGTTAATAAAAATATACATTTTATAGCCTTTAAAAAATCTATCTGGCAACATCAATTAAAATTATTGTATGAAATTAATTATTTTATATAAATTGCATAAATAGTGTGTATTTATTTTGACTACCAATTCATTCTTATCATCTGTCTAAAAATATCTGTACCAAATAATGACAATTACAGCAGCATTTCCACAGTGTCCAAAATTTAGAATAGAAGTGACTGTCCAGTCATCAGCAAATGGCTGAATAAGTTATGGTGTAGTCATATCTAGGAATGTTATGCAGTCATTAAAAAGAATGAAATAGAGATTTGCCAGTAATAAATTTTCTTTAGATATTGATGAATAAGAAAAGCAAGATGAAAAAAAGCGTATACAGTATTTAAGTAAAACAATGATTTAAAAACCTATATGAATGTATGTTTTGTTAGTTTGGATCTTCCAAGAATCAGTCATTAAAATGGGTTTTGACTTGCAGGTGGTTTATTGGGAAAAACTCTGACTGAAAAAATGGGAAGTTTTGGAGGAGACTGGGGAAGGTACAGGTGGAGAACCGCAGTACAGTTCTGAGAAAGTTTTAGCATCTCGGATAGGGAGTCCTTGAGTCAAAGTCCGAGGCTTGTGGAGTCCTTTGTCTTGGGAACAGGCCCGTCTTAGTGTCCCTGTCTTGCTTAGTCATTTGTTGGAGAAGCGTGGCCTCAGTGCACGCACTACAGTAAGGGTTCTGAGAGGTACATTCTCAAGCTGCTGTATTCACACATGTGGATATGCTTATGTATGTGTGGGTGTGTCTACATATGGATATACATGTACGTATACATATGGATATGCGTGTCGGTATATATGTGTATATGTGTGTATATATAGGCATAGAGACAGGTATGGAAGGATACCCACTAGGTTGTTACATGCATTATTGTGGGGGAGGTTCTACAAAAAAAAAAAAAAACAAAGAAGTAAAGATTGTACTAAAACCCCTAATATTCCAGCCTCCTATATCCAACTGCCTATACAACATCTGAAGCAACATCAATTTTACCATGTTTAAAAAATGAATTCCTGACTTTGTCCCCTTCCACAGCCCTCCTCAGTTCTGATTCCTGCTTGTCTGTAGGTGACCCGTGTTCTTCCCACTGGAAGCCTAAAAAATCTTTTCTTTATGCCAAGTATTCTGAAATCTCACCAACACTTGTCCTGCTGTGGGTCTTTCCTCATTTATTGTACTGGGTACTTAGTAGGCACTTAGCTCATGTCCGTCGGTTGGGGGAAATTTTCTTGCGATAGTTTTGCATATCATGTCCTCTCCATTTCCTCTCTATTTTCTTTCCTAATTGGGTCTTCTGATCGAGCCTCCAAATTTTCTCATCTCTCCTCTCCTGTCTTTTTTTCTTTTCATTCTTCTCTCTGGATGATTTTTCTCATCACCAACTCTTTCTATTAAATCTTGTCTGCTTTAATTTTAGAATCGTATTTTTAATATCTGAGAGGTAAATTTTTTTCTCTGTCTTTAAAAATATCTGATCTAATTTCATGGGAGCCATTTTCTCATCTCTCTGAAGATTACTGCTTTTATGATGTTTTCTTCTACTCTGCATTATCTGTTTGCTTTTATTGTTTGTTGTGGTTTCTGTCTTTCGTGTCAGAGATTTTCTCCAGGGGCTGGTGATTCTTGCATATCTGTTTGTATACTGAGGAGGGGTGTTAGAGAACTCTAACTGGAAACTCTGCGTGCTCTGCTTCACTGGAGGGTGGTAGGAGGACCCAGGGATTGTTGGGGACTCAGTTTCTCTGGGCCTTTTCTCTGAGGCCATTCAGTTCCTTCTGAGAATGGTGCAATCTCCTGCTCAGGGTGGGTCAGGCAGGGGGCACTGTATTGCTGCCTGGCAGTGGTTGCGGGTGTGAGGAAAAGGGGTTGGTGGGCACATCTTTCACATGTCAACTCTCATTCAACCCCGTTTGCAGTGCCGAGTCCCCTCACCTAGCCTCTGCCCTCAACTGTGCCTGGTGGTCTGCTATCAGCAGTTCCTTGTGTGTAACTTCTCTGCATCTCCTTGGGGTGAAAGAGATAAGCTCACCTGCTGCCTATTTGGGAGGGAACCAGGGTCTAACTGCAGTCTTTGCAGACTGTTAGCCTGTGCCCTGCTTTCTACTCTACCCGCTTCTGCAGTGCCTGCGTCCCAGTTCCTGAGCCTCCTGGGATCTCCTGCACAAGTGACAGGTGGGCTTCATGTGGTCAGGCCCCTCGGCATTTAGCTTGCCCATCTGCCATTTGCTTTTTCTCTTTTATAAATACACTAACGTCTTTCATCTGTTAGTTTCTCCTTCCTCCCTTCTGCCATCTAAGGATCCTTATGGGATTTTATATCCTATATCTATATTATTCTGCAATTTTCTTTTTTCACTCAGCTCTAGGTCATGGACATTATTCCATACCTGTACATCCAGATCCATCCATCTCCTGGATTAATTGAACTATCCCCTTATTATATTCACATGGGACTTGTTCTGAATTTTCACCCTTAAAAACAGGGTTGCTGGGAGCTTCCTGTGCATCCTCAGGGGAGTTGGTTTCATGCAACCTGCTCTCCACTCTTAGCCTCAATCTGCGGGACCCTTCGCTCACAGCTGGGTCAGCGCCCTCCCTCTAGGTCTCTGCTGGGAGATGTGCCAAGGAAGAGTCTAGAGGGTGGCCCTCACCCTTCCGGGAAGGGAAACGTGAGCAGGAAGGTGCTGGTAAGGGAACCTGGCTTCTCTGCCAATCGGCCCATCGGAGTGCTCGCCACTGAGTCACTCTCATTATCTCCACTTTCCTAGGGAGGAGGCCTCGCCTCCATGCCCAGGGTGGCACATGAGTCAGAGATGAGGCTCCTGTCCCACCGGCCCCCACCCTTGAGCCCTGGTTCTCAGGTCTATGTTCCCAGGCAGCCCGCCACAGAGATGGCAGTGACAGGGCATTCAGGCTTTAACAATATCCAGCAGTCCGGGTTGAGGAGGTCTTCGATGGTATTTATTTAGTTTTGAATAAGTAAGATATCCACAGACTCTTTAAATGATTGGGTTCAAATACAGTGAAATCGTCCCTCCTGTTTCTGTTGCACAGCCAGAGAGGCAACTGGTGCTATTCTCTTAGGCATACTTAGATATTTTAATGAAAAAAAAAAAGTAGATAAAGGTCCACAGTTCCTTATCTGGAACGGTTGGGGGCAGGCGTGCTTGGGAATTCGGAATTCAAGGTGTGTGTAACGGTGGTCCCACAGGAGCCCTTCTATGTCACAGGCGGTTGGTGATTGTGACACTAGGGACCAAGCACAGGTGGGTGGGACCCGTACACCGTGCGGCAGACACAGTGGTAAACTACTGCTGCATTTTTTCTTTTTTCTTTTCCTACCTTGAAAACCCTGTGATGAGACAGCTCATGCAACTCGTGGGACAACAACAAAGGTAGTGTGTGTATTGTGTCACACCCCAGCAGAGTCTGTGATAAAACATGCTAATATTTCTGCACTAAATAGGATAAATACAGCTTTAATCAGCCTTAAGTCAGTTCAGTTGAATTCAAGTTTTGCTACCGAAGGTGTTTGTACAAAATTTATTTTTAAAAAACCAATTTCTGTTTTTGTAGAGATGTTTCAATTTCATAATTGTGAATAAGGGAATGTGGACTTGTGTTTAGACTACTCTTTATTGAAAAACTTATGATAGCATTCAGTACACATTGGATCAGTACTAAAGAGCTTCTTTGTTATTGTTTTTTGCATTCACATAGTTTTCTATTGTACACGTGCACTGTAATTAATTTAGCCTTTTTTATGGACATTTGGATTATTTCCAGTTTTCTCCCCGGTTGCATCAATGCTGCAATGAATAACATTGTAAATTCATTTAACACATGTGCAAATATATCTGTAGGGTAAATTCCTAGCAGTGGAATTGCCGGGTCAATTAAAAATAATGATAGTTAACATTTGTATGGCATTTACTAAGGGCCAGGCAATGTGGTAAATGCTTTACAATAATTAATGTATTTTAATTCTTACGAGAATCTCCAAAGGTAGCTACCATTATCATCCCATTTTACAGATGAGAAAAACTGAGGCACGGAGAAGTTAGCTGACTTGGACATCTGGGATTCAGACCAAGGTGCTCTGGCTCCAGTTCATTCTCTTAACTATCACATTCTGCTGCCTTTCGAAGGTCGTGGGAATTTGTAAGAGAGGGATATTGCCAAATTGTCCTCCCTATAGCTTTACCAATTTTTGTTCCCACCAGTAGCGTGTGAGAGTTCTTGTTCCCCGCCAACGCTGTGCTGAGTCAAACGTTTTGATCTCTGCCAATCTGATAGGTGAATATGGTATCTCTGTGTAGTCTTAACTTGAATTGCTTTTACAATGAGTCAGGTTGAGCATCTTTTCATCTAAGGGCCATCTTATTTCCTTTTCCATAAACCACTCATTCATGTCTTTTGCTCATTTTTCTTTTTGGTAGTTCTGTGATTTGCGTTGAGGCTTTTCATATCTTAGGAAGACGAGTCCTTGGTGATTCAAATTGTACAGCTCTTATCCCACGTAGCCATTTGTCTTTTGTTTTTTCTTGTGGTGATTTTGGGGCAGAGTATTGTGAGGAGATAAATGAAGGAGAAAGCCTTCAGCATTAGGAAGTGGACGGAGGGAGAACACGACAAATCCCTAGGGAGAGTGGCCTAGAGTGGCAGGAGACAAGGAAGGTGATGGAGAGAGTAAAGGCACTCCTTGTGGAGACAGGGGTACAGGGTTCAAACACACCAGGTGTAGCCCACTCAGACCAGAGGCTGGGAAGAGGAGGGGCTCCATGGCGGACACAGATTTCTTTCCAAAAAAGGACTGTCCAGCTACAAAGCAGGGCCCATTCAGCTTTCAGACCAAGTTTATGCTCTTGGCGTGGCTTTGGCCATTGACCAAGCCAGGTAGTGAGACGAGAGCCTAGCCATTTCCACCTTTCCGCCCAATACCGACTCCTCTAGCAGGCCCTGGCGGACTAGCAGAGACGATCAGGTCTCAGTGCAGTCTAAAGGCTCTAATCCCGTTTTCTCCTTCTCTCACAGGCATTACCTCCCCCGCCTGCACCCCCCAGTAATCATCCTGCATTCCTAACTCCATCTCAGCACATCAGCTTCCTGGTAAACCCAAGCTGCCCAGACTCCTAAAATCTTTTGGCAAAAAATTGGGATTAAAAATTTTAGAACCAAAGAGCCATTTCTCTGTTTAAACAATTCACGGAAATATATTTCACATTATTGGAGTCTAAAGATTTTCTTGTTTGTTTCTATTGGGTGGTGATTATAAATGCCCTGTGGCTTAGACGTAAAGTGAAAATGTCACACTGTGAGTAAAGGCAGCCGAGGGTGACCCTGCCAATGCCTGGAGGGGTTCTGATCTCAGCTCATAAGCTCATAGGCTGGAGGAGCAGTATGGAGTGGCTGATATGGGTCTGGGGGGTGACTGCCAGGCAGACCAGGACCTCTGGAAGGGCCTCTTGGGTAAGGTATGTGGGAGCACCTCCAACGCTGGCTTGACGCTCAAATACCTTCTCATTGGCAGCCACGAATGAACTGGATTGTGCCAGCCCTTATCTGCAGCCTCTCTTCGGTCCAGTCACCTGCTGTTGTGTCCTGACTGGTCTCATCTTTTATATGTTACCAGCGTGATCCCATCACACCACTTCTTGGTCTTAAACTTTGGATGGTTAACCCTGGAGTCTACCCCTCTCACCTGTGATTCCAGGCCCTTTATATTCTGGTTCTTGTCCTCCTTTCCTGTCTCTGTTTAACCACCTCCATCCTTTACTCCTTCATTCCACACTCACAGGACCACTGGCCATTTTGAGAACCCAGGAGGCACTGTGTCCCTCTGCATCGTCACAGCTGGTCTCTCTGCCTAGAACATCCTTTCTGTTTCTCCCTACACCTCCAGGCCTAGTTGATGTATCAGCTCCTCAGATGTGATTTACAGTGGGGGAGAGGTTGAGAGGAGGTATAAAAATGTAGGTTCGGTTTGCCATGTTCCAATTTCCTTTAGTGACTGTGGCAAGTATTCAGAGTACTCTTAATTAGTAAACACCTCTCCCCCTACCCACTCCCCTTTGGAACTCTCGTGTCCTTGAAGATGCTCCGTGCAGAGACTAGACCATGCGAGGGCTAGGTTAGATGGGTCACACATACATTCCTGGAAGACAGCCTAACTGGCATCTCTAGGCCATTCATCCTGCAGCCATCCCCACCCCATTCCCACCATACATACCTCCATGACCGCAATCACTGATCAACATTAAAACCACTAATCTGGATCAGGCATTCTTTGAACTCTCTCACCAAGACTGCCTGAAATGTTGAAATGCAACAGAATGCAAATCAGCCCCAAAATACTTGTCGAGCATATAATATGGGCAACGAATGGTGGTAGATGATAGGCCAGAGGGTTACAAGGAAGCATAATATGTGACAGAGTACCTGGCCCCAGGGGAATAGATTGCCCAATTTGTAGACAGGGCAAATACCGATCAACCTACGGTTATGCATGTAAGCGACACAGGTCCTAAGTGACAGGGGACCTCAGGAAAATGCTCACTGCAGCTGAAGCAGCCAGGGAGAGTTTCCTCAGGAGATGGGAATTGAGATAGGTTTTGAAGAATGGCAAGAATTTGGAGAGACTAGAGAGTGAGGAGGACCTCTAGGGAGAAGGTGGCTCTGTGAATCACTCAGGAGGAGTCCTACTTATTTTGTTTGATGAGCCTGGGGTGCATCAGATAATTCCATAAAGCACTGGTTCTCAACCCTGGCTGAATATTTTAATTACTGGAAGCTTTAAAAATGTACTGATACCTGGGTCCCACCTCCAAAGAGTTTTATTGAATTGGGTGTTGGGAATTTAAAGAGCTCTCCAGGTGATATCTGATACGCTGCCAGGGCTGAGAGCCTCTGCTTTACAGGAAGTTCAGGCAGTGTGAGAGCGCTCAGCCTGTCAGCCCTCAGGCACACACACCTGTTGGGCTCTGACACTTCTAAGGCATGCCTTTCATTCCCTCCTCCTGGACAGTGGCCACCCCAGGGAGGGGCCCTGGCCTCTCTTACAACCCACTCACACACCTGGCACCAGGCTCCCAGGAGGATTTCTGTCTTCTAGTTTCACATCAAGCAATCACAGGGTGATCAACCAGGCCACAAGCTGCCTGGCTTTCCCTCTGCCATCACTGCCTCTCTTCCTGTACTTTCCTAAAGCTCCGAAGGAAGCCGTGGCCAGCCAGAGAGCTGTCTCCCAGGACAGCGCCATTTTCAGTGGGCCTTGGGCCAAGCTTCCTGAAGACATATCTACATACACAGGCTTGACAGGGGCCTATGCACAGGCCACAAAGGGGATTTCTCTCCCTGCATTTCCTGGCAATTAGCAGGGCCTGAATAAAGTCCAGCTTGCTCTTTGAGTCTACTTCCACTGAGGGGTCTCAAGAATGTGGCTCCTCCTTTAAGAGAATTCTGTACGTGTGGCTACTGGCCACTGGCCAGTGTGCCCAGTCAGGAACACATTTGTCACAGGTTTGACTCAAGGAGGCCACTACTCCCCCTCCTTTCAGCAGCACAGCAGGGTTTCCAAACGGCCACGGTGAAAGAGTACATGGGGGTGACATTTATGGTTTTCTGAGAAGAAACATTGCTACACCCTGGGGTTTATGATCCAGGCAAGAGGTAAAATGCCCTGGCTCTGAGGCCTTTTTATTTAGTTATTGATTTAAAAATAACTTTAATGATTTTGTTTTAAAACGATACACATTCTTTATTAAAAGAGGAAAAAAATGCAAACAGCAACATACCCCTGGCTCAAGAAAGCCGCTCTCTTGAACACTTTGTGAGCTTGTCCAAAGGCAATGCGGCTGGCACGGGATATGCTGCGCTGGGCAGGGGCATGGAGGACATGACCTCTGCAAGCACTCCCCGTCCTGGGCTTGCATCAGTAATGCCATGACTCTCTCTCCAAACAGCCCCTCTGAAGATTTCCCACCACCCTGCCTTCTTGGAAAGAATGTCCAGCTTGTCCCACACCAGAACCCGGCCAAGAAGAGAAGATGCCGAGGTGGTGGCTCATCTTCCTCGGGTCGGGTAGTGTCGGGAGAGGCCTCTGAGCAGTCATCTCCGTTGCCTCACAGCCCTCCAGCTATGCTAAGAATGCAAACCATTTCCCATGGGACTGGCAACTGCCAAGCAATTCTGAGCACAACCTCCCCAAATATCTGCTTTGCAAACAGATAAAACAGAGAAGCATCCTGAAAATGTGATCTTCAGCCAGTCACCTTAGGCAGTTGTGCATGTCTGCTTGCCTGCTGGGAGTGTTTCTGCTTCCTGAGTCCATCTCAGAAGTGTTGGGGAGCCAGCCTGGGATGTGGCCGTGTTCCTCAAGCGGATAAAGAACAGAGAACTCTCTGGAAGGGGACTCTCAAGGGAACAGGGACCAAGCGATGCCCTGGGCTCCTTGCAGGGGTCTGGCTCCTATCTCAGTGCTGGAGTTATTGCTGACCAGTTCTAGGGTCATTTGAGTGCCTTATGGCTCCTGAGATGTCTGGGCATGGAGCTGCCTTCACCTGCAACAAGAAGCCACCTCAGCCAGCCTCTAGCCTTCCCAGTCTATACCACTTGGGATTTTGTAGCCTGAGTGAATGGGGATAGTGGCAGGGGCAAGGCCATGCCAGACTTGGCAGAGTTGGGGGACGAGAGGAGAGGCAGAGGACATGGCTTTCTGAGTAGCTCTCACTTTCCTAGAGACTCTAGAACACCTTGCTGCATCACTGCAGGCATGATCAGGCCCCAGTGACCTACGTAACCCTCCAGACGTGGGGCAGATGGAAGCACTGACTCATCCCAGGGGAGACTAACTTGGGAAGGGTGGGGGTGGGGAGGATTTATAATCTCAAGACATTGAAACCACCTAAATGTTCAGTGATGGCTCAGTGAATCATGATATGTCCACAGGATGGAATATTATGTAAAAGTGATTATTGTAAAGACTATGTAGCAATACTACAAATATTTATGATAGAATGCTAGGTGAACAAAAGGAAGATATGCATATTTTTTGCACATGAACAAGAGAAGACTGAAATGGACTTTTTAAAAAATAGCTGTTTTGCTACAGCAGTGTGATTATGAACCTTATTTTTAAAAAGAAAGCTGTGGCTTTAAAGTCAGACAGATCTAGACTAGTAGCTAAGTTCTATTTCTTACTAGAAATGACCCTGGCAGATAGCATAATGTGTCTGAGATTGGTTCCTGATCTGTAAAATGAGTACGATAATTCCTACCTTACAGGATTCTTGTGAAGATAAATCAGATGAGGCATTTCCTCCCTTCTCTCTTTCCTTTCTTCTTCCTCTTTCTCTCCCTCCTCCTGCTTAGTTTTCACTAATACAGCACAGTGCAGTTATCCACAGAGGCGTCTACCACCTTGGCATTTGCCTATTTGTGCTCCAAGCAGAGACGAAGCCCATACGTTTGGATGAGGAGGGCCAAGGATGACTGTAGTCCACACAGCCATGGATAGGGATGTTTGTCTAGTCTTGTGTTTCAGAGCAGCCCCCAAGCAGTAGTTAAGGCCATAAAGATGGAAGCAGGAGTCTTGGGGCTGACCTGGCTGGCACCACACACTGAGCAGACCCTTCTCTCTTCCACCTGCTGGGCTCAGGTTCTCTTATATCAAGTACGATCAATGGTTACCAAAGCCCGAGGCAGGTGCCTCTTGCAGACAGAGGTGATTTCCAGTGATTTACACTGTTTCATTTTAAGAGTGTAACATTTAAATAGATGTTCAGGAAAAAATGAACCAGTAGTTATAAGGGTACAACAGATATAAAATGATCTAAGCGATATAAAATGATATAAAATGGCTAAAGAATGAGCTGAGATAAAGGGAAATATTACATAAATAGTAGTTGGGGTTGTGTCTGGGTATATCGAACACCACCAAGGAAGCAAGGGAATGACTGAAGCCTGAGGGTCACTGCTCTACCCTCTCGCATGTGTCTGTCTCTTCCAGCGTCTGCGCCCCGACCCCTCCTATTACAGCAGAGAGATCTTTCTAAAACAACAACAACAACAACAACAACAAAAACCTATTCATTATAAGGCAATGACCTTAAAGAGAAGTCTAGACGTCTCTTTGGCAAGACCTCCAAGGTCCTCTGGGATGGGACTTTGCCTGTCTTGCAAGCTTCCCGGTCACTCTCGTCCTCTTCCCACTTTACATTCCTATACCCTGGATTTCCAAACCCAGCTTGCTGGCCAGGCCTCTGAGTCTTGGGATACGCTGTCTCCTCTCTCTACCTGTGATGTCCTTACCTCCTTGTCTGTCTTAAGGACTCCTATCCAACCTCCAGAACTTTCTCAAGGGTTTCTTTCTCTTGTGAAACTGCCTTGATCTCTTTGCAAAGGGTTAATCCTGCCTTCTCCTCTATCTTGAAGCTTTATCATATGTAGCCCAAAGCTTCTGTTTCCTTGACTATCTTCTTGATGAGGTGGTCTCTGAGGACCTACAGCATTTCGTTTAGCATCCTGTAACAGTAGTAGGTATATGACAGGTGCTCAATACTAATGAAAATACAATAATTATAGCTAATGTTTGCGAAGTGTTCTCTGTGCATTATCTCATTTAATCCTCACAGCCTCCCTAAGAGAAAGGAACTATTGACACACCCATCTTAGACAGGAGGAAACTGAGGCTCGGAGACGTAACTCATTTGCTGCACAGCTGGTAAGTGAAGGAAGCAGGATTTGAACTCAGGCTGCCTGACTTGTGTGCTAGACCCTTAGCTAACCACTACCCATTCTCCCACAGTTTCGGGTTGCCCCCTCAGTAGGGCACACTTGGTGGGCTTCTGGCCACTTAGGTCGGGGCACTCCTTCCAGCCACCATGTATATGGCAGCAATCTTAGGGCAGTCTTCTGGGCTACTCTTTCAAGGTCACAAGGAGTGGTTAACCAGAGGAAGGAGAAAATAGAGTTGAGGCACATGCCTTATGGAATTTTTCTGGCCTTTTGTGAATTCTGGGAAGAGAAAAAAATGGCTGTACTTATTCCAAGTATGTCAAGATAATAAGGGACTCTTTGCTGTTTAGATGCAAAAATCTCAGGCAGCCAGCACCTGCAAGCAGCAGGCAGAGAATCTGAGACCTACAGGTCCTGAACTGGGGCCCCAGGCTCTGGAGTGGGGCAGCTGGCCTAGATGTGGAGAAGCGAGAAGGGAAGGAATCCTCAGGGCCCCAGCCAGCATTTCCTGCAGGAAGAATTTTGTCCTTGTCCCTGGAATGTGGGCGGACCCCTCCTGTGAGGAAAGGGAAGTGAACTGCTGCCTCCCTCCAAGCCTCTGACACCCCACCCCTCCTCAGGCTCAGCACCCTTTTTTCTTTGGGGGCATCCGGCTGTCTGGTAAAGCCTCATTCCTCAGCAACCCTCTCATCCGAGGAGAGGCCCTGCTGAATGGGAGCTCTGCAGAAACACATTGTGTTATGAAACGCGATCTGCTTTCAGAATCACTGCACTCTCCAAGAGTAAGGGCCAACCCTGCTCCCCTCAGTTAGGGCAGATCAAGTGGAAGCCAGTGAGGGGAAGAGCCCCACGTAAGAGGAAGTGGCCCGAGGATTTGGGTGGAGGAGGGGAATCACAGACAGCAAGGGCCTCTGGCTTCTCCTCCTCTGGAATCTATTTATTTACATAATTCTAAACGTCTGAGTTGAAAATGGAAAAGGACAATTAATGAGCAATCTTCATGCACTTATGCATCCATGAATTCAGCCAACACTTTTTTTCATTCAGTGTGTGCCCTGGGGCTGGATATGATGCCAGGTGCTGAGTATTAAGAAGTATCTAGAATGTCTAGATTGATGTTTCTTATTTGGAGGTGGGTTTGCCTGAGATTTACATACTCATGCTGGGCCCCACCCAACCTGGGAGTCAGGACTTTTGGGGAGGAGTCTGGGTACTAGGACTTTGAAAACTCTCCAAGTGACATGGACATGAATCTCTGGTCCAGATACAATGACCAGATTGGAAACATATTTGTTCCAAACAGAAGTATCCACAGTCTTATCTCTGGGAAGGAGTGGGCATAACCTCTGGCTTGGATTTATTCACTCATTCACTTATTCATTCATTCCACTGGTATTTAGCATTTATTGAATTCTGTCCGGGGCCATGCCCTGCACTAGGCATGAGGTTGCAGAATGACCTTGCCCTCTTGGGGCTGTGAAGTCTCATCATGCCACTCCTCCCTCTGTGATGCTCCCCATTTCATTTTCATGAAAGCCAAAGTCCTTACAGTGAACCAGTGGCCAGGTCCTACGTGACCTCTTCCCCAGTACCTCCCTGACCTCCTCTCCCACTGCCCTCCCTCTGCTCCCTCTGCTCCCTCTGCTCCCTCTGCTCCCTCTGCTCCCTCTGCTCCAGCTGCCCTGCCTCCTGACTCTTCCTTCTATAAGCCTTCACTCTAGCTGCCCCTTCCCTGGCATGCTTCTGCCCCAGGCCCCCTCTGCTAACTACCGAAGGCTACAACTTGCACCCACCCCCAGCACTGCTTATCCTGTTCTTTTGCTTCTGTTTTCCTTAGCGCTTCTCCCCTTCTTGTCATTTTCTTGTTTATTCTGAATATCATTTACTGTCGACAGTCTCTCCCTCTCCTCCCACAGAATGTAAGCACCCAGAGGGCAGCATCTTAGGTTTGTCAGTGATGTAGCCCAAGCATCGATAATAGTGCCTGGCACGTAGTGGATCCTCAATAAATACTTGTCGAATGAATTAAGCAAATAGTAATACAGATAAGGGTAAAATTACTAATGTGGGAAGTGCTGGCTAGAAGAGAATGAGAAAATTTATCTCTGAGCTCCTCCCAACTCTATAATTTTACTTTTGTTTTTCTTTGAGACATCGTTCAGTGTTTACAATTATCCTGTGTGGTCAAGACCATTCCTTTCTATTTTTGTTACCGCTGTGTTTTCCCATGGCACGAGCCTCAGGAGGGGAAAGTATGTTGAAGACCCAGCGGTCCTCTGCCCCAGGGCTCTCTGTCACATCCCTGTGAGTGAGGGCAGCAGGTGACCTCTTGGTGTCCAGTCACGTATTCAGCCAGGATGAGTCACTGAGCCTGTTCAGAAGGCTAAGATAATAAAATTTTAGAACGATTGTAAAAATACCTAACATGCCAGCAGGGAATCATCAATCAGCAGATTCAGGAGGTTCTAAGGCTTCTGACCCTCTAAGGAAAGGGTGCTCCAGGGTGGCAGATATTGTGTGTGTGTGTGTGTGTGCACGCTTGTGTAAAAGGAGCTGGACCAGTGACCTCATCCCCAGGATCCCAGCAAAGGTCAGGAAAGCTACGTCTCTGAGGCAGGACAACCACATGGATGGTCTAACTCATCAAAGACAAGATGTGTCAGAACCCTGAAGGCAGCCAGCCTTGCCAAGAGGGCAAGGGGACAGCAGCCTTGGGCCAGCTGGACCCTTAATTGTCCCAAGGATGAGGTGGGGGCAGCAAGTCATTGAAGTCTGATGCCCTCAGTCAGCCCTCTATCATGAGTGAGACAAGTGTCCAGAATCATGGTCATAGTGACCATGAAGGTTAGTCTTTGGCCTTGTTGATGTACCTCTTTCCCAGAAAGCCAGGGCATGGGGTCTAGGAAAGTTGGGATAGAGAGCAGACTATGTCAAGGAGAGAATGCCATCCTGTGTTGTTTAAAATAGGGCAGCCACCACCGGCATTTTGCTGATGTCCAGCAATTTCTTGGTGCCTCAGAACCCTTGCCCTTCTTTAAATGTGCTGAAGGCAGTGCCTGGCAAGCCCAGGGATGGTGGGTGCAGATGGCTCAGCTGAGGAGTCTGCAGTGAGGGGAGGAGCCCTGGATACAGCCTGGTGTAAGGTTCTCTGCTAGGGCAGCGCGAGGCTATCTACAGGAGCCCAAGAGGAGCAATGGAGATGGAGACACCAGGCCAAGGTGGCTGCAGGGAGAGGGGTCAAGATAAGAGGGGGCATGGGCTGGGTCAGAGCTGACACACTCCAGCAGGGGGGAGACAGGAGGTCACAGGCGGTGACTGAGGTATCATGGTGTGGCCGGCGGAGGTCAGGTCCTGGGAGCTCACAGAGAAGAAAGAATGCTGGGAATATCTTCTGTTGAGAATGAATCCAGGCTGGAATTTTCTGTGGCTTGATCAAGTCGCCTTCTGTGTTCTAATGACCCAGACCCAGGTCCCAGGGCCTCATGGACAGCCTTCAAAGGCTCCACCACGGGCACCAGCTTTCTTTCCTCGCCTCGTGCAGTCTTGGCCCCATGGTCCCGGTGCTTCCCATAACTGGCTTCTTCTTTTGCGTCTTTGCTCTTTTCCCACTCATCCTTCACGATAAAATGCCGCCACTTCTGGAAGCCTTCTACAAACATGCTAGTGCCCTTGGTGACTTGGAATGGCTCTTTTGTTTAGGAGTACCCCTCCGTGAACCACAAACACATTGGCACGGGTGATACAGAAACACCTGCTCTACACATAGTGAGTTTTCTCTCATCTGCATCCAGCCAGCTTGAGCTCCTCCACTGCAGGGCTGCTGCATCCAAGCCTAGCACAGTATTAGAGGAGGTGCTGAAAATGATGCTTGGACATATGCTTCCTTGTTCCCCCTCACCCGCCTCTGGACCCATTCCTGGTGTCCCTCTCCCTCCCTCCCTCCTTCTCCTTTGGGGAGCTGTAAAATGTGTCAGCCTTCTGCTGCCGAAAGTGATGAATCACCTGTCCCCACATCAGCCCCACGTGGTGAAAATCTCCCATCCAGGAGTGTGCAGGAAGCGCCACAGACTGTGGCTTGGCCTTGTCATAAGGAGCAAATGAGAGGGCGCTAGGCCTATGCAAGGCAGGAAGGGGCGGGCGGGGGTGGGGGGGGGGGGGGCGGAATCCCACCTCCTATCCTGTGCGTGTTCTTGGTTTCTTCCTGCTGGGGCTGTGTAGACATGTAGACAGGCAGTGGTGTGGCCCTCAGCTGCGGTGGGCCTCCCGGAGTCTTGGGCATCACCGGCAGATGCACAGCTAGGCATGGCAGGGAGGGTGAAGACAGTACTCAGCAGCACAGCACAGCCCAGACTGCCTGACAGATGATGGGGACACAGAGAGCTCCAAGAAGCTAAGGAGGAGCCAAGGCCCAGGTGAGCTCCTCCTTAAGCCTGACGTGGGAGGTAGGCAGCAATACCAATGTAGGTAAAGGTAAGGGTAGGGCCTGAAATGGGCCCTGGGGCCTTTTAGCTCTACCAGATCAGCTCAACGGGAAGCCAGGACCGGGAGGGCCAGGCAGAATGGGGAAGGTTGTGGGCCAGGACCAGCACCTTGAGAAGCCAATGGGCTGCTAAAGGGGACTCAATTCTGGGCGAGGCCCAAGAACCAATGGTCATGCTTCCTCTCATGCCCAGGGGTTCTGGGTATGGGCAAGCCTGGGCCTGATCCCTTCCATGGTCACTGTCTAGCAAGAAATCTGCTGGAGTGAATGGCCCCAGGAGTGAAGCTGCCCATGGGCAACTTGCATGCTGGGCCCCTGGCTTCCTCCCCCACTCCTTCTGTAGGTCACCGGTGGGAGCTTGAGGCCAGAGCTGCCAAACAGCAGGGTGCATAGCACTGTGGGCCTCTGAGTGGGGATGGCAAGCCAGCGGGGTGAGTCTCCAGCTGCTCCTAATATGCAAAACTGGCCTTTCCACTCCCTGCCCCCAATCCTGCCCTGGTGCCCTCTAGGCAATCAGGATGGCATTCAACTATAGCCTCAGTCTATGAGGCCCTTGTAATGAGGTCTGGACACTCTCTGCAGCCTTACCTCTCATTCTTCTTCACCTGGTAAATCACTCCAGGTCCCTCTGCCTCAAGCACGTGGGACTCAAAGGCCACCCCATCACTCAGCTGTCTCACTTATCTTGCACTTGTTGCTCCAGTAGGGGAGCGACTCTGACCCCCAACTAGTTCCTCCCTGCAACCCCACAGCTCCCCCCTGCCCCCTGCCAGGTCAGTGCACTGCTGAGTGGATCCAGATGTCACACTCTTAACTAAGTCACTGAGGATCTCATGGTAACAGCCTCTCTCGAGCAATTCCCTTCTCAGCCTGCAAGTTCCTGCAGTGTGCTCACCCATCTGGTGGCCAGGTCCCCACTGCTCTAGAGCTTTCTAGCTACAAACCCATAGGCAAACTAGGCTACCTTTTTATATTCATACACTTAAAAATACCAGGGAAGATTGCCTATTGGCCCAACTTAAGGCAGTTATCCACCCTTGGACTACCCACTATGAGTAGGGTATTTAAGAAGATGACAGTTCTCATTCATAGCACATGGTTGGAGGAGAGCAAAGAGCAGATTCTAGGAGATGGGTGCTGCTCCAGGCAGACAAAATAACGTTAAACATTGCATGAGTGAATGAGTGAATGAATGAATGAGCGAAGAGCAACACGTGGTCTAGCTTCTAGAGTGTTTGTAAATCATTCTCAAGAGCTCTTACAAAAGCCTATGTTCCCACATTTCATAGATGAGGAAAGAGGCTTAAAGTCACACAGTGAATAAGAGTAGTCAAGATACCACGTCTGTATAGCATATGACATGTGCGCCCTGGGAGGCTTTCCTCCCACAGAAATGTGGGCAGTTAGACCTCTCCTGGGAAGTCACTGGAGAAAAGAGCAAATGTTTGCCTGTGAGGGAGGGAAGAGGGGACTCTGCCAAGGGTGAAGCCCAAGCCCATTCCTGCACCAGCTCTCATATTTGAAAATCTTCTCTTGCCTTGGTCAGTATTGTACATGAGGACGTAGCTGCTTCTTTGGGGATTGGAGATCATGTCATCCTTGCTTTAGGGTTAGACTATGATTCATAACAATGAATATCTGAGTTGTGACTAGAGCTATATGGGCCCCAAGACACGGGGGCCGTTATCCAGAATCGGATGAAGATGAGAGGGTTCTTGATCTGGGCTTTAGAGGGTAAGCGGGCTGCTCAGTTTCCACTTCCTACTACCTCCTCCCCCACACACCAGGAAACGCACTGGTTTCTCCCGTGCCTTTAACACACGGCACTTTCTTCAGTGCATCACAGTCAGCGGCTACACTTGCTTTTTAAGGGCAAGCTCTGCGTCTCTTCACCTTATCCTCCCAGAACTTGGAGCCTATGGTAGATTGTTTGCAAAGATGGCTTCAATAGCTCCTCCCATCCCTATGCTTTGCTCCTTTGCCACCTTTTCTGTGAAAAGATAGAGTCTATTTTCCTACCCCTTGAATTTGGGCTTAACCATGACTAGCTTTGACCACTTAGAATGCAGCAGCCTAGTCCTCATGAGGCCCTGCAGCTTTTACTCTTGTCCTCTTTGAACCTGCCAAACTGTGTATGAATGTGCTTGTGTTGGTTGCTGGAGTGTGTGAGACCACATGGCGTAGACAAGTGCCATTGCAGTCGACGCCCATCTGACTGACTACCACCAGCACCAAAAGTCAGACATGTGAATAAATCCATCTTAAACCTTCCAGCCCCATAGAGCCACTAGAAAACTGTAGTCACACTAATGACTCAGGTGAGACTAGGAGAAAAGTCTCCCAGATGAGCCCAGCCCCGATTGCTGACTCAAAGAATTGTGAGCAAATACAATTGTTGTTTTAAACAGCTAAGTTTCTAAGTGGTATGTTCCACAATAATAGATAACAGTAAAGGGCAGTTCCTAGTTGTAGTGGGTTGTGAGTCCCTCAAAGATACGTTCAAGTCCTAACCTCTAGAACCTGTGAATGTGACCTTATGTGGAAATTTGCTGATGTAATCAAGTTAAGGTGTGGTCATACTGAATTAGAGTGAGCCCTAAATCCGATGGCTGATGTCTTTTGAAGAGAAAGAAGAGAGAGATTTGGATACAGCAACACAGAGGGAACACAAAGAAGAAGGCCATGTGATGATGGAGGCAGAGATTGGGGCTGGCTGATGCTACTATAAACCAAGGAAAGCAAGGATTGGCAGGGGCCACCAGAAGCCAGGAAGAGGCAAAGAAAGGCTCTCTCCTAGTGCCTTTGGAGGGAATATGGCCACCTTTGGAGGGTATTGCCACCTTGATTTCAGACTTCTAGCCTCCAGAATAGTGAGAGAATAAATTTCTGTTGTTTAAGCCACCTGGCTTGTGGTAATTTGTTATGACAGCCCTAGGAAATGAATATACTGGTTCAAAAGTTTTGCTCGGAGAGTGCTAACCAGCTGAGTGCAGACGCTGAGAAGCCGAGGGGTATTAACTCACTCTTTTGGCACCTCTCCCTGTACTGGCCGAAGTCTCCATTCAGCTGGGTCACCATTGCCCAAGGCTCAGACACGTGCATCTTCTGCCCAGCCCTAGAGGTCTGGCTCCAGGTGTGCCAGGAACGATGCTCATGGCTTTCTCTCAAATGAAGATGTGGGGTGCGTGTGTCCACATGCACTTTTTTCTGCACGTAAAATTAGTTTGTGAACCTTTAAATATGCCTAGAAAATAAAACAAAATACAAAGAAGAGGAGAAAAGTTACCCATCATTTTATCATCCAGAGACAGCCACAGTCAACATTGGTTTGTAAATTCTATTGTCTTTGTTCACACAAATGTTGATGTATTATATGTGCCATTTTGTGTCCTATATTTTTCACTCAATAATATACCATGGATTTTTTCTGTGTCAATAACTAAGAGTCTATTTACTCAGCTCATATTTATTGACTACCCACTATGCATCAGGCATTTTACAGAACTCCGGGATGCAATAATGAAAAGCCAGTGCATTTACAGTCTCTGTCCTCATGAAGTTTATAGCCTGACAGGGGACACAGGCATCAAGCAAAAAATTACACAAATACTTTTTTGGCTTTCTATTTTGAGACCATTTTACACTTGCAGAAGAGTTGCAAATATGACTCAGAGTTCTTACATACGCTTCACCCAGCTCCCCTTGATATTAACACCTCCCACAATGATATTACAATTCTGCAAACTAAGGAATCAACATCGATGCAGTACTATTCAGTACAGTTTCTTTTCCATATATATATATATATACATTTTTTTCCAAATATATATATATATATATTTTTTTTTTGTTCCCTGTTCCAGGATCTAATATAGTGTCTCTTATTACATTTAGTTGTCAGGTTTTCCTAGTCTCCTCCAATCTGTGACAGTTCTCCATTTTTTCATGACCTTGAGACTTTTTTAAAGAGTACGTGTCAGTCACTTTGTAGAAGGTCCCTTGATTTGGGTTGGTCTGATGTTTTCTCATGATTAGATTGAGGTTATGCATTATCAGAAAGGATACCACAGAGGCGGCGTACCCTTTTCATTGCATGATATCAGGAGGCACATGATATCAATATGTCTCATTAACTGAGCGTGTTAACCTTGGTCACTTAATAGAAGTGAAATCTGCCAGGTTTCTCCACACTAAAATTACCATATTCCCCTTTGTCATTAATAAAGATTTGTTTTGGGAAGGATATTTTGAAATTACGCAAATATGTTTCTTCTTGAACTTTTGCCTACTAAGTTTAATATCCATGGGTGGATCTTGCCTGCAGAGATCTGGTGTTCTCATGATGATTTTCTATTTCCTCATTCCTTCTATATTTATTAAGTGGAATTCTTCTGTAAGGGAGAGTTGTCACAAATACTTCTGCTGTGACAGCAGTGTAGAATTTTACAAGGATGCCACAAAAACATAAAACAGAGTGACTTAACTCAGTCTGGGGTAGAGAGGGAAGTCTTCCCTGGAGAGGTGACATTTGGGATAATTCCTTCAGGATCAAAAGTAATTAGCAGGGCAAAGGGTTGGGAGTAAAGGAGAAATGTTCCAAACACAGGAAATAGCATGAACAAGAGATCTACACCCAAAGCTGATAGAGACTTTATGAAACTGCATAATTGACTTTGGCCTGGTAGAAACCTTGGCCACCTGGAGGGACTTCCTCATTTAAGGGAGCAGCTGCTTCTTACTCCAGCCAAAGCCTTGCCAAGTGGAAATGAGGGCCGAGAATTGCTGGAGTTTCTGGTGTTCAAGAGAAACTGGACATCTGGCTTTCATTTTCCATAAAATTTCTCAGTTTCTTAATGTTGACAAATAATCCCATTCTCCTTAAAAGCCAGACAAAACCTGTGAGCTGTCAGGGTTGGTTTGTTTGTTTGTTTTTCTTTAAGAGTCTATTATTTTACAAGCAGTTTTAGGTTCGCAGCAAGATTGGGAGGAAGGCACAGAAATTTTCCATATATGCCTGGCCTCCACCCCTTGCACAGCTTCCCCGCCATCAACATCCCTCACCAGAGTGGCATATTTGTTATAACTGATGAACTGCATTGACGCATCATAATCAACCTAAGTGCATAGTTTATATTGGGGGTCACTCTTGGTGTTGTATATTCTGTGGGTTTTGACAATTGTGTAATGACATGTATCAACCATTATCGTTATCATACAGAGTAGTTTCATTGCCCTAAAAATCCTCTATGTTCTGCCTATTCATCTCTTCCTTCCCACCCTCAGCTGTCAGTTTTTCACCTGCACTTGGCTGAATCATAACTTATTATCTATCTCTCCTGTGGCTGGACCTCGAACTTATTTTCAATTGTTCACTGTTATAAACAATGTTGTAATGAACATTCTTGTACAGACAACCTTGAGACCTTCTCTAGCTGTGAAAATTTCCTCCAAATAGTCCCTTGTAGCCTCTTCATTGCCAGACTCTTCATTTTCCAGACCCCACTCTCTCTCATTCCTCCACACCTCATGTTCTCTTAATGCTTCAGTTCTCTCTCTACTTTTCCTATGATTGTTTTTCCATTTCCATCAAGGTCTCAGTCAACTCTGGCTGATACCACACTGGAATCCACATCATCAGTAGAGTCTATGAGGTGGTCTGGGATGTAGTCCTACAGAAGGTGCTCAGCTCTCACCTGTGTTGAGGGACACAGCTGGTCCTGATCTTGGGGACATTTCAGGCCAGTGCCCTGGCCTAGCTCACTCTGCTGGTCCCCTTCCTAGAAGGGAAGGGCCCAAGGCCATCTCTGCAAGCACTCTGGTTGTTCAAAGGGCAGCAAATACATTCTTGATGGATTCACTGAATTGCTCTGATACGGTTGGTATGGAGAAGATAAACAGCTCAGGCCTAATGCCAGAATCCAGAGATGAATTCCCACCACATAGGGAGTGAAGAAACTGGGATCTACTTTTAGCACAAGCAGGCAGGGGCCACCACCCCAGCTGTCTGGCCAGGCCTAGCTTTCTTCCAGTGGTGCCCTTTAGTGGCACTGTCTTTGTGTTGTGACTCGACTGTTCGTACTGTGGGAGTCAAAATCCAGCCTGACACATGGTCGGGGAATGGATAGGGCAAAAGGAAGGGCAGCTTTTCCTGCCCCTAAAGCAACTACTCAGGGAGACAAGGGAAACTTTCTTTCCTGCTTGTCCTGAAGAAGCCTTCGTCTGTGGCCAGGTAAAAGGTGAAGGCGGAATCCTGATTGCTGCTTCTTACGGGGAATAGAGGTGGGGTGTAGGAGTGCCTCATGATCTCTGAGTCTTGGATTGGTTTAAGTGGCATCTACTGAGGGATTTTTAAAGTTAAGAATAAAATGAAGCTATGAGAAAGTCTGGCTGTCAGTGGACTTTCTTTTAGAATTATTTTATAAATAATAAAAATTACTATAAAAATAATTACATCCCCACATACTAAGCACTTACTCTATGCCAAACATGAAGCTAAGGGCTCTTCATACATATCTCATTTAACCTCCACGCCAGCTCCCAGAGGTTCAGATTAAAAGCCCTGGTTTCAGGATGAGCTTAAAAACCTAATCAGAAGTTGTATTAATACCAGGACAGGCTCAGCTGCCGGAGCTTCCACAATTCTCCACCCGGACCACAGCAGACAAGACCCTGCTGTCCATAACACATCCACTCATCTATCTTGTGTTTGCTCTCAGGATCCCTAGAGTGTGTGTCACCACCTTGAGACTTTGCTATGTTTCCCCATGCTGGGAGGAGTTGCATGTGGAGGGAAGACTCCAAGTCCCCCTAACCTTCTATCTCCCAAGTCTGGGCCTCGAGGTGAGATACCCTTGACTGGTGGACCAAGCTGCCCAATGTCCCCTCACCTGGGATGGGCTTCATCCTAAGTTTGGATTTTTCATAATCTCCCTTGCCTCTGTGGTTTACAAGGATTATACATACTCAGACATTTGTGATAATGGAATGGTTACTATTTCTACCAGGAACTCTTTGGAGGCTCATGAGAGCCTGTGTTTTATAGATTCACCTTTTCATTCATTTGTTGGGGCTCATGGAGCACTCGCTGCACCTGGCACTGCTGGAGGGATAGGAGACACTGCAGTGAGCCGGGCAGATGTGGCCCTAGCCGTCCTTGGCTTGTATTCCTGTGGGAAAAATTCTCAGAGCAATACTAGCAAAATGAATTCGTATAAAAAGGGTTCTACACCATGACCAAGTGGGACTTATCCCAGGAATGCAAGGTTATTTTCACACCTATGAATCAATTCTCCATATTAGTAGATTTAATGACAAAAACCACATGATCATTTCGATAGTCGCAGAAAAAAGCATTCAGTAAAATCCAACACCCTTTCGTGATGAAAAGACTCAGCAAACTGGAAATAGAAGAGAACTTCCTCAATTTAGTAAAAACCATCTACAAAAACCCACAGGTAACATTATACCTAACTGGTGAAAACCTTAATGCTTTCCTCCTGAGATCAGGAACAAGAAAAGGATATCTGTTCTCACCAGTTCCATTCAGCATTATACTAGAGGTTGTAGTCAGAGCAATTAGGCCAGAAAATTAAATACGAGGCATCCAGACTGGAAAGGAAGAAGTAAAGCTATCTCTATTTTAGATGACATAATCTCGTACGTAGAAAATCCTAAGGAATCCACTAAAAAATCATTAAGATTAATAAACGAGTTCTTCAACGTGGCAAGACAGAAGCAATATGCAAATGTCAATTCTATTTCTGTACACTCGCAGTAAACAGTTCTAAAATTAAATCAGAAATACAATGATATGTATAATAGTATCAAAAAGAATGAAATGCCTGGGAATAAATTTAACAAAGAAAAAAGTGCAAGACTTGTACACTGAAAGCCACATTTTAGTGGGAAAAGTTGAGAAAACAGAGACATCAGCTTGGCCAGACCGTATGGTCAGGGAGGAGCGGGCAGACCCAGCGAGATCGCCCTGCTGCAGCCTCAGCAATCCATGCCGGTTTGCAGAGCCCAAGAGCACACCCGGAACTTCCGTCTGACTCTGCATTCTTCAGTGCCCTTTGCCCCATTTAGGAAGGGGATTCACATGGCTTTGGCCATAATAGCCCTGCAATTAATGTCTGTATTTCAAGTTGTGCAGGTGATGGGAACTCAACGGTACAAAGTCCAAAGCGGCCTCTCATTTTGAGAAAAGGAGGCGAGGCACTTTCCACAGCCTTGCCTCTCTAGGCCTTTGGTACAGGCTGTACCTTGGAATATAAGTTATCTTCTGTCTCTTGCTTCTGGCAAAAATGCAAGTCTTGTTGTTTTTTTTAATCAACTTTTAATTTTAGGACAGTTTTAGCTTTGCAGAATTTTATTATGAAGATTATCCCAAGTGTACCTCATACCTAATTTTCCCTATTATTAACATCTTATTTAGTATGGTACATTTGCCACAATTAATGAACCAATACTGATACGTTATCATTAACTAAAGTCCATACTTTTCTCAAATAGCCTCAGTTTTTCCCTAATATCCATTTTCTGTTCCAGGATCCCATCTAGGATACCATAACACATTTAGTTATCTTGTCTCCTTAGGCTCCTCTTGCTTGTGACAGTTTAAAATTCAAGTTTGGCTTCAACATGGGGATATAGAAAGAGTCTGAGCTTTGGAGTCATACAGACCTTGACACAAATGCTGGTTCTGCCCTTCTTAGATGGGGACCTAGAATCATTTATTTAATTCCTCCGAGCCTTAGTTTCCTCATCTATAAAATGGTGGCAATCCTATCTAACTTGCAGGGCTGTATCCTGCAACATAATATAGGAGGGACACCCAGCTGTGCTCAACAATAGCAATATTAGTGATGTGTTCACTTGCCTCCCATCCTTTTCATGCTGAGTGCCTCCTGAGACATTGCCCCGCTCCTCTCTCAATATACACTGCACCCAGCAAGAGCATTTACCCCTGACACTTGCTCCCCGCTGCTGTATAGACGCAACTGAAGGGCTGGAATGAAAAGCAACATTTCTTTAACACCTGCTGCCCCATGACCCCTGGGTTTTCCCCAAGTCTTTTCCAGTCAACCTTAGGTCTCTGCATATAGGTCAGCACTTCTCGTCATGGTGACCTACTTGTCGGGAATGCACAGGCTGTCTGCTCCTAGCCTTGAGTCAGCACCCAGGAGCTCTGACATCTGTCCAAACCTGACCCCACCCCAGCCTTGCCTTCCTGAAGGCCTGCTGGTGAGGGGACCAGCCTGTTGCTTGTTCCTTTGAGGCTGTGTTGGAGGGAGCTACCTGGATGTATGACTTTGCCCCATCTGTCTATCTGCTGCTCACTGCAGATGCTGGGTGTTTGCTCCTAGTAGAAACTCTCCTGGAGGGAGAGTGAGTGTACATGCAGGGAGCATGTGTGCATTTCTGGGGCTATGTGTTTAGTATGGGTGCAGGCTCCCAAGAATTATGTGTATGTGTGTGTGTGGACACAGGAATGGGGCTCGACTTCCTGGCCTAGAAGCTCTTCTTCTGTTCACAGTTAGAGGCAGATGCATTGAGCATGACAAAAAATGTCTTTTTATCAAGAGAATGGCCTGTGTTTGGTGTTCTGGGTGACCCTCATTGGGAGCTGGCTCATGAAGGAGGATGGTTCTGAAAGGAGGGAGGAGACCATGTACAGAGAAGCTGTGCCTCGTTCAGGATCACAGCGGTTCTAGGGAGGCCCTGCCTGGGCTTGACATGCTGCACGGAGCTCTGAGGGGCTATGGATTACCCCAGGCCCAGCCAGGGTGCAAGAGCCACCTCCGGGAGCTGTAAGCCCCACAGGATTCAAGGGGGTGATCCTTGGGCCTCCCCTGCCCAGGGATCCCCATTTCATTCCCCCTTACAATGCTCCCTCACTTCTTGCCCCTGCCCCTCAACCCTAAAGAAGGCTTCGACCAGGCAAAGTCCAAGTTTATAAAACTCTTTTTATTAAAGCTTCTATCTGGAACATACCTTCCTCAGATACACATGTGGCTCACTCCCTCACCTCCTTCAAATCTTTGCTCAAATGTCACATTTTTAGGCGTCACCTTTTTAAAACTGCAACTCTCTCCCCAGCCCCACCATCTTGCTTTAAACTCCTCATCTCTCTTGTCCTCCTGTTTCCCCGTTAAGGTCTCATCGCCTTCTCGCATAGTATGGGCCAGCACCGTGAGGGGTCATGAGTGCAGAAATTGAGAGTAAGAATTTAAAAACTACAGATACTATAGAATCTATAGCAATCTGACATTGCTGAGAAATCCAAATGCAGATCGAAGAAAAAATGAACTGGCTTTTTACCACAGAGAGGTCAAGAATCATTGTTCTAACATACTCTGTAGAATGTATTCAGTTTCCCACATCCTTCTGCTGCTTGAATGCAAGCTCCACAGGGCAGGATTTTTGTCTGCTTTGTTCTCTCATCTCCCCAGCACCCAGAATAGTGTCTGGCACACAGTGGGTGCTCAGTGGATATTTGCTGAATGACAGAATATGGAAGGGGTGGTCTGAGAGGGTGAAGCATCACCAGCTGGATGTGGATGGGAAGGCAGCAAATACTCCCTTTCCTGCTATGAGCTGAACCCCTATGAGCTTTTCTTGGGACGCAAGTACCATAGGGTATGGCTGAGAACTGCTGCCGTGATAAAAAGTGTTTTGCCTTGCCCCTGCCCTGGTCCATGTCCAGACGGAGCCCAGGGCTGGCGTAGCCATGCAGGAACAGCTCTCTCGGGGTGGGGGATGGGGGAGTTGGCTCCACCATCTGTTCCCACGGTAGGCGTTGGCTGGGGGCCACGTGGCTGGCAGAGCCTGGGCCTGCCTCATGGGCCAGCCATCCAGCAGGGCTGGTTCTGGCCTCACACACCCACGACTGCGTGTTCAACCACTCCACTCCACCTCGACCCAAGCCCTCCGGCTCAGCTTCTCCTTCTCTGACCTCGAGACTCCACCCACAGAATCTCTTTGCTTGTTCTCCATCACCAGCGAACTGTGGGGATCTAGCCAAGGAGACGGCCCTCTGGCCAACGTACTAAGAGGCTACTGTCCTGACAGCGTTCAGGGCCACTTGTGACTCCAGCACAGGGACAAGGAGTAATCTTTGTATAATCGAAAAAGTTCAGTTGTATCTTCTTACCTGCTCCCTCTCAACCAAGTAGTGCCACAGACTGATGTCTGCCAACAAGAGTTCCCTCCTTCTGCGAGTCTCACCTCTTCCCCTCCTGGTCTTAGGGAAAATAAAGGAAGTTGGAGAGGGGAGGCACCAAGAAGAAGGGATGTTCAGGCTGGATTTTGATGGATGAGTTTTGAGTTAAATAGGCCAAGAGAGGAGAAAAGAGATGAGAAAGGCATTCCAGAGAAAAGAAATGGCATGTGCAAAGGCCAAGGGGTAAGAGAGACCACAGCGCTCTCAGAGCCATCCGTCTGTTACCTGTGTGGCTGAGTGTGCATGGGAAGGTGATGGAACCCAGAGCCAGTAGAGGAGACAGGGGCCAGTTCTTGTCAAGAATACTCATTTAGCCAGCACTTATGAGCACCTCTATACTTGCCTCAGTGTGGGGCGTAAAGATAAACAGATGATAGGAACATAAAGATGTTTGACAGATAATTTGCCTTATTCATCATTGTAACCTCAGTGCCTGCCAAAGTGCTGGGACCATGGCAAGCACTCGCTGAACATTTGCAACACAAATGAAGGAATGAAGGAAAGAAGAAAAGAAGGAAGTATGACAAGGCCTCTTACAGAGAAGTAGGATAGAGTGAAGAGAAGTCAATCTTGCCGAGCAAAGAACCCAAATCTTAGAGAAAAGCCGCTGGAAAGGAAGACTATTTTTCTTTATTTTAAATGAAATAAGCTTACTATAGTTTTCAGAGCAAACTTGAGCTGTGGCTTGTGCAGTCAGTCACCCTATGGTTGAGATTTTGGTATTTTTTTTTGCTGTCGATGCAACATGCTGTGAGGATTTCCACAGCGCGTTGTGTTGAGCAAGCAAAGCCTGCAGAGGAGAGACTGGGCAGGGCCTCCTGGAGCTAGAAAAAGAAGGCCAGATTGATGCAAGAAGCGACAAACCTGTGCAGGGAAGTGTCCAAATTGTTGCCCAGCCACACCTGGAATGTGCCTCAGGTAGGAGCCTTTGGACTCACAAGAGGCATTTATCTGAGGACAGTTTGTGGCATTTGGCCCGCTCAGAATTGAAAGCTGACAGGTCTCAGAGTAGAGGGGAATGTGTCCCTGCCACAGTAGAGTGGCATGGCTCTCCAGAGCACCCAGAGAGCTGACTGGGAGATGTCCCCTGTCTCAGCCCCCCAAACTTTGGCTGGGGCTGGAGATTTGCTTGGTGGGTGAGAGCAGACATGGGCCGGCCACAGGTCTGATCCTTGGCCAGCTAGTCAGCCCTATTGTCCAGGCTCCGTGGTATTATCTCCCCAGTGGACTCCAGGCCCTCTTGTGGGGATGTCTGCTCCTAGAGAGAGGGTTACAGTGGGTACCCAGGAGCAGCCATTTCATATGCCTCGGGTGGAGGAAAACTCCAGCTCCAAGACTCACCTGGGAGAGACCAGGATGACCAAGTCACAGGTGCCTCCCAGAACTTCATTCCTTTGGGGAGAAAAGATGCCCAGTGCCCAGATGCAGATCTATCATGTAGTTAATGGAGCTTATACCTCGTGGCGTTAGCTTGAACAAGCCCTTTCCAAGACTCTAGACCTAATTTTATATTTGCCATTTTGCAATCTTTTTCTTAAAGAGAGTTCCCTAAATTATATAAACTTCAGGCACCACAAAACAACCCACCCTTGCCAATGCTCCTGGATTTTAGAAAACCTTGAACAGACAGTGAGTGTGTGGTGGTGGGTAGGGGGGTGGGGGGCAGTCAGAGTTCACAGGCCTCCGCTCTGTCCTGGGGGTAAGATGGTGGAGGGCTCTAGTTCAGAGCAGACAATGTCCTCTCTGCAGCCCAGAGGAGGTGTGGTGGAAGGAGACTGTCAGCTATAGAAAGATCAGGTGTCATCCCGAGAAATAGGAGTTGACAAGTGTGAATGCACCAGATCAAACACCACTTCCAACTGTGTCTATATGGCCCATATGGTCTACATGGAGCATTTGGTGATAACCCTTGGTTGACCGCTGGCTTAAAATGGATGTTGTGATGTAAAATACCATGGAATTATACACTTTAAAAGGGTGAATTTAATGGTATGAGAATTATATCTCAATTAGGGAAAAAAGGATGCCGCTAGCTTGGCTGCTACGCTGTTTTCCTTGTGTGTTTGATCTAGATGTGATGGGTTCATAAAGACACTGAGGTTTCTGGGTGCTGAGGTTTCTGGGCATCAGTCACACACAGCAAGAACTGTTCAGGGATCACTGCATCTTGGCTGAGTCCTCACTGAGCTAGGAGATAAGACAGTTTGCACTGTGAACAAACTTCCTGTCCAGCTGTGGTCCCTGGAGGCAGTGGAGTGGCCTCAGCCATTTCTGGGATACTAGGCCTCAATTTGCTGTCCCTATCTTGGCATTTTTTTTCCAAGCC
>NW_006432447.1:6655945-6678278 GCF_000325575.1 Pteropus alecto | reverse complement strand
GAGTTAATGATTAACCAGGAAGAGAGAGGAGAGGGTTAGGACACACTCACGGGTAGCCTTCTGCCCTCTGGGGCAGTGTAGAGCTTCTTCGGAGCCACACCTGCCCTGCCCTGTTAGTGGAGGGACTGGGTGGAGGCAGGGCATGCAGGGCAGGGCTGTCCCTGGCGAGGAACTTGGCCTCCAAAAGGCCTAGCAGAGCCACCTGTGAGACATAGGAATTGGCCCTCTCATGGCCTAGGCCCCCTCATCACAGGTGGCAAGGCTCATGGGCAAACACTCCTCCTTAGCGCCTGCCCAGCCCCACCATAGCCTGCAGCTCCGCCAGTTCCCCTATCAGCACTGGAGCTTCGTTAGACTAAATCACAAAGTGCACTCAGAAGAACTGGTTCCTCAGACCCACTGGTGACCATGTGGCTGGAGAGCCCCAGTGCCCTATTGGGGCACCAGCCAGAAGATATTGGCACCCTTCACATCTTTCTCTGTGATACATGCTCAGGCACACACGTACGCAGATCCATACACACATACGCATGCATACACATGTACGGGGCACACTAGGGTTGGTTTCTTCATTGCCCGATCTGTGCCAAGAAAATACTAAAGTGACTCCAGACATACTAGCTACTGCAAAAGGCACAGAGCTTTGAAAGCCCCTGATCAAAGCATGAGGATTGGATGGTACTCTTGTCAGGGCTTATTGTACCTGAGTCTGAGCTGCCCACCCAGAGCTCTTTTGGGGAGCAGGTGGACGTGAACAGGAACCTCTTTGCTAAGTCACTGCCATTTTGTTCGGATACCACATCTTAGTAAATGTAGCCATGGGCTGGTGTGGCCAAGGGAAGAGCAGTGGGAACAGAGCTCTGCTACTCAAGCTGCCTCTGAGGGCCATGCCTGTGTCCTAGGAGAGCAACCTATCCACAGGGCAAACCCCTATCCAGGGCCTGGGAGGAGTAAGACTGGCATGGGTGCTGCCCAGGTGGCAGAGGCCGGCTGGAGGGGGCTGGGATGGAGGCGTGGCCACAGGGCGGTGCTTGTGGCCTCTGTACTGTGCTGGGTGGTGAACCCTGCATGGTGAGCTCCCCACTTGCTGGGGCCCTTCGCCACCTGCAAAGTTGATAAAAAAAAGTTCCTTGGATGTTCCCAATTCTGTTTGACTCCATTTTCTCGTGGGCAGGTAGGCTGGCTCAGGAAGGCACGTTCTCTAGGACCTTACTTAGTTACTTTTCAACATAGCTGCTGAGTCCTCACACTTGCCATGAAAATGCTTCACCCACAGCTGTAGTGGGTGACTGTTGCCGTCAGGTGCCCAGAGCCTGTCTGGCTGTGGTCAGACTGCCAACTCAGATCCTGATTGGGAACCATGGTGTGCCGACTGGACCATGGAGGCAAGTACTCAGTTTCTGATGTGAGAACACCCGAAATTGAGAATGGTTTTCTCTTCTACGGATTGGAGTGATACTTTCCTGGACATGGGGCAAGAGTAGTAATGCCACAAGGGAGAGAGGCAATGCCCAAGAATGTGCCACACGTAACACCCTCTGCCTGTACCCAGGCAGATGGTAAGTTTGGTGTCCGGTCTCTCGGAGCATCCCAGACAAGGACTCCCTGTGCTGGGTGAGGGTGGTGGGAAGAGAGAAGTAGGGTAAGGATAAAGCCACCTTTGGATCCCCACTCCTACTGTGGAGTAACCAGCTGTGTGGCCAATAAAGCCCTTTAGAACAAAGCTACCTGCAGAGGCTGCCCATCTGCCAGACCTACCAAGCCTGAGGAGAAACGTTCTCTGTAAAAATGGAAAGAAAGCCTTCCGCATCCTTATTCCAACTCTCTCCTTAACACAGCCTCACAAAATTCTCAGCACTTGTTGTGGATCCTCGAAGAGATTATATTGTGTACCATCCTACCCTCGCAAATACAGATCTCCCTTGCCGGCTGGTATCCCACAGTCGGAAAAGCAAAACCAGCACCCTTCACTCCTCAGTAGGAGAAATGGCAGTGCCCCTGAGATGGCCATTTATGGACATGCTCTGGCCAACATTTAAGAACCGAGGTGCACAGAAGCACAGGGCAGGGAAGTGGGTGGGGGTACAGAACAGTGCTGAGAGTGGTCAGGAACTCTGACATGGGTGACTCCCAAGATTCTCACCCTCTTTGCTTTCCCCTTAGTACAATCTCTCACCTGTGCAAAGACACACTTTCAATTATTATTTTTTATTAAAATACTGTTATACCCAGTGGAATGCAGCAGCAATCCTGGTACAGGGTGGCATAACAAAACAGCCATGTTTACATTTTAAATATTTACGATAACTTAAACATACAGACACACATCATGGTCTTTGGCAGAAAAACGTTCACAGCACAAAAAAAAATACTTTAAAAGAAATACCAAATATTAATCCAAAATATATTAAGATGTTTTTTTTCTTTCACGATATTTTTTTGCCTTTTTTTCTTTTTTTTTCCTTTTTGCTTTGTAAACAATGCACATGAACCAAATGTACTTTTCAGCTTTAAAAGGGAAGGGCGATTTAAAAAAATATGCAATTGTCCAGCAAATGCAAATGTTCAAAAATGAACCAAGGAATAAAATAACACATACAAAACTTAAAAACAGAAAAGGAAAAAACAAATATTCAAGAACTAAAAACAGTCAAGACAAATAGGTAAAACCCTCCAATCGCTCCTGGGGCTGAGTTGGGGGACTCTTTAAGACCAAAAGTCAAAGTTGCTGCTGCTGGCAGGCTGCCATGTGGATGCGCCACCCTAATTCCAAGCATTGGCCCTGCTTCAGGGCGCTGGGCATGGGTAGCTTGAGGAGCCAGCCTCATGGGTGCCATTTTGTGATGGGGGCTCCCTTCAAACGACTTTGGAGTCACACCTTGTAGCTCATTGACTAGTTTTCAAGAGCATAGCTCTCTCTCTCAGTCCCTCCAGGTGAGAACAAAGACTCTGATGAGAACAAGGCAACTTCCCCAGTTTCCTTCAGCTGGTGCTAGGAAGCCCACCATGGCAGAAGTCTGTGTGTGGTGGCTCATTTCATCTGGCTCAGGGTTCATAACCAAACCGACAAGATGTCCCAGGAACAGGAGCTGCGGAGCCATTTCAAGAGGCTGAGGATGGGGAGGGGGTGTCCCACGGGCATTTAAAACAGGGCTCAAGATGGGAGCAAAAGACAGCCAATATCTCATGGATCAACCAGGATCAAAATACACGGGCCAAGACCTTGAGAAGGGGAGATAACTGGGAGGTAAGTCAGAAGCTGCAGGAATCTTGGCAGCAGGGATGAGAGCACAAAATGAGGGGACAAGCCCGAAACAGCGCACTTCAATCTTCCGTTCCACAAGAATGCGAATTATATACAAGCTGCCCGGCAGATCCCAGTCCCCTTAAATAGCCCCCACCCACTCCGACTGAGGGGGTGAGGCTGTGGCAGAGCCTTCAACAGTCCCCCCAAAGATGCAAGTTTCAGTGATCTCAAGGAGGCAGTGAATAGCTGGGGGCAGATGGGGCTGGCTGGGACCACACTTAGCCAGAGGGGAACACTGTGGCCAACTTGAACCAGCCTACCTGGAATCCACGGGCAGCCATCCTTGGAAAGCAACACCTTAAATCAATACACCCCATCCCTCCCTCCCCGTCTGGCTGCCAACTGGGGTACTCTTAGGGGATTCAGCTCTCTTCTGAGCTTTCAGTTGCTACCCCAGCAGCAAGCCTTGGGCAGCAGGTAAAGGCTGAATCTTCATTCTGTATGGGCCCAGGAGGAATATAAGGCTAAGAAGCACAGTCTTCTGGGGCATAGGTGCCCTCACAGCATCTCTCTCCCCTGTAGCATCCTTCCTAACCTTCTGGGACCAGATAGTCGAAGGGAATGAGTGGCCGGTTGAGGAAAGTGGGGAAGCAGCAGTTGGAGGGGGCTGCTAGAATGGCCGAGAGTGGCTGAGGAGAGCAGGGAATGGTTCCGAGTCCCCACGGCATCACTTCCTTCAGATCAGTATCTCCACCATCTCCGACAAATCCTGGACTCTCGATGCAGCAACAGAGTCTGGAGAAAGACAAGAGCACAGGCACATTGCCATGAGCATTTGCAGATTGCTCTTTTAAATCCTGGTACCCCTTTGAAAAGAGGATCTTTCTTCACCAAATTTTCCCATCTCAGTTACCCAGGTACCCAGGTTCCTATAACTTGGCCAACCAAGCACAATGCTCTGCTCCCTCTCAGCTCTCCATCCAGATCGCCACCCTCCAGTGTGGAAGACTCATTTGCTTAAAACTTTGAACTGCTTGGAGGGCTTGGAGGGAGGGTAGAGAGCCCTGAGGGAGGGAGGCTGCAGCATTCTTTTCATGCCTGTGGTTTTCTGAGATGTGAGGCACAAGCAAATATGCAAAGGCTAATGTGAAAAGGGAACAAAAAATTTAAATGGCATCTTCTCAAATTTCTCCTTCCCGGACTCTTTTTTTAAATAAAGTCTTCTAACTTGAGAGTGCCATTAGGATAACTGGCCAAGCTCCATTATCTTAGATATTTAGATTGGCAATTAAATATGTAAGGAAGATGAGGAAGGAGGAGATAAAATGCCTCCCAAGCCCGAGCTTTCAATCTGTTATCGGGGTTTCCATTCCTCATTCATGCATCCAACCAGCCCTCACGTTCATGTCGAGGTGGGCCACACGCCTTATTCACCTGCCACTATGCAGGGATCCCCAGGGAGGCGGGGCAATGAAAAGAGGGGTCTGGAAAGAAAGGGCCCGGTGCTCCAGGTCACACCCCAAATCGAGGCCCTTCCTTGATCACGCCCTTGGCCTTGCCTGGCACAGCAGCTGGGGGAACCGTGGACTTACCTAATGAGGCTGTCCTCTGGCCACTGCTGCACCCCAGAAGGCTGTCAGGTTCCAGTGCCAGGCAGGCAGCAGGGCTGTCAGGGGGTCCATCAGTTTGGGTGCTCCCATCTCTGCTCCCATGTTTGGCATGGGCGGGGAGGGGAGCTGTGGCCATTGGCTCCTCTGTAGGGGCCCTGTCTGCTGGAAAAGCAGAACATTGATAGTTATTGCCTCATCCACAAGAGGTGGCCCCCAGAAAGAACACCCTGAGTTAATTGTACCTACTAGGGGCTAAAGGTTGTGCAGGTTGCTCTTGATTTGCAAGAACTTTGATTAAGACAAAATGATCCTGTTTCCAAATGGGAATAACTATCACGTTGGAGTAGTTTCCAAATGTTTCGGGCGGTAGAACCCTTCTTTGTAGATTAAATGTTAATATCAGCAAGGACTCCCAAATTTCTATGGCATCTGCCTAGAAGGAGTGGAAGGGGCTTGCCCACATCTGCACAGAAAACTTTATTTTTACTTAGATGGTAAGTGGCCGGGGCATCAGGTGATAGAATTTATGGAGATGGGGGGCCTACAGCACCCCTCTTCACAATGGTGAAACAACTGTGGGCTACAGGATCACTGGTGCCAGAGTATAGGCTGGATCCCTGGGCCAGGGGTCAGGAAGCCCTGATTCTTCTGAGCCTCAGTTCTGGGTGGAAAGGCCTGAGAGCAACTTACCCCTCTACCTATGCCATCCACCAGCCCCTGCTCACCTGTAGCCAGCCAGGCAGGGGCATCCGCTTGTCGCTCACTAGAGGTGAGCCCCTGCCAGCCCTGGGTCCCTGTTGCTGCAGCTGCGAAGATGGATGGCACAGACTTGGCAGGCCGCAGAGAGCCCTGGGCGGCCTTGCCAGGGTCTCTCCTGGAGCGCTGCTGAAGGACCTTGATCACAGCATCCTTCTCCAGGATCTGCGCATGAAGCACCTTTAACCTGAGGGGAGAGACCATGCCCACATCGTTAGACCCACAGATCCAGTGTCCTCCACCCTTCCCATCTGGTAAAATGTGGACCAGGATGGACCCTCTTGCCCTTGCAGCCGGGCTGGGAGGGGGCCTTCAGAAATGTCATCATGGCTCTGGATTTTGATGCTCTGAAATACCGCTCCTTCTTACATCAGCAAAGGCAAGTTATTAAGGGGTGGATTGTGGACTCATCTGATGATAGCAACAGCACAACCCTTATCCTGGAGGGCAATACCCCAGAGTTACTGACAATCAAATGTGCCTATGCTTTTGAGTCAGACACAGGTCTAATGAAATCTTGAGGGGCCTCTGAGATTATTTTTAGAGGGAATTACTAACTAACTACCCCCAAGCCAGGGACCTAGTCCACATTTCTTCTGGGTGGTACATGGTGTGGACTCAGTCGAAAAGTCTTAGTCTCTGATTTACTTGGGAGAGAGAGGAGCAGGTAGAGGTCTGGAGCCTTGGACGGCATCCAGCACCTCCACAGCCAGGGTCTCTTGGGCAGATCAAGGACGCAGTTGGCTATCTCTGGGAAAGAACATGTGTACAATGCCTGGTTGCCAAACACGTGGGGTCAGCTCAGAAGTGGGAGAGACTGTTGAGCCATGTGGGGAGAGGGGCCTGTTTATCAGGTACAAAGAACATGGCAGAGACTAGACATTGTTACCCTGCACCCCCACCTCAAGTGCCCTGGCCTGGTCTGCAATGTCGAACCTGCTTTCCATCTCCTGATGCCTATGGCCGCCAGCAAGCAGGCCCTCGTTGAAGCTGCTGCTCGGCGAGGGCTGGGGGGAGTGTCGGATGAGAGTGGTGTCACGCTGGGCGGCAGCTGTGGCGGCTGCATCCATGGCAAACTGCCTCATGGCACGTTCCTCCAAATACTTCTGCTCCCACTTGGTCATGTCGGCCTCCAGCGCCAGGATCTGCTCCTCCTTCTCCCGCAGTTGTTCTGATAGCCGCAGAGCACTGAGCTCTGGGGACCCCCCGCTGCCACTGCTACCACTGGGGGTGCCAGCCTGCCTCTGCAAAGCAACAAGTACTGTGGTCAAGGAAACAGGTTGGGGTGTAGTGGCCACTGGTCCTCGCCCCCACACTAAGACTCTCATGACCATGCTTGTTTAGCTATTCACAGCACACTCTCCCCCCACCCTGCTTCCACCCAGAGACAAAGGAGGTGGCTTGGGTCCCCATATCCCAGCCCTGAATCGTGTGGCCAAGGGGGTAGGAGAGATCAGGTCTGCCTCTGTACAAGTGACCACGTAAATTATCCTCCGAACTGGGAAAGGGTTAATAATGACACTGGGGTAATGGGTGTAAACTAGGGCAGAACTGGGCATACCAGGACGTTTGGTCACCTTACGTCTCTGGGAAGGGTAGTGGAGACAGAACTCTATCTGGCCTACAAACACCAGCTATTTACACAGTCCAAAGTGCAGATAAAGATTTAGGATCTGGGTGACTGACTTCCCTCTCGATCTTGGGGAGAAACATAAGAGTGGGCTAGTGGTCTACACTAAGGCTCCTGAGCTAGTTTCTCTAGAGAACAAGGACATCAACCACTGCTGCTCCTAAGGACAGAAGGCCAAGTCTTGAGTTCCTGAGATCGCCACATGGCCAAGTGGCAGAGCCTCTGCTGAGACTAGTGGTTGGGAGGGGCCTTACAGCAAGGGTGGAACAGAGATCATCCTTGCTTTCCAAGGGCACCTCAGCCCGGATCTGTGCAGGAGTCCCCAGGGGCTTCAGAACTGGTCTCCTCAGGTGCTGCCCTTGCTCAGCCACCTCTACAAGGCTTCCCAGCTCACCTGCTGTGCACGCAGGGCCTTGAGTTCCTGCTCCAGCCGCGTGCGGAGACGTAGCTCCAGCTGCTCACGCTTCTCACATGCAGCCTGCAGCTGCCCAAGTGCCTGCTGCAGCCGCTCCACCTTCTCCACGTAGGCTTGCTTCTTGCGCAGCTCCTCCTCAGCTCGTGCTGCCCGGCCCTGCGCATTGCTCAGAGCCTGCTCCAGCAGCTCAGCCCGCCGCCGCTGGTCCTCGATGGCACCGCGTAGCAGAGCAATCTCCCGCTCGAGCTTCTCCTGCTCTTGCTGCTGCTCATAGCCTGAAGGGAGAGAGGCTTGGTCAGTGACAGCGACCACCCTCACCGGCCCCACATGCTGACCACCGGATGAGCACAAATGCACCTTACCCTCTCAACAACCCTAGGAGCTGGGTACACTTATTAACCTCATTTATGGGTGAGGAAACTGAGGTTCAGGTTAGGTTACAAATAAATGGAAGCACCAGACCAGGGCCCTTGAGCTACACTTCCTCTCTGCTGGGTCATAGACTTGCCACAGAACAGCCCCAAACACTGTCCACTTGTGCCAGGTGTCGCCATTTCTAAAACACATTCACAATTTCCCTTGAGCCTCATGATGACACTAGAGACTGGCCAGACAGGAACTGTGATGCCCATTTAGAGATGAGATGACGGACTGCAACACGGTCATCTTTCAAGTGGGAAAGCAAAGTGACAGGAACGAGAACCACCACTCGCTACACCAGAAACCAGCCACTTACACATCCTATTCCACTGAAGCTTCCAATAACAGTCCCTCAGGACTGTGACTCCTAACTTATAGGGAGGAAAGAGAGTAGAGAACAGTGCTGCCAGAGGGAACCCTGGCTCCAAAGGACCAGGATGCTACTGGCGATGGTATAAGGCCCCTGCACCGAGAGGCTTCCCACAGTGGGCTCCAGGGCTCATTCTATGGTTTAGTGCTACATTACCTTCCTTGATCTGGGGAGACCACTGAGATGTGGGCAACCAGGCTCATAAAGAAATGCAAACTCTGGGGCATAATAAAAATGACTCTGGTCCAAAGATTTGTGTCTGAGGTTCCAGCTATCCTGACTTTTAAATCATCTTGTTAACTGCCGAGGGGAACTCTGCTCAGAGCTCAGAGATCCTCTCCACGTAGCAGAACCAAGCAAGGCCTGAGCCAGACAAGCAAGTCCTTCAACTGATGCTCTAGACTTAAATCTACCTCCCACACACCTCTCCTTGGGAGTCCCAGGCTGGTCCCCCAGGAGTGTGTCAGTTGCCTTGCTGGAGAGCAGATGGGCTCTGGGCCCTGCCTGATAAACTTCGAGGCCCTGTCTCTGGAGCAGCGCTGTAACACACAGTGGAACTTGCTGCTGTCATAGAACTGCTCTATACGGTGCCAATCGGTGCGGCAGCCGCTTGGCATGTGTGGCTACTGAGCACTTGAAATGTAGTTAGTGCAAGGGAGAAACTAAATTTTTCATTTCACTTAATTTTAATTAATTTTAATCTTTGGGCCACATGTGGCTAAGCACCTATTGTATAGGACAGTACAGATTCTGGAACAGAAGACTGAAGGCTTGGGACCTGGGCAGGCAAAAAGGAGGATTCATTTACTCAGGATTCATTTACTGAGGCAGGAGAGGGAGGCTATAGGCCACCCAGGTCAGCTCTGGCTCACTCTGCAGTTTTGAAGGTTGGGCACAAAGCTGGCCTCATTTCTTGGTGTGGACGGAAAAGATGAGGGAGCTCAACATGGAAACTGAGTCATTCGTAATGGGCTGGCTTAACATTCAGCAAGTGGGGTGCAGAGGGCAATCAAGGACTGCAGACTAAGAGTTTGAATCTAGAGACAACGACCCCCCCTTCTGTGTGGGTTCACAGCTTACAATGTTTGCAGGAGGCCTACATCTCATCCCAGTCTTATAACTGCCCCTATCTTACAGCCTCAGGTGAGACAGAGCTAGGAGAACCAGGCCTCAGGATTCAAGGCCAAATCCCCAGGGAGGGCAGGGCCTGACCACAGCGGCCAGAGCTGGGGGTCTATATGGCCTGCCTAGTAGGAAAAGCAGATGGCACGGGTGATAAGGATCACATTTCCCTGCTAGTGTTGACCGATGGGGGTGAGTTCAGTGGTGAAGTTAACCAGAGACTTTTTCCCTGACAATTCTGTTTTCCTCATTGCTATTAAGGAGCAAGGAAGAGCTAGCTGCTTGGCTTTCCTCAGCCCTTGGGAAGGGGCTGGAGGACCTAGCCTTCTGCTTCCAGTAGCTTCCTGCCACCTTTCACAACCTCTAAAGCCCTGGCAGAGGCTGGGAGTCCTCAGACCTTGACCGTTCCTAGCCACCAGGATAAAACCGTGGGCCTGTCTATCTGGGAGGGGAGCGCCTGGACAGGGTGGGAGAGGAGCCTGGAGATGGGGGAGTGGGCAGGGGGCAAGAAGATCGGGCAAGCTGTGGAGGGAGCAAGGGGATGAAAGCCAGGCCCCCAACCCTCATGCCCCCGTCTCCCTTTGTGTTCACTCTCCCTCTCAAAGCAGTGGCTGGGCAGGCGAAGGGCGCTGGGCCTCAAAGGGAGGGAGAGATGGGGGAGGCAGGCCAGAGCCCAGCGGCTCTGGAATGCCAGGCATCCAGGTCACCCGCGGCTGCAAGATTACTGGCTCCAGCGAGGAGCCAAGAACAGCCTGGCTCGTGCTCTCTGGGGAGCGGAAACGCCTCCAGGCACCCCCCGCCCACCCCTCCTCTGCCAGCTCCCAGAAACTGGCCTGTGAGACTTCCTTTCTTCGGCAATCATGGTCCCAAAAGTTGGCCCTTTCCTACAGGACACCCCCATTCTGCCTCCTCCCAGCAACCGTTCCGTTCCTCTCCGGACTCCCAAAGGCTGTCCCTCCTCTTTCTCCCTCACTGCTCTCACCTCCCTCCCTCTCAGAGACTGTAAGTCATTGCCACCTCACCCCACCCAGCCAGTAGAGCCTAGCCTGCCTCCAGCCCTGCCCCCAACCCCTTCAGTGCTGTGCACCCCCCATTCCCTGCCCTGGGCAGCCCTGCCCAGGGCTCTGAGCCCTCCTTGAGGAAGAAGAAGGTGCTGCCAGTCAGAGCTCATTCTTTCAGCTGCCCCTTACTAACTCTTACTAACTGTGCCACTCACAGTAAGTTTCCTATGAGTTCTTTTGACTCCGTCCTCAAGGCCACCTTCACCCAGACACCAGCCACTCCCATTCCACTTCTCAGTACACACCCAATGTCACCACAGCAGATAGTAAGAGCATACAGTAGTAGCTCAATAAATAACAGCCTCTCTTTGTCTCTTCTGATTGCTAGAGCTTCCGACTGCTGAGCTCGGAGCTTCCTTTGTCTCCTACTCACCCTCCATGCACCTCTCCTTGGGCTTTCCAGTTGTTTCTTCAACCGTGGCCAGCTCTCCACCCCTGTCATGCCCATAAAGCCTCACTCTCTGGCCACTGGGGACCTCCTGGTGGTCACTAATCTCCAAAGCCGGGGCAGCCTGTTCCCTTGAATCTGCGGTCAGACTGTGTTCCTTCCTCAAGCTCGCCCCCTCTCTCCACCTCCCTGCCGTGGTGCTTTGGGAGGGACATTCCTGGGCTAGCTCTCATCCTGCCAGGAGCATAGCACAGATCTGCTGACCAACAACTGAATGACCGAATGGACTAGCCAATAATAAACTCATTCGCTCTTCAAAGAGGCTTCAACCACTGCTTTTGGAGAACCTCCCAAACCCCTTCTTTAGACTGCACCTGTTGGTTCAGCTCCAGGAGCCCATTTTTGCTATCTGCAGGTGTCTCCACTTGGCCACCCTGTCATGGCCCAGTTCCACCATACTCCCCAGCTTCTCACTGGCCCATTGGGCACCCTCAACCTTTCTGTTCTCTGGAACTCCCTAGGAAACTCAGCCTCGTCTTTCTTTATCATCTTGCCACCTGCAGGGCGATCCTGCCTCCTGCCCTGCCCACTGCACCTCTGCTTCTGAAGGACGCTGCACTGATGGCGAGCGCCAAAGATCAGCAAATGAGTGCTCCCCAGCTGTCCTTCTTGTGTCCACTGATCTCCCCAATAAATAGAGAACCAGATTTTATTCTTCTTTGGAAGCCGCTCCTCTCCCCAAATCCAGTATAGTGCTTGGCACACAGCAGGCATTCAGCAGACCTGTGCTCAAAGCACAGCTTCGACAAGGGGAGGGCCAATCCTGCCTGTCCAGTGGGGCTGCCATGGTCCCACCACCCACACATCTGGCCAGGCTTCTGAGTGGGACCCTTACTTACTCTGGGCAAGCAGCTTGGCCACCATGTCCTGACTCCCTGCCTGAGCCTCCTGCGTCTTGCTCACCAGGCGGCGGTTTGCAGATTCCAATCTCTCTGTTTGAAACAAGGAAAGATGTTTTCAGGAAAGATGTTTGAGTACCAAATGAAGCTGCCTGCCTGGGGTTGTCCCCTGGGGGCCTATCTGTGGGGCTACATCCTCCAAGCTGGGGATGGGCTCACAGGGAGCCACCGTGACAACTCAGAGCCTAATGAAGGAGCACCCAGGGCCACATAGGTGAGAGCTCCAGAAGGGGCTCCAAGATCCAGATGCAGAGACAAGCATTTATCAGAGTGGCCCCCAAGAGGTCTCAGCTTGGACCCTTTTGAATCAATTTACATTTCTCTTTGCAGAGGGCAGATTCCTGCTCTCACCTCGAAGATCCCGGTTGAAGTCCTGCAGCCTCCTCATTTCACTGTCCATCTTGTTCCGCATGGTCTTCTCCAGGGCCTCCCGTTTGGTAGAAGCTCTCGTCAGGCTCTCGTGGGCCTCAGAGAGCCTCTGGATTTCGTTTTCCAGCTGCAAGAGGCAGGCAGAGGAGCTGAAGGAAGGGGATAGCTCCCAGGGAGTGTGTGGCATCAAAGCCCCCTCCATGGGACCAGGCTGATCTGCTCTCCATCAGAGGTGAGAGACATGATAAAAGCTCAGAGCAAAAAATCTGGAGGGAAGTGATCAGAAGCTTATATAGCCTTGGGGCGGGGGTGGACCACCAACCAAGGGTGCTGTCAACTATCTCAAGGTCCAGATGCTGAGTGAACCCAGGGCCAGGTACTCTGGAAGTGGTTGCCTCCAGGGTGACTAAATATAGCTTTCCTGTGCCCAATGTCCAGAGAGAAGCATTTTACTTTTTTTCTGGCTTCTGCTGAGAAATCGGAGCCCAGTGGGCCTGGAGTGGGCACAAAAAGACTCCAGCCATGTTCTGAGGTTTGACCTATCTTGGACACCACAGGAGAGCCACAGGAGAGCCACAGGAGGCCGGAGGCCACCTGCTAAAGCTGAACACACAATGGTAAACCTTCACTAAAGAATGAGGTACTGGACCCTAGTCTGAGCCGCCTCTGCCTGGAGCATTTGCTCCTTTGGCCATCGCCATCCACCGCAGAGGCCAGCCTGCCCCTCCCACTTGGCTGGTGGCAGGTTCCGCACGTGCTCCTAGCTGGCCTGTGATTCTAATAAGTCACTCGTTTTTTCCAAGAGTGGGGGCTTTCTCTTTGGCCAGAACAGACTTGCTGTTGTGTGGGGGACACAAAGGGCTCTCTGTGGGAGGTGTCCGCGGGAGGGGGTGTATGCCGGGGAAGGGTGCGAGTGTGCAGGGAGCTGGTGAATGGGCTCTTTCTAATCACCACTGGCCAGCAACTGCTCATGCTTCAGACCTGCTCTGCAGGCCTCGCGACTGCTCCCCAGCTGTCTGGAGTCAGCCAGGGAGGGTGCACGAGGGGTGAGGGAGTGGAGGGCAGTGGGATGGGTGAAAAGCCTAGTCAGATGAGCTTTCAGACTCCTCTGCCTCCCCTCCGACTGCCCACTACTACCCAGTCAGTCCAGGGCCCCGGCAGGGCCTACCTTCTCCATGCGGCCAGTCTTCTCTGCTGAGCTCTCTAGCTCTCTCTGTAGCCTCTCGTTGTCCCTCTGCAGCCTGGCATTCTCCCTCAGCACCGTCTCCATCTGGGCCAGGTGGGCACTGCCTGAAGTGGCCAAGGAGGCCTGGATGCTTGCTGGCCCCTCTACCCCAGGTGGACTGAGGGAGCTTAGGGGGCCATGGCCAAGAGCAGCTGGGTGTTGGGGTGGGGGATGCTCCTGGGGCTGCTGCAGGTACTGGTACTGCTGCTGCTGCTGGAAGAACACAGGAGGCACCTGGGCCTGCAGGATCCTGGGGAACAGGAGAGACAGTGCTCAGAGACTGCACGGATCCCCACGGCTCCCACCCCAGAGCAGCCCTGAGTCAACCCGGCCCTCCTGGTCAAAATGGAAAGATGTCAACTCAGCCTCCAGCCATGGAGAAGGCCTTTTCCACACGGTGTTTGTGTAAAACCCTCAACAGCCAGGAGAGCGGGGCTAGAGGGGATTAACATCCACAGGCTTGTTTCATGCCCAGCTTCACTGTGGCCAAGGCCTTGGGGATCAGCCTGAACAGTCCCGGCTGGACCTCTCAAACAACCAGTGCTTAAATAAGGGACCTCTAAAAATGCACACTTGATCCTTCGAATCAAAAGCAGGTTCTTTTTTGGGTCTGGAGGCCACATGAATCACGACTGAGCACACAGCTTTCCAGGCCCCTGGGCCACTTGGTAGCTGAGCCCCAGCAGCCAGTCCTGTGTCCGTTATGAGCCTCTAGTTTCAGGCATTACTAGCACCTGCCGTTGAAGCACACTCACGTTTTCTCTCTCCTATTTCGGGTCCTATCGCCCTTTGCAGCAACATTTTTAGAAGACTGGGGCTAAGGTTAGAGCATGAGACAGATGTCAGGGTAAAAGTCTGAGCTCCAGAGTCGGAGGGAATAGGCATTTAAATCCCCAAGGTGCCGACGTGGCTCTGCTAAATCACGTAAGCGACTCTAGCCTCAAGGGGGTGCATGGCAGAGTGCTGGGCCGACAGGAGGTGCTCCGGTAATGGTGTCCCATCCTCAACTTCTCCTAGTGGTGACCGCAGCTTATTCTCTGTTTAAAGAGTAAATGTGGTGCAAACACTAGATTTGCTTGGGTGTAGGGGCTGCTTCTGGACTACTGCAATAGCCTGAGTTTAGGGACAATGTGCTACTGCCCTGTAGCACTGATGTAACACCAGCCTTAGGGCTCCGTGTCAAGGGAGGGAGCAGAGAGCAAGTGGCATGGAGGGTCACAGACCCTTTCCGGGGCCTCGTTCTCCAAGTGTAAAAGAACAAACTGCCTCAATTTTACCAGGGATTTTCCAATCCCCAGAAACCCCATGAAAATTTAATTCCGCTTTTGGATTTATCAGCCCAGCACTCATGCCCACCCTCCCCTTCATTCCTCTCCTGCAGCCTTGCTCCCCGGTTCTTCTTAGGGCCCTAGGCTGAAAGAAAAGTCCTCACCCCCAGCTCCCAACAAACAGTCCTCATCTGAGCAGCCCAAAGAAGAGGCTGGACAGATGTGTTTCTCTTTTACTGCCTAAGGCAGAGCTTCCCGTGAGAGCTCCGCAGAGAGTCCCCAGTGCAATGTTCACACTCTCTGCACTGCTAAATGTGGCACTCTCGGGGTTGCTTCATCAACTTGCTCCCCCTGCACTGGGCCAGGCAGACACAACTGGCATTCTTTGGGGATGACTTAGCTCCGAGAAAGAATAGAGTCTCCTTTCCCTTCACACTTGCTCTCGCTTCCCCTCCCCCTCCGTCTCTTTTTTGTTCTCCCGAAAACAGTCTACTTCCTTTCTATGATATTATCTTTTCCTGACAGGGTTCAATAAGGCTGGTCCAAAAGAAGAAACCACGACTCAGCTTCCGAAACTCTCCCCGACTCAGCCCTGAGAAGGGAGATAAGGTAGGGGGCCTGGGAGGTGGAGGTTGGAGAGAATCCACGAGGCTCCAGTTCCTCCATACCAATGCCCTCGAGTCACTCATTTCTCGAGAGCAAGGAAAGGCCGAACGGTGGGAAAGTGGGTGACTAAATGAAGACTCAGTAGGCATGAAGAGAACCAGATTTTGACCTTGAGTTATCAGAAGAAGAGAGTCTGTAAATCCTGAGGCCCCTCTGGTGGGATTTCCTGGACCCCCGTAGGGGAAGATGAAGGGTATGTGAAGTGAAGAGCATGTGTCAGCTTCATTTCTAGGAACCCATATTTCTGCAAACTCTCCGGGCTTCCTGCTCTCCCCTGGTCTCCCTGCTTGCATTCTTGCCCCTTAGAATCCATTCTCTACAGGCGGCCAGAGAAGCCTTTTTAAAAGGGTAAGTCAAGTCATGTCCTCTCAAGCCTCCGCAGAAAGGGAGGCTTGTACCCAGAATCTTCTCCCCCTCCAGGTTTCAGCCACGTGGAGCACATGGAAAAACATCAAAGGCAATGAACAGTAGAGGCAGGGCAGCTTCTGCCCTGGTGTAGGATGGCCCTAAGGAGGCCATCAGGTCCGTCCTGCCTACAGCTAGAAATACTTTCCAATCATCACAGAAAGCAAATTGTCCACTTGTTCTTAAAAACCTCCAAAGAAGGCAGTCTCACCTTCTTCCCACTTAACTTGGAAAGACTTTGGCAATGATTCCCAGACCTGTTTTTATCAAGTTCTTTCTGAAACCTAACCTTTAACCCCCTGCTGTAATTCATACCCTCTGGGAGCACCGAGTTACTTGACAGCTACAGCTAATTAGACACGGCGTTCATCTCTAAATTAAAGCAAGGGATGCTACTAAGTTCTCACGTGAGCTTGACTAAGTCCCTCCGTTCTCCAGGCATTAGCTCCTCCTTTCCTCTGGGGCTTGCCAACCTGGACACAAGCGGCTCTCTGGAGCCTCTGCACTCTAGGAGAACTACACTGGAAGAAAATTAAGAACGTGAAAGACCAAGGTGGGCAGTTACCTGACTTCAGCATGCTGGAGGTGTGCGCTGCCGCGGGCGCGATACCGAGGGTCGGTGACAGCGGTCGTGGTCTCATGAGCTAGCACAACGTGTGGGTACTGAGGTGGAGGTCCACGGGGCTCTGGGCCTTCGGCAGGGGGGCCCCTGGCTGGGGGGCCTTTCTGGTTTCGGGCCAGCTGTGGGAAGCTGTGGGAGGAGCTCATGTGGCTTGGGGCCCGGGCACCGTTCCTCTCCAGGGACAGCTGCAGGAGCCGTTCACTCAGGGAGCGCACGTGCCCATGCCTCAGCTCCCGAAGGGCCTCATCCTGCCTTTGATTGCCTCCAGGGGCCCCGCGGGGATCCCGGTCACTAACATGTGGCCGGGGCCCTGCTTGCTGGGCGGCATAATATTGCAAGTGGGCTTTTGCCTCCTCATAGGTGGGCAGCTCCTCGCCCTTGCTGGGCTGTGGACACAGCCGATAGAGGGTATTCTCTGCCAGGTGGGGCTCACCACCCTGATGCTCCTGGCCCTGGGGCTCCTGCCTTGTGGCCTGCTGCAGCACCTGGCTGTCCTCAGGTGCCAAGATCTCCAGGGAGGCTTGGGGGCTCCCTGTGCCCCCAGCTGCAGCCCCACCCCGCAAGGCCTGCTGCTGGATGGCCAGCAGCGTGCGTGTCTCAGTCAGGTTGCCATAGCGCAGCTGCTCCTGGATGAGGCGGTGCAGGACTGTCCCAGAGGAGTCTTCCAGTGTCCTCATACTTTCTTGCTTTGCACACACCAGCCTGGACAATAGTCAGAGGCACGTGGCCCCAGGGCACCTAGGAGGAAAGAAAGAAAAGCAATCAGTGGGAACGCATGGGAAAGAAGGGAACTTGCCATCATAGTCCGGTCCAAAGCATCAAGGTAAAGAGCAAGGCCAAGAGTGCCACACAAGCCTGATTTCAGCTGCCAGTGCTGCCCCCTACTGATCAAGGCAAGTCACCTAACCTATGAGCCTCAGTTTCTCCATCAGAAAAAGAAAATAACGCTTGCCTCATGAAATTGAAAATGAAAAGAGGCAATGGCTATTACTGGCTGGTGCACTATAAATCCTTGGCAAAGAACCACCATTATAATCATATATGGAGACTTACTATGCCTAGAGAAAGATACTAGTACCTGGAAGGTGATCGACAAGGGAACCACAGCCTCCTGCAGTCAGCCAACCATCAAAGAGCCTGAAGAGAGACTCCAGGGCAGGGCTAGTTCAAATCCAACCACTGAGCTGTCCAATCCAGGGGTGGGCAGGGCCCCAGTTTATTGGCAGGTGATAGAGAATGGGTCCAGCCCAGTAGAAGCCTTAGGCAAACGACCCCCAGAAGCCTCTAGAATGAAGCATGACTGAGCCCCAGCCTGGGCTCAACTCACTCACCGCCCTTTACCTTGCCAAGCCCTCCCTGTCATGGGATGACCTTGGCAGTCCCTCTGCAAGGTGAATGGGAAGGAGAAAATGCCTCTGAATTGGTGGATAAGGGATGAATGAAGAGAGGCTACAATAGAATAATGGTTTTGTGAGATGAGGCAAAAAGGTGCCACCCATTAAGGTTTGTGGGTCAGTCACACGGTCTGTGTTGACAGTATCCTGAGCGCTCCAGGAAAAAGGATGGACAATGTCTTTGGGTTTTCGATTATGACACCATGTCCACGCCATACACGTGCATGCACCCACAGACAGACACACACACAACTTGGAAAAGCCCCCTATGGTCCTCTAGCCACATAGCAGAGGGGCACTCAGCATCTTGACATCAGTAACACCCACTCGAGCCAAATGGAGGAATAGGGGCCCAAGGGGGAGGCTCTTGGTTGCAGGGACCTGGGGGCCGTGAGGACAAGGACATAGTATCTCGTGAGGAAACTGTTCTCTTCAGAGCCGTAGCTCCCAGTGGCTCATGCCTGGAAGGCTGCCTGCGTCACCAGGCTTCCTTTCCACGGTCTCCTCCAACACAAATCTCTAAACTGGGATTCAGGGAAAGCCAAACAAAACTTACACCTCCACAGGTCCCGTGGATATGGGAGGAGGAGAGTGGGAGGAATGTTGCCCCTCCTCTGCCACAAAACTAGCCCCAGTGCGCCGCGGCAGTTTGGGCTTGGCAGGCTGACAGAGCAGCCATTCCCAATCCACTCCCTCCTGGCTGCCCAAAGCTGAGGAGCGCGAGATGAATCTGGAGGGCATCTCTGTCCCCGTCCTTCCCGGCACCCAATCATGCCGCCCTCCGGCCCCCATGCGCACGCGAGAAATGAAGATGCAAGACTCCAGAGCTGCCAGAGACACCACAAAAAGCAATCGATTTGCCCTAGAGTTTCATCCGCGGGGCATTTCCTAAACTCATCGCTGTCCGCCTGACTCCCGCAGAGGGGGACCAGGGACTGCAGAGCTTTCCCGACGGATTCCAGGCCTCCTTCCGCCAACAGTGTGCCCACGAGCAGGGAACGCCTCCTCCGGGGCCTTTCATTCTGAGTGTGTCCCCGTCAAGCCCCTCCAACGCACATCCTTTCCGCTGAGCCTCTGTTAAAATCTGCGTCCCACCCCCGCAGGGCACCTCTGCAGCGCTAGCGCGCCGCGCTTTCTGAAACACCCGCTTCCTAAGCGAGTACGCATCTCTAGCCTTTGCCTCGGCTCACGCTCGCCTGACAAACCGGAGTGAGGGTTTGTCCCTCAGTCCGATCGCAGCGCAGCCAGGGATCCCACCCTACCCGGATCCCGGGCCGACCTCGAGCTCTCGGGGGGCTGCCAGTGCGCCGAGAGCGGGCGGATGACCGTAGCCAGTGGCCCAGAGGTCTTTAAGTGTCGCGGGTCCGCCTGCTTCCCTCCCTCGCCAGCCCTCTTTGTTTTCCGAATGCTCCAGCACTGACGTCACCGGGCTGGACAGCAGGCTGCATTCTTTCTAAGTGAGAGCCAGTTCGCGGCTCCAGAGAGGATTTTCCAAGGAAGACAAAGAGGAATTCTTGGGCTAGCTGGAAGCAAAAACACCTGTAAACCCCCACCTAACCAGATCAGCCCCCCAGAGCCCTGCGACTTGACTTCGAAGCGGCGCCTACTGCCCTATTCCGCGCCCCTCTTCTCGACCCGCGACCGAAGCACAAGCCGCGCTCTCTCCAGCGGCTCCCCCAGCCCCAGCCCAAGAAACCCGCGCGCCTTCGAAAACCCACACTCCCCGCGCGCGGCGCCCTCCAGGTGCAGGGGCCCTCGCCAGCCTTTGCAGCTGCCTGTAAAGCGCCCTGAGGACGCTGGATCCCCGGGGCTCCCGCTCCGGGAAAAGGCCGAGATGTGCCTGAGCTCGGGCTTCGGCGCGTCTCTGCCCGCCCCGAGCTCTCCCCGAGCGCCGAGCCGCCTTCCTTACCGCTGCGGCCCGCGGGCTGTCGGCTCCTTCAGACCGACGACCCAGCCCGGCTCGGCTCAGCTCGGCAGCGGAGGTGTGCACTCGGCGGTGGCGCCGACGCTCTGGCCGCTCGGGCCCCAGCGCGCAGCCCCAGGGTCGGCCCGCGCCGGAGGCGGCTGCTATGCCAGGAATGTGAGAGTTTCAGGTTCCCCCTCGGGATCAAAGAGAACCACAAATAACCTCTCAGCGCGCCGCCCTCCCCCGCCTCCTCCTGCTTGCTCCTCCCGGCCCCCGCCTTCCTCCCGGGAGGCGGTGCTGCGGGCCTGGTGCGCGGCCGGCCCCTGAGCGGGCATCCCGGGCGGCCCAGGTTCCTCCTGGACGCGCTGCGCCCCTCCTGGTCCTGCTCCCTGCTCCCGCCTCCCTCCACGCTTTGCCTTCAGAGCTGCTGGAGACGAATTAATCCAACTCAGCCCATTACGGTCCCCAACTTCGTCCTCCCCTTCCTCTCACCCCTTCATCCCATGCGCGGGACGACACGGAGGGATGTACATCTCGTGTCCCTGAGGGATTCTGAGTGTCGCTGCGAGAGAGTGCTAGGGTGGGGGTGGGGGCCTCGGGCTGTGTGTGTGTGTGTGTGTGTGTGTGTGTGTGTGTGTGTGTATGCGCGCGCTCAGGGGGAGGGAGAACTGCAAAGTTGTCTGTATCTGCCTGGTTTGGACCGTGCCCTTGGCGATGAGATGACTCTGCTTCCTGCGCGGAGCCTCTTCCCTAAGCCCCACTGCTTTCACCGCCAGCGGCGACCTTTGAATTGCACTTTTATTGTTTACCAACACCTTCGCCAGCTCTTTCAGGACCTGTTTCCACAGGAAGTGTGAATATGGGCTGGAAAATGTTCTGGTTAATTTGACCCACCTAACCAACTGAATCACCCGCCGCCAGGCTCTGTGTCTTACTCTAACAGACGAAGGTTACCAGTAACCGGCACCCCTTACACGCAGCGCGCACGGCGTGCCACCACCCGCTTTTCGCCTAGTTATCTCATTCAGCCCTCCCAGTCATCCTCCCAAGGAACTCTGTTACCATCTCTGTATTATAAATGAGGACACCAAGACTCAGAGAGGTTAATTAGCTTGCCCAGGGTCACACCGAGAGTAAGTGAAGCCAGGTAACCACTTGGCTGCTCAGTTTCTAATTCTCAAAACTCTTCCGTAGTCACCAAAATCCAGGCTTCCTAGAGGGCCGAGGCAGGCTCTGGGAACCCACCTCTCTCCATCTACCCTCTCTCTGTTCCAGTCTCTTCTTTACTTTTCCCTGTACCCCTGCAAGCCAGGGGCCCCTCTTATGTCCACTTCTGTTGCTCCTGCTGTTTCTCCTTTGGATGGAATTCTCTCTTCTACCTTTAGGACCCTTTGTCCCCCACCTTCCCACTAGGATGGTTGATGGTTCATCTGTGCTGATGGAAATCTCTTCTTCAGAAAGCCTGCTCTGACACATGCTCCCCACCTGCCTTCCCCCTCCCCCCACAGATCTGTGCCATTCCTGAGCCCTAACCACACTGGGCCTCCCACCATGTTGGGGGCAGGGTCGGTGGAGAGGTGGGGGACACAAGCTTTTGTCTGCCAGAAGGGTCAGGGCTGACTTCCACTCCTGGCTGGGTCGTCTCCTTCTCCCCTCACCATGGAGTTTGCAATTCCCAGATCCACTGGAGGGGACCATGGACAAGAAAACTTTGTAAGTTCAAAGAGCTATTTACTATTCAGGGACATCGTTAATTTTTAATAAAGCCCTCCCCTAAAATTTGTGTATATATGTGTGATTTACTTGGAAGCCAAATATTGCATTTCAAACAGTGATCATCTGTGAGACGAATGAGAAAATAAGTCATTTGTGCTAAGCTAAGGGATATTCGGCCATCCAAGGACCATCTCACAACGAGAAACTATGGATAATATGCCACTGTCTCGACTAGATATACTAGGTAGAATTTGAAAAACGAAAAGGAAGAAAGACGAGGTCTCCAGGTGGCCTTACCCTGTGGACAGCATTCTTCTTGAAAACACTCTGTGGGGGAGTGAGAGTGGATGTGGGCAAGTGTACTCTGGGGTTGCAAAATCAGGTGAAAGGTCACATGGTACAGTTCTGTCTTTGGGGTATTTAGGGGACATCTGACAAAATGCTTGACAAGCATTCTTGAGATGGTTGCAGAAAGAGGTGGGCTCAAGGCAGCTAGAGTCAAGGAGATACATCTTGGAATGGGCACGTCTGCAGCAGACATACACGGCTCACCTCTGTGTCCCAGAGCAATGGAAAGCAGAGAAGGACCCTGACACCTGAATGGGAAATTTACACACATTTTTCTTCTCTGTTCTTCTCTGCACGGAAGATGGGGGGAAGGGCCTAACAGGCAGGGCAGGGCCAGAGGCCTCAGCGGAGCCTGCCTGAGCTGGCAGCCACACCTGGCTCTGCAGTGTGGTTGAGTGAGAGAGTCAATACAGCTCAGATATACAGGTGGGCACTG
>NW_006432447.1:6642986-6655917 GCF_000325575.1 Pteropus alecto | reverse complement strand
GGAAAGAGGCTTGCCTAATGAGCCAATGCTTTCTTCCTCTCAGTTTGGTCCCTCTCCACCCACCTTGCCCCCTTCTTTCTTATCCCCTCCCCCTGTAGGTAATGATTCTTCCCAGATGACAATGTGGCTGGCTGGTCTGGAATCCTGCCCAGGAAAGATGCAGACATGACCCAGTTCTCAGAGTAATCCAGGCTTGAAGCCTTTGCTCTGGAAGGTACAGCTCCCAGGGGTGTGGCTGCATCATAAACGTGTATAAGGCTTAGCAAAGGATTCCAGCATCCACACCCTCATCCCTCCTTAGCCTTGGCCTGGGCTCAGGCTTGACCCTGCAGCTGTGTTCCACTGCATTCGATAGGAATATGAAGGTGAGATCTGAGCTGGACCCTAGCAGCCCCCTCCCATGGAAATGGGAAGAGAATGGTCTCCTTGTTTTCCAAATGGTTGATTATTGGAGGAGAGGCTCCAGAGCCCAGATGGCAATATCCAACAAAGGAAGACTGTGTTAGTTATGAAATTCTCCCAGCCTCCCCTGGACACTTCCTTTGACAGGTTATGGGGAATAGGAAGCCCACCAGAATTTGGAGTAGGTAGCAAATTTGCAGGAAGAGCCTGCACAATGGAATGGATGTTCCAATGCCCCAGTCTCAACAACCAAGTTGGGTACCTTCTTCTCTTTGTCTTTCTGCAAGCCTCCAGGATCCATCCTTCACCTATTTCCTGCCCTTGCCCCCTCCTCGATTTTTTCCCAAATCCTCTTTTTCCACCACCACCACCCTCCCTTCCATTCTAGGTATCAGGTCCAGAATCTCCATCAGGCACAAGTTGTCTCACAGAGTTTGTATCTTTGGGGGTGTTAATTCTTCCAGAGTTGGAGCATTATTGAAATTGGGCCCCACAATGGTTGAAGTAAGAAGATGCATTCCTAAAACATGAAGGAGCCCTGACTTTCCAAACTGTACATATCCCTTAAAGCCCTGGCCTTCCTCTGTGCCCTTGGCTTCTGTTGCTCCTGCAGGCACAGGTGTGGGATGATTACTGCAGGGAGCACGGTCCCACCCACACTGGGGAGGGAGCTCTGAATGCTGCTTCCATTTCCTCCTCCTGTTCTGGAGTCCATAACTGCTCAGAACCTCCACAGTCTCAGACGTGCATGGAAGAAGTGTTTAGTGGATATTGGTGAATATGTAAATAAACTGCAGGAGTGCGCCCTTCGCCTTATTTTTATCTGGGCAGCCATCAGTCTGGGGATGGGGATGGAGATGGGAAACTAAGAACTGGCACTTCAAGGCAGTAAGAAGGGAAGATCATTTTGCAATATCAGTGTGATCCTAGACACCTGCCTTTTCTGCAGTTTCCTTGTACTGAGTGGGGACTGATTTGGTGGATGTGCCATCGTTGCTTGAAAAGACGCCGTGCTCTTGACAAGAGGTTACAGAGACTGTGAGGAGGTCCTGGGTTTGCAAAGGATTACTTGTAGAAAAGATCCCAGAGCAGGTTTCTGTGGCTGCTGGGGCAGGGCCAGTGTGATAAAAGAGTGCCCCCTAGTGATTCTCATCCTCACTGCTGGATCGGCTCCTCTCGAGGCTCCCAAGGTGGATCTTGGGTCCCTGAGTGGGGTGGTAGGGGGATATTTGGGACACGGTTTCATCCAGGGGACAGTCTCCCAGGCTCCTCTAAGAATGGACTATTGGCTCCAGTTGTGTTTGTGACTTTCCTCCCATTTCAGCCTCTCCTGCAGTTTCATTTGGTCTTTAAAGAGATACCATCTTTAACACAACTTTAAATCATTGACATTAGGAAATTACCTATTCACCCTTCCATGCATCTCTTCTGTCTTGTATTTCATGTATTCGATTCAACAAATATTTCCTGAGCACGGACTCTGAGCCAGGCCTTATGAATCGAAGGGAGTTTCCATTCTCGTGGAGCTCACAGATCACTAGGTACAGGGGAGAAAGGGGCTAGTACATTACAGAGCAGAAAGTTCAATCTTGGAGGAAGAGAGTATGGGCACGGGGAGGGAGTCATGGCAGGCTTCCTGGAGGAGGAACTTTCTCAAGCTAAGTGCTAAGGCCAAGATGGACTGCAAGGTATCTTCCCCAGGCTGGCATCTGGAGAACCAGCTCTAGAAGCACAGACTCCTTGGCTGACAAAAACAGAAGCAGAAAATATTGAGCCATTCATGGGTGACTACTGACCTCCAGTTCGCCAAGTGTTCCTCTCTACTGGGATGGAGAGTTTACAAAGGGATACTTGGTGTACGTATGCCAAAACATCAATTATATACTTTAAATAAGTGTGGTTTTTTTATAAGTCAAGTATACCTCAATAAAAACAGAAAAGATTTAAAAAAATCAAACAGTACTACAATGTGAAAAGCCATGCCTGGTTCCACTCTTCTCAATAAGTTCCATTCCCAAGAGACAACCACATTCAAGTATTTGGCATATTTTTTTCATTTACACCTACATTTCTAAAAAAAATAGTCTTCTTATATTTCATAGTGTTTCTGTTTTAAGTATGATCTACCTACTTCCTACTATGAAAGATTAGAATACAGCTCTCTTACACGACACACACACGGACACACACATACATACTTCTCTTCCTCCATGCTCTTGATATGGCTACATGAGATTTTTTGGTTAAAGTACTATTTAATGTTTATATAATTGCGACTATATAAATATTGGTAAGAGCTGAATCAAATACTGTGCCATGATTACACATCCTTTCTTATACAACTTTTGTTTTTATCGGAGTTAAACATTTGCCTCATTTTTCATTTTCTTGACACATTTAGCAACAACTTGTGCCCAAATAGACAGAAAGAACCTTAAAATTCCACTCCATGAGCGTAGACCCACTGGTGTTTTATCAGGTCCTTTCCGGTCTTCGCGGCGTCCCTTCTGAGGAGCTGGGACAGGTCTCTCTCTGGTCCCACTGTACAGCTTTTATCTTGAGATCTCCCTTCATCTCCATCAAGGGCCCTCCCCCCACTTCTCTTCTGTCTGCTTTCCTGTCCCCCAGATTTCTGGTCTTTGTCTTCTAGCAGGTTCCTAAGAATGTATCTGTGGGAGGCAAATTAAAAAAAAAAAAAATCTTTTGTGCCTTAAAGTCTCTTTATTCTACTCTCAGATACTATTGAGAGTTGGCGATCAGTAAAATTCTAGGGTATGAAAATTTTCAAGGCTATTGACAAAATTCTAGAGTAGAAATAATTATCCCTCTGTATTTTAAAAAGGTGACTTCATTGTCTTCTTGCTTCAGTGTTACCATTGTGAAAACTGGTGTGATTCTAACTGCTGATCCCTGGATACGCATTGTTTTCTCTCTCTCTGGAAGCTTTTAGGATTTTCTCGGCATGTCTGATGTCCTGAGATTTCTGAGTGATGTGCCTTGACATGTTTTTGTCCTTTGTTCTGAGACTTTGGTAGGTCCTTCGACCTGGCACCTCATGTCCCTAAGTGCTGGGAAATTTTCTCATGTGATTTTGTGATTACTTTTCTCTGATTTAACTGTTCTCTTTTTTTGGTACTCCGGCTATTTGGATGTTAAAGCTCCCGAAATGATTCTCTAATTTTTAAGCCTTTTTTTCCTGCCATCTTTCATATTTGGGGGAAATTTCCTTTATATTTCAAAACTTTTATGTTTTTGCTACCATTTTTAGCTTTCAAGAACAGTTTCTTATCTAGTATTTTCTTTTATGACTCCATCTTCTTGTTTCATGAATTAATTATTTTCTCTTATCCCTCTGGGGGGTAGTAATTATAATGAAAATGGTTTTCTTATTCCAATCTCCACATATCTCTGTTTCCTTGTAGCTCATCTTTGTCTGTTTGTTCTGCTCTCTGTTTTTCATAGTTAAGGCTTCCCTCAAATGACTGGTCCTTGGCAGTCTGGTCCTATTTAAGAGGGAGGCATTTTGTAGTGGATGGAAGCCCCGAGTAGGTGCGGAGCTGGTTTCTTGGTGTCTTGGTGGGATGAGATAGGATTCTGGCCTTGATGTTGGAGACCCCCAAATAGCAGAATATATAGGTCATTTTCCTTGGGCAAGTCAGTTTCCCATTGCAGTATCCTTTGAGTCTCTTGCCTGGAGTCTGGAAGCCTGACTGCCAGCGCGTTGAAAGCAGAGCAAGGAAGGGAAGTAGAGGGGCTGAGAGAGTAGGCTACGCCGGACCCCACCACTACCACCACCCCCTTCGCTTTCTCCATATGGTGACTGCTCCGCCTTGGCAGTGGGATGGGGGAAGGGGAATGGTTAAAAAAAAAATAGGTGCTGATATTCTTTTCATGTGGTGAGAAGGGGGATCTCAGAGTGTGCTCCTCTTCATAAGGTTTTCAACAATTCCGCCTGGTTTCAGCCTCACCCTTGTCCCTGTCTGGAGGTGCCCAGTGGCTCCACTTGCTAAGATTGTCTGAGGCGCTGCCGAGCTTGCTTCTTCCTTTCCCCAGACACTCAGCGGTGGGGAGAAAGCTATAGCCTCATCTAACTGCTCTCCGTTTTCCAGAATTTTGTCGACACCACTCTCCAGCTCTCTCCTCTCCTGCCTTTTGCTGAGGTTAGGATTTGTTCTTTCATCTTTTTCCTGTCTAGTAGGCAGGTTTGGGGTGGAGCCAGGGTGAAGGCATTGTTCTTTCCTCCCTGTTTAGCCAGACCCAGACTCCTCTTGGTTTTTCTCACTGAGGTGGCTCATTCCAGACCTTGTCAGGACTGGTGTGGGCACCGGAGGCAGGAAACTGGCAAGCTCAGAGTTGTTCAGCTAGTTCTACAACTTCAGGGCTTGCTTTCCCTGGCATGGGCCAGGTTCCCATATGTAGTGCAAGGATAAGGCTGGGGTGGAAATGCGCCTGTGACAGTAGTACCCTGGTATTCTGGTGCTCCAGTACTTCAGGGCTGCAGTCAAGACTTTTAAAAGGAAGACTTGAGGCTTGGGGTTTTAGAGGCCCAGGGGCTGAGCCCACAGTTCCAGGAGGTGTAAGACACCTTCAGATACCACCTTGTGTTCACAAAACCTGGGTATCCGGGAGAAGGCTGGCCCAGAGCTGCCTGGGCTTCCAGTTTTGCCCCTTTCCTCTTTGTACATCATAGGAGAGACTGGAAGGATGAACGCTGCCTCTCCCAGGCCCACCATTTGCTGCCTCCTGAGGGCAAAGCATCTCGTTGGAAAGATTCTATTGTTTGACTGGTCAGAGAGCTGGAGAGTCACTTGGGAGACATGATAATGTACGTCTTGTTTTGTGCAGAGGCTCTTAGTGTGTGCTGTGTGGGATGCTCCATGAAACCTGTGCTCAAATGTGCCAGGAAGACTCCATGAACAGTATTCCTCCTTTAGAGATTCACGGTGGCATCAACTTGTATGAAGAAACTGAAAATTCTGGCAGGAAGGAAACCATATATTTTGTTTATGGCACTTACATAAGTGAGGACGAGGATGAAATTAGACCGATCTTCAAAGGTACAGGGCAGTGGACAATTTGGAGTATAGAGCCCATCGTCTGGTAAAATAAGATGGCTCAGAGTTGAAAACAGTGAAAATGCAGCCCACATTTAGACCAGTTCTTGCCTAAGCTCTGCCGGAGGCCCGGCTGGTCTCGGCTGCCCTGTCTTCATTTTCACATCCTTTGGGCAGGACTTTTCCAACCCCAGCCTAAATATGAAGTAGCTGGTGCTGGAGGAGACATGGAATCTGGCACAGGAACAAAGGAGTGACCATGGAGAGTGTTTCCTCTGAGTTCAGCCAGAAGCATCAGTGGACATAGGCTCTAGGAAGGAGAGGACAGGAAGATGGAGAGGCAGGGTCCATGGAGTCGGGCAGTTCAGTTATTATTTTTTGGACAAAGTCACATCTACATTTTTATTAAGATATATAATTTAATATAAAAGTATATAATAGTGCATATAATATATAACAAAATGCAACCATTTTAGTGGACAGTTTGAAGACTTTCGGTAATTGTATACAGTTGTGTAACCACAGCCACAATAAAGGTTTAGATCATTTTCATCTTTAAAGTTTCCTTGTGCCCCTTGGGAGGAATTTCCTCCCTCAAAACATGCCCCGCGCCTTCCTTCCCTGTCCACTTGGAGCCCTCTGGCTCCACATCTACAAATGGTTGGTTGATTCCTTCTCTTCCTGCATTCTGTGGCCTCCTCTGAGAGGCCAACACTGACCACGCAATTTACAACACTCCGCCCACAGAACCTCTCTCTGGCGGAGGGCTCTTCCTGTTCTCCCTATAGCAGCAAGCTATTTCGTTACCATCTAGACTTTATTTATTTATGTGTTTGATATTTTCTTGTCGTCAATCTACCCCCAGACGAATGTAAACACGACTATGTCTTTGTTCGCCGTTTTATTCTCAGTGTCGAGCATAGTGCCCAGCACATCATAGTCGATTTCTAAGTACTTATTGGACCAATGACTACAGAGAAGAAAGGAAAAGAGGAAAAGAAGAGAGGAAGAAGACAGAGAGAGGACTAACGGGAGAAATGGGGGGAGGGGAGAGACAAAGACTAAGTCACAGTGGTTAGGAGCCAGAGTTTTTGCATCAGTGTAATCTTGTCGGCTTGATCACCCCACTTCTCCTGCTTTAGTCCCCTCCTTTATGAAATGGGGTTTCCCTCATGGATCTGTGGTGAGGATTGAATGAGATAATGTATGCAAAGTGCTATCGCGGTGCCTGGCCCTCAATAAATGGGAGAGAGGGAAAGGAGGGAGAACTTTGGGTCTCCTCTCCCACACACTGACTTGGGAACTCTGTTGCTCTCCTTCCCACCTCTCGGGGGAGTGGAGCCCCAGGAGAATCTCACTGATCAGATGTCTTCACATCTTGGCACATGCTGAGGTCTAGCTCACATCCTTGTCTTGATGGCGGAGATGTCTTGCTTACAACTAGGAGACTGGAGAGGCTGAACAGCCCTGATTCCAGCTGGGGTTCCCTGGAGAGCTAATGTCAGCTGGACATTCCAGACCCCTCCCTTTGAGTCAGGTGCTCACATGGGCATTGCCAAGAAAGCACTTGCCCTGCTGCCTCATTTCCATGAGGAACAATGGCCAAAAGAGGAAGGTCCATGGATAGCAGTCAGGATGGGCTGTGGGGTGAGATGTGGGATGAGGTAGAGATAGAGGCACAGCCCTTGGTCTCTGCAGCTTCCTAAGCTCTTAATGCTAGAGAACTTGTCTATTGTCCCCTACACCTGCACTACCACCGGCCTCCTAGACCCACAAAATCCCTCTCAATGGTACAGTCAGAGGAGAAAACGCTCATCCCAGGGCTTCTGAGAGGGGCTAAGTCTTCCCTGGGCTCCCTTCTCTTTACTTCCTCCTCCATGATGTCTTCGGCGCCTGTTCTTTCCTGACTGTCGGCCTGATGGGCAGCCCCTGGAGATGGAGGGGTAGGTTTGTAAGGTGCTAAGGGCATCAACTCAGGAAAGCCTCCCTCCCCACTTACTGGTTTTGCCATTTTGGGCAAAAAGATGAGCCTCTCTCTCATCTTGTATAAAACGAGCATCATAATAGAATTTGCTTCATACATAGGGTTGCTGTGAGCATTAAATAGAATGATCTATCTAATGGCATCCAGAATGGGTGCAATAATTACCCTCTCCACAGATCAGTTCTGGAAAGTCTCACCTCATATCTCTTTGCAGTGGGACCTCCTACGTGTGAGATTCCCCCTCCCTAAGACTTAAGGGCAGATCTCACGCAAGGAGCACTCTAAGCCAAAGCCATACATGGAGACAAGTTATATCTTCCAGAATCTTTCCTCCTGCCTTGGCATGAGCTGACCGAATCTTTTTGACCATGATATTTGTCTCCTACTTACTCCTTTCATGTCTTTTATCAAACATCACTTTTCAGTATGATTTTCTCCGATCGTACCGAGTAACCATTATTTAAATTGCAACCTACCCCATTCTCTGTTCTCTTCCTTCATTTTCCCTCCTCCATTGACTTATTACCATTCTACATGCAATTACTAATATATTTGGGTTTAAATCCACCCAAATCTTACTATTTGTCTTTCGTTTCACTTGTTTGATGTTCCTTTTTTCCTCCTTTCTTGTTTTCTAAGTATTTTTGATGATCACATCTCATTTAGCTTTTTAGTTAATATATTATTTTATTTCTTTTTTGTTTTAGTGGTCAACTTAGAGTTTACAATATGTATCCTTGACATTAAAGATTAATGTAAATTTATACTTTTATCGCTTCCAGGACAAAGTGAAAATTTTAGAACACTTGAACTCCATTTACTTCCCTCTCATCTTTGGTGTTCTTGTCGTCATGTATTTTAATTCCATATATGTTTTAAACCTCATAAGACATTATTATTTTCTTATACATTATCAATATTCATTTAAATTTACCCGTATATTTACCCTTCTCACTGCATTATATTTGTTCCATCCTTTATCTCCATGCTTCCACTTGAGGTCATTTTTCTTTTGCTCTGTAAGTCCCTGTTAAGGTGGGTTTGCTGATGACAATAGCTCCCTATTTTTACTGATTGGAAAATGTCTTTTATTTTATTCTTCCTCTCTGTGTGTGGAGAAGCAGAGCACTTTTGGCTGCCAAGGTCAGGCACATGTTAATCGGGGCTGTCCTTCTGGACAACGTGAGCTAGATGGAAAGTTCACACCCTCTTTCATGGGTGTAAGAGACATGAAGTAAAGCCAGTATTTCACAGAAGTCAGAGGCATTCATTTGATTCTGACTTGAGCCAAAGATCAGATCGGGCTCTAATTGGATTTCAGAAGGAAAGTTGCTCTTGGCACGTCCTCTCACAAATCCTCATTCTCAATAAATTCTCAACAGGGTAGTTGTGGTGTCAGGGCCTCAGCGGCCAGCCTCACTCTGAACAGGCGGTGTAGGAAAAGAGAATCAATCACTCAGTCTACCCAAATCTCTACTTTATCAGGCCTCCTTTCTTCACAGGGAAACTCACAAAACATTTTGTAAACTGCTCCCCTCTTGAATTCCTCAAATAAGCCCCAGGCCTGTGAGGACAAAGTACACGGTCACCAGAACCCTTGTCTCTAACCAACTCTCAGCAGACAGAGTGGCTCTGCCTGGAGCTTTTAGACCCTGAGGATCTCAGAGCGAACTGGGAAGTTCAAGTCTCCTCCAAATGGTATACTCTCTGGTATGGGGTTCCAGCTGCCCCATCCTTGCATCTTAGACTCAGCGTCAAGCAGGAAAGCCACACCAGAGCAGAGGGCAGGATAAAGAGACATTAGGCAGCTTCCTTCCTCCCCCCAAATCACAGAAGCTCCACCTGCCAAAGTGGTTAACGGTCTATATCGAGGACACAAGAAGCAAACAAAACAGAAACAAAGCTTACCTCTGTCTGGACTCTGAGCTCTCTCTGGGAGCGGGAGGAAAGTTGGAATGCATTTCTGGTGGGCTGCCTGTATTTAGTTATTTTTCTACAGGCTAAAGAGAGAAGCTGAAAGCCTCTCCTTCTCTAAATTTTATTTTGCCGAGCAAAACAAAAACTCATTCCAGACCATTCCCTCTGTCTGGAACACTCTTCCTCTAGAGAGCCTATAGTTCACACTGTCACTTGCAGATCTCTGCTCAGATACCACCTTCTCACGGGGGCTTTTCCAGTCACCCCATGTAAGTCCACAACCACTGCCACTTTCACCTCACCACCGACCCAGAACCCTGGTGATTCTCCATTCCCTTTCGCCGCTTTGTTTTTCTCTGTCACCATGCTTTATTTATCATCTGCCTGTCCACACTGGACTGTCAGCTACATGAGGGTAGCAATGTATACATGTTTTACCCTCTGCTGTGTCCCAGGGCCAAGAATAGTGCTTGGTGCATAGTTGATGTACGAATTATTTATTGCTTCATAACAAATTGTACCCACAATGTACTGGCTGAAAATGACATTTATTACTTTACAGTTATTGTGGGTAAGGAATCTGGATGCAGCTTATCTGAGTCCTCTGGATCAGTACCTTTCACCAGGCTGCCACCAAAGTGTTGGCTGCAGTTACAGCCTCATCTGGAAACTCGAACGGGGAGGACGTGCTTCAAGCTCACATGGTTGTTGGCAGGATTCACGTACTGCCGTCGAGAAAAGGGGACTCGTTGGCAAGTCTCACAGGTTGTTGGACTGAGGGCCTCCGTTCCTCACTGGCTGTTGGCCAGAGTCTGCCCTCAGTTTCTCATCACCTGGGCTTCTCCCCAGGGTAGCTCATCACATGGCAGCTGACCGCATCAGAGTGAGTGAAAAAGAACCAGAGCGAGTGTGAACAAGATGGAAGTTACTGTCGTTTGTAAACTAATGTTGGATGTGATATCCATCACTTTTACTGTATTTTCTTCATTAGAATCAAGGTAGTAAGTCCAGTGCACACACAAGGGGAAGTGATTACACAAGAATGTAAATCCCAGGAAACAGGGGCTTTGGGAGCCATTTTAGAAACTGCCAACCACTTTGGACTTTCAATTAGTTTTTGTTGAATGGGTGAATGAATGAGTTTGGATAAATGGAGAGGGAGGGTAGAGACAGATAGGGGCATACTGCTGTTAATACATGATTTCCGTAGTACACTGGGAAGCCAGGGGACATGAGCATTAAAGTTTGCCACTTTTTGCTTGTCATTTTCAAGATTGGTTAACTTCTACTCTGACTTCATTTTCCTCATTTACCCAAAAATAAATGTGTGCATATGACACACAAATGGGAGGACAATTTGGTCTTCAGAGAAATAAAGAAACTGGTGAGCTTACATACTGGGCTCAGAGTTTCGTGAATTGCTTTCAGAGGAAAGGCTGGGGGAATTTGTTAATTTTGGGAAAAGCACATTTTTTTCCACTTGCACAACTTGAATAAGGCTGAGCACTCTCATACTGGAATTTTCCAAACCATTTCCATTTCTCAGATAGAGAGAAGGAAATTTGCACCAAGGCTTATTTTTAGGGGAGAAATGAGCTATATCTGTTGTCTACCTTTTGTGTGCTCAACACAAGCTTGCGTCTCAGAGATACAGGGGAAATAAAGACAAGAGGAACACCTAAGACGGCGGGAGGGACCAGACCAACAGGAGGGAGATAACCGTGAAACAGAAGCAACATTGCCTCAATTATGAGGCAATGGGTAACATGGGTCGGGATGAGTTCCCGAAATAGGTGGGTTAGAGCTTCACCTTTGAGTATGAAAAGTGTTTGAATAGAAGGAGGTCATTCTAGGTGAGAAGCGGCATTGGAGAAAAGGCCCAGAAATGGGAATTTGAGTGGCATGACGACGGGCAAAGAAATAGGCCTGAATAAATAAATGGAAGATATGTGGTTCAGAAAAGAATGCGAGACTACAGGGCAGGACCTTTCTAAGTTTAGGAGGGCCTAAACTCCTCAGCGGGACTAGTTCTTGGAAAGGATAAGAGGAAAGTACTCAATTCAGGGATGAGTAGCTCCCAGCAACAGTCTACAATGGGGCAGTGTGGTGGGGTGCCTGCCATGATGCCTTCCAACTGCCCAGAAGCCACCGAGAATATAAATGGGTCTTAGATACAGCTGTTAGGGGACCGACAAAGTTCACCCTGATTCTTTGTGGTCCGTTCTAAGATCAGGGGTAAAAACATCATAGGAGAGAAGAGGGCAGGGTCACTCTCTAATTCCTGCATGACACGATCCCCTTCCTCTCCCAGTTCTGCCCACAACCCCTTCCTCTCTCCTTGGTTGTTGTCTGGATTCAATGTCTCACAGGTTGTTGGACCGAGGACCTCAGCTCCTCACTGGCTGTTGGCCGGAGTCTGCCCTCAGTTTCTCTGTCCTTGTCCCGTCTCCTATCTGTTTTTCTCTACATCGTAGGTTTATTTATCTGTCTTGCACGTGGTCTATTTTCTTTGCTGGAACATAAACTCTAAACTTCACAAGGGCCAGGATTCCAAGACTACAAGAGTGCCTATCACCTAGTAAACACTCATTGTCTGTTGGATGGAAGGAAGGAATAATGCCATTGAGGCCCTGGTACAAAGTGACAAGTTCTGCTAATAAAGAGTTTGATCTGCTTAAGAAAAGGGGGTGGTGGGTGATCAATTTGCTGCCTTGCCCATAGCCAGGGCAGCTGCAAATGTGTGTGTGTGTGTGTTTACCCACAGAGAAGAGCTTGCCATTGCTGGAAACAGCCCCCACCTCAGTCTTGGCACGAGGGAAAGCTGCAGGTGACACAGCCTCCCTCAAGGTCACACTGCCCCTTGCCCCCAACAGCCTAACTCCCACATCTCTGAGTTTGAGACTTCTGCCAGCCTAGAGTCCTGTACCAGCCTGCACCCCTCCCCTTCCCGCCCCATGCCTATAGGAATTTCATCTCCACCATCCCCTCCTGCCAGCCCTGATGGGTGCTGGAACTGCCTCTGCATGTGACCCGGGCTGGAAAGAGCAGGGAGCCCGGGTTTTCTCTTCTCAACATCTACCCCCTGCCCCAACGAGCACCAAAGAAAAGGGCTGCTGGTGGTGTTTCAGAGGCTCCACGACCCCATAAAACATACTTCATTTTTCTTAGAAAATGAACCGTTTTTCCTCTTTTTGTTTTCATATGGTACCCAGAAGTCCCTGGATTTCCTGGAATTTATATGAAGAATTCCAGCTATTCCAGCCATAGTTTTCACACACATAGCTCCTGCCAACAGACTACGGCCATCTGGGGGCAGCCTGTGGGGGTGGAATGAACTTGGCTCTCGAACCCATAGAGACCTGGCAAGGGCTTTTCTGCTGTCCTCTACATGCTCTTGGATAGTTTTAAAAAACAGTTTTGTTGAGGCATCATTGGCATGTAATAAACTACATTGAAAAATGTTTTAACTTAATACATGCACCCATGAAATCATCACCACGATCAAGATAGTGAGCATATCCATCACCCCAAAAGTTTCCTTGTGCCCCTTTATAGCCCTTTCCTTCAACCTCCT
>NW_006432447.1:6595398-6642142 GCF_000325575.1 Pteropus alecto | reverse complement strand
ATGAGTTTTGCATTGGCAGAAACAGCCCCCACCTCAGTCTTGGCACGAGGGAAAGCTGCAGGTGACACAGCCTCCCTCAAGGTCACACTGCCCCTTGCCCCCAACAGCCTAACTCCCACATCTCTGAGTTTGAGACTTCTGCCAGCCTAGAGTCCTGTACCAGCCTGCACCCTACCAGCCCGCACCCCTCCCCTTCCCGCCCCGTGCCTATAGGATCCCCTCCTGCCAGCCCTGATGGGTGCTGGAACTGCCTCTGCATGTGACCCGGGCTGGAAAGAGCAGGGAGCCCGGGTTTTCTCTTCTCAACATCTACCCCCTGCCCCAACGAGCACCAAAGAAAAGGGCTGCTGGTGGTGTTTCAGAGGCTCCACGACCCCATAAAACATACTTCATTTTTCTTAGAAAATGAACCATTTTTTCCTCTTTTGTTTTCATATGGTACCCAGAAGTCCCTGGATTTCCTGGAATTTATATGAAGAATTCCAGCTATTCCAGCCATAGTTTTCACACACATAGCTCCTGCCAACAGACTACGGCCATCTGGGGGCAGCCTGTGGGGGTGGAATGAACTTGGCTCTCGAACCCATAGAGACCTGGCAAGGGCTTTTCTGCTGTCCTCTACATGCTCTTGGATAGTTTTAAAAAACAGTTTTGTTGAGGCATCATTGGCATGTAATAAACTACATTGAAAAATGTTTTAACTTAATACATGCACCCATGAAATCATCACCACGATCAAGATAGTGAGCATATCCATCACCCCAAAAGTTTCCTTGTGCCCCTTTATAGCCCTTTCCTTCAACCTCCTCCCCATACCCAGGCAACCACTGATCTGCTTACTGTTCCTATAGATCACTTTGTCCTTTCTAAACTTTTATATAAATGGAATCATTCAGTATTTACCCTTTTTTTTCGTCAGGCTTCTTTCGCTCAGCATGCATGCTATTGTGTGTCTCAATAGCTCATTTCCTTTTATTGCTAGATAGTATTCCATTGTATGCATGTACCACAATCTGTGTATCTATTCATCTTTTGATGAACATTTGGGTTTTTTTTTTTCCCCAGCTTTTAACTATCACAAAGAAAGTTGCTACGAACATTCATGTACAGTTGTTTGTATGGACATATATTTCCTTTGCTCTTAGACAATCACCTAGGAGAGGAATGGCTGGTCAATCTGGTAGATATAGATCTAACTTTTCAAGAAACTGCCAAACTATTTTCCAAAATAGTTGTACAATTTTACATTTTTATCCACAACGTGTGAGAGTATAGCTTCCTCTACATACTCACCAACCTTCATATAGATAGTCCTTTTAATTTTAGCCCTTCTCATAGTCATGAGTGGTACCTCATTGATATTAGAATTTCTCTTATGACTATTATTTTTGAGTATCTTTTCATGTGATTATTTGCCGATTGTATATCTTCTTGTGAAGCATTTATTCAAATATATTGTCCCCTTTTTAAAACTGGGTTTTTTTTCTTATTGTCGAGTTTGAGAATTCTTTATATATTCTGGATACAAGTCCTTTATCAGACATATACTTTGCCAATGTTTTCTTCCAGTCTGTGGTTTATCTTCTCCTGGTCTTAACAGTGTCTTTTAAAGAACAAAAGTTCTAAATTTTGATGAAGTCCAATTTATTCACTTAATCTTTTATGGTTTGTTATTTCGATGTTATATCTAAGAAACCAGTGACTAATACAAGGGCAGGAAGATTTGCTCCTATGTTTTCTTCTAAGAGTGATATAGTTTTAGATCTTACTGAAGGTCTATGATCTTAATTTTATGTAGTTAGTTTTTTTTTAATAGTGCAAGAAGTGACTCCAAGGTCTTTTCTCCTCCTCCTCCTCCCGTTTGTTTTCCACCTGCATAGTCTTCATTTTACATATACATATTCAATTATTCCAGCACCATTTATTGAAAAGACTGTTCTTTCTCTACTGCATTACTTTTATGTCTTTGTAATAAATCAATTCTTATATGCATAGGTTTATTTCTGGATTTTCTATTCTGTTCCACTGATTTGTTTACCTTTGCATCAATACTATACTGTCTTATAACTGTAACTTTATAGTAATTTCTGAAACCAGGTCTTAGTACTCCAATTTTTAACTTCCTTTTCAAGTTTGTTTTGAGTATTCTAGGTTGTTTTTATTTCCATATGAAGTTTAGGATCAGCTTTTTAATTTATTTTAAAAATGCCTATGGAGTTTTGATTGGGATAGCTTTGAGTCTATAAATCTTAGATATTTTTCTTTAATTCCTTTCTGAGCTTAAATTTCCTCCTCTGTAATGTGTAGATGATAATTCTTTCCTGCATTGTAAAGCAGTTAGGGAGTCCATATGGGCTGGTAATGTAAAATTTCTGACACAGTGCCTGGAACATAATAGAGAATAAAAAATGTTAGCTCTTTTATACTTTCTCGTGTGACAAAAACTTGCATCTTTTACCCCTTAAACTTTCCTGTAGATTTCTCTCTGTCATTTTTAGATGCAATCTTTTATACTGTCTTTTCTTTTTTAAGTGATCTGAAGAGCAATGTCTTCAGGATCTGTTTAGTTTCAATCACCACAACAAAATCTGGGCTTAACTTTCAGTTGTTATGTTGCTGGACTTCCAAAGTACAGACTCCTGGCTGGCTTCTTTCTCTCTAGATTTGATTCTCTCCAAACTTATCTGAGCCTCAGTTTATTAGGAATGTGTTCACTTGCAAGTAACAGTGAATTTGGCTAATGGTGGCTTAAACAAATAGAGGTTTATTTCATTCATGTAACAAAAAGACTGGAAGTAGGTGGTTGCTCATGTTGGTTCAGCTAGTTAACAATGTGACCAAAATTCCAAAAGACTTCTCTTATTTTGATAGGCCATGCTTAGTCCGATGGCTTTTACTTTTGATCTTTGTTTCTCATGGTTACAAAATGGTTGCCAGGGCTCCAGACAACCTACGACTTGAAGGTAAGAAGAAGGATGTGGGAGGAGCAGAAGCTTTCTCAGAATAATTTCTCCCCAAGAAGACTTCTTCTTCTTTCACATTGTCCAGAATAGACTCATATGGTCATCCCTAGATCCAAGGAAGTCTGGGATTACAGGGAATAGAATGTTTGTGATCCCTCACCCAGGGCTGGACACATTCTTACCCTACACAAAGCCTGGGTTCTATTAGCAAAAAGGATGTGGAGAATGGACATTAAGTAGGTAAAAGACAGTGTCTTTTTGGTGATGGAAGGAAATTTAACTTTGGGTGGTAAATACACAATGCAACATACATATGATGTATTATTGAACTGTACACTTTAAACCTATTTGATTTTATTAACCGATGTCACCCCAATAATTTAAACAAACAAACAAACAAACAAATAAATAAATAAAAAGACAGTGTCTTTGACACTTAGTTCTCTTACCTGAAAATAGAGATAACACAGCTCATGCCTGAGCCAGGTTAATTAATGAACAAATGGTATATATTATTTTTATTAGAGTTAGTTATTTTCCTTGACAAGGTCCAAAGAATTCCTTCATTAATCGAAAAGCCCATTTGGTTCCCAGTGAAATGAACTCTGTACTCTGGGCATAAAATCTTCCCAACTCTCCATCCTCCTTTCCTAACCTTTCCTGCAGCAGATATTCAAGAGCACTCAGTGCTTTCTAGGCAGTGGTGTTCTATGAACAAGTAATAAACATAAACCAATTGAATGATCACAGTTAGTGATAGGTGGCATGCAGGAGATATACTGGAGGAAGCCCCTTAGCAAGGGAAGGCCTCTCTGAGGACACACTATCTGAACTGAGACTTGAAAGATGAGCAGGAGCCCCCAATGGAAGTGTATTCCAGGCCAAGAAAACAGCAACAGCAAGGCCTGGAGGTATGAAGAGGGTTGGTGTACTTCAGAAGGCTGGAAGGCGGTCAGATTGCCCAGAGCACAGAGATGGTGAAGAAAGAGAAGACAAGAGATGCTGCAAGCAAGGGCCAGCAGAGGCAGGCTTCATAGCCATGGTAAGGAGTTTAGATTTTGCTTTAAGCGCAATGTAGAGCCATTGAGAGATTTTTAGCACACGAGAGATGTGATCTGATTCAACCTCATGCAGTAGCAGCTGGACCCCTCAGATGATTGCTCTGTCTGTTCATCATTTATTAATAAATTCAGCCTCTATTTATTGAATGCCAGGCAATGTGTTATGCACCAGGAATAGAAATAGTGAGCAAAACAGGGAAAATCCCTGCCCTTGTAGGTAACCTACCATTCTAGTTTTTCAGAGATTTCCTGGAACACGATAATTTCAGTGGGAAAATAGGAACCGTCCTGGGCAAACTGGAATGGCCATCATACACAGAGCATTCATTATCCTCACTAGAGATGGAAAATAAGCAAAACAAACAAGCAAATTGTATCATTGATTTGATAGAGATGAGGATGGGGATCCAAAAGCTTGGCTAAGAGGTGATGTTCTAAATAAGGTAAGGGAGAGGAAATATTCCCAGGAAGGTGAAGAAATAGCACCAGCAGTGTAGAAATTTGGGGGAAGAGCATTCCCTGAGGCCAGTATGTGTCTGATGGTGTCTGTAGAGCAGTAGGGAGGGCAGTTTGGCTAGAGCAGGATGTGTGAGGGCCAGGGTATTATGGAGTGAAGTCAGAGAGGTGGAGTAAGGGCAGGTTATGTAGGGCTTTGTAGAGCTTACAAGGACTTCGTTTTTCTCTGAGAGGGGAGCCATCAGGGGTTAGGAGCAGAGGAGGGACATGATCTGATCTACAGCTTATCATTACCACTCTGTTACTGTGTTGAGAAAAGACTGGAGGGGGCAAAAGTAGAGCAGGGAGAGCAGTTATGAAGCTGCGGTTGTCATCCCATTGAGAGATGCTAGGAGTTTTGGACCAAGGAGAGGCACATTTTGAGGTAGCATTGTGTTCATGGGTTGAATGTGGTGGGGAGGTGGTTAAGGGAGAAAATGGGTGAGGGGTGATTCTCTGTCTCTTGTTTGAGCAAGAGGGTAGGAAGAGGGACCACTGCTGAAGTCAGATTCTGGGCAGAGACAAAGGACCAAGAATTACTTGGAGAAATGTGTGAGATACGCAAGTGGGGATACTGGAAGGAGAGAGTGTTGTGAGAACCCAGGAGTGTTCGGAACTTAGGGGACAGCTGTGGACTGAAATATAAGTTAGGGAATCCTTAGCAAATGCATGGTATTTAAGGCGATGAGGATGAGTGTTATCTAGGAAGGGAATGTAGACAGAAGTGATTGAAATATTACCCCCGATTTTTTGTTCCATGGTAATACATACTTTTGCCACTATGTCATGGTGGGTAGGGTGAACATCACCCCTTTGACTTTGGGTTGGACCGTGTGACTTATTTTGGCCAATTAGGTGTTAGTAGCTGTTATGCTTGTGTAGTTTGGCTTAGTACCTCATGCTTCTGTCACTACCAGAAGAACATAGCCTAGGGAGCTGGACCCCTCAACCTAGCCCTAGAATAGGACATATGGAACAGACTCAGCCCAGCCATCCCATAAATCCACAGCCTCACGTAGAGCTGCTGTTGGCCTGTAGGTGCTGAGCAAGAAAGAAACGCTTCCTGCTATATATTTTGTAGTTGTTTGTTATGCAGTATAACCTGACTGACACACCTCCCTTCAGCCACCTGTGCACATTTTTTCTTAACTCCAGCTCTCCTCCACATGATAACAGCTTGTAATCTCCTAGATGCCAAATCTTTCCTTTTTTCATACAACATTTTCAGTAACTATCCCGTTGGACCTTGCTAGACAAGATGAGGGGAAAGAAAACAGTGCTTTTTATCTAAAGCGATGACTTGTGAGCACACAGCCCTTCACAGGGCACAGAACACTTTTTACACAGTCTCATTGCATTCTAACAACCTCATGCAGTAGGTGTTCTTATCTTCACCTTACTGAGGAGGCAGACATGGTTCAGAGAGGAGGATCTTGTACCAGGTCTCACAGCTGGAGGCAAGGCAGAAGCCCAGTGGTCAGCACAGAAGCCTAGGCCTTCTTGGGGCCAAGCAGGAACAGAAAACCAAACTGGCATTCTGGGAACAGGGTGGAAGGGAGACATTTTTCACCGAATAACCATTTGTTCATTTGAATGCTGCACATGTGCATATGTTACACACACACACGCACACACGTGTACACACACACATATAGAGCCCAGGAATAACTGGTAATATTAATGCACTAAAGAAAGAATCTATCTGTGAGTTGAAGGGAACTGGAAGGGGATTTGGAGAAGCACGTTTTTTTCTGTTTCTAGGTTTGTCCAAGGGAGAGGACCTGAGATGCAGTATCTCAGCCAGGCTTCTCCATTCTCTGGTCTGATTTCACCCTACCAGGCTTCCTTTGGATGGAGAATTATGGGCTAGAAGCCCTAAAGGTTCTAGAAGAGAGCCCCCTAGGCATGGTATTCTGCCCTGCCTGTATGTGTGTGTGGATTGGGGTGGGGAGTGGCAGGAAGGGGGTCTTCCTGGGGTCTGGAACCTATGGAGGGCCAGCACTCCCCTTCCTGGCAGCAGGGTCAAGAGAGGGACATTCACTGAGGAGTCAGATTGGAGGGGCCTCTCCTAAGAGATCAGTCCCCAGTGTCCTCCCTTGAGCCCTGACATCCCTCTTTACACGGATATGCCTGCTAGTAATAGTAGCCCAGACTGAGAGCCGGTGCCTTTTGTTTCAAATCCAGAGAGCTTAAGTCAAAGTCCATGTCCGTCCACAGCTCTGCCTGTCTCTTGGTTTTCGGTTTCTCATCTATGAAAAGAGGTGATGTGCTTAGGGGGAGGGAAGGGGGGACATTGGGGGCAGGGGAGGGTGGGGAGGGTGAGCTCCTTAAGCTGAGGATGGGGAGGTGCCTAGGAGGGGCTAAATTAGAATCTTTGCTGGGCAAGAGGGGTAGTTCGAAAAGGAAGCTCACGACGACCACAATGACCATAGCTGTGTTTTGTTTTGGTATGTTTGTTTTCTTTTTGGTCGGGATATAGCAAAGCATTTGAAACTTCCAGTAACATTAAAGGAAGATGTGAGATATTAAACAAATGTGGGCGAAGAAAAGACTGCTGAAGCAGCAGGCGAGCTGGTGAGACGTGAAAGGGCTGCCATTTGTAGTTGCGGAAGGAGAAACGTCTTTCAACCCAGTGTCCCAAGAGACCCCAACAATGGGGGTGAATTCGGAGGATCAGAGTGCACACAAAACCATAATCTGCATTTGAAACGGCTCCCGGGGGCTCTTCAGGGAGGTTTGTGGCGGGATCTGTCGGCTCACAGATTCCTCCAGCCTAGATAACACCCAGAAAGCCCAAGCAAGAGGCGTGGCTCAGATTGCGGACCCTGGGACTCCTGGTTTCGGACAGGACTCCATAGAAATCCTGCGTTAAAGCTGGAGGACGGATGTCCCCTTCCCCCCCGCTCCCCCCCTCCCGGCTGGGCTATTTTGCTCAAGGTCACCTACAAATGGGAATGGGAATAATCCCTCCTTGTTTGCTTCTCGCCCTGCCTAAGCCCCGGGTCCCCTTGGGTGTCGTCCAGGACGCCAGGCGCGGCTGCTTACAATGGCGCTCAGACGACAGATGGCGGGCGGGGAGGGGAGGGGCGCCGGCAGGTGCGCCGGCCGTCCGGCTGCCCTGTGAATAGATCGCAGCCCGCCGGCTGCAGGCGGCGACTGCCCAGCCCCGCGAACAAAGATCCAACTCTCTGAAACCCCCCGGGCTCGGCCACGCGCCAGCTAGGCGAACAGGCCATTGTCCTGAGCAGGCCAGGCTCTCCCAACCCCGTGTGCCTGGAGCCCCGGGGCCAGAGCTGCGTGAGCGCTCAGGTACACACACACACACACACACACACACACGCACGCACGCACACACACACACACACGCTTATGCGAGATGTGGCGATCTCAGTGTCCATGGACTTTTGAAAGAAATGGAGTTTGGTTTTGAGTGAAGAGCTCAATATCTGTGGTAAGGCATGGGGCTGAGAATCTCAGGCAGGGCAACGACATAGAGAGCCCTGAATCGGAATTGGGGTGGCTTTGCCACTGGGTGGGGTCATGTGGGTGGGCTGAGCGCCTTTTCCAGTGCTCACTTCACACCGGCCCCCCATCCCCTCCCTGTGTTTTATGTTCCTTCTTAAACAAAGTGAACCTGGATAGGGCAAGGCAATGACCCACAGCCGCCCTTTCTGTCTATCCCCAGAGGCCTGAAGCTTTCCTGAGGCGGAGGGAGACACTTTTATGAGCCCCCTAGGTGGAGAATTCAGTCCTTAGGGGAATCTCCCTAATCTCCAGAAGACGTTGAGCAACTGGGCAAGTGCATTGCAAGTGGAACCCGATCCAGTGCATGATGTGCCAGGACCCTTTTATTGTTGAAGAGCTAGCAGCAGCCCCCGGTGACCTGGGACTGTGAAGGTTTAAGGTGTGTGTGTGAAACTTTGAGAGGGGTGTGTGTGCCCTCAGGGCCTCTAAGAGTGACCTTCCCTCCTCCACTCCTGTACAATATGTGGAAAAGTGATAATAAATATCACACAACAAAAGATGCAAAAGAAACATGTGAGGCTCTTCTTTTGGAAAATGTTTCCCTCCGTAGCAGAGGCACATTGGGCTGCCAAGTCCTCACTAGCGCAGACTATTCTATGCAGGTGGTGCCCTGTGAGAGGAAGTCCCTTATGATGGTCATAACTCCCGTCCTGCCTTTCTCTAATAACACCTGGGTTCTGTGTCCTTGCTGCTCTCATGCAGCAGGATTATATTTAAAACATTGTAACTCCTGTCTCCTTGCTTTATTTACTTACCTCCATTTTTGAGGTCTATGTATGTGCTCTACATACATGGTATACATAAGACTTCTGTGACCATAGAAAAGTCATTTTACTCGTTTAATCTTGTTTTACTCTCCTTTTCTTTCCTTTAAAACAGCACATAACACATTGTTAGAAGAACATTCTGGTAATTCTGCTATACAGAGTAATAACACCAGAGTCAGAAGAGAAATTCAACATTTTTCTGCTACAGTATTTCTCAGACTTTGTCACTTACACACCACCTTTGTGATTTCTGTTGTTATATCATGCACTACCTGTCCTATTATTTACTTAGTATGTTTCTGTAAATTATCTTGATTTTAAACTTAAATTTATTTAAAAAAATATTTTAGAGGTAATTTTAGGGACATGGTAAACTGAATGTGGTTCCCTCTCTATCCATTTCAAAAAGAATCTTAATAATCTTCTCTTCCCCTCCCTCAATAAACTGCCTTTCACTCCTAGGGACCAGTGAAAAGAAAGAGAATTATTCTCCCCCATCAGTTCACCAAATACTGGGAATCCTTGAAACAAGGTTTCAGAAAAGGTGGAATCTGGAGACAGTTTGGACCCCAGAGAATTGTGGACCCCAGGGGAAGTCTGACACAGGGCCAAATGAAGACACCTGGTCCCCTGTACCTCATCTCAGCAGCTAAGAAGTTGTTGAGCCAGTGGCTAAGTTCCCTTGTTCCTACTCTATCTTGAATGGTGGGTATACAATTATTTGAGTTACTCACTTCGGATTTGTGCTCTTTTCTGTAAGTGTGATATTTTTAAATAAAAGTTTAAATGTATACTAGAAATTAAATACAAGTCCAGACAACCCACAGACCTATGAGCAAGAAATAAATGGTTATTGAAGGTCACTGAATTATTTAAACAGCTTGCTAAAAGGTAAGCATCATGAGATCAGGGATTTTGTGTTTTGTTCGTTGCTGTAGATCTAAACAATGCCTACAACATAGAGAGCTATCTATAAGTATTTGTTAATAACAAATAAATGAAGAAAATAGTGAATGGATCCCAGCAAAATATATATATAAAGAAAACAAAACAAAAAAATAACAAAAAACACAATATATTTTCACTTAGTGGAATTTTTTTCCAGGAATAAATATCAAGAACTCCATTCAACATAATTTATTACATCAACACGTAAAGGAGAAAAATCATGGGATCATATTAATAAATACTGCAAAGACTTGGTAATATTCAACAGTTACTCCTAAAAAAAATCATAGTAAACTTGAAATAGAAAGCAACTCCTTAAACATTTAAATAGACCATTTGCTAAAATCCAATAGGAAATGTTACTCTAAATAGTGAAACACTAAAATAATTCAATTAAAATTAGGAACATGACAGAGGTGCCAGCTATCACTACTGCTTTTCAACACTGCTTTGAAGGTTCTAACAAATGTAATAATACAAGAATATTAAATAATTGCTATAAACATCGGAAAAAGAGAAATAAAACTGCCATTTTTCCTCCTGCTGGTCATGTTTTAATTCACCCAGAAAATCCAAAAGAATTTAGGAGAAAAACCTGCTGGAAATAATAAGATAATTTGGAAGGCGTCTTGATAGATGATATATATACTGTCAAAATAGCTTTTCCTTATTTTATTGAGCAGAAAAAAATTTCAGTATAGGAGTGGCAAAAGATTTATGGCATCCTAGAATAAAATTAACATGAAAAACACAAGGCCCATTTGTGGAAAACTCCAAAATCATATTTAAATGCATATTCTTGTTTGAGAAAGCAATACTATCATAAAGTATCAATTCTTCCAAAATTAATAAATTTAAATCTATAAATATCTATAGAGATTTTTTACTTGGATAAAATTATCGTAATGGTTGTAAAGAATAGTATAATGCTTGAAAATGGGCCAAAAGGTTAATATCTATAGTATGATAAGAGCTCTTAAAAATTAAGTAAAGGATGACTCATTTTTAAAAAATGGACAAAAGGGTATGGAAAGGAAGTGTAAAATGGCCAAGAAAGAAAAGAGAAGATGCTTAAAACACCAGCCATCAAGGAAATGCAAATTAAACTAAAAATTTAATAATGCGTTTTTCTCATTTGACAACGAAAATTAAAAAGGTATTAAAAACTAAAAAGGTATTAAAAATTAAAAACATTGATTGCTGGAGAAGATTCAGGAAAGAGGTACTATCATACAGCTCTGGTGCGAATGTGATTTCTTTTTAAAAAATATAATCTATGAACATCTATTATAAGGAAAATATAGCTTCTCTTTGAGTAGCAGTCTCACTTCTGGAGGTCTATCCCACTGATGTTATGAGTGTGTAAAGGTATACATACAGGGGAGTGTTTACAGCAGCACTGTTTACAAAGGCCAAGGCTTGGAATTAGTGTGAATATTCAGGAGTAGGGGAATAACTGAAAGAATTGTGACACATTCATCCCATATGACACATACATAGTATGTCTAGCTTCTTCAAAAAAGGAATTAGAGCCTTAGCAATGGACCTGGAGGAATTTTCCAGAGATATTTTAAATAAATAAGGCAAACTCAAGACAGCATATACACCATAATTCCAATTTTGTGAAGCAAACAGTGCCAAAGTCCTTATATGTATGAAATTTTTTTTAAAAAAGGTAAAAACCCATCATCATTTTTCAAGTAAACAAGTGAAAGAAAAAAAACCCAGATTCTCTGATAATAGTCAGAGGTGTTTATCTGCACTTAATTTATTTCGGCTCAGTAACTGGACAGATAACGAAGCAGTGTAAGTCAGAGTGCGTTTGCAGGGTACATGCTTGAACTGATCGTCTTTAATTCATTTTGCAAGTGCCTTATATTTCCTTGGTCTTTTCTAATACCTGGAATGATAATCCTGACAGGTTTACTAAAAGCATACTTTTTATCCCAGCCACTTCCTCCTCCCCATCCCCAATGTTAAAATTAGAAGCCCTTTTTAATGGGAAAAAAAAAAAAAAAAAGCAAATTCAAAAGGAAGCTATATTTTCACCATAAATAGGAAATTAGATATAGTTAAAATAAATTGAAGGTATTAGAAAAATAAAATCAAAATGAAGTTATTAAATTCCAGCTGCTATTGCCAGCACATGGCTTAGACCTAAGGGCTGCTTAATCTGTTTTAAAGGAAGATTTAAGCCATTAGAGAGACGTTAAAGGCCCAGCAGCACCAAACCCAGCTCTCTCCTACAGTAAGATTGAAAGATAACTGCAAAGGAAAGAATTCTTTCAGGGCCTGCTCCCATGTCATTTGGTACCTAAAATCCCTGGTGTCAGATTGGGCGAATGCTGATTTATCTCATCTTTTCCAAATGGAAAACCAACCTCCCCACCACTGGAAATAAGAGTGCCTCATGCAAGGTTCACACATCTGGATGGTAGCATGTCCTTTCTGCTACATCATACTGGCTCTCCCTGAAGAGGGAGGCAGAATTCCCTCTAGATGTTTTAAAGAAGAAACAAAATCCAGAGATGACATTCAGTTCTATTCTTTGCTGGTCTTGAAAAAATAACTTCTTCCTCCTTTCCTTTTAGTCACTTAGAAAAATAATCTCATTTATATAAAAATTAAAATAGATGTTCAAGGGGTAGCATGCGATATATAAAGGTCCTTGGAGGAGAAAAATGTTCATCGAGAAACCATTTAAAGTGCTTTGTCTTGTTTCTCAGGGCGGGTAAGGAATTTAAGAATAGAACTCACGGAAGCAAGGGTTCCAAATGGAAGAGAGCGGTGGTGGGTAATTATAATGGGATGGCTAATTACAGTTTTCCAGGAAGTGCCTAAATTACAGGGCAAAATGTCATTTCCATGTTGCTTCCTCCTGAGAAAAATAATACAGGCCAGAAAAGTCAAAGCCTGGCTGGCAGGCATTTGAAATCTAGGCACATCTCATCCAAGGCAAGGCGGCTTTGTTTCAGGATCTCATGACTGCCTCCTTCCTCCTTCAGCCCTTTGTCACCTGGCGTGAGGAGTGGCAGTCAGTGACTTCCTGGCCTTCCCTGACCACTCTCTTAGTGAAGGTGGCACTGTTCACCCATCTCCTCCCTGCCTTTTCTCCAGCTCCAAAGAGATGAAATGGTGAAAAAGTCAACATTGATGAGGTCATGGAGAATGGGCAGCTGGGAAAGAGCAGCTTTTCTTTCCCCTCTCCTCTGTACAAAGGCAACTTTCATTCCTTTGGAAAAATCCATCACGGGCCCTCGTGAAGAAACGGTCTTCCCCAGTACTCCTGTTTACTTAGCTCTCGCCTGGGAGGCCAGGACTGGCTGACACAAATGCCACCCTTTTTAAGACACACTGACCTCAAATTGGCAGAGTGGAGAAATAAGAGTTTGTGTGAGAGGCTCCCACAGGGAAGGTCCGTGGAATTTTCCTGCAGCCATTTTGACTGCAACGGCAGCCGCTTCACACACAGTTGTTTTGATGCGGGAACATTTTGACTCAGCCTAAAACCCAACCATTAAGCTTCAGGCTTAGGAAAACTAAGGCCAAGTACACGGATATTCCTATGCTATTCCTGACCCTCACCCCCGTGGGTGGGGTGACGGTCAAGAATGGAGTAAGAGTTTTATAGGAGTCTGTTCTGTGCCTTTTTTAAAAAGTGTTTTACACTTTGACATAATCCGTCAAAGTGTCAACATGGCGCCAATGGAGCCGTCACATCGAAAAATCCGGCTTCTCCTCCAACCCTACTCTAACCCTCCCATATGGCACCCACTCCCCACATTGCCTCCTTTGCTGGTTCTTGTCCCAGGGGGAGGCACCACTTCTGAATCTCCAACAGGAACAGCTGCTTGGTACATGCTTATTTGACTAAGAGAATAAAATATGCTTGTATTCAGTTGGGACTTGGCCACATCTCTGAAAAGAAAAAACGATAAAAGAAATAAGATCTCTAGATAAGTGGTTTCCTCAAACTCTCTGGCTACACTCTATTTTAGAAAAAAAGCATTTTATATTGCAACCCAGGTAGTATAATCTCTCTTACACACATACACCCACACCCTATTCGAAAGTTTAATGAAATTTACATTCACCGTGTGAAATGAATTTTATCTTCTATGTTATTTTGTTCTCTTGTTTTATTTTTTTTTAAATGCTTGAACATTCTGCATTTAGTTGATTCGATGGACACCTAATGGATGGTGATCCACAATATAATAACACCACTCTTGACACTTGCTGGACTCATCCCCGACAGTGCTCAAAAGGCCACAGCCTCCTGTGGCACTGCTCACCACTCACTCCCCTCCCTGAAGGTACATCAAAAGAATCAGCACCGTGTGCTTCTGAGCCTTGGCCCGTGCTGGCTCCCAGTCCCTGGCAGCTCCTTCACCTACACATGTGGCACTTAGCTAACTTCATGGGATAGGTGGGTAGACTGAGACTTTTGTGCTAATATCGATAGAGCTCAGGCCTGGATGCCAGTCAGGGTGCAGTTGGGAAAAGGGAAACCACACTTGGTATTTCAACAGAGGGAAATTAATATAGGGAGAACTGCTAACCCAGCTGTTGGAGGACTGACTGAACAAAAAGGCAACATGAGGTAATTTAAAGGTAATGTCAAGTGGACAGTGGTTCCTAAGCAGGAGCCTACTAGTAGCGGTTATGCTGGCTTATCACACACCTGCAGATTTTCCTGGTAAAGGGACAATGAGCCTCAATGGCTTTAGACAGTTAATTACTCATAGCAACAGCAGGTATCATGAGCTTCATGTTTGCATCATTTTCCCTTGTCTCTCACAGAGGCGACGCAGAGGTGGACCTACCTGGATTCTAAACACACAGTGGATCTGCATCGGCTGAGAAAACTGGGCTCAGGAAATCCCCAAACTTATAAGGAGGCTGCTAGCAAACATGCTGGGTTGGTCTGCCAGGGCTGCTGACAACCCCACAGACTGCATGGCTTAGGAAGAATATTAAAAACAAAACAAAACATAAAAACTAAAATTAAATTTAAAAAAGAATATTAAAAGCAAATTTATTTTTTCACAGTTCTGGAGGTTAGAATTCTAAGATCAAGGTGCCGGCAAAGATAGATGGCTGTCTTTTCGCTGTGTCTTCACATGGTCTTCACTCAGGGTGTCTGTGTCTCAGTCTCTTTTTTTATAAGCACAGCAGTCGCATTGGATTATGGCCTACCCTAGTCATCTCATTTAAAATACCTCTTTAAAAACCCTATCTCCAAATAATGTAAGGAGGAGGCAAGAGAATTAAAATGTTAATGAAGCCACAATCGGAGACTGCAATATGCTTATCAGCCCTGCAGCCAGGCCAGGAGGACACCTTCAGAGCAAAGGAAGATTTCTGCTGGATTGCTAACCACCATTCCTCACACCTGTGAAGGGGAAACAGGAACCAAGAGTCATTCCCTATGGCTAAAGCCATGGGGAGCCTAAAGATTAAAGGCTGGGGACTGCCAATGGGCCTTTCACTCTACATATTCTTAATCTTTTCATGTGACATACTCTCTCCCTTCCTCACTATACATCCATAGCAAAGGATATGAGAACTAAAGAACGACATATAAACTGAATTCCCAGAACACTCAGGATCCCTGTCAGTGCCTTCTCTCTGTCTCTCTCACTGTCCGTCTCACTCTCTGCCTCTGAGAGAAGACCACACTCTGTCTGTGGAGTGTTACCCCTCTTCTAATAAACTTTCCTTTTGACTCTAATTTTGGCGCATGTGTTGAATTCTTTCTACAGTCTCCACCAAAGGACTCTCCTCTCGGTATAGGGCTTGTCTCCCCGCCCACTCGGGGAAAGTTGCCCTGTCTTGCTCCACAAACACAGTCATATCCTGAGGTGCTGGGGGTTAGGACTTAAACATATGAATTTTGGAAGGACTCAAGTCAGCCCATAACACCTGCCCAAACTTTGCCCCAGAGGAAGCCACTATCTCTATTATCCTGGTCAGAGGGAGATACTATCTGTAGCTTCCTGTTTGTTATGCAAACCTCTTTGCAAAGATAGTCCTTCATGAACAACAGTCCCAAGTGTAGAAATGCAGGGAGAATTTGCTTTCAATAGTTAGTAAGTGGAGAGCAACTACCACCCCTTGGGCTGGGGAACAAAGAGAAGTAGAAGTTATTAGAACCTCAGTGTTCAGATGTGGGGCCCATGCAGCTGGTATGCAAAGCTCTGAAGAAGGGGCCCACCAGGGGTCTTCCCAGACTTCTGATGGAGGCGGCAATGAGGCTAGTTCTAGGAGAAAGAAAGTGGGGGCTAGACCCCAAGGCTGCTGCATGGGCGAAGGGCCATTTCTGAGACGGCAAAGAGGAAGGAGCAAGTCTGTCTCTATCTAGCACCTCTTATTAGTGGAATCTAACTGGGGGACTACGTTAGATAAGGGAAGATAAGAGTTTGCAGAGCCCCAAGCCTATCATCACAGAGCAGAATATGGAAAGATAGATTCAGGGGCAAGAGATAACCATTTAGTGACCAACACAGTCTCCCTCTTTGGCTACTGAACTTTGACACACACCCTTCTATAGATACGTCTACTCCCATACAACAATCGCAACTCTATGCTTCTCTACAAGATGTAACTATCCTTCATAAAAACAAAGATGCTTTCATCCTCCATCAAAACGAGGAGACAAAATGCTCCACCATTATTATCCGTGGGTACCAGCCATAGTGCCTATCACTGGGTGGTATTACTTATTTCTCTAATTCAGTCTTCGTCCCATCTGATTATTTTCTAACATAAAACCAAATTTTACAGGTAACTACCTACAGCAATCTTTAAATAAAATAAAAATGGAACAAAGAATAGAGGTAATGTAGAGGAGGCAAGATAACGAAAATGTTATATCAAGCTACATTCAGAGACTGCAATATGCTGATCAGCCCTGAAGCCAGATCACAAGGACACCTGCAGAACAAAGGAAGATTTCTGCTGGGATTGCTAATAGACCATTTTCCTACACCCTGAAGGGAAAACAGGAAAAACAGAGCACATTACACAAAATAAAATCATTTATTCCCTATGGCTAAAACCGTGGGGAAGCTATGGATCAAGGCCTGGGAACTGCCAGCAGGCCTTTCACACTACATAGTCTTACCTTTTCATGCTACATACTCTTATCCTTTCTCACTGTATGCCCATATCAGCCTTCCTCACTGTATGTAGATATTGAAGGAAAATGGGTAAACAAAGTCCTTAAACTATAACTCACAGAAACCAAAGAATGACTTATAAATGGTATCCCCTGAAACTTGGGGCTTTTTTCACTTGTCTCGGCTTTTTGTCTTTGCTTTCGCTAGCCTTTGCTTTTCCCCTTCTTTAATAAACTTTCCCTTTGACTCTAACTTTGGCATATGTTTGAAATCTCTTACACTCTCTGCCAAGGACCCTCTTCTCTCTCAGTGCAGGGCTTGGTGTCCCCCAGCTTGGGGGAATTTGCCCTGTCCTACATCAGAGGGATACACACACACTCACCAGTGTAGCTGCTGGGGGTCATCATTTCTGTAGCTGGTCGTGAGGCTATAGTTGAAATCTATGACTTCTTTATTCTCTGACCCATTCCATGTTCTCGGACGACTGCAGTTCTTGTCCTAGTGGGCTGCCCCAAACTTTCACAATGGGGTGGTCTGAGTCCTCAAGAGTTCTGCTTTTCTTTGGTTGATGAAATTTTCTATTGTTTTTACTATTGGACACAGATATGCTAAGAGACACCCTAGAACATCCTCTAGAGTCCAAGTATATCTTCCTTATCACCATTGTGTAGCAATAACTCAATTCTTTGATAGTCAGGATCAATCATCCCAGCCTATAGAGAACTCCTTTTTCTACCTGCTGGCTCAGTGGCACAAGGATCCCCCAATGGCTAGTCCCATCTTCCTGTTCAATGGAATCAGTGTTTGTGTCCTCTGGAGACTAAAACCTCCAAACCAATAGACCTCTAATTTGTTGGTATGGGGAACAAAATTTCCTAGAGTGGGTTATTAGCTATTATAGTGAGAGAAGTCACTCCCACTTCTGTCCCTTTGTTCCCAGACCCACGTATCCTGGTCATAGGAGAGACAGCATCATATATTGTATGCCGAGACAAAGCCTATGCTGCATCCTATCATTTAGGATGTTGTCTCCCACCTGGGACTGTAACTGGGTCTTCAGCAGGCCCTTCCACTGTTTCCATCAGCCTGCTGCTTCTGGGCGATGGGACATGCGGTAAGACCGGTGAAATCCATGGGCACAAGCCCTTGCTGTGTTCCTTTTTCTGTGAAATGAGTTTTAGCTATATCTGGGTTCTTAAGAGGTTAAAATAGAAAGACTAGAGGGAGGAATGGGAACTGTGAGACCGTACGTCATTCCTACATGAACATTTCTACACCCTTTGAGCCAACCATCAAGGTCCTTTCCTCTTCACACAGACCCTCCTTTTTAGCACTGGCCACTTTCTCTGCATAACCTCCACTCTCAGGTCAGCTTTCTCCTGTGTCCCTGCCACTGCCTTTGGGAAGCCCCTGTCCTCCACACTGGCACACCTGAGGCTCTGCTTCCTCTTTCCAGCCACTGAACCTCTTTGCGCCAAGCTTCATAGTCCTGACCTGACCTGTCTTCAGGGTCCAGTTCCTGGAGGGCTTGGGACTGCCATTTGGATCTGGGTTACTCTTGGGTATTTCATCATCTGGTTACCTCAAGAAAGCCAGTTGTTCTGGGGCAGGGAGGCAGGTACAGAGCTGGCAGTGTGCTAACTGTGATGTGGGGCACTACACCTGGCTCTGTCCTGTTGAAAATAAGGTGCATTTCCTGGCTAGGGGTCTGCCCTTTGCAGGATGCCTTGTGTGGTCTGATGGAAGATGGATGTCCAGAAACCAGGCTCAGAGGGGCATCTGTCCTCCAGTGAGGGAGTTGGATGTCAGGTTACAGTCCACGACAGATGGCATTGGGTCAGGACCACCAGTTCACAGTTTAGGTCACCTAATCCTTACTCTCTCGTTAAAATTAAAGCTCATTAAGGGGGTCGAGTGGAGGAGGGGTGAAGCAATGTAGGGTGCTGTCCAAGGCTTTGCCCGTGAAGGTGGGGTGAGGGGTGTGGTGCTTGCGCTGAGTACTCTCACGGAGACAACTTCTTCACACTGCGTGGGCAGCTGTTGCCAAGGGCACTGGACATCAGGGACGCTGCTAGGAAGACACTTTCCTTCTGAGGATACTGACCCACTAGGGAAATAGAGCCAGCAAGCTCTTTTTTACTTTTCTACATGCAGAAATTTAAACAATGTGGGATGAAAGAAAAATGTAGAACCAACTCATTTCTGAACTAGAGAGCAAAGGTTATCAAGTCTTTTTTTAATAAACCAAAAGAATATACTTGGCTCTGTATGGATGAATGGATTAAAAAAGTGTGGAATATACATACATGTCAATCAAGCAAAAAAGGAGAGAGCGACAGAAAAAGGGAAAGTAAGGAAAGAGCTACCTGCCGGGACATGGAGAGGGCCTGAGAGAGGAGAAGAGGTCACCCTTCACCCAGAGACCCTTGGCTAGGCCTTACCTCCCTTGTCTGTGGCCTCTTCCTTCCTGCTCTGATTCCTACTGGTCCTCACCTCATCATTCATTTTTGCTCTCACTGTGGTCTCACTATGGACCCTGATTTTTTTTACAACCACTTTATTTAGGTATGCTTGGCTCACTGTGGTCTCACTATGGACCCTGATTTTTTTTTACAACCACTTTATTTAGGTATGATTGGCATGTATGTATATTCCACACTTTTTAATCCATTCATCCATAAATAGATATTTAGGTTGTTTCCATACCTTGGCTATCGTGAATCTCAGCCCCTGATCTGGCCTACTCAAGCCCATTGTGCCCCTATGTGACAAAGGTCCTGATGAGCTGATTCGTGGACCAGAATACTTCTGCTACTACATGCGGACCAAGGGGGAAGATAGAATTTGGTGCCCAACTCCCTTGGATAAGGTCATCGTATTAGCACCTCAGAAATGGAGGGTTTTTAGCCATCACCTAGTTGAAGCCTTCATTTCACAAGTGAGAAGGCTGAGGCTCGGAGGCTCAGACACTCCCCCAGGTGTTCAGGTTCTCCTGGCATGCTCTTGCCCACTGCTTTAGAGCTTCTCCCAGCTCAATCTGGGCTGGCTACGCCTCTAACATTCTGCCCTGTCTGGGGCAATATTACCCCTACCTTTGCTCTCTCTTTGTGATGAAGGATGGCAGAAAGTCCTAGATTTGAATCTGAGCTCTGACTGTTACTGGCTGAGTGACCTTGAGCATTACTTTACTTCTCTGAGACTGAACCTCCTTGCTCTAAGAATGAGGATCTGTCTTTGTAATGGTGTGGTATGGATTAGGTGATGTAATGTTTTGGCATAAGACAGTGATGGCCTAACAGAAAGAAATTAGAAGACCTAGTTTCCAGACTTGCTCGTTGTCTGAACTTGGGCAAATTTGTAGCCTCCCTGACCTCAACATACTGATCTGTAAAATGGGGATAATAATCTCTCTCAAAAACTGTTGTTATGATGATGATTTTATTCATCCATTCATTGAACAAACATTTATTAAACTATAGACAACTATGTGCCAGGCTCCATTCTAAATGCTAGGAAAGCATCGGTGGATAGGAACTACAGGATCTGTTACCATGCAATTTATATTTTATTGGAGGAGATGGTTAATAAGTAAACAAATAGATGCATATGTAATCTAATATTCAGAAATGAAAAGGGCTATGAAGAATGAGAGAGAGAGAAAGAGAGAGAGATCAACTGATTATGGGAAAACACTTGATAAATTACAGAGCACCAAATAATTGCCTGGCACTTAGTAGGTGCTCAATAAATTACAATTTTCTTCTCTTCTTGTCCACATTTCTTACTTCCACCTTCCTTAGGCAATTCCATGCCCACTGTTATGCTCAGGATGTCCACAATCTAGTCCCTTTGAGCAGCCTCGCCATTTATCTGGGCCATCTGCCCAGCCGTGCTGTGTTTGTTCTCACGCTCCACCTCTTGCAGACCCTGAGCCAGGCACTGAGCCCTCAGCGATAGTAGGGTATCAACAACAGTAGGAAGTTTGGTAAATGGAAGAGAGAAGGCATGGGAACAGATGCATGTGATGCAGCTGTGGGCATTCCCCTTGTTCCCAGGGCAGCTGCTCTCTTGCTGGGGCCTTGTCCTTTTAGGACTGAGAGCTGCTCCTGGACAGAGCTTCCAATTTAGAAATTAAGAGATTCTCTGAAAATACCACACTGATTATCAAGGGTCAAGCTTCTCTCCCAAATTTATTTGTAAGAATGAAGTTTAACATCATTAATTAATTTTATCCACCAAAAGGTATAAAAAGGAATTCCAAAATATAAAGCAAAGACAAGGAAAAAAGAAAAAAAAGTTTTAAATAAAAAAACAAAAATAAAAAATTAAGAAAATCATATTTTTTCACTTGTAAGTATGTACTCTGTCCTATTGTACTCTTCTCTTAATTATGAATAGCTCCAGGTATGAGTTGCTTGTCTAGCCTGTTAAGAGTTCAAGGTTGGGAATATCCTTGATTAGTTCCACTTGGGGGTTTCAAGGGACAGTTTACCTTTTCTGGGAGAGCAGAGTCTAAAACAATCTTCCTTCTAGAATCCCCATCCCGAGTCCCCACTCAGGGGCAGGCACCTATAACTCATCTCTGAGCAAGCCTGGGTGCCGGCATTGGAACCTGCATAGCCTTGAGGAGAGGCCCTACCCTGAGGGAATTTGCAGGGAGACATTGGAACTAAAAGTCCTACTTTTGGTCCAGTTCAGCCTTTTACCACCAGTATGACCCCGGCCTGAGTCTACCCATTTGGGTACTTGCATAGATCAGCATTCCCTCAAATGTTATCCACATATAACAGTCCTATGAGATGCACTAGGGACCACAGTTACTTTGGACATCAAGCTTTCAAGCTGCTGACACCTCTAGGAGCATCCTGGGAAGGTCTGAGGGTGAAAGGTCAGTTGCGCTGCATTGCATCCGGCCTGGGCTGCCTACCCTATCTGGAACACAGAGCTCTTCACTGCTGGGTGCTTGCAGGCAGCTTTCTGGGAAAAGCCAGCTGTGGGTTTCCAAAGGCCTTTCCCAATCAGAGAAGTCTGGGGTATGAGAACACCATCCTGAGGATGTGAGGGTCTGAGCACCCTCTCTGACCTGTGGCTTGTGGTCAAGTCTCGCCTCTGCTGAGCTGCTCCAGCTGCAGTAGGGCCTGACTTCTTCGCAGGCTGGTGGTTAAGTGGGCAGACCTGTCTGGATACACAGCCACTGCCAATCCAGCCACAGCCATGATGAGCAAGCAGGCGTTTCACTGCCTGCCGCCTCAGACAGGGTGTCTCATTCTGGCCTTTCTCATACCCTCTCCTGGTTTTTCCAAGATTCCCTGGGGCCAGTGAAACTCACTGTGAGACTATACTATGGAGGGGCAGGTCTGCTTTGCCTGGTGGGGTTCCCTGTCCCGGTCACCAGCAGGGACCGCTTCCTTGGCTTCTAGATGTGGAAGAGGGGGCATGACTGTTAGAGCAGGCAGTCTTTGGTTCCCTTCCCTCTCTTTCTGGCCCCTCTCCTGTCTATAGTTGCCTCCTTTTAGAAAGAGGTGACAAATTAACCATACTTGGTGAAGAAGAGAAAGGACAATACACAGAGCTCCCGGTGACTGAGACAGTGGTAGTGAAGGTCGAGGGAGATGCTGACCTCAGCCTCGGCATGTGCAGTGTCAGTGCCTGGGAGCCCAGCTGGCACAGCCAGCGGGAGACAGCGGGAAGTCTGGCTGGATTGTAGATTGAGTCATCTCAGGATGGTGGAGTCCAGGGTAGTCACCCTCATGAGTGGTGAGCACCTTGAGGGAAGACAACATCACTGACGTGTCTGGAAAGTGAGTCAGGTACCCAGAGAACAGAGGTCTCTGCATTCCTGAGAATGGCTTCCTTTTACCGCCCTGTTCTGATGTTTTCTCCCCTGAATGACCTCAAAGGAATGACAACTTTGCAATTAATGTTTCCATAGCAAAATAAGCTAGTGAGCATCAGAGCTCCAAAGGGTGGAACTGTGGGGTTTCAGAGGCTGAGATCTCTTCTCTTCTTCCCTTCTGCTCTCCCAGCCTCCCTTCCTTCCTTCTGTCATGTCTCTATTCATCTTTCAAATATATATTAACCAACTACTATGTTTCGGGCAGAGTAGCCTGGAGAACGGTGATGAATGAGACACAGATGGTCCCTGCTCTCACACATCCTGTAGTCTAGGGCAGGAAAAGACACTAAATGAACCTAGTCCTGTAGGCTCTGAATTCATTTAACAGAAGTCTTGGTAGGACCTGGAGTGCCAAGGAGGACTTTCTTGAGGACAGTACACATAGGGCAAGACAGAAAGGATGGGAAGTTCACCAGGGAAGAGTATTCCAAGTAGAGGGGACAGAGGAAGTGTAGAGCTTGATGACTTTGAGAAACTGTGGTCAGTGTGGCTTGAGAGAAGGGAGCAAAGAGGATGTGCAGGATTCAGGTCAGGCAGGGCCTGGGAGGCTGCCCCGAGGACCCCAGGCTTCATCTTTAGTAGAGTTCTTAGGCAGGAGAGAAGGGAGAACTGGGGCCCCCAACTGGCCTTGCAGAGAAGTTGTGAGATTCTGTTCTCAGAGTTTCTGATCCCCCATCCTCAGTCACACTCACCTGAGGGTGAGAGCACATGAGTCACGGAGAAGCTCAGGACCAGATGTCCTGCTGTAGGAGGCTGGCTTCCAGGTGTCATCCTGCCCAGACAAGCTGTGGGTGGCTGTGGGCAGGTGCTTCAGTTCCCCTTACTGTAAAATGGGTGCATTAAGCCTTGGATCGGCATGCTGAGTTTCTAAGGATGAACAATAGCAGTGGCTGGAGGGGAGCCTTCCATTCTGCTACCAGACAGACCCAGGTGGAGGCTGCTGACTGCCCCCCTTCAGGTCTGCAAACCCTGGAGTTATAGAAATATAGCAGACTCTTCCTCATGAGATAGCAGCTTACTCAAGGGATGGGAAAAATCCCACAGAAATAATCAATTAGTTCACAGATACTTTGATGTAATTGAAGGAGTCCAGGCTTTGGAGCCAGAAAGACTTAGACTCGCATTCTGGATCTGCCACTAGCTGTGTGGCCTTGGGCAAATTAGTTAACCTCACTGAGCTTCAAGTCATCATCTGTAACTAGGGGGTAATTGCAATAAGCTACCTTTATCCAGTTGTTTAAAGGATTGTAGATGACATCTGTAGGGTGTTTAGCACTGTGGAGAGCAAGAATAGCCCTTGGGCATTTGGTAGAAGTAGGAAAATGTTCAAGCTATCTAAGAGTGGTGGCTGTTCACCGGCACTCTGAAAAAGAAGCCCCATCTGCCATCAATGGCCCACACTATTCCTTTGTCAGTCAACTCTCACTGATAGTAAGTCCTGCATCAAGTCTCTCTGCATGGCAGTTGAGCCTGTCTCCCTGGATCTGCCTTAAATGAGCCTAGCAGCCTCACTGGCACCATGACCAGTGAGGTGCCTAGACCCCTGGCCTCCTATAGCAGCGGTCCCTAACCTTTACGGCACCAGGGACCAGTGCTCCTATGAGAATCTAAAGCCTGATGATCCAAGGTGGAGCTGAGGCAGTGATGCTAGCACTGGGAGCAGCTGCAAATACAAGATGAAGCTTCGCTAGCTTGCCCACTGCTCACCTCCTGCTGTGCAGCCCGGTTCCTAATGGGCCAGCCACCGACCAAGAGTTTGGGACTCCTGACCTGCAGGACCTCTCCCCCAGTTCCCACTAAAGAGCTCAAAGAAGATATGGAACACTGGTCCTGCTAAAATTTTTTTTGCTGCCTAGATTAAATCATGTCACATGCAGACACAGAATCCGCTTTTCCTATGAACTGTCCTTGGGCCATGCACCAAGACCTGTCACTGTAGGCACTAAACATTCCCAAGACCAGGCAGGAGAAACCCATCCTGAGGTGAGGAAGGGGTCAGGATGAGGGGTTTCTAGGGCTATGAACACACACACACACACACACACACACACACACACACGAACGTGGACACACATGAAAACACATGATTATGTAACACATGCAAACTTAGCAATCCCCAAGTTAATAATGTATCATGATACCCTTGAGTACATGACAACATTATTTAACTTTTCATACCTTAGGTCTCCTATTTGTGAACAGGGATATTAAAGTAGTAACATTGTTAGGATTACACATCAGGTACCTGGATACTGCTTGGCCCAGGGGGCACTCAGTTTTTGTTAGTTATGATGTATTACAGCTAGAAAGCCTCGTAGGACACAGACAGATGAGAGAACACCGGGAGCAGCAGGACCAGATGACAGACACACACACCCCGAGTCTGATCACAGATGCAACATGCAGGTGCCCAATCCAAGAGAAGCCCCGCCCAGCATGGTGGCAGTGTGGTAGAGCCACATGGTTTGGCCTTGATGGAATTAGGCCTGGTCTGTTTCAGCTGGACAGTTACAGCAGAGAAACTGAAATTGCTCTGCAAATTAAAACAAGCAGAATTTTGAGACGGAACATGGAGGAAGGCCAGGGAGAGGGGAAGGGTATGAGGAGAGTCAGAAAACTGGCCCCGAGAAGTCCTTTTTAAATTTAAGAGATGGTCTCTTTTAAGCTGTCTAATGGCTGGGCCTGCATCATAGCGCCCCCTCCCGCCACCCCATCCCTGACTCTTCAGTGGACAGAGTATTGCTAGCAGACCTGACATGACAGATGCTTGGAGGTGATCAAAGAAAGGGGGCTGGGTTCCACATTTGAGTTCATGCACCCCTAGCCACACTCAGGGGCAAGAGACAGGAAATGTGGAATTCAGTGGAAACAGGAAGTGAGAACAAGCTGACCAGGAAAAAGGGAAGAGACCTGAGGCCATACAGGATATCACATAAGATAGGGATCGGGACCTTTACAATGGCTGGAGGGTGAGGGGCCGTCCAGGTGGCCAACTAACTTTTGGATTATAAACAGAGCAGAAATAGGAGCAGGTAAGTCCAATTCTCTCCAAAACAATATCCCCACCTGGTAAGGGAGGCTGGAGGGAAGGGTGTGGGAACTGTGTGGGTTTAGTAAGAGAAGGCTCTGTGAAACATGAGTGTGGGGCAGTGGAAAAGCTGCCTCGTGGTCACCTTGAAAACTGGGCAGGTAATATCTTGAGGGAGGTCCTCCAGGAACTTTCTCTGCAATTCATCAGATTTCCTGTGATCTCACACTGATTATAGTTAAGAGGAGACTGTGAGTGGCCCTCGGATAATTAGTTCCTATCAACTTTCTTTCAAGGATGAAGCCACCCCATAGCTCTGTGATTAATGCACATTGACTCTGGATGTCAAGCGAGATTAAAGGAGGGGATCAGGTGCTTCTGAAGAAAAGGTGGCCATCTGGATGGTGCAGGTGCAAGGTGGCTGGGCTGGAAGGTGGCAGATGGTTTGATTCTTTGAAGATAAATTAGGGAACACAGAAGATGACAGATGGGCAGATGTTGGGTCATTGTGAAAGGGGTTTGCCCAGGTGAAACAAAGACTTTTTTTTCTATTTAAAGTTGGGCTAAGCACAAGGATTTCATCACTATTTATTAAACCGCCTTTCAAACTTTGCCCACAAACGCCATAGGAATCTCTTTATGGCAGATTAGTTTGAGAAATAATTCAAGCAATAAAAGAAGAGAAAGGAGGGGCCAGGCAGACCCAACATCCCTTACCTATAATCCCAAAAGGTAAAATAACTGAAAACTGCACATTTTTTAAAAACCCATTTGGCAGCACAACCTGACCTGAATTGACTTGAAGCTCTTTGTCACCCTTATCCCCTGAAGTGTGAAAGTTGGTGCAGAAATATTGATACATTTGACTACTGAGTACTACCCCAGACCCCACTGGGGTTTTACAGGCAATATGCACTATATCAACTTTCTGAAATCCATAAAGTTTTGGATTCTGAAACACATTTGGCCCCCGGGGGTTGTGGACTGGGTCCCACTCTCCTCCAGGGAGAGCTGAGAATGAATGCTCAGCAGCCAGCCTAGCAGTGGGTCTCAGCATGGGATGCACGGGTGTAAGAGAATGGGAGAGACTCCAGGGAAAAGTTGCAGTTCTTTGCATGAGCACACCTGGGGAGGGGGAAGTGGAGGGGTACATGCACAGGCCGATTCCACCAGACTAGGGGTGTACAATTAACAATGAAAGAGAGAAACCCTTAGGAAAGCTATCCGCCTGGAAGAAATAATAATTCGCTTTGAAACTGTGCTAATAATTAAAATATTTTTGATGACGATTAAAAAAATACCCATTCAATGAGGTCTACCGCAAAGCCACTCCCATACCTTTTAAAACATGTTTCAGAAATCTGGGGTGTGATTTCACTGTCCCTTAACTCACCTTTCTTGTCTCCATCAGGTGGGTCTGCAATCCCGTAGCTCCCCAATGTCTTCTCCTCAGGCGGGCCAGTGTGGAGGAAGGCTGAGGTGGGAGGGCACCGAGCCAGAGCCAGAAGAATCTCCATAAATAAATTCGCCTCCCTTATTCTAATCATCGAGGTGCTCCTGAGCTTTCCCCAAACAGCCGCAGTAGCAGCTCAGCTTCGGAAGTACTGGTGTCACTCACGAGGCAGCATCAGGTAGGAAAAGGGGCCAGCTGCAAAGCAGGGGCCGCGTCAGAGGGGCCTGTTTGCTGGGAGCTTCAGAGCAGCCTAATAAGAAAGACTAAATAAGCAAACAAACACATGCTCACAGAGTTCTCATAATAAGGGAGGAAATGTTTCTTGCATGATTTTTAAAAAACAGCTTAACACAAAAACAATTAGCTTGTGTGGGGCTTATGCAGAGAGCACTGAATGATTTGCATCTTTAACAATGGTTTTGTCAGATACAGAGGTAAACTTTTAATGATGCTTTCCGTTGATGTTACCAACAACAGAAGACCTTAAATGAGGTGCCAGACCAGTGGTTCTGTGGGAACCACCTTGCACGTCCATGATCAGAACTCTCTATTTCAAAGGCTGCAGGAGCAGGCTACGCTAGGGTCTTCCATGTAGGGCACATGCAAAGATGCTGACAGTTCAACACTTAATAGGTCGAAGAGGATAAGGCTCTGGGTGGGGAAGCTGGAATTCTTTTCACAGATATGAAGGACTTCCAAAGGAGAAGGAGTCGGGGAACCAGGACTGTGGGCAGTTTCTATAGTCGCCTTCGGTCTGACTCCATTGAAGGAAGAATGCTTCCTAATAATGAAATGGGCTGCGGTGGGAAGTAATGAGCAGAGGCTGGCAACCCCTTGACAGACGTGCTGCAGGAGGAATTCATGTATCAGACAGGGGATTAAAATAGAAGTTAGAAAAAAATAGAAAATAAAAAAATAAAACCTAGAGCAATGTATGTTAAAAAAATAAATGAACAAGTTAGGAAAGACAGGGAGAGAGAGTTTTCAAATCCTGGGGAGGAGGGGATAGCAAATTACGATTATCTTTTGGAACCACTGATCTACCTCTCCCCCAAATCTCAGAATGTGTGTAGCTGAAATTAGTGAACAAGCATCACCTCCCTTGAGCTCTATTGGGAAGAAGAGGTTAAGGACCTCTGGGCTGATGCTCTCACCTGGCGTACTTGGAGCAACAAATACCTGGGTAATTGAAATGGAATGTGAGTAGAGAAATACTGAGCAAGAGCTTCCTAAGAGTATTTCAGCTGAGAAAGTCAAGCTGAGCTCACGTTTGACAAAAAACAGACTTTCCAAGTTCTCCCCCGTGCAAGCAGGACCCCCCAAAACTCACCGTGTCCACCTTGCCTGGCCAGAGGCTTCTTCTGGTTTGTAGGCAATGGAATACCAAAGACTATGGTATCGACAAGTATTTAACACCAGGAGAAATGTGGAACTATCTCATTTATGTCTGTCTCCCACTGCCTATCTCCACACCCAGCACTCTCCAATAGAACTTCCCACCATGATGGAAATGTTCTCTGCTGTCCAATATGATAGCCACTAGCCACAGTAGTTATTGATCACTTGCAATGTGGCTGGTGTGAATGAGGAACTGAATTTTAATTTTTTTAAATTTTCATTGATGTAATTTAAATAGTCGCATGTTGCTGAAGTTTACTATATTAGACAGCACAGCACTAGACTATTCTTTGAGCAGAAATTGTATATTTAAAGATCTTTGAATCTCCAGCTGCTTGGGTAATGCCCATAAGCAGATATTTGACAAATAATGAATAAAGCTGAGAATGTTCTGGGATGTTTCTGGAGAAGGCGTGATTGAAATCTGAACGCTAAAGGGCTATTTTTAGTAGATTCATGGAGAAAGCAAATCACTGGAGATTGTTGGCTAGCTTGTCTGCACTTTTGTTCCCTTCAGTGGCCTTAGGAATTTATGCCATTTTAACCCTAGTTTGATAGGTTTTGACAAATGTACACAAATGTGTAACCAGCCCCAAATCAAGATATAGATATATATTTTCATCACCACAAAAAGTCTTCTTGTACCCAGGGTCGTTTTCATTGGTTTAATGCTCTGCTGCCACTGCCTCGAAACTCAGTAATTTTTGAACAAGGGGCCCCACATTTTCATTTTGCACTGGGCCCTGCAAATTATGTAGCTGGTACTGCTAGTCTCCCTTTGCAGTCAATTCCCTCTGACCACCTCAACATCCGGCAATCGCTGATCTGTTTTTGTCACTATAGATTGAATTTATCTTTTTTAGAGTTTCATATAAATGGACTCATAAAGTATGTGCTCCTTTGTGTCTAATTTCTTTTATTCAGAACGATGCCCTTGAGATTCATCCTTTTTTATGGTTAGCAATAGTTTTTATTTTATTGTTGAGTACTATTCTATTGTATGGATATACCACCATGAGTCTATCCATTCATTTGTTGATGGGCATTTAGGTTGCTTATAATATTTGTCTATTATGAATAAAGCTATTATAAACTTTTGTGTACAAGTCTTTGTGTAAACATAGGTTTTCATTATTGGGGACTTTTTCTAAATGTGTTTGTTATTGATTTCTAATTTAGTTCTAAGTGGGCAGAGAACATAATATTTTTTAGACTATTGAGACGTGTTTTATGGCCCAGAATATGGTCTATCTTGGTGAATGTTCCATGTGCACTTGGAAAGAATGCGTGTTTTGCTGTGTTTAGTGGAGTGTTTTATAAATGACAGTGAGATCAAGTTGTTTGATTATTGTTCAAATTTCCTGTATACTTGCTGGTTTTCTCTCTCTTTGTTCTATAAATTGAGAAGAATGTTAAAAAATCCAACCATAATTGTAGATAAAGTCTATTTCTCTTTTCAGTTCTGTTAGTTTTTGTTTCATACATTTTAAAGTTTCGTTGTTAGTGGCATAAACATTTAGGATTGCTATGTCTTCTTCGTGAATGGACCCTTTAATTATTATGAAATATCCATCGTTATCTTCGGTAATATTCTTTAAACTGAAATCCACTTCATCTAATATTAACGTAGCTATGTTAGCTTTCTTATAATCAGTGTTCACATCCTTTTTTTTTTTTTTTTTTTATAAAAGATCTTTTTTAACCTTTACCTGTTCTGTGTCTTTATAATTAAAGTGAGGTTCTTATAGACAGCATATAGTCAGGTCTGTTTTTTTTTTTTAATCCAGTTAATATTTCATCTTTTCTCCACTTTTAGTTTTTAGTTATATGTCTTTGTTTTATTTTTTAATGGTTACAATAGGATTTAAAATGTATATCTTTAACTTATCACAGTCTATACTTAAATAATATTATGCTACTTCAGGTGTAACATAGAACTTCACAATAATATACTTTAAGGTCTTGATTCTTTGTACTATTATTATACATTTTTCTCTGTTGGAAATCCTACAATATATTGTTATTATTTTTTCTCTGAACAGTCAGTTATCTTTTAAATAAATTTTAAAATGAGGAAAAAATCTTCCATATTTACCCACTTACTTGCTATTTCTGGCATGTCTTATTTCTTTATATAGGTCTAAGATTCCATCAGAAACATTTTTCTTCAGCTTGAAAAAATTATATTTATTAAAAATTTATATCTATTTATTAAAAACCTTAATAATATTTTGTAGACTAGGTTTGTAGACAATGAATTCTCTCAGCTATTTTTTGTCTGAAAGTGTCTTTATTTTCAGTTATGAAGGATATTCTCACTTCTTATAGAAGTCTAGGTAGATTTATTTTTCCTTTCTGCAGTTTAAAGATGCCATTCTATTATTTTCTGGCTTGCTTTTTTTTCTGATGATAAATCTATGGTCATTCTCATTTTGTTTCTTTTATGATGCGCATCTTTTATTTTCTGTCTGCCTTTAAGATTTTGTTTTTATCCTTGGTTTTCAGCAACATGTAGTTTTATTTGTATGTACTCTTGCTGGGATTTGTTCAGCTTATTGGATATGAGGTTTGAAAAACTTTATCAAATTAGGAAAAATTTCAAACATTAGTTCACCAAGTATTGTTTTGCTCCCTACCCGCTACACATATGTTCAACCACTTGACATGTTTCCATAGCTCACAGGCTCTGTTAATTAAAAAACATTTTTTTTTTCTCTCCATGTGTCAGTTTTAAGTTTCTATTGTTATGTCTTTTAATTCTCTTGCCTTTTCTTCTTCAGTGTTTAATCTGCTGGTAGTTCTACCCAATACATTTTTCACATCAGATATTGTATTTTTTATACCTAGATTTTTCTATTTGTTTCCCTTTAGAGCTTTCATTTTTTTCTTATGATGTCTATTTATATTAGCATATTTATAATAGCTATTTTAATATATTTGTTTGCTTATTCCAAAATCTCTCTCATTTCTGGGTATGCTTCTATTGACTGATTTGTTTTCCTAGTTATGAGTCACATTTTCCTGCATCGTTTTAGGTCTAGTAATTTTTTATTGGGTGTTAGGCCTTGTCACAGTTGCCTTTTTGAGTGAATGATTTTTGTTTTTCTCTTTAAAGAATATTGAACTTTGCTTTGGTATGCACTTAAGGAACTTAGGATCAGCTCAATTTTTTTTCTTAATATTCACTTTTAAGTATTGTTAAGGCAGGTCTAGACTAGCCTTTACTTTAGGTCTATTTTAGCCCTTACTACTAAGATGTAACCCTTTTACAGTCTCTACTGAGTGTCCCAAGTGTGCAAGGAAATCTCTTTTCTCTGGCTGGATTGCTACTATCTCGTAGCTTGGTGTAAGCTCTGGGGATTTCTCAGCACAGATCGCAGTACTTCTCTGCATAGCCTCTTGTAGATTCGCCCTATGTATTCACAGATTAGTTTTCAGCAGAAGACTCAAGGAGACCCCTACATAGATTCCTAGAACTCCTCTTCACAGTTCTTTCCTCTTTGGTACACTCTGCCCCATAAATCTCATTTGGTTCAGCCTCTCTGAATCCTGATCTCTGTCTGCCTAACTTAGCAAGACCTCAGTGCCATGCTTGTGTTCCTTCTTTTATGCTACTATCTGGAAAACTGGCTCCTGGCAGAAGGCCAGGGCAATTGTAGGACACGCTTTGTTTCCTGACTCTCTTTGGTCATAGTCCTGCACTGATCGTTGTCCAGTATTTGGAAACAGCTGTTTTACATATTTTGTCCAATTTTCTCAATTTTTTTATGGGGAGAGGACAAGTCAGTTATTCTATCATGACTGGAATGTAAAGATGAGTTTTTAAAAAGATTGCATCCCTAACAGTGGTGACCTATGTATTTTTTTCATAGAGCTACATGCAAAGGAATTTTGAAAAACAGAAAGGACTTTGGAGAATCTGAGGTGTGGAGATTTGATAGTGGTAGCAAAGCCCAGGAAAGGGATCTCAGCAGAATATCTGACAGTTCAAGAGAGAAAAATTGCTATTTCTGGTGTGCAGGCTGAGAATAGAATGGATAAAGGACTTGAGTATTTTCTATCTAAACATTCTTTGCTTCTTCTCAAAGCAGAGAACTCAGTATGAGATGGACCAGAGCCTTTTCTTCTATGAACTGGATCTCATATTAGGATCATCAAGAGAGGTTTTACAGATGCTGATGCTCAGACTATACTGAAACAATAAGTCAGTCTCTGGGGTGGACTCAGGCATCTGTAATTTTTAAAGCTCCTTAGGTAATTCCAGCGTGTCACCAAGACTGAAAACCACTGCTTCAAGGTGCTCCACAGTCAGCATGGGGGCTGTAGACCTTTCTTCTTGAGGAGCTATATCAGGTGCTCTCACTGTACTGTAGTGGTATCACTGTATCAGGTGTGTGTCTCAACTACTTACCACTCTCTTTTTTTTTTAACTTTCCCGAGCATCTTCTCACCTGCCCTTGTTCTGCAAGACAGTGAGAGCGAGACGGGCCAGGCAGGATGTGTTGCAGTGAGGAGGAGGGGAGCGTGGATCCAGAAAAGGGCAGGGAGGTGGAGGCAGAGCAGAGGCTGCAGAGGTGGAGAGGGGGATCCTCATTGCCCCATTTCTTCCTTGTGCTCTAAGCCCAAACAAGTCTGGAGCTAGCCAGCTTGTTTGGCGACTGTCCAAGGTCTTCTGCTCATATTGCCTGGCCACAGTTCTGTTTAAGGGTGGTGAAAAGGCTCTGGAAGTCCCTTCTTATTTACCAAGGAAGTATGGGCTTGTCTCTGTGATGGAAAGCACCAGGTGCCAGTGCTCCTGCCCTGAAGCCCAGAGTGACTAGGTCAGTTGCTTTTCCTCTATGTAATTCAGTTTCCCTACCTATAAAATTAAGGGACAAAGCTGCATGGTTTTCCTGGTCCTCCATCTCTGACAATCTGGACATATGCAGGCTGCTTAGTGTCCCTTTGGGACAGCTCCAGAACTTGGTTCTGAGGACCCTTTTCTCCTCAGAGATGTGTGACATCTGCTGGATGTTGGCTCTGACAGCCCCTCCTGGATGTGCCAACTCTGAGGGACGTGTCAGAAATAGACATCTTTGGCGCTGAGAAGTCAGCAGGTGGATTGTTGGATGTGTAATAGAGCATGTAGTGGAATTGAACCTTCGTGTGGACTTTCTTTTTTTTTTCCTTTAAAACTTAGAAAAACGACTATTTTGTCAGGGTCACGTTCCGGGGCAGACTAAATATCTATTTTGAAAGGGATCACTCAGAATTCCCACGGGTGATACAGGAAGGGAAAGACTTGCTCTCTCTGGGATGAGTGTATGCCATGGAGATTCCTGAAGACTGGGTGATACAGGGTAGACAAAGAGATGGAGGATGAAATAAGAGGACCCTGTCCTTGGAGGATGTCTGGAGCTGAGAGAAGCCAGCATAACAAGGGGTTCTGCAGAAGGGCTGAGCTGGGGGTTCTCTGAGAAGATGCTTGGAGTAGCAGTGGAAAGGAATTTCAGGACATGAAATAAGGGGCTGATGGGAAAGCCAGGTCTCCAGGCTGGGCCCCACGGTGGTGTTCTGGTGGGGCTCAGCCCACCTATTAGCAGGAAGATGCTCTCGTAAAGACATTGGGCAGGAGGGGCAGCAGTGCTGGGCCAAGGATGAGTGAAGAGGCTTTTTGGAAGCATGTCTGAGGCCTGGCTCTAGAGGGGCCTGGCTCATGTGGGATGGCACCTGGGGAACCCTAGAAACATCTGGAGAGCAGACCTTCAGAGAGCTCAGATTCCCTGCTTTGGGAGGGTAAGGCCTGGGGACAAGAAGTGATCCTTCCTTTATAACTAGGGGTTATTGAGATCCAGGGTGTGAGGGCTGCTCTTCATTACACTTACCTCATAGCCTACAGAGATACCACATAGAACTGGTTAAAGAGCTGATTATGAGAGCAAAATGCGTAGGATCCAGTGCCTTCAAGCGTGTTTATAGAACTGCTGCTATGATTATCATCATTGCTAAGGATCCATCATGGGCATGTTTTCATGAACCGTGGCCCAATTTACATATATCCTTTTGTTGACTTCTGCTTGGTAAGCAGAGTACCACTGTCCAGGCCCGTCCCCCACGTTTGTGAGGGCCAAGGCCAAAAGTGCACATGGAGGCCTACATACTTAGATGTTATAAATTCAGCTAACAACCAAACTTAATAGCAATGTGAATTATTTAATATTATAAAATGTTCCTTAGCCGCTATCAACGTACGACTTCTGTTAAGGCAGCACCAATTAATGAGAGCATCCAGAAGCACACATTGGAACATGAAGAGGAGCAGGAAAGTGAATGGTTGTCACTACTGGGGAATTTATGTTCTGTTATGCAAGAACCTGTTGAGTTCATGGTCTCTGAGAGGAAGGACTGAGTAAGTTAATTTGTGTTTTTTGATCTAAGCAGTTCCCTTGCCATCTCAGCACCCTGCCCATCTTTGATGCCACAACTTCATAGCACTCAGAGAGTCAATCACCTTTGTTTTGAGGATTCAGGGTGAAAGGACTGGAGATGGGTTTTCCTGGGCTCCAAATGGTGCTTTCAAGAGGGTGGATGCTTAGGTTTCTGTGTTTGTAATATTTGGGTGCTTGAAAGAATGGGGCCCTTCTTGCTGGATCGTCATTGTTTTATTTCATTTTATTTTATGTTTGGATCCCATACAGATATTTTAGTTCAGCATATTCCTCAGTTTATGATATAATATAATCTTTGGTGTGTCTCAGGGCCTCTTAACGTTGGATATGGAATTCGGGATGAGGTTTTCAGAGAACTATCAAATTAGACTAAATGTACTGCTAAGATAATGGTTCTCATCTATTTTGAGAAATATGACTTGTAATTAGTTAAGATAGATTCAGCTTAACTCTTGGATTTTTTATCAAAATCATTTTTAGGTTTTTTCTTTATTATCAATTAATAAGCTATTGAAGATCAAAAGGAATCAATCCATTAGATGTAGATAAGCGTTTATAGAGGCAGATGTCTAGATTTCCCATGAGGACAATATAGGGAACCAAGAAAGAGGTGCTAAACTTGTGGGCTGGGCTTCCTCAATATGAGGAATATGGAATGTGTGGTACAATTTGTGCTGCATCTACATCACTGGCTTGTCCACTGTCGCTGTCCCTGGTAGTCGGCCACCTGGTTAGCACTCTCTGAGTTAGGCTCGCTGGCCTTCCAATCCCTGTTTCCCTCCCACAGCTGTTCATTCAGCCATTGTAGTTGACCCTGCTGGAGCCTCGACAATGTTTCTGGTGTGTCCTTAAACCCCAGGGGCCTGTCCCTGCCCTCTGTGCCCACCTTCCCCCATCTCACCCTTACTATCTTCCCTGAAAACTGAAGGCTCTGTTTATGAAAGCCCTCCATTGGCTAGCAATTATGGCAATGGAGAATGGAACCGTAGATGAGAGCACCACCACAAGCTGACCGTGTGTGGTAGCCATGGGAGTGTGCTGCTCAGCTCTCCCTTCAGAGAGAACCTATTGATAGGAGTGTAGTGAGCTGCTGGCCTCCAGCTGCAAAGCCTTTAGGATCTGTTGCTGTGTTTGAGCCGAGACCACACTCTCCTGAGCGGCAACAGCCAATGATTATATACAGCGAGGGCACTAGGGCCTGACCATTTCTGTCCGAGGCAGGACTCTTCGAATGTTCTAGAGCTCCCAATAGGGCTGGCCAAGATTTTTTTGGTGCTGTACCACTCTGAGTCTCTCCCTGCCTACTTCTGCTCCTTCTTTCTTTTCCTCCTTCAGAATCATCTTCCTCAATAAATGTCTTGCACTCCTGACTCTATCCCAGTGTCTGCTTCCTGGAGGAGCTGAACTGACATAACTTGTGAGAAAGTCTGTGTTGAACGACGGAAACAGCAACAGCAGCAACAACAACAACAAACGTGTGTGGTTTTCAGCTATTGGCAGGAAGGAGAGAAAAATGGTTTGAGCATAGAGCGGGCCATCGATGGCCTATCCAGAACATTTGTGCCTAAGAGCATGACTTGAGCAGGAAGTGAAAGTGTGGGAAAGCGTGGGCCCTGTGGTCTCTGTGTTCTCATAGACCTAGTGCCTTTTCTGTACAGAGTCTAGGGAGCCTGGGATCCAGGACTGGTGCTTCCCTCCCTCCTTCCTTTAGCTATTGTTGGCCACCTTCCTCCACTATTTGCAGGATCTTTCAACAGGTGGAGTGCAACACGGACAAAACTGGCAGTGAGACCCTTTTCATCTGACCAACTTGCTTACGTATAAATCCACATCTGTTGTTAATTATTTGTGCAAATATCTCTTAAATGTTTGTCTCCACCTGTAGAATATAAACTCTGTGAGCAAAGGAACTCTGTCCTGTTCAGAGTTGATTCCCTGGAACCAAAAATAGTGTCTGAATTGTAACAGCTACTCAATAATATTGGTTGATGAAGAAGTAAGTGAAGAATTTTCATTTTTTATTCGTATGCTTCTAGCAGCTAGAAAAGCTAACCAAGAAATAAAAGGCAATCCAACAGTTTAGTATTTTAATCAAAAAATATACCTCCCATAGCCACTTTCCTAATGGGCATGGCCCCGTGATGTGTCTATTCACCCTCCCATCATTGAGGATTCCATCACTGAGCAATCTTTCCTTTTCAAAGATCTGTCCTTGTGCTGGAGATGCCATTCCTGTATTCAAAATTGGTTTAATTTTTTTTTTTTTTTCATTTCTTGTAGGAAGCCCGTTTCCCCACTCCTGCACATGGACTTCCCCCAAAGGCTAAAGCCAGGCTCTATCCGTATTGGCCAACATGTTTAGGATGCCCTGAGATTCCTCTTAACTCAGGAAAGCCTGTGAGATGACATTCCAAAGAGTACTCCTCCCACCTTCTTTCATTTAAATAATTATAGGTCTCTTTCTCCCAAGGTACTAAAAGAAGTTCCCCATGGGGCACAGTCCCTCAGGTGTAATCCAAGGCCAGCTTTGGTGAGGTGTACTCAGACTTTAAAAGCCATCCTCTATCAATTATCTCAGGTACTGAGCATGGGAGCAAGTAGAGCTCTGGATAAAATCCTGTGTTCTCTTCCTCTTTGGTCACCTCAGGACACTAAGCCAATTAAAGGGCAAGCTGCTATACCAGGGACAAATCCTTTCAGCAGAAGAGTCTCTTTCTACCTGAGTCTCACTCACTCACTTACTCACTCACTTGCTCTGTCTTTCAGAAAACATGTTATATAGGAGGAAATTTCTCCAAGATCAAGGTGGGAAAGAATGTGTTCATTCAATCATTCATTCATTCAGCAGATGTGTACCATGTGTACCATGCCCCCCAGCAATTGTTCTAAGAGCTGAGGATGTGGCAGTGAACAAAACAGAGAAGGTCCCTGCTCTCACAGATCTTATGCTTTAATGGAGAGGAAAGATTATAAATAAGCAAAAAATAAATGAGCAAGACAATATCCAATAGTGACGAGTTCCAGGAAGACAATAAAACAGATAATGTGATGAAGAGGATGGGCTCTCTTTGGGTGGGGGCATTTGTTGTGGACTGAGTTGCTAATTTGGGTTGGTGGTCAGGGAATAACTCATCTGAGGTCATACCTAAACAACCCCAAGAAGCCAGGTATACAAAGACCTAGAGATAGAGCTTTCTGGGTAGATGGAAAAGCAAGAGCCAAAATTCTAAGATGGGAATGAGCTCGGTGTGTTTGAGGAATCAAAAGAAAAGTCTGAGTGGCTGAAGTGCAATGAACTGGGAGGAGAGGAAGAGGTCAGGGATATAGATTATGTGATAAAAATAACCAACCTGCTATCCTAAGGAAAACAACTATTTCATGCCCATCTCAATCTATAGGCACCTAACTTTAGGTGCCTATTGGTGCAGGGATTGCTGATTGGTAATAGGATGTGGGACCTGAGCTGACTTTAGTCCCTTCCACAGTCACACATACATGCAGCTGTTTGTAGAATCCTTTATTCCCACCAAGTTTCTGGCTGGTCTCTTTCATATTTTATTCTCATCTTTGCCAGGTCAACAGAAGTGGCTTTGCAAACTCAGCATTCCAAACCAACTGCAGAATTCCCAGTTAAACAATTTGTGTGATATGAGAAGTAAGTTTCCATGTTAACCCTCTTGCTGTGTAGGATTGGGCTACAGACCAAATCTGAGTCAAAGAATGAACACCAAAGCTTCTCACGGATCACACTGTTGGTTTGCAGAGCTTTGCAGTACCTCCACTCATTTTTCCTCTTGATTGTATCTTCTATTTCTGTTGACTGTTAGACTCAGAAGAGTCATTTGAGATTCATGCTGTACAGTCACTGAAGGAATCTCAGTGCCAATATTTGTGCCAGGTGGTCACTCATCCTTGACTGGATTGTTCCTCTAATGAGGGTTCACCTCTGTCTGAAGGAATTGGTCCCTTTGATGGACAACTCTAAGTTTTAGAAAACTCATCTACCTATTGAATGGACATTTATTTTCCGGTAACATTCATTGACACAATTTTCGAAGAGAGTCTTAGAGTCTTCTCAGGATTACATCACTAGTTCCTCAGCTGCTCTCCCTGGTGAAATTTCCAGATTCTTCTATGTACTCAGATACACCTGAATCAGTTAGGACCTTTTTGGTAACAAATGACTGAAAATCCAAACCAAATTGATATATGCCCCAAAGGGAATTTATTGGCTCAAGTAACTGACAAGTCCAGGAAATGCTCCAGGACTGTCATGATCCAGGGGCTGGTTTCTTCCTGTCTAGTTGGATGGGCTCAGCCTTCCTTTGTGTTGGGTTCATTCTTGAGCCCCATGTGGCAGCCCATGGAGCTCCAGGCTCACGGCAGAGTTTACAAGTGATGCTATGTGTAGCTGGACCCGATCACATTCCTGATGGCAGAGTAGGGGCTACAGAGGACAGGTGGTCCCTCAGAATAGAAGTGAGGTGAAGCTACCTGGAGAAAAAAGTGAATAAATGCTGAGGGGCAAAACAACAGCACTCAAACTAAACCACAGATTTAAAAGTAACCAATATGTCCCATTTCATCCACTATGAGTACAATTAAGACCATCTCTCTCTTTGCAGGATTCCAATTAAAGACCTCAAATCCCCAAACTCGACTTATCTTTTCTTTCTTCCTGGAGTCTAACCTGCCAGTATAAACTGAGAAGTGTTCACGTTATTAACTTGTTTGCTTGTATTTCATCCTGCCTTGAGGAGGGTGTAGAACTCAGACCTATCCCAGAAGCCAGGAAGCAGGCATCACAGTTGATGCCTCTGAGGTCGCTGGGGACTTCCGTCCTGCTGCTGCTGTAACCCTCCCAGCAGAAGGGTGTTACACTTTTGGTCACATGTAAAAACCTGTGGCCAGCTGAGACAGAGTCTCCTAATCAGGCGCAGCCTCTGGCAGAGGCAAGGGATCCTCAGGTGGGGATGGAGGTGGACTTCTCAGTCTTCTCCCTTCCCACACTTTTGTACCATAGACTCAGCCAATAGATTCCTCAACGAGTATGTCCTGGGCTCCAGGCATGTACATAAACAATTCTTCAATGTTTGTGGGGTTTAAGGATAGAGAAGAATTACTACTCCTGTACTTTATTTAATGGTTCCCTCATCATTGTTCCAAATGATTAATAGTCCATTAAATTTAAATGCTCCATATTTCTCTACATATTCATATGATGCACGATTATAAATCAAAAATAATTGACTTACAAATTAAATTTCCCGTCATTTTCCCATTGATGGAAAATTATTTAATCTTTTAAACATTTATCATATTTTAAATCATATTCTAAAATTACAAATCTGTTAGATCAGACTTTCTAAAATGCTTCACATACTTTAAGAAATAAAAAGACTCCAAATATTACAGTGTTTATAAAAACTGATTATTAGAATTCTATTAAAACCATTTGCACAAGTGCTAGTATCTGGGTTATTTATTACTTCTGTTCCTATCTTTATTCTTAATTTTATTCTAATATCTCACTGAAGTTCTCTCCCTAAGGTTTACAGTGAAGAAAATAAAAACCACTTATGTTTTTAGCTTTCTCTTTATAGAATGCTTGAAACAAAGGATGCTTTTGCAATTCAGCTTCAAATGTGGTGAAGTCTGATTTATTTCACAATGTTAATATAGGTTACATCTGGGGGCTGGCAGTGGAAGGAAAAACATGAAAAATTTTAATTTTTACTGTATAGACTTGTATGTTTTTTTATCAAGCATTTACTGCCTTTTTTAATGATAAATATAATTTTAAGTGTCTGAATAATAAAAACTTAAATCGCTCACGGTAAGTAAACACTATTAATACTTTTTGTGCTTCCTTCTAGTCTTTTCTCTGAAGCATCTATTTCTTTTTGCAAAATTAGAACCATAATCCATTTTGAATTTTTTCCTCCAACTTTTAATTTTAACTTACCATTATGTCACAAACGCTTTCTCATGTTATCACATATTCTTGGAAAACATAGGACTTGAAACAGCTGCATGGTACTCTATCATGGGGACATACCATAATTCATCGAGTCATCCTATTGTTGGCAAAGAATTGCTTCAAATCTGGGAAGTACATGAAAGATCATCCTATCTGAGTTTCTTATTTTCCAGATGAGAAGATCTGATTTCCTGAAGCTAGTCATTTGTCCAAGCCTGGCCAGCTGGTCAGAGGCTCAGCTGCGACATGGCACTCCCAGGCCCGGGCCTCTACTCTTGCTGTCATCATGAGCTGCCTCCTGGGCCTCTGCAAGGAACTTTTTGGAACCTAACTGTAGGGCACTGCCTACATTCTTTCTAAATTACATTTTGTAATTTGGGGCCCATTATTCTTGCCTGTCAAGATCATTTTTATCTTCTGTCATATAACCATTAGCTAATGAGGGACACTAGCCATCATCAAAAATTGTGGCTTGTTCCTCTATCAGGATGTGCTTCCTAAATCACCTCTGAGCCAATGAAGGAGAATTATTGTCATAACTTTTATCAGATAATTCCAATAGTCACCAGCAATTATAGAGAAGAGTGCTAATTAACATACCTAGGTCCATGTTTCTCAGGGATCCCCTCGGTTCTGACATTCTGTGATCAGCAGTCTGGTGGATGCCTGGGCTCTGCCCAAGGGCCAGTGCTCATGAGCTGGAAGAGGAATAATTATTGGGTGGGGAAAAATAGAAGAGAAGGAAACTAGCATTTGTGACTGATTGTATACCCATCTGGGTGCCAGGTGTGGATAACAGAAGCATTACAGGAGGGGGATCTGGAAGATGGGATTGGTATAGTTTTGGGGAAAACATATAAATCAGGAGTATATCCCTTTTACTCAAACTGTCTCATCTTGAGGCTGTATTATTAAATTATACATGAAGAAATTCACCATGATACACTCTCGGTGGGCTAGAGCTTTTTGTGCTTTTCTCTCACATTTTATGGAACACATTTTATCTAAATTTTATAAATGAATCTTTGACATCAGTGTCTGTCATCACTAGAACCACTTTTTGAGTCATCTAATATAGTTTTGTTGTTGTTGTTTTCAGATATAGCCCCTTTAAATTCTGTCTTTGGAAATGGTGTGGCTTTGGGTTTACTCTGCATTAACATTTTTCATGTATTGCTTTTCAGAAAATGCTTAGTTCGTATGAACGCCATTGGCAGGCACCAGAGAATGTGATGGTTTCTATTTATGGTTAATGTTAATCCATTGACCATATGGTCGTTTAAATTTCTGGTACAAATTCCTTTTGCATGCTGTTATAGCTCATTCCTGGACTGCTATAATTGTGTAACTTATCAAAGTAAAAAATGGACTTTGAAATATAATAGTCCAGAGCTAATATGGAGAGCAGCGAGGGAATTTAGTGTGCTTAGAGAAGAGCTGTTTCCATGGAAACTAAATCCTTTGAGCAAGGCCTCTGGGTCCCATGGCTGCAGGCTGAGTCCAGGTGATATGACCTGAGTTCCAGGCTCATCTCCAACATGAATTGTCAAGTGTCATGGGCAAGTCCCTTAATCTCTTTGGGACTTAACATTATTACCTGTGACTTGAAGAAGTTAGACTAGCTCAGTGTTTACTAGACTTTAGAATATTAGTGACCACTAATATATTGTTTGAAGTTTTTATTTTGGAACAATTTTAGATTCAAAGAGAAGTTGCAAGGATAAGACAGAATGTTCTCGTGTATACCTTTCACTCAGCTTCCCCTAAAGTTACATTTTACATAATAGCACATTTGTCAAATCTAAGAAATCTACATAGATGAAATACTATAAACTAAGCTACAGACCTTATTTGGCTTTCTCCAGTTTTTCATTAATAGCTTTTTTCTGTTCCAGGATTCAATCTGCACTTAGTTTTCATGTCTCTTTAGTCTCTTCCAATCTGTGATTGTTTCTCATTCTTTCTTTGATTATCGTGACCTTGTCAGTTTTAAGGAGTACTGGACAGGTATATTGTAGAATGTCCCAACCAGTAATATTTTTTAAAAGTAAAACAAAATTGAAGGAGTAGTGTAGGGCTGGAAAAGTTAGACAAGTAAGGTGTATGAGTGAGGTCTCTGTGTGACAAGCTACAGGAAACCCACCCTGAAGTGTCCCATCAAATGAGGAATTTATTGGCTCATGCAACTAAAAAGACCACGGGCATATGTGGCTTCAGAGTAACGTTTGTATTCAGTTGTGCCCATCTCTTGGCTTGGTACTTCTCTCCTCTGAACAGTCAGGTCCTTCTTAGCGATGCACTCGCCACGTAGTTAAAAGATGGCTGCCAACAGGCCACGTGGCTCTATCCATCCAACGTGTGTGTGTGTGTATGTGTGTGTGTGCGCGCGTGCGTGCGTGTGTGTTATTCACTTCTGTTCCACTTTCCCAACTAAGTTTTCAGTGGCTCTGAAATCAGTGGCTTCTGCTCATCCTTAGACCAGAGGGTAAAGATAATCCCTTTTCTGCCTCTGATGCGAGATTATGCTGCCCAGCGTTGTGGCCACCCTCTTGTGACCACAAGAGGAGCAAGCTGACAGTGGAGGGAGACACAAGAACCTTAAAAATGGACAAGAATCTGGGCTCTGGGTGATGTCATTTAGTTGTGGAATTAACCAACCCTTGTCTGGGGGCAGTTATATAAAATAATACATTCTCTTATTGCCCAAGCTTCTGTTAGTTACTTTTCATATTACTTGGAACCAAAAGCCTCCTAAATGATACAGTGATATTGCAGGTTTCCTTGTTGAATACAGAACATTACCTGGATGCAGTTTGTTTGTTGGGCTTCTCTATTCGACGACACAATACAAACTGGAGTTCAACATATTCTGGTTCATAGTTTTTGTTAGAGTTATTGTTGAAAAATCCAGTGTCACACAGGCATTTTGGCAAAAACAGAAGCGATACTCTTCAATTTCACACAGCATAGATGAATGTCTGAGTAATAGCTCCAGCATTTCTGGTTGCTTTTTCTCATGAAGGCTAGAAGCAAGCCGTGGAGACAGGCCAGGGAGAGGACAGGAAAGGGTCTCGTTCAGAGCACATCCAGTACTTAGGCTTTTGCTCATCTAATGGGTACAACCCAGAGTTGGTCAGAAAGGGAAACTCTGCCTGGAGAAGCCTTTCTCGTGACAACATCTGGGAGCCCTGTGCTGAGATGATCTGTAAGGGTCGTTCACTTCAGTCAGGGGAGCGCTGTGTGCTGTGACGCTGTGGCCGTTACCATTGCCAGTAGCAGGGGCCCCTTCTCTCAGTACGATCAATATCAGTGAGATAATGAAAACCTGAGTGATAAATTTTTTTTAAATAAAGGTTTTCATGAAAGGATAAAAGATTTTTTGACCTTCTAAAAATCACTGAGACTTCAAAAAACACTAAAAGGAATAACAATTTGGAAAAGCATTGGCCTCTCCCTTCTTATGCCCTATACCTACCTCGCTTCTTTAATCATGTAGATGAATAGATTTTGCTTGCCCTTCTAGCTTTTCGAAACGAAAACAGTTTCTACTCCTTCCTTCCCTCCTACACACACTTTCTCACGAGCAGATACATACTTACGTGAATAGTCTCAGACCTCTCGTAGATCCACATATTTTGGGCATGTATATCAAGCCATTTATAGGGGTTTAATCCATGAATCATAAACAGAAGATTCTCATTAGGACTGGGCAGTGGCCTCTTTAAGCTTGCATAGTACTTAAGTATTTGAAGGTGGACAACTCTAACATTTTATGGGAGGCTCATAGGTTCTAAGCTGACTGCATGTTCATATTATAAACTCAGATATGGTATTAAGCCTAAGAGGCATTAATAATATGATATGATCACAGCATTATATTCAGAGCCTCGCATAGAGAAAATTGTGAAAAGCATTTGCTGAGAAACACTCCCCATCCCCATTTTTATGGACTGAATAAGGGAAATACGGGTTTTCAGGATAACGAGTTTGCAATGCAGAGCTTTAGGGAAAAATTAGTGATTTCAGGTTAAACAGCAAGAATTCCTGAACTGTTAAGCGCTGAAACAATTTCTAATTTTCTATGTAAACTTCAACAGAGTTGTGGACAGTCTTATGCAGATTCGTTATTTTTCAGTGAATAAAATTTTGTCTTTAGTGTAAAACTGGCTGTTTCCAGAGCCCATGTTTTGGGGGAGGGGGGTGGGGCGGTTGTAGCTGTTTTCAGCAGCCCTCCAAGCGAGGCTTGCTTACACGTTCCCTCTTGTTCTCAAGTTAATTTTAGTGAAACCCTATCTTTATGTGGGTCAGGGCTTCCTTTTTCCTTAAAAACTTTTTTTCCACTTTAAAAACAAACAAACAAAAAAAACCACTCTCCTATTTCCAGAAATTCCTTGGACTTTTTATTTCCTGTTGGCTTATTCAGGGGCATTTTTTGCTAATGAAATTTCAAGATGATTTCTTGAAACGGTTATAGTTATGTAACTTTACTTATTTAAAACTATCTTCTTTGCGAAACTCTTAACCGTTGAGTCTCTTTTCAGAACAGAGGTTCCTTCTTAACTACTGATGATTATAACAGTGAAACTAGAGTGGCTTTTACACCATATGGGTCTTGGTTTCAAAGAATGCCAAGCCATTATGCATTTTTCCTCTTCTCTGATCAATTCCAGGGTTGACAACCCCATGTTCTGTGCCAGTTGTTCTTACCTCCTATTTGAACCCTGCCAATAAACACTGTTTCACCAAAATCCGCTTTTGGACTCCAAGGATCTATCTACTCTGGGCTTGTTTTGGGCTCCTGGGACATGCTGTCAAGAAAAGAACCATGTATCAGGAGCCAGGACATGGGGCCCAGTGCCCCATTCTGCCTTGGTTTCCTCTTCCACAAAGTAAGAAGCCTGCAGTGGATGCCTTTACGGTTCCTTCAGGGCAGGCTCTGATTCTATCCAGGCATGATGCTAGCTAGCCATTCTACTTCTAAAGGCTTCAGAGAAGAACATTCTAGAGTCCATGGGTTCTTTTCTTTAATTGTTCTGCCTAGTAACTCTAAAAATTTCTTTCTTCCCTCCCTCACATAAATCTTTTCTCATTCAATCCAGGCCTGCTTTTCTTCAGCCACGTGGATAGTTGGCATTTGCACACTGATGATGTAGAATAGAGAATCCAGAATCTGGCTCCCGGTGACTGTTGGGGTGCTGGGCAAGGAACGTTTATTCGGAACACTGCCCCTCCTTCCCGTGCCTTCCCCCACCGCCGGGTTAAAAACAAACACACACAAAAATTTTCCTGAACTTTCCCATTCCTCTGTGGCCTGGCTGAGAACGCTGAAATTCCATCCGTGTTTGTTGTCACCCGCGGGGCCGTTTCCATGGTTACCCAGATTCCGGGCGCCGGCCCAGGGCCCTCCACAACCCATGCCTCAAAGTCCCCTCGACAGAGGAGAAACATTCCCCCTCACTGCGGACACGAGACGCCAAAGCAAAGCAAGACTCCCCCGCGCGGCCCCGCCCCACGCGGGTCGTGCGTGATGCGCATGTTCTAGGTGGTTCTTTTCAGCATCAGTTTTGGGGATAAGCACAATCTAACGACTTCTTTCATCTCTCTTTTCCTCATTGAAGCCGAGGAATTGCTTTCTTGTACCAAACATCATACCCTTGGCAAATACTCCAGATGGTTCTCAT
>NW_006432447.1:6591540-6595316 GCF_000325575.1 Pteropus alecto | reverse complement strand
ACCAGGTTGAGGAACGTATGTATGAGGCGTTCGGAGTTCACCAGCTCGAATGAGTGGACTCTTTTCAGAGCCCCCTGTTTTGGCCACGAAGGAGCCCCCAGCTCCTCTTCTTACCAATGGCCACATTCCCCTTTATGGGGCTGGCATAAATATACACCCGGGGATGGGGCATAGTGGATGCTCAAGGTGCCTTTAACCAGGGGCACTCTGCCTTTGCAGGGAGAGGAGCAGAGGAATAGCTAGGTCCCTGCTCCCCCACAGGCCCGGACTGTGCCCCAGAGCCACTGGGGAGACAGCAGCTGTCCTCCTCAGTTAGTGCACAGTGAGGGATCTGCAGGCTACTCAAGAGTAGCCACAGGAGTGAGAGAAACCTCCTCTAAGAAACGAGTGGGAAGGATTGCTAATGCCTTTTGGCCATAATTGCAACTGAGCAAGCCACAGGCTTTGCTTCCACATCTGGAAAAATCTGCTTGTGCAGGAAAAGTGTGTGTGTGTGTGTGTGTGTGTGTGTCTCCAAGGATGTGTATTTGATGTGTTATGCCCGATTTTACATTATGAGAAAATGTTAAAAATACAGAAAAGTTGAGAGACTAGTGCAATGAATACCCGTTTCCTACACCTAGATTCAGCGTTACATTTTTTTCATATTCGCTTTCCTTCTCTCTTTTTATACAGATATAAAAGAACGATTGATTGATCTAGTTTTTGCTAGACACTTGAAAGTTTGACTTTTGCCCCTATAGTGTTTTACAATCTTTTAATCTACGTATTAATGTAATCATATAACATATGAATACATTCTTGTTGTAAAATATTCAGATGTTGAAACAGAACAGGAGAGAGTAGAGCAAAAGCCTTGCACAGGCCCCTCCTTGCCGCCCTTCCCCCGCCCCGTAGGGCAGCTTGGTTTCTGGCCTTCCTGACCTTTGTCTGTGTTTAAACAGACATATGCATGTTTAAATAGAAACATATAACTTTCCTTATATGTGTTTTAAAACGTAAATGAGATCATACTATACATGCTGTTTTGCAATTCGTTCTTCACTTGGAAATATGTCTGAGGTCTTTCCATGTCAGTACTTGGAGTTCTGCCTCATCTTTGCCTACTGCAGAGTATTCCAAAGAATGGTTGTAAAATAATTTTCTTAACTATTCCCTCTTGATGGGTATTTCAACTATTTATTATTTTTCTTTCCATTACTCACAATGACACAGCCAATATCCATGGAAAATGTTTCCTTAAGGACATGTAGCAGTATTTCTCTTTGACAGATATCTAGAGGTGAAAGGCTGGGTTGGATGCCATGCACATTTTACATGTGGATAGGACTGCCAAACTGCTCTTCAAAATGGCTGCTCCAACGTACACGACCTCCAAGAGAGCCTCGCCCTCACCACATTGAATTCTAACAGTCTTTTCAAAAGTTCACATTCTGATGAATGAGAAACGATTTCATTGTTGGTTTAATTGTTGATTTCATTGTTGCACTTCTTTGATTATTAGTAAGGTTAACCACTGTGATAGAGTTCAGCTACAGATGACAGATAGTTTATGTAGAAAGAGAGGTAGAAAGCGGGTAGGAAAACTATGTGATTTAATATAGGACATTGGGTGCTTACAATTTTGTCAGATCAGGTGGAAGGTTCGCGGTTGCGCTTCTAGGGATGACTCTCAGAACGTCATCTCAGAACAGACCCACCAAAGGAGGCTCCCCTTCTGTCATGACCAGGAGACTGGGAATTCCGGAAGCTGTGCCCCAGCTCTTGACTTGGCAGTGTGGAACCGAGGAAGCCTCAGCCACACCTGACCTCCAGGAACACACTGCCTCAGCTGCATAATCCATGCCTTGCATCCTGACTATAACACTCACAAAGCATCTAGAGCCTGTATCTAGACACTGAGATCTCTGTTTTGTTGATGCAAGAAAAAATCAAACCAAATGAAATACAGTAAATGAAGACCTCTTAACCCCAGAGTGTGCCACCAGAGTCAGTAGATTTCCTGAGAGTTCATCTGCCCAGGAAGCCAGGTCATATGCAGAAGCTTAGCCTTAAGAGAGCCTGATGATTATAGGTGTTAGTTTTTCAGGGTCCAGCATACAGCAAGGCAAGCTACACAGTGGTAGGCATGGAGCTGAGAGCATCGATCTGAAATACGTGCCATGATCATATTTTCAGGCTTCGTATTTTTTGTCTGTGAATATCCTGATTATACTCATTTTAAAGTTTGAGTTATCTTTTTTTTATAATTATTATTTATGCCTACAGCACCTGCTCTTCCTAGGTGATCTCCCATCCAAGTACTAACCAGGCCTGACCCTGCTTAGCTTCCGAGATCAGATATCGGGCTTGTTCAGAGTGGCATGGCCTTAGACCATGGACTGTGCCTCCACTGGGGCACAAACCCAGGACCTTCTGCATGTAAAGCAGATGTGCTAACCGCTACACTATGGAACCACGTCCTTGAGTTATCTTTTTAATTTATAGGAGCTTCATGGAATATAATCTTTTATTTGTTATATATGTTATAATCACTTATTTTAATGTTATACCTTTGTCATATAGAAACCTTAAGTTTATTTTTTTATATTTTCTGGTTCCTTTCTTAAGAAGGCCTCCCCAACCCTGGGATTCCTAAAGTATTCAACTACATTTTCTCCTAACAGCTTTATAATGTTTTTATGTTTATTTCTTCAAACAATTTCGAATATGTGGCATGAAGCAGGGATCTAGCTTTGTTTTCTTTTTTTCCATAAATGGAAGGACAATTGTCCCAGCATAATTTGTTGAATGAATTTTATTTTTATCAGAATTTAAATATGGAGAAGTTTTTAAAATATAGAATGACCTCTTAGCTTAACAAATTAACTTATCGCTTCACATTTGGGTTCTCTAAAAGCCTTTAAAAAGTAGGGGTTTGGCATTTCCTAAAACACAGATATGACAAGATCATGCCCCCCAATCAAAAACCGTGATGGAGTCTCCCTTTAAGACCAAGGTTTAATCTTTGTCGACACTCTGTCTATTCAGCGTCCCTTACAAGCCTTCTTAATCTTATTTCCCTGCTCCTTTGCCTAGAAGGGAGGTCACACCATTTCATTTGGCTACAAAAGTGGAAAACATGTTGATATCTATGCCAGCCCTTTCTTTATGACTTTGTAATCATCGGTTCATGATACTTCTCTCACCTACTGGTATTTCTCACTGTGGTCATTGTGGTCACTGTCAGTATTTTGGACAGAACAATTCTTTATTGCATTATATTTAAAAGCCAACATACCACTAAATGCAGCAATATTCTTACATCTCCTGTCCCCACCAACCTAGTCATGATGACAACCAAAAAATTGTCCACATTTTCCCAAACACATCAGAAGAAAGGGAGAGAGGGAGGGAAAAATTGGTATCGAATCAGAAATAACGGGCTATCACTACCATGAGACACTTTCCCAGATCCCCTTCTAATCTCTAGATGTTAAAATTAATCCTGTCTTTCAAAGGCTATCTTTTTCACAAAGCTTTCCTAAATTCCCTCAGGTGTAGATCTGTTCCTCTTCTGATTCCCCTCTTCCATGGCATTATCTCTATACCCCCATCCACCCATCCACACATCCACCCTTCCATTTGTCTATTTTCCCAGTAAGTATTTATTGAGCACTTACAGTGCACTAGGCACACTGACCAGTTTCTTCTTAGATTATGGCTCTTTGCATAAGTGTCTTATCTTGTCCAACACATTATAACTTCAGGTATAATCCCATGTCTGATCTACCTTT
>NW_006432447.1:6578145-6591484 GCF_000325575.1 Pteropus alecto | reverse complement strand
ACTGACACATTCCAAATCTTTATTCAAAGGCAGTGAGAATATTTTTTAAAACAATGATATTCTGATTTTTTGCAATATCTACATTGTTATGTTTGAAAATTTCCAATCACCTCATCCACTTATTCAGAAGAAAATAAAGATGTTACAATTTCCTTCTTCTGTCGGTCTAATCTTGTCCCTAGAGGCGATGACTGCCAATAGGTTGCTGTTTTTCCTTCCAGACATTTAAAAACGTATTTATGCAAACTCACACACAGATATGCCTATGTGCACATTTCTTATATTTAAAGTAGAATGTATATTAAGAGCTATACAAAATATGAATTTGAGAATAAGTTATGAATTTACAAAGTAAATTATGATGTTTAACTTAAGTGTTTATTTTGAGCACACCGTACTCATTGTACAGCCCAACTCTGTGATGAAGGCTCAGAGAGCACACTCCTGGTCACACAACCGGTACATGGTGGAGCTAGAGCTTGAACCCAGATCTGCCTCCTAATCCATTCTGTTTCTACTATGCAAAATAATCCCATAGGATTATTTGGGAATGATTATTAACATAGTGAAATTATTCTTTCATTGACTTCATAGTATCAATGTAGAATTTACTTGAAAGCTTATTTTATTATATTGAAAATAAACAACAGCTAATATTTATTAGGTGCTTACTGTATGCCAGAAACTGTTCTAAGCACTTCACTTGCGTTGTCTCATTTTATCCTCCCATAAACCTATCGTGTAAGCAGTATTATCAACCCTGTTTCCAGTGAGGAAACTAAGGTTCAGAAAGGTAAAGAACAGGTTGGGGGATGCAGACGCATGCTATGCTGGGTTTTGAACCTAGGTCTTTCTGCCTCCAGAGTTTGTACTCTTAGCCACTACCGTTTCCAGCAGCCTATTTACATTTGACTTATATGTAATTTCAAATAAGTAACAATTATGTAAAATAAAACAAGATGCAAGCTTGATGTGAGCTACACTTTTAAAGGTCTTTGCAATATGAAAGAAAAAAGATAAGTCTAGTGCATAAAGTAAAATAATTAGATAAATGCTTGACTAAGAGAAAGGGAGAAAAACAGCAAGAAAGAGAGAAGTAAGAACATACACAGATAAAGGCCAATTGATTGGTTGATTGAGAGAAAGAGAAACTGGGTGAAAGAAGTCAGAAGCAGGCGATGAAAGGCGAGGGGACTAGAGCTGCCGTCCTTCCCACTTCTGCCAAGAGTCCAGCTCATCTGGGACTTGCCAACCCGGCCAGGTGCTCTCTTTTCTCCTACTCCCGGAGCCACTGCTGCTTGTCCTCCTGGGCTAAGACCTGGGACTTGTGGGCACCTCATTTCCCAGAAGGCAGTCCTGGGTGAGCAGGAGTTGTGAGTGGGGAGGAAGGAGTATGTCTCAGCATCTGCACAACCCTGAGAGAGTCTGGGAGGACAGCAGCTGGGAACACAAGAGTCAAGAAGATGGGTCTGTAGAGCAGCGCCCCACCAGACTGGCCCATGGTCCTTCTGTCTGGGCTGTGCCAGGGGTGGCCGTGTGGGGTCTTAGTCAATGACAGGTGTCAGGGCATCGCCCCTGGCAGAGAGGCAAGGATGCTGCCACCTCACTTCCTCAGGAAGTCCTGCACAGTTAGACTGTGTCCAGTTAGTGTGACAGCCAATCCGTGAGGATGGCGGTGGCGCAGGGGACTGCTTGAAACTAAGGGGGAGGGGAGAGGAAGCATGGCAGAGATACCAAGGGAGTGGAGGCAAGATCGCGGCAGGAGTGGAGGAAAACCCCTTTTGGCCTTGGGTGGTGGCAGCACGATAAAGGGTATCTGAGTCACTAGGGAAGGCATGGGATAACTGGAATGGGTTTATACATCAACCTCCCTCACTTCCTTTCGAGTCATTTGGTTGTTTTCAAATTCTCCACCCTTTGCCAGCTCCCGCCTCTCCCCATCAAATCCGGTTTTTTGTGTGTTGTGTGTATATGTGTATTTACACATATAAATGCTCAACTGGCTCTAAGTAAGAATAAAATTAGCTAAAAACATAGGAAATTGTGACTATTTTTGACCTATAAAAACTTTTTTTATATGGTTCAACACGATATGGTAAATTAAAGTAAAAACTCAGGTAGAAACCCTTCATGAACCAATGTGTTCCCAGCTCTGTAATTGTGCTTCTTGTATCTTATTTCAGTCAGAGGCTCTGTTGTGAGACGTATCCAAGGCGGTAGAGTGCAAGTTCATATCGTAGTTGGCTACAAGCCAGATGAAGTTCAGGCAAGAGCATGCCCTGAGATTGAGTGATAAACTTGCTTCAGGTTCTCTTAACCAGCCACAGAACCTGTCTTTCTGCACTTCCAGCATGTTTGTACCCCATGTGTCAGTTAGGCTTGCTTTCAGGTGTCAAGAATGACATAGGACTCAGTCGAGCTCAGGAAACAATTTCAGCAATGACAACACCTTTCAGGATGCCGCAGAGAGCCTGGAGGTATGCCCAGCTTTACTCCTGCCACTTCTCCTGGACCTTCCTGCTTTTCTGTCACTCCAAGGAACAATTCTCATAGTGTCTTGAATTCTCACTCCCAAGGTGAGGGCATTTGCTGGGTCAAGTTCGTCATCATCCAACAGGGAATACCAACAGATGGCTACCACAGATTTAAGGACCTGCTACATAATTTATAAGGTCTGGTACAAAATGAAAATGTGGGCCCCTTGATCGAAAATTATTTAGAGTTTCAAGATGGCCTCAGCAGAGCCCTTCTGAGTGTGGGGCCCTGTGTGACTTCACAGGTTACATGCGTATGGCCAGTCCTTGTTGGCCAACGTTCAAAGACCAAGGTTATCATCTGGAGCCAAGAGGGTCACAAGATATGAAACCTCCTCAAAAGACCACCAATTTGCCCTTCCATGCCAGCCCATAATCCCCAACTACTTTTCACAGGTGCTTACTGATGGCCTACATGTGTCATGGCAAGGAACTGGACATGGAATGTGGCAAAGAATTTAACTGCGAGTAAAACAGGGCCAAATCAAGGAAGCGAGCTTTGGAAAACAGTCATTACAGGGTGATGCCTAAATTATCCAAATGATTAACACAAAAAGCTGGGGGAAATCTTCATGAAAGAGTCCCCAGGCCTAAGAGTATAAGCTGGGGTCACAGGTAGGCAAAGTTCTGAACTACCCTCACCTTTTGTGTGCCTTCACTTGGCCTCCTGCGAAACACAAGTGAGGAGCTCACTAGGCGAGCTGCCCAGTCCAAGCATGGCTGGCCAGAATCCCAGGGATTCACATATGCAGAATAACTTTCAAGCAAAATAGCATTTATTCATTATCTTCAGTTTCAAGTTAGTAAAAGAGCTGCTTGTGATTTGGACTTTCTCAAAGGAATTGCGCGCCCTCTGCTGGGTACTAAGTAGCATTGCCACTAAGCGGTCCACTCTCAATGCCCCAAAATCAGAAGATACAGGGCAGCGTGGCCCACAAACATTTTTGGCACCAGGGACCAGTGCTCCTATGAGAATCTAATGCCTGATGATTCGAGGTGGAACTGAGGGGCGATGCTAGTGCTGAGGAGCGGCTGCAAATACAAATGAAGCTTCGCTTGCTCACCTACTTACCTTCTGCTCTGCGGCCCGGTTCCTAACAGGCCACAGACCTGTACCGGTTTGCGACCCAGGGTTTGGGGACCCCTGCTTTAGGGATTTAACCTTGTATAAAAACCAGTGACAACAATAACCCCTGCTGCTAAAGTTATTAATTATATGCGTTAAATATGGATTTGGTAATAGGTTGAATTTTTAAATGTGTCATGACTCTTGGGTTCCTAATAAAAATTATTCACTCAGTTCTTTATCTTAGAGAAGCAAGCTAAACATTGAAGTTCTGAGTGTTCCAATAGGACTTTTCTCCTCATTTAAGAATAAAATGGTCACAGAAACTTTTACAGTGAAGGGCACGTGGTCCAGGGAGAAGACAAGGGTTTGGAGATCAGGCAACCTATGTTGGAATCTGCTTACTATTTGAACAACTTGGAATAAGTCCTTTAACTTGGAACACATCATTTAATTTTAAGTCATCATCTCCTGATCAATGAGGACAATAATGTTCACCTTCAAAGTGGACATGAGGGCTAGAGATCATGTGTCTAAGGCACACAGAAGCACTCAGCTGTGACGGCCATCGTTACTGTTACTATATTATTAAGACGTGGATCTAAGTTGGGCTTCAAAGGATAGGCAGCTCCTGGAACCAGATTCTGTTTCCAGAGGACAGAGGCTACATCTGGAGTCCTTTGTCTAGTTCAGAGAATTCACCCCTGGGTCACAAAGGCAGTGTTCATGCTGGGCCCTCAAGTCTCTTTGGAACCAAACACCATCCGGGGTGCTGTCTTCATGAAGTATACCTCTTGCCAGGCACATCTGAACAATTCTACCTCTAAGAGATATTCCAAGTCCTATTTCCATCACCATCTTGCTACTCTGTCACCATTCTCTCTCATTTGAGCCAATGCAAAGCTCTTGTCTTTCCACTTCTATTCTTGCCTGATCAAACCCAGAGTGACTTGTGCTTAAAAATACAAAATATAATCTGATCAGGCCAGTCCCCTATTTCTTCTTACCTGCCTGCCCACCTTGTTTGTAATTTCAGTTCCACCTCCCGGGTCTATGCAATTTGCTCTCTCTACAATCAGTCTTCAACCCCCAATTCTTCCTCTGGCTACTCCTACCCATCTTTCAGGTGCTGGCTCACAAACTCAAGGAGGGTGTAAGAAATATCATATTTTATTATTTTCTTCAAAGCAAGTTAAATGTTTTTGGCCCCACTGTGCTGGAGTGCACTACACACGCTTTGACCCAGAAAGCTGCAGGAATCAAGGCACTGTAGAGCCTCTCACCTCCCTCTGCAGACACTTTCCTCCTTGGGTGTTTTGATACGTTTGTAAACCACCCTACAACATCAACCTCAAATTTCTTGTGCTCACTGTCCTCAAGCCAGTCCTAGATGACCAGATTCGAGAGCCCCAGCTGATAATTTGGCCTAGGTTTGGTCACCCAGCTTCTGTTTCCATGAGCTATGGCTCTGGCACCATCTCACAGGTCACAAACTTGGACAGTTCTCAAATGAGGGTCACAAGCCAAGCAGATAAACCAATAGCTGTATGTCATACTGATTCAGTTAACAACTTTCATATTTTACTGGTCTACCAATATTCCTGGGAAAGGCTGGGCCTATAAGCAAGGCTGGATTAATATGAACATCTACTAAGCTCCTAGGTGTGTCTTAGATATTATATGCCACAAAGTTGTAGAAAAACCCTCATTTAATTAGAATATGGAAGAACATTATAGGTACTTTAATTTTTTGAAAAGCTTTGTTTTCTCTTGGTATAAAAATTTTTTCTAAACATAATTCTCTTTTCTATTGGGTTGTTTTTCTTTGGTTATTGGAGGGACTAGTGCCTTGGGATCTTTATTCTGAGATGACTTTGAGGCAGGACACTGAATCACAGGAAGATTAGCCTGGATGCGTCTGGATTATTGGAGAGTTGCAATAACCATGTTTCTGATGAAAACCCTACAAGCGGCTCATTTGTGATATACTTTCTCCTAAAAGATGGGTACATAGAAAGATCCAGTAAAAAAAAGATGAGAAATTTCAATTATTCAGTATTTTCAGTACTTCAATGAGTAGAGAAGTATAAGCCAGGGTCTCTTTCCACAGAATTTACAGTCTGGATAGAGAACAAGACAGACATCTCTTAATGGAGGCAAATAACTCCAGCAGATCAATCTACGTGAACATGGTTTGCAAAATACAAATTCTCATAGAAATGTATAACTAAATATTGACTCCATGGTGTTTTGAGTTACATCTCAAAGGGTTTTAAGAAAATAAATCCCATTACTGGATAAAACTAGTGTCCATCTAGCCCAAGAGCCTTTCCCAAGGCACCTAAAGAAGTGGTAGGGAGAGCAGAGGGACATGCCAAATGTCCTTTTAATTTGTAAATGTGTCCAAAGTTTGAAAAGCCCTTGGAGAATCCTAGGAATCCCGCAGTCAGTGAATGGGTTTCTAAATGTCCATTGCATCTGCAGGCATCATATACATCCACTCAGACTGCTTCTCTGAGTGGGCGTATATGAGAAGTTAGTAATTCACCTTATGTCAGCTTCCTTTTTAGCCTTTTTCTCTCATAGCTTTGATATCCTGTCACAGGACAAATATAAGTAGTTGGGAAGTATTAAACTCTGATAGTAAAGCAAAATTAGAGTTAACCGCAAATGTTTAACCAAACATGTTTAAACACAAGCTAATGAATGAAGAACTTTAGGTTCAAAAAGCCAAATATTCTGCATTCCTGAGAAATCTCAATCTGTTTTTCATTCTGGTGAGTATTTCCACATTGAACTTTGCTGCCACAAACTAAGTGGATGTACATTTCTGAGTGCTGATCTATCATTAAAAGATATGAATTAGGAGACTGAAAGAAACAATTTGTATCTATGTATTTAAAAAAATCCGTCCATGAAAAAGGAGCCAGGTGTCAGTTTCCTATGGGGGGAACGTTCTCATGGAGGTACTGTAAGGCCAAGTCGGTCCACTTCATTTCTTGTTCTTTAACAGATTCTGTGGTGCCACCGTTGTCCTGTTCAGGTTCAGGAAGCTCATTCTGAAAAGGTACAATGGACATTCAGAACGATGGAATACCGTACATCAACAAACCCTTTAAAACTCAGCGCACCGAGACTTAAAACGTGGGAGTACCCAGAAAGAGGCAGCATAGTTGATAGAAATATATCCTAAAGAAAGAGCTAGAACAAAAAGACTCGAGGTCAAGTATTAGCAATATCACTCAGGGCCTCTCCAGCAAGGCATGATGTCCTTATGGCTCTAGCACTTGTGCAGGAGGCAGTGTGGCAGAAGGCTAAGGGCACAAGTTTCTGGAAGCCACGGGGATCCAAGCCCATGACTTCACTGCTGGGTTACTCAAGCAAGGTATTCAAACCCTTGGTGCCTTGGTTTCCTCTTTGAAAATAAGAGAAAAAAAAGAAGCCGCCGTTGATTACCTCAGAGGACCTCTGTGAGGCCTGAATGTGGTAATTTAGATCAAGTTTGTGGCACTGTGCAGGGCACCCGGTGCTCACAGTACACTTGCTATTATTTTAGTGGCTGGGAAAACTGAAAAGAGCCAATATTAAGTATTTTCTGGGGCAGGCTGCCTTAAAAAAATACCACGTTTGCTGGTATATTCCTTAAGCACAAGAAATGTATTCAAAAACTATGCTGTGCCCAACACACCTATATGATAGTGGAGGTAAGTAGGAGCTCTGAAAATGTAACACGAGACCTCCCCCTAGTGGTGGCATAAAACGTGGCCAATGCCTACTTCATATCCTGCCAGCATTTCCTTTAAGTGGTAAGCAAGGGGGTCACTCTTAACAGTAGAATCTGGGATAGTTTCGTTATATATTTTTTCCCCAGATTTACTGAGATTTAATTTACATATAACATTGTGTAACTGTAAAGTGTACAACATGATTTGATACACATATACACTGGGAAATGATCACCTCGATAAGGCTGGTTAACACATCACCTCACAGTTCCCATTGTGTATGTATTGTGAGAACTTTTAAAATTGCTTCCTTATACTTTAAATTTATTACTACCAGGTCTCTGCTTTGTATCAGAGTTCACTGATACCAATATATTTGTTTTTAATTATCTAAATTTATACTTTTTTTTTAGGCTTAGCAAAGTGTTACTCAATATCCAGACTTATGATTTCCCACTGGATTCCAATTTGCGGCATAGAAATATAATGTTTTCCTCATTTAGAATTATATTCAATGTATATAAAATGATTTACTTATAATATGACAAGTATATATGAATCACATACATCTTGCTCTAAATATTAAGACTACAATTCAAACACACTTATATGAATTGAAAAGAACTATCATTTATTGTAAAGCAATAAAATGTTCAAATTTAAAGAGAAAATTTGATTCCAATAATTACTCATAGTTGACAAAGCATAATAAACAAATCCTTGCTTAATTATTTAATTCAGAGGCAGGCAATTTTGCTCAATTTCAACCCATCTGTGGTATGCGTTCTAAAATAATGTCTTTCATTTGGTCACTATTATCTCCTGGCAGTGAATGCTAACATACAAAATTGCATATGTGCTTAGAAAACAAACAGAATACCATAAATGCAATAATCTATTATGGTATATTGTAAAATGGCTACAATTCTTTGCAGCTACTCCTGTGAAAAGGCAGAGGCTATTTCCCTAGTCTTAGATTGGGACTGGCCAGGTGACTTCCTCTGGCCAATGTAAAGCAGCTGCAGTACCAGTGAGCCAGCTCTTGGCCTAAGTTCCATGAAGATTGCAGTTTCTTCTCGTGCTGCTCCTGGAACCCTGAGATGGCCATGTGAAGTCTGGGTTAGTCTGCTGGATAATGACAGACAGCGCCCTAGTCACCTCATCATCCCAGCTCACAGTCTGCTTAACTGCCAGACATGAGAAAGTGTCCTCAATTACTCAGCTTCCAACTAGCCTGCTGGCTCTCTGCAGAACACAGGCAAGTCCAGCAGGGATCAGTCAAGCTGGTGAAGACCAGAAGACCCTCTCAGCTGAGCTAAAAAATCATGAGATAAGTTGCTATTATTTTAAGCCACTATGTTTTAGTGACTTGTTAGGCAGCACCAAAAGCTGGTACACACAATGCCTTAGAATCTCAAGACATGGGAAAAGACATGGATTAGCAACTGGGCCAGGCTACAATCTGGAAATTTCCCTCTCTTACCCCCTACCACACAAATGATCCTCAAATCCAAACATAAGCATATCCAGAATTTGGCAATCCCCCTCCATTTTCTTGCCATTGTTCAGGCCCTCTCCCCTTACCTAGACCAATGCAGTAGCTTCCTAACTGGTCTCTCTGCCCTGTCACTTCCCTCATTCTCTATGGCAGACATTCCTTGACAATGCTGCTGAACTAATTTTCCAAAACTTAAATTTGAGCATGGCAGACTTCTATTTTGAAGACCACTCATTCCTTGATATCCTCAGGATAAGGTCTAAGCATGGTATCAAACATCCCTCTCAAAATGTAGTCCAAGCCCAACTTCTCTGCCTACCTTATATGACAAACATATTCTCTATCCAAACTCTCTTTCAGACTCTTTCAAAGCTCTGAGTCTCTGCACATCTGCCTCCTCTGATGGAGTACCCTTGTCTACCCCTGCTAAACTTCTGATCCTCCCTTAAGAGCAGCTGAAACATTATATTCCCTCTGAGCCACTTCATACACTATAAGCTGTTATGACCCCTACTTAGAACCTATATAAGTATTTATTTATGTACGTTACACCTCTAGATTCCCAGGGGCAGAAACTAGCTTATGTTCACATAGTCTATGGCACAAAGAAGGCCTCAAAGAAATGCTTGTGGGATGAAAGAAACAAAAGTTTACAGGACAGAATCTATTGCCTCACAGAGCTAGGTGTGAAGTCCACCTTATCAGCTACCCCACCCTGGGTAAGTTCCCCTTTCTGATCCTATTTCCTTTCTGTAAAGGAAAAACACCCTTATAAGGTTGTTTTAAGGATTAGAGATAATGTATGTCAAATTTCAACCTTGGTCCATGGCATAAAACTGCTATTAAATAAGTGGCAGCTATAATTCTCATTATGCTCTTTTGACTATTTTTCTAAACTTGAACTAAGCTATGACTTATTATGTGATATGTGTGTTATTCATTGAACATATTATCATCTCCTATTCTTAAATGAAAATGTGGGTGAGCTGAATTTTCTCTCTGTAAACAGCAGCTGTATTCTACTTATAAGCTGTATTTTATTGATGGCTCTTCTCAGGGTAGTCAGTGTGCACTGAAGAAAAATAGTCCCCAGGCCCTGATCTTTGTCCTTTGTTAGGCCTCTATGACATAAAAAGGATATTTAATAAGCATTTATACAAGCAAAACTTTTAGGTCACTTATTATACAAGGTTTAACAAACTCCTTACAGAGCGGTTTCTCAGAGATCAGGAAAGAGTATTCTAGGAGCTTGATGGTCTAAATGCAAAACAAGAAAAGCCAGATGTCTTCTGAATATTTCCAGGGAACCTAGGATAGGCATGTGTTCCAAGAATGTGAGTTTTTAAATATGTCAACAGACTGACAAGCCACAGGCTGAGAAGTAAGACATATTGTTAGTTTATATGCCACTGCTTCTTGTTCTTCCCCATCTTATACATTAGACTCTTAACTGGTTTATTGGCTTTTGTGTGGTCAATAGAAAATGGCTCAGAAGACCTGTGTTCCAGTCCTGGCATGACTCCTAACTGCGCTGGTCATGCCAGCTCTCTGAACCACACTTCCCTTCAAATAAAAAGTCTAGATGCTTTCCAGAAGCTTCTAGAATTAGAGGACTCTCAGCTTTGACTTCTTTGCCCTACTACTTTATTTTTCTGTTGACATTCTACCTCTACTAGAGCCCACCAGATCATATCTTTAACCTAACATTCTGAGCACAAAGTGGAGCCTACCAGTGGTATTGCAACATCCTCATAAGGCAGCTTATCTTCTCGCCAAGCATCGTCAATCAAATCCAAGATCCTTCCATCTCTCTGTACCTCACTGTCCATTCTCCTGAAGCTTTGATCTTGTCAAACCTGTAAGCCAAAGAGGTTACTTCTTAAACACGAAGACTGAGGAGCTGATGTAATCCAGCACTGGGATTCCCTGGGCTTTTTTTTTTTTTAGTCTAGATGTGTCTTTTGGCATAATATCACCTTGAGAAAGAGCCATCTTCTCATCTGAGTCAGGTGACAACTTATTTATAAGATCACAGTCCCTCCCCTCTTCCCCCACCTGCCTTCGACCTTGGCTGATGGATTCTTTATAGTGTACACTAAACAGACATCAGACATAGCCCAGTTGACAGCCCAGTGTCATAGTATGACAGGAAGGCAATATATTTGAAGGCCTCCTTTATGAGGCCACAGCACAGAAAGAATGTAGCTTTTCTCTCCTAACTTGCACCTTCACCTTTCCCTGCTCAGGATGCCTTTGGTGAGTCCCTGACTCATAACCAAGTCTCTCTGGCCCCTCTAGCCTTTCCCGAACCATTTTTTACAAGTCTCCACCTGCCTTGGCTCTAATCTTGGCACTCTCAGGCACAAGAGCTAAATGAACATACCGAGATTAATCCTGAACTGGGTTATACAAAGTGACCAACCACAGACCTGAAAGAAATCCTCATCCGAACTTGTAAAGGAGATGGCCTTTCCCAAGAGGGCACCCAGGCTGAGCCCGGAAAGGAGCACCTCCAGGTGAACAGTAGTGGTAGGATCCCACGCTGCTTATTTCTTCTTCCTCTGATTCTTAATGCTGTACCCCCTTTAATGCCTGGCCCAAGTGGTCAAGATGATTGCTTAGCTCCTTGACCATGACCAATTACCCAATTTTTTTTCTAAACAACTGTAGCCAGCTTAGAAGATACCTCTGGGTTCCTTTTTCCAAGTTTGGGCTCTGCTTCTTCATCACAGGTATCACTCTGTTGTGCTCCCTGGAAGTCAATGGCACCAAAGGTACTCTCAGTCACCTGAGACTGAAGACTCATACAAGAAACGATCTGGGGGTGGAATCCAACTCCTTCATTTAGGCCTGTGTTGTCCCCAAAAGTCCCCAAAAGATAGCCCTAATACTTGGGTAATGATTATATAGGTTAGTATGGAGGATTTTTACCCCTATGATAAGGACCCAGGCCAAACTGACGCAAAAGGTACCCAGCTACTTCTGCCAACAGTGAAACAGATGAGGTCTTAATGTTCACACAAGAATTAATACAGTACCATCTAGTGAATGACTCAATTAAGTTGAAAGATCCTATCCTCAGGAAATTTACACACAAGGGGTTCTTCCCCTCAGTTCCAGTTATATTTCTGGAGTTCCCATTCTACAAGAGCCCTCCTTTTTTTTTTCTGCTGCCGCTCCTTTGTCCTTGATGCTCTGGCCTCTGGGATAGCCTCCTCCCTTTTCTCTGCTGATTTTCTCAAGTCCGCACACTTTTTTCATAAAGTATTCTCGCATCACTCTAGCTTCAGCAGGCAGCCTGCCCTGAATACCTTCTTGTCCTCACGATCCACTAAGTTAGGTCGCCTTTGTGACAGATTGCTCAGGTACTATCATTTCCAATTGTTATGTGTAAATTTTATTATCAGCGACAACACGTTCCCCCTATTTGGCCTCAATCTTTTTTCACCTGTCCTTCTTCCAAACATCTCTAACCCAATCGTACAATTCCACTCTTTGCACTTAAAAGCCTCTTTCCCCATTACTAACGCGTGCTCTTCCTTCCAAACTCAACGTGGGCATCACATCATCAGAGTCAACATCCTATTTCCGGAGTTAAACGCTAAAGTGTCTTCACTCTTAAGGGGCTGGAAGAGTGGAAAGCATTAAGAGAGGCAAATTCCAGGACACGGCCATTGTCCCAAACACTTGCTACATTTGACAGAATTAACTGCTACCAGTTTCCTGAATACATTTTTGTTATGCGTGTAATACTCCCAATGCCTGGATGCTTTTCCCTCTTCCTTTCTTCTCGCAGCTAATCTGCCTTGAACTAAAAAACTTGGTTCGCAGGTCACTTCCTGCAGGTGGCTCCGCAGGTCCCTTAGTTCCCTGGGCATAGTGAATGATCTCGATTGGGAGCTTGTCACCTTGTCCGTTTCATGCTCTTCCCAGACACGTGGTGCGTGTGTTCCCTGGGGCAGGGGTACATTTTATCCATGCCTGTACTTTAGAGCTTTGTAAACACGTAATTACATGATCAAAGCAGGAAGATCTTGTTCCTCGCTAAAAATGACCCTCACAGACCACCACCATTCATACAGGTGTGTGAGGCCGACCCACAGCCCCGACTTCCCGCCCGAGGCTGGATATGTCAAAAGTGGAAACGGGGGACGTCCAGGTCCAGGCCCGGCCAGCGGAGAGGAGAGTGATGAGGAGGATGAAGTGAAGACATCAGCCTCGGCTGAAGGGAGTGGGGGAAGTGCGACGCTGAGGAACGAACGTAATCTCGCTCTCCGAAACCTAGGCGGAGGGCGCGGGAAACTCTTACCGGAAACAGAGCCAGCGAAGGAGCCGCGGCCGCCGGCGCCCACCCTCTGCCCCACGTGACACACTCGCCCTTTCCCTCCGAGACCCGGATGTGGGTGAGCCCAATTCGCTTCCGCGGAGGGGAGGTCAGGAATTCTATTAAAAGTGAGGGGGCAGGGGGCGGAACGAACGTACCGACGACGGGGGCTGGACGTCAGGTTGGCGGTGA
>NW_006432447.1:6570558-6577899 GCF_000325575.1 Pteropus alecto | reverse complement strand
CTTCCGCAGCAGCCAGCAGGCCGCCAGGCCCGCCCCCGCTGGCCCAGACCCGCCCCGGCGCCCTGCCCTTCCGCCTCGCCGCATACGCCCTGCGGGCCCGCGAAGGCCGCTATGGCGTTGGAGGGCGTGCGGTCCAGGCCAGCCAGGTGGTCAGCACGTCCCTGAGGTCGGGCCTGCAGGAGGGCGGCAGGGTGGGTGAACTTCTCCCGAGTCCTCAGCTCTCCCGGTGGAGCCAGCTGGGCCAGTCTCCTCTTCCAGGGAGGGAACCCACGGCACAGCCCTCCCGCCTTTCTTGTATCTAGTTAGCTTGCTAGCATTCTTGCGACGTAGGTCATCCACAGCAGGTGATGCCTGTTCATTTATGATGGGACGTTTAGCAATTTTTAAAAAGTGAGTTGGTTTAAAAACGTTAGTACAGGAGATACAGAAATGTGGCAGAAATCATGAAGGAATGAAGTTAGGGAACCCTGAACTTATGGGTTGTTCCATACAAATCACGATGGCAACTAAATGATAGAGTGAGGGTTTAAAAGGTATAGTTCCTTAGGAATATTTTAATCATGAAGCTATTTGAAGACACTATATATAGGCTCATGTGTTTTTTCTTATGTCCCTTTACAGCATCAGAGTGCAGATGAGTCTGTTGTCAGTGACTAGTGTTCGTTTATTGTTACAGTAGTTATTTGCACAAAGTAATTTTCCTTGAGCCTTACATATGATTTCTTAAATCTTAAAAAAGTTATTCTGTTAATAAAGCAGTATTGTAGGGTAGATACCCTGTAATTATACAGTTCCCCACATGCTTGATTTTTTATAGATAAGAAATCATAATAAGGAATATCAACATGTTACCTTCAAACATTTACATTTAGATTTATAATAGCTGTAGCTTAATGATAAAGTATTATTTGGAATGCAGTATCATCTTTAGATTGGTCATCTAAGTTTCCCTTTGACTATATCACTATCCGTGATCAATATAGTAAAAACGACAAAGTAAAATGTGTTAGAGATTTATAAACATTCAGTCACACTGCCCTTTAAAATTTATGTAGATTCAGGTCTTAAAAATTATTTATAGTAATCGTGTTTATTAATTGTACTGATGCCATTTTCCTTCCATTAAAAGAAGACTTGATCCTTCTACCAAACTTTTTCCTGTTCTCATTTATGTGGTGCAGGTGGCCCGTGGTGACATCATCAGTAGTCCATTCTGTCATAGTTTTTTACTTTAAAAAAAAAAAAGTCAGTTTGATTTGAAATTCACCTGAAGCCAACATTGATACAGGTTTTAGGAACTGAATTTTTTATTTTTATGTTATTTTTTTTTTCTTCAAGAGCTGGGTTCATTTTTTCAGCTTTACGAAACCACCTATGAAAAAGTAAAAATTTTATAATGTCAGTGTTCAGTCTGAGTTCAGATTTCTCAAACTGTCCCTTAATATCTTTTTACAAAGTTTGTTTGGATCAAAATCCTGTAGAGATCTGCATGTTGCATTTGGCTGATACACCTTTAAATATTAAATATAACAGCTCCCTTGCCTCCCCTCTCTCTCTTAACATTCTAGATTTAGCTGATTTTATCTGCATGGTATACTTTAACTTTAACATGTACCTCTATTTCCTTTAAACCAGTAGTTAGATCTGGAAGTGCACTGTCTACCATAGTAGCATCATGTGGCTATTTAAATGAATTAAAATGAAATAAAACTAAAAATTCAGTTTCCTGGTTGCATTAGCCATGTTTCAAGTGCTCATTAGTCACAGGTGCCTCATGGCTGCCGTTTTGACTAGTGTAGATATAAAATATTTCCATAATTGCAGAAAGTTCTGTTGAACAGTACTGATCTAGAAGCATGATCAGGTTCAACCTTGATTTTTTTTTTTTTTTTGGTAGAGGGGCAAAAATATTTGCTAGGTGGTGCAGTACACTTCCTTTTGCATTATTAGAGAGACACGTAATGTTTGAATTCTCTTTTTTTGTAATACTAAGATTGAGCAGCGTAGTGGGTTCAAGTGTCGTCAGCCCGATCTATCCATCCATCATGAAATTCCCCATGAACCTTTCACTTACTGGTGAAATCTTTTCATGGATTTGGATTGTCTATATCTGTTATTGCATTAGGAGTCTCATATGGTGATTTTCTAATTCTCCTATTCCTTTAGTATTTATTGGCTGGAAATCTTTCATGAAGAACTTTCTCTCGCCAGCTATTTGACTACCATCAGTTATTTGAAATGCAGTTTGTACAGGAGATAAATGCCTAATTCTTTCCCTCCATTTTTAGACTACAGTAATGAGTTGGTGGCCTAACAACCTCCAAAGGTAACCATGAGAGTTTTTGCCTTTTTTTAAAATCATCATGAATTTATAGACTCGAATATATTTAAATTATTTCAACTTATTGCAGTTCTTTTTTTTTTCTTTTTTTAGATACTCAAATTGTCCTGTCTTTGGCCAGTGGCAGCCCCTTTAAGTTGATATGATCAGTGGTCTTTGATAATGTCCTCATGTTCCGTAACATATGTCTCTTTATACAGTTCTGGCCACCAAGAACCTGGTTCCTTTGAGTGGGAGATGGTATTTAGAGACCACAGTCTAGGTACTGTGCTGTTGCTGCTACGTTTGTCATTAGTTCTAGACTTTATAGTGGCCAGAGTTAGGAAATAACATTTTTTTCTGTCATTTATTATCATTATCAAGTATATATACTATAAGGAAATACATTTTTTAAGAGAAATATACAGAATTCACACTGGTATTTCCAATTTAATTTTAATTTTATAGTTTTTTGCCTATTTGATTTTATATTTGTTAATTTTTTCTCTTGCTGGAAATATTAGTACTTAATGTCATTAATATAGTTACTTTTTTCTTATCTTGTATCATATATAATTGTTTCAAATTAACAATACTAATTTTATTATTAACAATATGATTCCTGAATAGTGTTTAGAATTTCTTTGTAGTTCTTTTTTATCACTATTATATACTCTATTTAGGATATATACAGTAACATTATTTTATTTTAAAGGCATATAAAACCATTATATGGTTGAGCTGCCAACTTGATGTCTAGTTGGTAGCTGGTTTATTTCATTTCATTTCCAGTTTTTTAATACTGCTTTTTTTCTCATTTGGATTTGTATTATATGTAAAGAATTAGCATAGTTTCTACAAAACAAGTACCTGTGAAACAAAGTACATCCAGACAAGTTGAGCTTTCATCCCTGTTTTCTCTACCCTATTCCCTTTCTTATAGGTATCATATTTACTAGTTTTGGGTTCATTTTTCCATTAAAACATGCTATATATGTATGTATATGTGTGTGTGTGTGTGTGTGTATTCATCCCCACCCTTTCTTAGGTAGAAGGTGGTATTTGCACATAGTGTTTTGTATCTTGCTTTTTTCACTTAAAAATATATGCCCTGTAGATCCTTCTATAGAAGTATGTAGAGATCGTTATCCCTTTTTTGGCTTCATATTATTCCATTGGTGAATGAATATTCAACTAGTCCTCTGTTGATAAGTGTTTGTTTTTTAACCCTACTATTGCAAATAGTCTTGCAATGTATAGCCTCGTGCATATGTGATTTTGTATTTTTGCCAGTGTATCTTTGGGAAAGTTTCCTAGAAGTGATATTTTTGGATCAAAGGGTAACCAATGCATATATATCAGTTGCTAGGTATTATCAAAATCTCCTCTATAGTAGTTGTACCATTTTGCATTCCGCCTGCAATGTATATGAGTGCCTGTCTTCTCATGCCTTATCATTAAAATATATTGTCAAATTTTTAATTTTTGATTAATACAGAAAAGAGGATAACTCAGTGTAGGTTAAATTTGGTGAGCAAGGTCGAGCATCTTTTCATATTTAAGGTCATTCGCATTTCTTTTTCTGTGAGCTAATTGTTCATGTCTTCTGCCCATTCTATAGATTTCTTTTTCTCTTCAATTTTTAGGTTCTCTATATATTTGGATAATTAACCCTTTGTGATAAAACTTTCAAATACTGTTGTCATTTGTCTTTTAACTTTGCTTATGGCATTTTTCCCATATAAAAGTGTATTTTTTATCTACTCGGAGTTCTCAGTCTCCTTATTCTTTCTGGATTTTGAATCATAGTTTAGACAGTGTTTTAAAATTTTATTTTATTTTGGAAAATTTCTTTGATACTTTATCTGCTGATTTTTTCCCCCTTAAGTTTAAGTAGAGACCTTTCTGAGCAATGGTAAAGTATATGGATTGTTTATTGGAGCAGCCATAGTATATCTGACACAGCCATAGATCTTTGTAATCATAGTAACACCTAAGCAGATGAGGGATAGAGCATCGTTATCCTCCTTCAAACGAGACTTGATGGAGGCACATCCCTTCTATTAGTATGCATTTATTCGTAATTCTATCCAGAGTTTTTACTTTCTTCCTGTGTCCTATTTTATGAGTAATTTGATCTTGGGCATGTAGTCCTGATCTGTAAAATGAAGAAGTTAATCTTCAGTTTCTTTCTAGCTCCTAATTTCCAGCATGTTAATGAATTTCAAGGATTTTCCCATTATCAGATATCCTGGATTCTTTTGTCCGTAAGATTTAAAGTGTGTTTTCCCTACTTCCTAGACTTGGTGAAAAAGCTTTCATTTCCTTTAATCATCCTGTATCGGATTTCACTGATTTAAAACAGCTTTCATTCCAAAGAAGAGTTATAATCAATAACTTTTACTTGTCAATGTCTTGGTCTAACTGCAGAGAGAACTAAGATTGTCCTTTAACAGTTGTAGAGCTACACTTTCCATTTAATCACATTAGCATTCTATGTTAGCGGTCGGGAGTAGCAGATTATCAAACAGTAATTACTAAAATTTGTATTTAATATTATGAACAAAGAATATCTAACTTTACATAGTTATCACAGGCAAAGAAGAAAGCAAAGTGATATAGTGCATTGAGTTGAACGACGGTCAGATTGATTAGGAAAGGGATTAATGATTGTAGCTATGGGGAACTCAGATGAGAAAAGTCCACAGAAAATCTGAGTCATAAGGAGTGAAAACTGATGGTGTTTGGCAGCTAGTCAAGCAAACGGTGAAGCATTGTTAAAGAAACGCATTACATGTTAGTAAGATTATTTTACACAGAGAATGAAGCTGATCTCTCCCCACTCCTTACCCTCCACGCTCCATCCCCCTTTCAAAACAGATCTCTGTCTTAGACCATTATTTTGATTTCTGAAAAGGCCGTTTTCCCTTATTTGGAATATTTTCAATATTGTGCTATTGCTATTTTTTCCTGTATCCAGACTTTTTGACTTGGTTTGATTTTGCTTTTCTCCAAGAAGACACTATTAAACCAAAAGAAGATATTAAGGTATTTTATGATCTGGAACTGTAAAACATAATGGTTGCCCCATTGGCTGAGACTCACACTGCCTGGCTTTGAATCCTAGGACTGTAATTTGTACTTTACCACAGTCAAATTATTTAATCCTCTAAGCCTCAGTTTTCTCAAAAGTAGTAGTGTCTATCTTTTGTGAATGTTGTGAAGAATGAATTAGACAATATATACAAGGCAGAACATTTGAGCATCCAATGACTTTTAGCTTCTACTGTAAATAGTGCTTATTATTAAGTGTCATTCAGAAAATATATCAATGCATTACATATTACTAATATATATTACTAAATATGTTCATGTTCATTTTAAATAATGACAAGTATAATTTTACTAATGATAATTTTGAATAACTGTAGTAGCACCACTCTTAGGAATAGCACTTTCCTACATATTAATAAACATGTATAGCTGTCAAGAGCAGGCTAGTTATGGTGGACGTTTAATTGGCTATTAGAATTATGCAAAAAATGAGAAAGAAACCTTAGAGATTATAGTTCATATACAGATGCAGATACTGAAGTCCAAGAACACAAAGCTGGTGGACACAAAGCTGGTTAGTTGCAGAGCAGGACTGTATCCTGGATCTCCATCTACATGGTACTGTGTGAACTTTGTACTGCCTCCCAGTTTCCTAGGTTGGACCAAAGCACAGAATCTAGGTTGTGTTATAATTGACCATATCGTGGTTTGAAAGAAAGTAGAGTAGAATATGAAAACCTTTTTCTTTAGGTTTTTATTTTGTCTAATGTTGGTATAATACGAAGGATAAGCCAACAGGAAAAAAACCCTCTTGTCCATATCTGTGCACGAATAATCCTGTTTAATAATCTTGTTAGTAACTTTAGAAATAGATGCAAATAACACTCAGTGGTCGTATTTTCCAGTTTTCTCATTCTACTCTGTGTTTCCAGGAGAATGCCTTTGTCACTACATTTTTCACTTTGGGAGAACATTTTTGGTTATTTTTTCTTTCTCATACTGGACTATTAATTCTTTGAAAATGGCCCTGTCTTTCATCACTGTGTATTGGTGGTTAATACAACACTGAATTCTTTGTTGAATGAAAGAATGCCCTCACAGCAATGTAGTTTTTAGATGAGACATTAAGACAAAGGAGCAGAGCTTGCACACCACAGTATTTGGGAATTACCTAAAAGGCTAATTCAGGATTGAACCTTTGAAGGTTTAAGGAAAAAAACAAAAAAACAAAAAAACAAAAACTGTTTCTCAGGAGTGGGAAGTGGTTTGACATTGATTAATGTTTTGAAGATTTGTGATAAATGGTGAGAAACCTACAGTAGATATGGATGGTCTTTCCTCACCTTCCTTTCTTTATGGTTTGTCCTTCCCTTTCTGTGCAGTCTCTTCTGTCTCCCTTTCTTTCTTTCTCTACTACACTCTTCGCTGTAGTTCTCCAACTGTGACCAGTTTGCATAGGGGGATAGGTGAAAGGGAGGGGAATTGATATGAGTTCAGCCAAAAGCATCCAGCACATGCCATGTTGAAATGCTATACTAAGCTCTGGAGCTGCGAGAATGAATAAAATTGGTTTTCTGCCCTTGAGGGTTGGATAGTAAGGAGAAAGGATGTGCAGAAAACATAGTCCACTGTGGTGTAACTCCTGTGAAACCTGTTAAGGACTAGGAACAATGAAGCATAGAGGAGGGAGGGCCCATGTAGCTGCCTTTCAGGGGAGGGAGGGTGTTCTAGGAAACATCACAGGCTTGTTATCTCAGGGATGAGTAGGAACTCCTGGATGGACCAAGGAGTTCAAGCTCAGGGCATTTAACCTATTTGTAATATCTATTTTTTTTTTTAAAGCACCACTTTTCCTCTGACATGTGACCCCTAATTTCTTCCTCTCATTTTGTAAGGGGTTTGTGTCAGTATCTCTCTGCTTCTAGCACCCACCTCCATCCCTGCCCACCCCGCCTTAGATTAGGAAG
>NW_006432447.1:6530772-6570520 GCF_000325575.1 Pteropus alecto | reverse complement strand
CAGAAGTTAAGATCATTTTAAGTTATTTTAGTCTGAAATGTATTTGGTCCTAATATTTCGTGAAGTGATAATTCCTTGACTGCTCCTACAGTCATCTTTAGAAATGCTGCATTTTCTCATTTGTGTGCTTTCATTCACATTCTTAAGTTTGTCAGTTGGAACGTTAGACCTTAAAAATAAATTTTCTCCTTACTGATCTTTTTGCTTTCTCAGTTGCCAAAACAAAGGGGATTTGGCGATGGAGGCTTTGTTGGAAGGAATACAAAATCGGGGACATGGTGGGTAAGTTTGCTTTTGACCTTGAGCTTCTCACTTGACTTTATAAAACGTTTGAGCTATGCCTCTGACTCTCTTGTGCTCTGGGTACAGAAGCAAAAGTGTTCAGCAAAAGCTAAGCTGATTCATGTCATTTTTGGACAGTATCTCTCTCTGGGTTTTTGCCTTTTCTCAGCAGTATGAATCTGGATACTTGCTTTTATCCCTCTTTAAATTTTCTACTTGTAAAAAGCAAAAGTAGAAGTACAAAGGTTTTGTGACACTAAGAACAAGTGCTTTTTTAAAAAAAGTGCTTAAGTGTTAGTAGTTACAGCTCTGTGACCATTCCTGGAAACCTCTTTGCATCTAGTACATCTGTGTCCACTTCTGTTCTCAACTCTGCATCTCCTGAAACTGTGAAGGACACCAGTAAGTTTACAATAATCACATAGGTTGAAATAAGTTTCTAATAATAAGGTGTGAAAAAATAATTGAAATAAATATGGCTCAAGGATGAATTTGTTGAAATAGCTCTTAAAATTGTATTATCATTTTCCCAATAGCCTACTTGCTTCCAAGGCTTTTTATTTTGGCTAGCTGAGAATGTGACCTAAGTTGGCTTGGATTCTTCCTGAATGCTTTCCTAAAATATTACGTAAGTGCTAGTTGTTAGTTGTGGAAGTCTCACTCACAAGCAAGACTTAAAACATCAATCTTACATTTGATCAAACGGCTTAGGCTTTAGGTTGGGTGTTAGAGGAAGACAGAATATTCTGTGGAATAAGTAATCACCTTAAATTGAACATTAAAAGGAAAAGCTCAGATATCCTATTCTTTGCTTCTGCTTATTTATTGACATGTTCCACCTCAGGTAGGTTTATGTCTGTTATATTTTTACATCTGAAAGATGAAAAGCCACTTTGACATACGTTCTATGTTCTTAAGGATCTTTTCTTATTTATAGGGGATTTTTGACATCTTGTGAAGCAGAATTACAGGAGCTCATGAAGCAGATTGACATAATGGTGGCTCATAAAAAATCTGAATGGGAAGGACAGACGCATGCTCTAGAAACCTGCTTGGACATCCGTGAACAAGAGCTTAAGACTCTTAGGAGCCAGTTGGATATGAAACATAAAGAGGTAAAACAGTTGATTCAGTCCTCTCTTTGATATTTTGACCTTTTAAATATGTTTCTTAAATATTTGTTGAAGAAAGTGTTTTTGTGACAAGTTAGTGTTTCTGTGTTGTCTTTTATTTCTGATGGTTTTTTAAGAAGAAAAATTTATTGTGAAAATGTTTAAGTATATTTCAGGGATCATGTTACCTTGGTCACATACAATCGATAAATAACTTCTTTATGAAAATGTAAAGGTTGTCACAGAATCCCTTCAACCTATTACATGTCTGTGTTAACATTCATTGAGTTTCGTGAACATCGTTTTTGGCCTATTTCTATGTCTAGTATAAAAAGTTAAGCCCAAAATTCAATAATTTGCCTATTTTGGTTAGATGTAAAAAAAATTTAGAAAACCCTTTTTAAAAAATTTATATTTGGTCTACGGCCATGCCACCCTGAACGTGCCCAATCTCGTCTGATCTCTGAAGCTAAGCCGGGTCAGGCCTGGTTAGTACTTGAATGGGAGACCACTTAGGAATACCAGGTACTGTAGGCGTTTAAAAAAAAAAAACACATTATTTTGCCCTTGTTTGAAATTAGGGGAAAAGAAAGAAAAGCAAAAAGTAAAAATGACTTGCAATTTTACCACTCATGGTTATTGGTGATTTGAGGGAGAAAGCTTAATAATATTCGCTGATTGATTTCTCATAATTTAGCTGGTACAGTAAAAAGTACACTGAATATTTGAAGGGAAGCATAAAGCATTTAGAAGCACAAGAATTGCCTCTAAATTTCTGGCATGAATGTCAGTCTCAGAAGAATTGAAAGAGTTGTAGGGAACCACGGGGCTCAAGCCTCACTCTGATGGACTTTTCTGCCAGTAGGATCACCGCTCACTAGTGCTGTTATTCAACTTGTTCAGGTACACTTCTGTGAGTGGGGCACACTGAGATTGTGATTTTGTTGATGATACTTATTAAGAGTATTTTAGATGTAACAAGGAGAGAGTTAGACTTGATAAAAGTGTTTTTATGCTTGTCAAGAGACTCATTAGTTGGCCGTTTGCACTTTGGGTCAAAGTAGTACATAGTAACATTGGCTGTGTCAAATTCAGTTTTCTGTGAATGCCATTGGCTAAACTGGAATTCATTTTAAAATTTGGATAGAACTTTGAGAGTATATTTTAAAATTACACCTTATGCAAAAAAGTACATGGAATCATATTTGATTTTTTAAAAACTATAATTCGGGTAGGGTCAATGTACCTTGTCTGGTAAGCTGCTTTAGCTACCACTACTTCATTTCTCTGAGGGCAAAACAAAAGTAGTTCTGTTTGGTAAGTTAAAGCGATAGTGATGTCCTAGACACGAAAAACACTGTATGTAGATATCTGAGTCATTTATTTTGTTAGAAACCTGTTAAAGAAATTTCTGCGTGTGTGATTATGAGAATATTTAGTCATTCTGAGGCTGTTTGAACTTATTTTTGTAGCTTAATTTGGATGTCATAAGGCATTATTGCTATTACTTGATACCTTAAAGAGAAATTATAGGTTCCATGTTACGGATTTAAAGATTACAGGTTTGGCCTGGGACATAAAAGAAATTTAGAATTGTAGCTGTCTGGTCAATTTGCTGCTTCATTGAATGGTCTGCTGAAATTTGATTAAGTTTCTAGAAATAAAGTGCTTTTACCAGACACTAGTAATGGGAATCATCTATTCTGTAGAGTTTGTCTGTGAAATTGTGTTGATAATACCACATTCATAATCTACTTTGAACAGTAAATGACATAAGAACAAGATTTTAGAGCTTTAAGTTTTTGTCATTCTTAAATAAGAATGGCAGCCTAGAAGCAGTTAGTCCTATGGCGTAAACCAGTGCTGTTCAAATGACAGGTCCACAGTGAGATAAAAAGCTTGTAAATCAGTACATTGCATCTTTCACTTCATAGAAAGTTTTGCTATATAAAAATGTCATTTGCATTAACAGTGTGTTTCATGACACAGTCGATTTACATTGTGCTTCAAGCACCCCGATATCGTGCTGGTTTGCTGTTGTGACCAGCTCCAGCTGACCTGCAGATCATACTTGAAGAAGTACTAGTATAAACAATTCATTTCCTAAGTGAATAAATACTTTATGTGTGTCTGATTTCACTGTTGCGATTGGGTTGGTTTTAATGGATATTTCCGCTTCTGTTACCTTCTCACCCCCTACAGAGCAGGTAGACAATGAAATGAGTAAAGAATTTGGAGTCCTGGCTCTGCCTCTTTTCAGTTGAATGGCCTTAAATAATTTAACCTCTCTGAACCTGTTTCATCATGTGTAAAATTAGGATTAAAAACCCTATGTCCCAGTGTTGTAAAGATTGAGTTACTGTTTAAGAAAGCACTTTGAAAACTATAAATTGTATCTAAAATGAGTTAGTTCAGCCCTTCTGTCATTCCTACTGACGGTTTCAAGCCTTGGCTCCCATTTCTTTACCTAATGCAGTCCATCACCCTTTTTTTCAACATTTAACTTCTTTTTTTTCTCCTTTTCTTTAAGAAATTTAAATATTTTCATTGCTCATTATGAACTAGACTCTGGTACATAAATAAAATTAAATAATCTACATTTAATATTTATGCTTGCCACATATAATAAATACAAAGAAAAATGTTTCTACAAGGCTCATAAGGAAGAACAGTAATTATATGCCCCATCCCTCTGAACCTAGGAAATCTGCTCCTCTGGAGCAGTCATTTCAAAGACTTTAACTCTTTCTTTTGGTATTCTCCCCATGTTTTTAAGTAACATTTTATACTGACATATCCTAATTTTCAGTCTTAGCTATTTATCTGATGACTTGCAACCATGAAAATTAAGGGTTTTGCTCTCTTCATACAATTTCCATTTCATCATCCTGCCAGGATTATATATCTTAATTTTTGGTTAAATCATTACTCAGTATTTACATCGTTAGGCTACAGGTCCAGGAAGGTGTCCCCAGGGTTTGGGGAAATTAATAGCTGAAATTAGAAAAGGCAGCTGAGAGGATAGAGATTGAATGAGGTTTGTGGTAATTCTAAGGCATTAAGACAGTAAAGGATTTGGTGTCCAAGATGGCTCTGAACCCCGCTCACTTCGGGTTGGGACCCATAAAGGCAGCACCTAGAAGTAAGGATGGGCCAGATATACAACAGGCCCTCTTCACATTGCCATTCAGCTGCAGGCATTTAAATCTCCAAGGTAAGTTTAAGAAGATCCTAAAGTGCTGCTGTCCCCAGGCATCTTCAAAGTGCTAGGGCTTCCTGAAACTTGGAAAAAGCAAACCTGTATTTTCTCCCAAGGAAAAATAATACCATTCTGAGTCTTTAATTATTTCTTCAAATAATTTTTGCAAATATAATGCTTGATAACCATTGAGCAAGTAACCTCAGACACATACAAGAAGACAACAAAAATGAAAAAAAGCCGAGGCAATGGAAGATAGAAACAGACCCAAGGCAAATCTACATATTGGCACTGTCATGCTCAGATTTTACAATAGCTTTGTTTACTGTGTTCAAAGAGATAAAAGATAAGATTGAGCACTTCAAGAAAGAATTGGAAACTATAAACAAACCTAAAGTGAGTAGAAATTAAAATATTGAAAAATACAATAATTGATATTAAGGCCTTAAAGATTGAGGTAATTAATAAACTGGAAGATAGCACGGAAGAAAATGTTTAGAATAAAGCATAGACAAAATAATAGCAAATACAGAAGAGAAGATAAGAGGAAGAGGATACAATGAGAGGGTCTAATGTGAGTGAAATCCCTGGAGGAGAAAAAAGAGTGAGAATGGGCAGAAGCAATATTTAAAGATAAATTGCCTGAGATTTTGCCAAAAGTGAGGAATGTCATATATTTAAAAAGTCCAAGAATCTCAAGCAAGATATATAAAAAGAAATATTTACTTAGATTGGAAACTAAAAACAAAGAGGAAATCTGAAAAGCAATCAAAGAAAATAAAAAACATTATTTATCAAGGTAAAAAGACATTATCTACAAACAGTTCCTAAAAGCTGACTTGTCAGCTAAACAGCGAAAACCAGAAGATAGTAGAATGATATCTACAAACAAAGAAATGACTTTTTTTCTTCTGCCAAACCAGGAATCTGTACCCAAATAAAGGTGAAACAAAGATGTTTTCATATCAACAAAAATTGAGAGAATTTGTCATTAATAGACCTGCACCAAAGAAATATTAAAAAATGTTCTCAGGCAGAAAGAAAGCGATCCCAGGTGGAAGCTTAAGAGATTAAGGAAGAAATGAAAGGCAACAGTAAATATGTGGGTAAATTTAAATGAATATTGACTATATATAACAACAGTAGCCTTTTTAGTTTAATATATACAGGATTATGATGGCGTTTAAATCAGATTGGGGCAGATGGAATTAAAGTATTCCTATAGTCCTTGGGTTGCCTGGGAATTGGTAAAACTACTAATTAACATTAGCTTGTTCAGTCACAGATCCATGTTTTAATCTTGACAGAACTATTAGAAGTATATATTAACATTAATAGAGTATATGTTTTCCAAGCTAACAGAAGAAAAATGAAATGGTAAATTATCAGTTCCAAAGAAGGCAAGAGAGAAAAAGGAACGTAGAGCTTATTAAGTATAAATGGCATTTCATAAGATGATAGATTTAAATCCAGGTAGGTTCATTCAATGTAAATGCACTAAATGGCCCAGTTAAAAGATAAAAATTGTCCAACAGGGTAAAAATAATTAAACTGAATTATTATGTAAAGATATGGCAAAGTTGAAAGTAAAGGTAAAATAAAAATATATACCATTTAAACACTTTGAAAAGAAATTTTGTCTAAGTATATCCATATTAGAAAAAGTACACTTCAAGCACAAGCCGTGAACATTACTAAAGGTGAAGAGAAATACTTTATAATGATAAAATATGAAATTTTAAGATATATCACTGTAGCAGACATTCTTTGTGGCCTATACCGCATTTTCTTTGCTTCCTGATTTCATCTCAGCTATTACATACAGCTCCCTGTGCACTGCCAGCATCTCACTACGCTATGCTTCTCTCACTGGAGCCTTGGAAAGTTGCTCCTTAGGAAGATGAAACCTGGAAATGTAGGGGAGTTACCACTCCTGGGGCAAGCCTCAAGCAGCGGAGGGACTGGAACGGGTAGAAATTCTCCAGCTTCCCATTCTGTCTGGTTCCTTGGTGAGCTCCCAGTGGGATTTATCTCCAGCTGCTTAACTGCAGAAATCGACTAGGTAACACACCCTTTTTATTGGCTTTCCTTCCTTCCCTAGGTCTCCTTCTTCATTTCCTCATTGTGCTTCCTGAGATCACCTCTAATTACCTGCCTTGAAGCCCATGTCTCAGGCTGTTCTTTTGTGAGAACGCAAACTAAGACAAAAAAAATCTAAATTCATAAGTATCTAAAAAAATAGTCTTAAATTTCTCTCTCGCTTGTCCTTATCTGTATACAAGAACTACAAGGAGAAATAGATGAAGCCACAATTATAACTGGGAATTTTAACACACTTTTCTTAGTAACTAATGGAACAAGAGACAAACATCAGTAAGGCTTTAGATTTGCGCAGCATGATCAACAAACTTTACCTAATTTATACATATAGAACATTGCACAAAGAGCACTGCAGAGTACACATTCTTTTCTAGCACAAACAGAACTCTTTCCAAAATTGACCATTTGCAGGGCTGGAAAGTAAACCTTGACATAATACAAAGGCTTGATATCATAGTGTGTTCTCTGAACATTGGGAAACAAGTTAGAAAAAGATACCTAAAAAGTAAAAATCCTTTGATATACTTTTTTATAAATGGTTTTCTCAGTTTATTTCCTTTTAAATTTTAATGGGATTTTTTAACATATAGAAGTTTTATATTTTACATAGTCAAATCTGTCATTTTAAAATGACTCTTTTATTAGTTTTAAGCTCTGAAAGTTCTCTCCTTCCCAGAAATCTAGTAAATATTCACTTAGATCTTTTTTTTAGTTTTCTCTTTCCCATTTTATTGGTATATTTAATTCTTCCATTTTGAACTTCAGAATTACTTCTTCAAGTTTAAAAAAATTCTACTACAATTTTTAATTGGAATGGCATTAACTCCTTGTTCTTATAAGACTTTTCTTATTAGTTTCAAGTATACAGCACATTGGTTAGACATTTATATAGTTTATAAAACGATTCCCCTAATTACTCTTTCCATCCTCTCCCTCTCTACCTAGCCATTACATTAATGCTAACTGCATTCCCTGTGCTGTGGTCCCCATCCCCGTGACCATCCATCAGCTACCAATTTCTACTTCTTTTATTTCTGTTTTTTTAAATTGAGATATAATTGAGCTATAACATTACATTAGTTTCAGGTGTACAACATAATGATTCAATATTTGTATATATTGCAAAATGCTCACCACAGTAAGTCTCATTAACATCTATCATCACACGTAGTTATAATTTTTTTGTCTTGTAATGAGCACTTTTAAGATCTGGGGTTTTTTTGTTTTGTTTTAAAGTTATCATTCTGTATTGTGATTGAAATGACTACCTTCTATTTCCCGTTATCCCTCTCCCTCCTAACTTGTTAATAGATGAAATTCTAACTGATTGTTGAGAGATGTAGAGAAATACTGGTGGAAATTTCTGGAGGTGATGGCTGAGCATGAACTGGTTGTGGCTGGTTTCAAATTATTGAAAAATGGGTTAGGATAACATCCTTACCCTGGTTGGTGGAATTGATTTCTCTAAAGTGAGATAAAGCAGGTACAAGTCTCCTACTGTCTTTCTATCTGACATTACTATTTTGCAGTTTGATTTATAGAACTTATTCTTGACATCTCCTAGATTTTTGTTGAATAGTCTTAGTTTTCAAGGTTCTTATAACTTTATATCTCTTGTTTTTTCATGAGTTTTTTTTTTTTTTGATAAAAAGGGTGAGAGAGAATAAATCAGAGCAAGTTTTCATTTAAACTAGAAATTCTAGAACAGTCATTTTCCATTTTTTGGCAGTGTTATGGACCATTAAATAATTAGATATTTCACTTACTGAGGAGTAGGGTATTACCATACACAGTTGAGAACTTATGTTTACAGATAAGTACAAAGATTGTTTCCTATTTTTATGTTTCATGGATATTGTTTCAATGCTAATAATGAAAAATACTATTACCTATATGCTTCTAGGTTGGAATGTTACGTCAGCAAGTAGAAGAACATGAAAAAGTCAAGCAAGAGATGGCCATGGACTATAAGCAGGAGTTAAAGAAACTTCATGAAGAAGTGAGATTTTCTTTCTATTCTGTGTTGTCTAATTTTGTCTCTTTAACTCTTGAGACTTTTGTTAATGAGGTAGTCTTTACTTTTAAAATGGGAAGTATATATTTCATGGGAGGTAGAGAGGTGGAAATCTATTTCTGTGTTCTTAAATCCAGGCAAAGAATCTTGCCTAATTCTGTGTTTAACACGACCTAGAACAGGGATGTTAAAATGTGTTTCTTGATTGAGTACTTGAAAGAAATAGAGCTATTTTTGTATAATACTGTAAAATATTGATACCAAAAACATATTAAATATTAATTTCAGAGTTAAATGACTAACTAGATTTTAAATAATGGAAGATCCAAAGGTTTCAGAAGCATTTTGGGTGAGAAAATTCTATTAACTCAGTCTTATTTTTCAGATTGGGAAATAACTGCTTTTATTTAACTCAATCTTCTCCTTACTCTGAATATCAGTTTTCCACAGGAGAATGGTTCAAGAACCATAGGCCTAGAGAAAAGAAAGAATTTTAGTTTGCTGCTTTATTGGGGGTGAGGATGAGTTATAGAGCCCTTAAGTGAAGGCTATTGTAGTAAAAATTAAAGTTTTGTTTAAAAATATTTTTCCCTTTATTTTTTCTTTGACAAGGTATTTATTTTCTAGTGTTTATTTTTATATGAATTTGAGTTTTATATTTTAATTTACAAATCTAACATGCTCTTCATCTATTTTTCAGTAGTACCTTTTAGCTCTGCTCTTGCTTTCGTAATACCAATTTGTTCCATCACCACTGTTTACAAATTCTTAAATTTTAAGTCTAGAAATAACTGTGTCTACAGTTAGACAGACTGAAGAGAAGCTATGAAAAACTACAGAAAAAGCAAATAAGAGACTTCAGAGGAAACGCCAAAAATCACAGGGAAGATCGGTCTGAAATTGAGAGGTTAACCGGAAAAATAGAGGTATGTTCATAGTAATATTTTCTTCATAGTGATTGTTAGCCCTCATGTAGGAAACTGCTGTTTCTAATAGTGCTAGTTCCTGAAATCAATTTTCTGCCATCTCCAGGACTGCCGCCAAGCTATCTTAAAGGTCGAAGGTGATCTTCTGTGTATCTAGTCATCTGGTTCCATGTGGTTGATCGGGTTACTGGCTATCAGTAATTCTCAATGGAGCAGTACCACCCTTTGAGGGCATTCGGAAATGTATGGAGACATTGTTTTGGTTGTCAAAATGAGAGTGAAAACTGATGTTTAAGAGACAAGAACACTAAACATACTGAGGAATGTTCTACACAGGAAGGATTATTGTACCCAAAATGCCAATATTGAGAAACGGTGACCACCATTTGCTAGCACTCCTCCATGGGCAGTGTTCTTATCACCTAGTAGAATAGGGGCTTAGTAAATGTTGAAAGTACATGGCTTTTCTGTACAGAGTACTCTCCATGTCAGATTGTTTATCCTCAGTTCACATTTAGATATGGTAAGCCATTTACTTCCCTCTTTGCTGACTTCGTTTTTATTAAGACTGGGTAACCCCATGATTATTGTACACTATATTGATTCTCTGGAGGACTTAAAGGAGGTGGCGAGTTAACACTGCCAAGAGCGAATGAAGGAGCAGCACAGGGCTGTCACTCTTTTCCCCTTGGATCTGCCACTCCCCTCCTTTGTGTATGCTCTTGGTTCTCCAGTGCACCTAGGAATAGCCCAGGGCCCTCTTTAGGCTCTCAGAGATTCTGATCCAGTAGTATGGCATGAGACCTAGACATCTGCATTTTATCCAGCTTCCCTAGCTGATTCTAATTTGAGGAACATCTCAAATTATTTGTTCAACATCTTTTTATGATTACTTAAAATGTTTTTACTCAGAGAAACCTGTCACCCACAAGTGCCAATATATATTACTACCTAGAATTATAATTTCTGTGTTTAATATTTTTTTGCATCTCAATATTTTATACATTTGAAGAGCTTAGAATCAGAGGGCTGCACAGATACTGCTTCCTCTCCAGTTCTCTTCAGTAATAACTGGGTACCCCCACCCCAGACTTCTCATTACCACTTCTTGCTCCTCATTACCGCTTCATGACCATTCTCTTTCCTTTCTACCCACTATCTTTGATTTTCTTGTCATCAGCCTATATCGCCAACCAATGTACATACAACCAAGGTAGTCATCTTCTGATCCCTAGTTTACTCCCTTGGTTCAAAGATTTCAGCTCCCAGTTCACTGTCACTCCAACATTACTCTTATCATAATTCTTGAGGCTTTCAGTATCCACAGGGTTGATGTTTATAATACTCTGGTCTTTGAGTTCCTTGCTGTTCTTTTCCTCCATAGATGTTTTTGATCTCCTTCCTATCTCCTTAATTCCCATTGCCATTCCTTAAGTGTTGTCATTACTAATACTTAACGCTTCCTAGAATCACATATTCAGCATCTCATTCTCTGACTACCATCCCTGTCTTTTCAGCTCACTCCCTTTAATGCCTTGCTCTCAATAATCACTTGACCCCATCCTTTTAAAGTGATTGAATTCTGCTACCTTTTCATTGTTCCTCATGTCCTCACTTATCAATCCTTACCCAGCTTAATTCCATAGTTACATTCCTTACACTCCCCTTCATTAGCTGTGCCCCTCTCTTGCTTCATATTTGCTTGGCAAAACCTTAAATCTGATTAAATCTAGCTTTCTATTCACTCTCTACTTGCTATGTGTGGCAGAACCTGACTGGAGAAAAACATAATCATGCTGACTGGTCTCAATTTAAATTTGTGGTCACTTGCCTCAATTGGGTACTAATGCTACCCTGTTTTCATAAATATTGGGCCCGTTTTCTGATTATGCAACTTCAAGTTCCTGTGGTTCCATCATTAATTTTGAACTTTTTGGCTTTGGGTTACAAATATCTATTCAAATTGAGTGCAGGTTTCCCTTGCTATTTAAGTCTTTGCAGTTCTTCTGTTAAGATAGTAAAATTTGTATACCAAAGGATATTGTGTTATCTGCATCTATTTGAATTTTAAATACTGGGAAGTAAGAATTGGGCCAAAAGACTTAGCTGAAAATTTATCTGAATCTGTTCAATTCCTGGGTTTGTATATCAAGAATTGGGTAGAGTGGGATACTCATAATTATATTCTGAAATTTTAGTTATCTTAGCATCAGTTTTCTGAAAACTCACTAAAAAATTATAACAACCCTTAGGTGGCAGCAAATCTATGAAAATCATCATGAACCCAGTGTTTCATACCCTTCACCATTAGGGTGTTAAATTTAGAAAGACAGATATCCAGAAGCACAGTATGTAAGAAATTTGGTATTACTCTACAGTTCTGTCAGCTAAGTGAGTAATGGGGCTCCTGCTGTGAGAAAGGTGCATGTGTACCCGGGGATGTGGGGAAAAATTAAAAGTGAATCTGGGAAGTAGTGACAGCAAGGGGAAGCACTTAGAACTTAAGTACCTTAATTGCCTCTTCAGGAATTTCGTCAGAAATCACTGGACTGGGAGAAGCAACGCTTGATTTATCAGCAACAGGTATCTTCTCTGGAGGCACAAAGGAAAGCTCTGGCTGAACAATCAGAGATAATTCAGGTAGGTTTAAGATATTTTAAAAGAATGAGAGACAGAGAGGTTTTGATTAAATTTGAACTAGCTTAATGCCATAATAAGTGTGTGCTTACTCATATCCACTCATATCCACATGCCCAGTTGTTCCTTTGCTCGCTTGCCTCCCTGGCTTCCTTACTCCCTCACTCAGGTGCTCTTTCTTGCTCTCTCACTCTGTCAGTGTCTTACATCCTCAGGCTTGCTCTACAGTCATTTCATGTTCACTCTCCTAAATTTGTTCTCTCTCCCTCTCTCCACTTCCCTCTCTTTCTACCTCTGTTCTCTCTCCATTGCCTTCGTTTCTTTGTGTTTCTGTTGTTGCTCTGGCTTACTTGTTTGGAAGTTTTTGGCTTTTGCCTTAGCTCTACTTCCGTCTGTGTCTTGCTCTGTCTCTGTGGTAGCTGGGTTACTCTGGCTGAGTTATCTCAGCCAGGGAGCTTCAGCTAGTCTGCCTGTCTGGATACAAATGCTGAGAGAGTCACACTGCATTGGCATGTGCACTAATTAAAAGCAGTGTCTTGGTGGCAATAGAAACGCATTTAAAACACTAGTAGAAACTTTTTTTTCTTTAAATGAACTAATGGCTTAGGCAAAATCAAAAAATAGCCACTTATTTTAGGAATTTTTCTTTTTAGGACGCGTTTGCTTTTTCAGTGAAAAGCCAAGAATGTAAAGGGAAGTGAACGTAGAAGGAAATGAATATTTGTGACCATATTTTATGTGCTAGACACTGTCTTGATGCTTCTGGATGCAGTTCTTTATATACAGTTATGTGTTATCTGTTTAATATGATCTGTCAAGGTTGATAGTTATCTCAGTTTTATGGAAAGAGGGAATGGACTGGATAGATAAGAGAACTGGAGGGAATTTTTTTTAACAATCTGCATTATTTTCTGCTTTAAGTCTCAGTAACATATTGGCTTTTGACCCCTGAAATATCAGCTGGCTGATAAACTGAATGGGGGTACCCACAGCAACCAAAAGGAAGAAAATTATTTTCAAAGCTGCAGCAAACTATACAGTCAGAATGGACCAATTAAATCTTAGATTTCTAGACCTGAGCTTTTGACCTGAATTAAAGCACTAAACAAACATAAGTATCTATAAGATATTGTTGTATTCTAATTACAGCCTTCAGATAGGCAAAAAGAAAATTGAGTTTTAAATTTTAATTCTAATTATTCATCTATGAAGTTTACTTAGTATTGATTGCAGATCCTTTTTTTCAAATTACTATGTGATTATTCTGCATAATTAAAACTTTATTGTTAGTAAAAATGAGATTTTTATTTGCCATAATTCAGCTAGGACTAAAATAATAAGCCTTTAAAAAGCCAACATTTGTTTTCCCTTCTAAGAGTATTTGAATTATTCTTCTGACAGCTTTGTTTAAAATGAAACTGCTCTATTTGACACACAAAAAAATGTTACTTATATTTCTTTCTCCCTTAGCAAACCAAACAAAATTAAATCTTTCTGTGATTCAGTATGTAGCAGTGCTGTATCGTTCTCATTAAAAAAACAAAAAAACAAAAAACTTTTAAATGAACTTTTGTATACCCATTACCAAGCATTAATAGTTATCATAATTTTGCCAGTTTGATTTTGCATGGTAAAAACATATTAAAATTTGCTGTCTTAACTTTTTTAAAGAGTGTAGTATAGTAATGTTAACTATATACAGATCATCAGATCTCTAGAACTTTTTCAACTTGCAAAACTAAGCCTCTATACCCATTGAAAAACAACTCATTTGCCAATCTTTTTTCATCCTTCCCTACTTTTTATTTTTGGATGGAATATTATAAAGCATGTAGCAGACATTGTCTTATTTCTCAACAATAAGGACTTAAACACAATTACAGTATACCAGTATCACATTAGCAGAATAAATAACTTCTTAATATAATTCAATATCCATTATGTTCACATTTTCCCATTTAGACATTGTCTAAAATAATGTCTTTTTACAGTTGAATGCTCAGATCAGAATCCAGTAAAGGTTGACACATTGAATTTTGTTTATATGTGGGTCATCATTGAACAATAAAGGTAGAAAATCTGGGAGATTAAATAAATGGATATCAACATCCATACTTCCCCTCAATTTTTAAAAATTCTTAATATAAACTTTTTTCTTATATATTTTTTAACTTCTGAAGTGAAGCTCAGAATAACTTCTCTCTCTTGGAGTTATGTATTTGCTTGAGTTTTTTTCTTTTAGTTAGCTATTGAAATTACATAATGCATGTTCATTTTAGAAAAATAAGAAAATGTAGATGAAATGAGAATTAAATAATATCACCCATAATTCCATCCTTTAGAGAATTACCATTATTAACATTTTAGTGTAAATTTCTTTTGACCTTTCCTATGCTTATATGCAATGTCCATTGCATTCATATACATTTATTTGGTAGAAAAACACTATATGTGTGTGTATACGAGAAGGGAGGGATAGTTGCAAACTTTAAAAATTACCAAAAATGGCAAAATGTTGATAATTGTTGAAGCTAGGTGATGAATATATAGGGGTTCATCACCTTATCCTCTCTGTATTTGTGTATGTTTAAAATTTTCTATAAAACATAATTTTAAAATGTAGACTACTTACTCTGGCAAGCTATATGCTAAGCATTTTATAATACAATATTTAATTATCATAAATTGAAATTTTTTTTTAAAATATGATAATGTCAACAAATTTGTAGTCATAATGATTGCATAGAAGTTCGATCTACCATTAAATGTACCACAGTTTATGTAACTAATACCTTATTGTAGCACATTTAGTGTTTTTACTTTTTCACCCTGTACATAGTACTTGGGAGGACATCCTTTTATAAACATTTAGGAGTATATGTTTATTTATTTTCTTAGGAAATGGCCCTAGAAGTGACATTGCTGCATCAGTGTAGTTGTACATTCTTAAAGACTTTAGTATATATCGTCAAAGTACTCTCCAAAGATGTATTGACACAGAGTTTCACCAGCAATATTTGAGAATGTTCAGCTCCTCATACTTCCCCATTATTGAGCATTATTATTTCTTTTAATTTTCCCTACTTTTATTTTTAGCCTTGTCTCTGCCAGTCTAATAGGTGGGAAAAAGCGGTAATTGTTTTATAAACAATTATTTACAATTGCTTAATTGTTTTTTTTTTTCTTTAGGATTCTATCTTGGATGTCATACTATAAAGCCTTAACTAAGCCAAGATTTCTTCTAATGCTTTATAGTTTCTTTTTAAAATATTTGATCTGAAATTTATTTGGGGGTATTTGATAAGGTACTAAATTTGTTTTTTTTTCCCAAATGGATATCCACACAATTTATTGACTGTTACATTTTGAGAACTTGAGAGAATGATCCAAAATTCAAATGGAAGAATAAATGAGGGGTACTAGGAAACATTTTTTAAAAGAAAGAGTAAGAGGATGTTTGTTCTATTAAATATTAAAATGTATTATATGAAAAAGTACAGTTGTTAAATAATGTGACATTATTAGATCCGACAACAGAATGATGGTTTTATAAGCATAAGAAAAGGATGTGTATAGTGTCTAAGACATCAGGTCATTTCTGTTTAGAAAATAAGGAATCACCTGAAAAGCTTTATTATAACCAATGAAGAAAAGATGATCCTAACTCAAATGTTAATACATTGTCTTGGTAGAATTATCACAGAGTTAACTGAATTGGCTCAGACCTACTGTCAAAAGGTTTATGGTGACATAAATACAACAATGATAAAATCTTATTTGGAGCCATTTTCTTAATGGGCTCTTCAAGCTGCTACCTAATGGAGAGGCTGCAAGGCTGTGGCCTGCACTGACACATTTGGAGTTGACACTGATGGGGAGCTTGATAGAGATTGATGCCTTCAGTGGCCATAGCTTCATACAGGGATCCTTTGGGAGATAAAAAACACTTGTTACTTTGTATTCCTTTGTTCTCAGTAATCTCACTATCTGGTAAAGTCATTTCCTTGAAGCACCAGGATTATATACCATAAAGCCAGAAGAAGATTTGACTTTACCCCAATCTCCAGCCCCTTCCCTTCTCTCACATTTTAATTGCTCACCCTTAGCTTTTGTTTCCATCTCTGTGATGTAAATTGCCTTCTTAATTATTTCTTTACTTTGAACCACCTCTGCTGTCATTTGTATTGTTGATATAATTCTACCTACTCCAATGGAGTAGTTAGACTGCTACATGTTAGATTAATAAGAAGTTTCTGGTTCAAAAAATTAGTGACAGTGCTTAACGCAAAAAAGAGTATAAAAACATTAGCCTTAAAATATTTCTAACACCAGATATTTAAGGGAAAATAATCATTATTTTATTTTATAAGTTGTTTATATGATTATATCTGACTTTCTTAGTATTGGAAGAGGTGTTCTTGAGATATTCTAGTGCAGCTCTGTCTAATAGAAATAAAAGGTGAGTCATATATGTAATTTAACATTTTGTAGCCATCATGTTAAAAAAGTAAAAAGAAACAGGTGAAATTAATATGTTTTATTTAACCCAGTATATGAAAAATATTATCATTAAATTTACAATCTTTTTTTTAACTGAGTCTTTGAAATCTAGTGTGTATTTTACACTTTGAGTACATCTCAGTTTGAACTAGCCACAGTTCAGATGCCCAGTAGTCACATGTGGTTAATGACTGCCACACTGAACAATATTTTTCCGAAAGATATTTCTGGTATTTCTTAGGCCTAAACTTTTTGACTGGGAAGAATTTGATATATTTTTTTAAATGTGAATCATGGTCACTTGTCCACTAACATTTTCTGTATCTAAAATAAAATGTATAAACTATTAGCCTTTAGGCAAACAACCAAAAAATTGCTGTTTTACTCTTTTAAGTTTATCTTTAATACATTTTTTTGTGTTTAATTTTATTTCTATTTTTGAAAACCACTAAGTATTTTCTTTACATATTAAATATATTAAATAGTGTATTAATCTTAGTTAATGAAAATTTAGAATTTGTACTTGGGATAATGTACTTCTTACTGTGCTTGAAAACACTATTTCTGTGTGACTAAAATAGTGAATCAATAAAAGTAGGCTATGTTCTTGATTCTTCAAAACTAAGAAGTAGGTTAGTTTTTAAGTATGAAATCTAGACTCAGTGGTTAAACTATGGCTTAAACTATAACTTCAATATTGAGTTTACTTTAAGATTACAGATTTATACTGGCTAGTATCAAATAGCTATTGCAGTATTAAAAAGACAATACTAGTGTTTTGCAATTATGTATTGTCTCTCATCCTGAGTGTCCATTTGGGCAGTGGTTTTCTAGGTGTGTTTTGCCAAGCCCAGGGCTGCTGTACAGGTTAAGGTAGAGTTGGGGAGGTTTAGCAAGCTGAGCTCCAGCCATTTTCTTCTCACCTGCACCCCGTCTTTTCATTTATTCTGTACAGGATTCTGTATAAGATTTGGGGGAAAAAAAGTTTATATTGTATTTTCAAAATTTAGAGACAGTTGCATGCTTGGCAGTTATTCTTGTGGATCTAAACGTATTTGATGTTCTTCTTTCATACTATTATAGCAATCTGGTTAAAAAAAATTTGCTTCTTTACACTGGAATCCTGACCTGTAATTTATACAAACACTATTTGTCTGTTTCTTTGCCTTGCTCCTCCCACCCTCTCTTTGGTTTATGGGCATTATAGAGCATCTACTTTATGTGCCCATGGTGTAGGATTTTGGCCCTGTTCTGTGTACAGTAAAAATTTTTAAACAGTAGATAGATTTTCCAGAGATATTTCCACTTACGTTTCTAAAATAAAATTGAGTACCTTTACCTTTTAAAAATATTTAGAATAAAGGAAGTTTTACTTACATAGATAATTTATATCTATCTTCAGTGTATAGATGAAGTACCTGACTGGATACTGGATTAAAACTTGTGAAAACTAGAAAGTTCAGAGCTAAAAACCAGTTTAGATGGGATACATAGCCTAAAAATTATCTAAGTCTGCAGGAACTATGTACTACGGGTCTCTATTTTAGTTGTGCGTACCTGAGTATATATATATATATCATTGAAAGAAACTAATCTGAGATGCACTGTATTTGGTTAAATCTTCTAATTTAGGGAATGTCCAAAAACTGAGGACAGAACCAATCCCTCCTCCCCTCCAAGCACCTTTTTCTCTCTTTAATTAATTTTTTTAGAGAATTTTCAAGAGTTTATTTGCGTCAAACTGATGACATATGCCAGGGAGTAAGATCTCAAATGCTCCCCAAGCACCTTTTTCTTTAAGGAACAAAATTCCACAGTTCTTCCCCCACCTTACCAATTTAAACATTTTGTGGTCTTTTTGAATCATCTGAATATGGTGTTTAGTCTACGGCCATACCACCCTGAATGCGCCTGATCTCGTCTGGTAAGAATATGTTAAGTTCTGTAAAAAATGGAAATGTCTTCCAAAATGGCTGTACCATTTTGAATTCCCACCACCAATGAGTGAGAGGTGTCCTGTAGCTCCACATCCTCACTAGCATTTGATATTGCCAGTGCTTCAGATTTTCACGATTCTAATAAGTATATAATTGTTTTAATTTGCATTTCCCAGATATAGATAATCTTTTCTTATGTTTATTTACCATCTGTATATCTTCTTTGATAAGATCCCTGTTCAGGTCTTCGGCTCATTTTTGAATGGGGTTGTTCATTTTCATGTAGTTGAGTTTTAAGAGTTATTTTTTAAATTTTGTGTAAGATCTTTATCAGGTGTGTCTTTTGCAAATATTTTCTCAGTCTGAGGCTTGTCTCCTTCTTCTCTTGACATTGTCTTTGCAGAGCAGAAGTTTTAATTTTAATGAAGTTCAATTTATCAATTATTTTGTGGGGGGGACTGTGTCTTTGGTGTATTTAGAAAGGCATCCCCATTCCCTGTCACCTAGGTTTTCTTTTATGTAATCTTCTAGGAGTTTTATAGTTTTGCATTTTACATTTAGGTTTACGAACCATTTTTAGTTAATTTTCGTGAAGGGTATAAGGTTTTCGTCTAGATTTATTTTTATGCATATAAATGTCCAGTCGTTTCAGCACCATTTTTTGAAGAAACTGTCTTTGCTTCATTGTATTGCCTTTGTTCTTTTATCAATAGAGTTTAGATGATTGTATTTATAGGGCTCTATTTCTTGGCTCTTTGTTCTGTCCCATTAATCTATTTGTTTACTCTTGGCTAGTGCCACACAATTTTGATTACTTTAGCTTTGTATTAAATCTTGAGGTCAGGCAGCTTCAGTCATCCATCTTTGTTCTCCTTCAGTATTACATTGGCAGTTCTGAGTCTTCTGCCTTTCCATATAAACTTTAGTATAAGTTTGTTGATATTCATAAAATAACTTGCTGGGATTTCGATTGGTATTGTATTGAATTTATAGTTCACATTGGGAAGAACTGACATATTGACAATATTGAGACTACCTATTCATGAATATGGACTATCTCCCCATTTATTTGATTTCATTCATCAGAGTTTTGTAGACTGGTTAATGATCACAATGCATCGTAAAACCTTCAGAAGGAAAGAAGAATGTTTTGCGGACCATTTGTTTTTTTGTATGTTACCCTCATATAGATCTCATACATATTTTGTTAGATTTATACTTAAGTATTTAATTTTTTAGGTGTTAATGTAAATGGTATATTTTTAATTTAAATTTTACATGTTCATTGTTGGTATATAGGAAAGCGATTGACTTTTTTTGTATGTTAACCTTGTATCCTACAACCTTACTATAACCGCTTATTAATTTCAGGAGCTCTTTTTGTTTGATTCTTTCATATTTTCTACATAGGCAGTCATGTTATCTGTGAATAAAGACAGTCTTCCTTCCCAATCTGCATGCCTTTTATTTCCTTTTCTTGCCTTATCACATTAGCAAAGACACCCAGTGTGATGTTGAAAAGGAGTGGTGAGAGGGGACAATTTTTCCTTGTACCTGATCTTAGTGGGAAAGCTTCAAGTTTTTCACCATTAAGTATGATGTTAGTTAGCTGTACAGTTTTTGTAGGTAGTCTTTATCAAGTTTAGAAAGTTCTCTATTTCTATTTTTTCTCATGAGTTTTTTTTTTTCTAACCATGAATGGGTTATTATATAATTTTTATGAGCTAATGCTTTATGTTTTTATGGAAGTAAAACTCAATTTCATTTTAGTGTTCCTCATTTACTAACTATTCTTTTATCATTTCACTTTTACCTATTGGTAATCTGCATTTTTAGGCTCAGCTTGCCAATCGGAAACAGAAATTGGAATCCGTGGAACTGTCCAGCCAGTCAGAAATTCAGCACCTGAGCAGTAAGCTGGAGCGGGCCAATGACACCATCTGTGCCAATGAGTTGGAAATAGAGCGCCTCACCATGAGAGTCAATGACTTGGTTGGAACCAATATGACCGTTATGCAAGAGCAGCAGCAAAAAGATGAAAAATTGAGGGAATCCGAAAAACTGTTAGAGGTGTGTTTTAAAATTACTATGATTGGGGAAAGGTGTGTATGCGTATTTCAAGAGAGAATAATTAACTTAGAACTAGGTTCCAAAATCTATGGTTTCTTTCCTACTGTGTAGCCAATGGATCATATATTGATAGCTTTATTAATGTGCCTGTTATATAACTTTAGTCTGATTCATTGGCTTCTTTTTCTCTTGAAATAGAATAATTGGAATAACATCTGACTTTTTTTTCTGAGTATTTTGCAGGTCCTGCAGGAAGAAAAGGAACAACTGAAGGCAACTCTTCATTCTCAAGAATATTTCATTCATGATGCAAAAATGAGAAAGGAGAAGCTTCAATCAAAATTAAAGGCAATCAATAGTCAACATACAGTAGAGGCCCTGAGGTATATTTAACCTTAAATATTATTAATCTTAGCCACTTGGTGTTTTGACATTAAGTACCAGTTTTAATATTGCATATTTATAATTTTGTATTTGATCATATTATGGGTTTTTAACTAGTTTTAATTCCTGAGTTAAATGTTTTATAATGTTATAAAAATTTCTGTGGTTAGTTTTTTCTGCCCCCAGTTTAGGTCTCTAACCAAGAAACTGATGTTTTGAAAGTTATAAACCTCTCGGTCAGTCTATACCTTCAGTGAAATTCTGAATGTCAAACGAATTGTAGTCCACATCTCTGGAAGGCCCCCCTTCCTTGGTAGAATAGGTCATGGATTTTAGCTGTTTATCATCATTATCAATAAGCCAGCTATTGAGATGGCCCTTTAAAAACGTTCCTAAAACTGATTTTAGTTCTGTGTACAGTTTACTGAGGTTTGTAAAGGAAAGAAATAGAAGGAGCTATGTTCCTTTTGCTTAATTTAAGTTTTGTGCACATTTCTATTCTTGGCAGAACGCTCCTATAATTTTCCAGTTTCTTTGACTCGAATCAAGTGTCAACAAAGTGATTTTTTGGTCATTTTTGTTTTTTCCCCTTGAAAAACAAGCCAAATTCCAGTTAGGGAAGGAGTAAACCACTGCTGACTTTTTTGAGAAGCATCATCTCTTGGCTCTTTATTCTCCTATTCTTTTTGTAAAGTAGGAGACAAACTGAAGAGTTCCAAAGAGTTTTGTTATCAAGAACAGTTGGTACATTTTAATAGGTTGCATGTCGTTTTTGTTTGCAAAGAGAAAAGCCTTTGATAGTCCTCTTGTATCCTTTCATAGGTCACTGGAGGAGTCTCAGACAGAAAGGAGGTACACCTCTCAAGAGCAGGGGGACTTAGACAATGTGCTGTCTCAACTGGATCTTACCCACAGTAGTGAAGAACTTCTGCAGGCAGAGGTGACTCGTCTGGAAGGCAGGTAGATAATTATATACACATTTTAAAAATGTTCAAGTTGTTAAAATTGATTTTTGATCATCATATTAATAAAATAAACTAATATAATAGTCTTCGTGAAAAAATAAGTTCTTTTCTTTAACATCCACAAATGGCCTAACTTCTTATTTCATTGAGAAAACAGAAGCAATTAAAGGAGAACTTCCTAATCTTTCTGCCATCAAATCTACCAGTCTGCGTGCATCTGTGCCCATGTTCTGTTACAGTGGATTAATTGAAGGATGACGTGTGTGCTCCTAAAACTTTACTTGCGTTAACTGTTTCTGCAGTTTTTTCTTTTCTCTTATACATCATAAGGTTCTCGGTTAAATCATTCCACTGGTGTAAAATATGCTTTAATATTTCCCATCTTGGGGAAAAAAAATTTAAAACCCGTCTTTAATCCTATATCCTCATCAGGTTACTTCCAAATTTCTCTGCCTTTGAAAACCAAATTCTTCAGAAGAGTTTTTTGTACTGACTGTACTTCTCATCTGTGTAGAACCCTTTCAGTTTGCTTTCCTCTCTGCCAGCCACCTCATTGGAACTGCTCTTGACCAGGTCACACTGGATACAAGGCGCAATGTCCTGTTTTGAAGTGCTGTTGGTATTTCCTTGGGTGGTAATTTAATCCTGACTTAAGCTATACTATGCCTAGCTCACTTGAATTATTGTCATACTTGTGAATTTTTTTGTTTGTCATACTTCTAAAATTAAAAAAAAAAACCAGATTTGCAAAAACTATTTGTTACACTATGCACAAACCTTTTATACTAAGTACATATCAAACTGTACTTTTCCGAAAGATATTTCTGGTATTTCTTATGCCTAAACTTTTTGACTGGGAAGAATTTGATATATTTTTTTAAATGTGAATCATGGTCACTTGTCCACTAACATTTTCTGTATCTAAAATAAAATATATAAACTATTAGCCTTTAGGCAAACAACCAAAAAATTGCTGTTTTACTCTTTTAAGTTTATCTTTAATACATTTTTTTGTGTTTAATTTTATTTCTATTTTTGAAAACCACTAAGTATTTTCTTTACATATTAAATATACATGCCTACATGCACATGTACAGTTTTTGTTTTCTTTCTTTTTTGCCTTAGAATACTTAAGATAGTCCTGGTTATCATTGCTGAGGTATAGGTATGCACCTTAGATTGAATAAAATAAAGCTTATTATTCTTTCTTGTGATGTAACTGATTTTACATTTTTATCATAGATTTTATGTAGATTGGCTTTTGAGTAATCTTTTACATGTACATATGTTTTACTACGCTCTCATCAGGCTTTGAAGACTTGTCTCTTGTTTCTGACTTGCAGTGTAACCTTGGACACCTAGTCTCTTTAGACTCCAATCTTCTCACCTGTAGGTAGGACAAGGTTATCTCTGATTTTTGTAACTCAGTGTTTGACACATTGTAATCACATATTAAATACTAAATAAATGAACATTCTAGGATTTTTAGAAATAGATGAAATTGGAATAAATGGATATAGACACTAGTGTTTGGTACTAAAACAAGGGCTTAAATTTTTTTTTTTTGTATTGAAAGGCAGCTAGAAAAAAACTTTTAGACAATTTATTTGTGTTTAGTTTGAACAAAACATTCTTTAAAACAGGAACTGGAGGAATTTAAGTAATTATTTTTGTGTTGTATTACAAAGGTGGTATTTTTGAAGGATGGCTTATCTGGTAAGTTGGCTATGTTGATGAAACAATCTAGGTGATTATTAAGCATTTATTGAACAGTCCAGAACTAAATGATCCAGGGGCTGAGGCGATGGTGGGCAAAGCTGGAGGGAAATAAGAAGTAAAAGACATTATTTTAATCATAGAATTTGTAGTTCAGGAGACAAAGTATACATGTTAAAAGACCTGAGAGCAATTTAAAGTAGATTTAAGGTAGAAAATTATAGAAAATTTCTATAGCTATAGAAATTGAAAATAAACTATATTCCTTTATTTTATTTTATATTAGTTTTAGGTATACAGTACAATTGTTAGACATTTATATAATTTACAAAGTGATCCCCCCATTACATCTAATAACCACCTGGCACTATCTGTACATAGCCATTACAATAATATTAGCTATATTCCCTATGCTGTATTCTACATTCCCATAACTATTTTGTAACAACTGATTTGTACTTATTCATCCCTTCACCTTTTTTCACCCAGCCTCCCCAACCCCTCTCGCCATTGGCAATCACCAGTTTGTTCTTTGTATTTGTGAGTCTGTTTTTGTTTAGTTTGTTTGTTTCTTTTGTTCCTTAGATTCCACATATAAGTGAAATCATGTGGTATTCGTCTTTCTCTGTCTGACTTATTTCACTCAGCATAATACCCCCTAGGTCCATCCATATAGTTGCAAATGGTAAGATTTCATTTTTTTATGGCTGAGTAATATTCTGTTGTATACATGTACCATAACTTCTTTATCCAATCATCTATTAATGGGCACTTATATTGCTTCCATATCTTGGCTATTGTGAATAGCACTTCAGTGAACGTAGGGGTGCATAGATTTTTACAAATTAGTGTTTTGGTTTTCTTTGGATAAATACCCAGAAGTGCAATTACTGGGTCAAAAGGTAGTTTCTGTTTTTAAGAAAATAAACTGTATTTCAATTGGTAGTTACAAAATAGTCACAGGGATATAAAGTACAGCATAGGGAATATTGTCAGTAATATCGAGTAGCTATGAATGGTGCCAAATGGATACTAGACTTATTGGAGGGATTATTTCACAAATTATGCAAATATCTAACCACTATGCTGTATACCTGACACTAATAAAATATTGCATGTCAACTGAAATTGAAAACTAAAAAAGAAAAAAACTGAGTAAGGTGGTTAGGAGAATGAGGGTTGGGGTATCTCTATTAGGTAAATGCTGATCTGATTCTTGAAAGACTGTTGACCATCTATTGCCAGGTGGGAGGGGAAGGTGCTTTGTGGTCAAGGGGCTGGTGTATGAAGAGACAAAAAGTCAGGCATAGCAAATGGCACATGGCAGACAGTAAAGCCTACTGATTTAGAAGGAGAAAGATTTTATTAGTAGAAATGAGCAGTGAGATAAGACAGGTATGGTGCCCCTGAGGTTCTTATCTGATAAGGGGTTGATTTTTGGAAACTCTTTAAAGAAGATAATTCAGGCAAATGTGTGTAGGATGGAATTGTAATTAGTATAGTGAAGGTTTAGATTATGATGGCAGCTCTCCTGTACAACTAAAGTGAAAAAAATTAGCTAAATTGCTGTAATCTTTAGAGTTTTGTAAGTAGTTAAATTTTAAGCAGAAGGAAAGATTAAGGGAAACACAAAATGTATGGATTGGATTTAGCTGCTTCTGGTGATAAGGAAATTGGAAATGAGTTTTAACTTGAGATACGAGGTGATGTGTAAGATCTGTCTTGGACATCAAAAAAGTAAGTTAGATAATTCAGTTTGTGGTTTTCAGGGTTTTTGTTTTAAATATGTGATCTTATTTTTGTCATACAGCTTGGAATCTGTGAGTACAACGTGTAAACAGCTGAGCCAAGAACTAATGCAAAAATATGAAGAATTGAAGAAGATGGAACTACATAACAATGAGTACAGGGCAGAGATTAAAAAGGTAAAAATCTGCATGCTTGGGGTTGCTAAGTTATTTGTATTTTTGGACCAAGCTGTGGGTTGAAAGGTTATAGGAAATATTTTTAATGAGAGAAAAATATAGTCCGAAGGGCCACTTGATATTCAGGAGTAGATGAGCACCTGGAATATGCTTAGGGAAGGTGTCTCTCTTTGTCATCTTCAGGGATGCCATATTTTCAAGATAATTGAAGCCTTCCCCCTTTGAACTCTAAAACTTTATTTTAAATGTTTTTTTGAAAATATTTCTAAAATATATACACTTTCTTATTTGCAAAAAATATATTATATAAGCTAGCATTTAATATTTTCTTATTGGCTAAAGAGGGTTATGGATGCGTGTTCTCTTCTGCACTGTGTGGCATAGTTAATGTTCTTATTGGCTACTGAGGTATGCAGATCTGTCTCCACATTAATGGGCCCTGTCCTGTTTGTTGATTCATATTTTTTATTACTTCTTTGAGATTACTTCCAGCTCCTTTCTTGTCTTTCTATTACCTTCTGCAGGCCAGGAAACCAAATGAGCAAAAATGTTTAGATTTGCAATTAAAAAAAGAATGAAGGTCCCAGGTGCTGTCCTCTAAACAATGTATGCATGGACTTTGATACTGGTTGTTCAGTACTTGAATAACTCATTTCCCTGTTTTGAGATCTAATAAATGATTGTGGGTATAACTAGCTGACCTTTAGTATAACTGTACAACTTGATAAATTGCTAATTTTGGGCAGATTTAATTTAGGAAATATTTATGTCTTGAGGTTAGGAAAAAATTGCCTTATTATTTTAACTATTAATGTATTTTTCTATCTACATGCTTTCTCTTAATTTTTCATGCTTTCCTTTCTGTTTCTTTGTAGTTGAAAGAACAGATTTTACAGGCTGAGCAAAGTTATGGTTCTGCACTAGAAGGAATGAAGATAGAAATCTCCCAGCTAACTCGGGAGTTACATCAGCGGGATATCACTATTGCTTCTGCCAAAAGTTCTTCTTCTAACATGGAAAAGCAACTCAAAGCAGAGATACAAAAGGCAGAAGAAAAAGCAGTAGAGCACAAGGTGATGCTTGAACAAAACCTCTTTTTATTTGAAGCTTGCTTTTGAAGATTGAATTTATTAAAGATATAACTTTCATAGTATTTAATCCAGTAAATTTTTATTAGACCCCTGCTTTGAGCTGACAGTATGCTGGGTAACAAGCATTCTAGTGAGGATTGGTGGGGAGGCAAGCGTAGACACAGACAAGTAAAAAGATTATTTCTGTGGCAATTGGTGAGAGTGTGACATGTTCACTGTGACAAACTAGAGGACAAGTGGGGAAAGTGACAAGGGATGAGACTGGAAAGCAAGGACTAGCTCCTGAAGGGCCCTGTCAGCCATATTAAGGGGTTTGAGTGTTACCTTGAGTGCTGTCAGTAAGGAATGGCTTTTAGCAGGATAAAAGGTCTCTATGGTCATCATATAAGGAAGAAGCAAGGAGGCAAAGAGACCACTCAGATGCTGTCATAACAGTAAGGTGGTAGCCTGAGCAATGAGCCACAGAGGTAGAGGGAAATGGATGAATTCTGGAGATATTTGGCTGGTAAAATCGACAAGACTTTGTATTTGGTTGGACAGGGAGGGTGAGTTAGGCAGTTAAGGAAAGATGTCACTCTATTCCAGTCGGGCAGCTGAGTGGAAAGCGATGCTCTTTAGTGAAGCAGAGAAAAGGTAGGAAGCAGGTTTTGGAAGGATAATGAATTTGTATGAAAGGTATACAAAATAGGGAAACTGGCAGAATGGACATTGGTGTGGCACGTTTGGCTTGAGATAAAGGCCAGACTTTCATATGGAAGACTTTCATATCTAATAGACTTTCATATCTAATAGTCAATTCTAAAGAAAGGCTGGAGTTCAAGATTAAAATCAGGTAAGACATTTAGCTGTGGAATTCTTTGCATGAAGTTGGCATTTTAAACTCCCTGAGAGACTTGAGATTATAATGAGAAAGCATGGTGTATGAAGAGCAGAGGCTTGAATCAAACTTAGCGTAATACTCATTTAGGGTGAAAAAAGGTGTTGGTGTGGAGCTAAAAAAAAAAGTAGTAGCAACAAGGAAGGAAACCAGATAGTTTTCACTAAGGAGGCAGGAAGCCAAGGAAGGCAGGACTTTTTGCAAGTGGGAATGGTCAAGCAGAATGGCTACGGAGAAGGAGGACCGAAGATACTATTTCGTGAAAGGAGTGCAGTTCACATGACGTCGGAGGTAGAAGCCAAAGCGGAGGAGGCTAGCGCAGGAGAGTGGGTAGAGATTCGCCAGTGAACTAATTCATCTTCTTAGAATAATATTTTAATTACATGTATGTTAATTCATCTTGAAATACTTTAAAAAAATCTTTTTAGAAAAACATATATATATATAAATGAAGAATGTAACTTTGCCTGATGAAAATTACATATGGAAAAATTTTGTAACATGTATTTGGTTTGTTATTCTCATTTATTTCTTTTTCTGCTTTTCCCTTCTCAGGAGATTTTGGACCAGCTGGAGTCACTCAAGTTAGAAAATCGTCATCTTTCTGAAATGGTGATGAAATTGGAATTGGGTTTACATGAGGTACATAAATAGAAACTTAAGTTTTTCTACTTTTCAAGCCTTTAAAGAAATCACTTTGTAAATATTGGTATTGTAAAGAGACAGTTAAGGTAAAACATGAAATGATCCTTCTGCAGAAACTTTTTCACATAAAAAGAACTCAGGACAGTGATGAAAGTGAGCAAAATATGACTCTCCACTCCAGCAATTTGGAAGATATTTTTTACATTATGTATGTGAGAAAATATATATGCAGTCTGTGTTCTTAATAGGGAAAATGTATATAACGGGCTTAGCATAGTGCCTGGCATTTAGTAAGTACACAGTTAGTGTTAGATTATTATTGTAATTGTTTTGTTTACAATATCTTTCAGTATAAGGTATATCATCTTTTAAATAATTTAATTATATTTCTACAAGACAAAATTAATCAAATATTTTAGAATCTTATGTTCAGAGCATTTTAGTAGATGATATAATGGACATAGAATGAATAAGGTTGGATTCTTGCCTTTAAGAGATTGAAAATAATTGAGTAGGGAGGATAAGAAATGTCTCCAAGCCCCTGTGAAACTAAAAGAAAATATGGGGGACTGTTTTTATAATCCTTAGGAAGGTTCTGATTCTCTTAGCATCATGAAACCATAAAGAATTTTACAAGATAAAGAATTTTACAACATAAAAATGTAAAATTTATGGATGGCTAAAGATCCCTTAAAAAAAGACTAATAGGCTGGAGGAAAACAATCTATAAACAGACAAAAGGTTAATATCAAATATTAATATATAAGGATTTCCTACAAAGATAGTAAAAGATAATCCAGTAGAAAAATGGTCAGGGGGCATAAATAGATAATTTATAGAAGTAATATAAAAAATCCAGTAAACAAGGAAAGCTGTTCAATGTACTTAATGATCAAAACAAAATAAATATTCTTTTGCTAATTAGATTGACAATGTTTTTAAAAACTAATAGAGCCATTGTTGGCAAAAATATAGAGAAATAGGCTCTCATGCTTTGTTAATGAGAAAGTGAATTCATAGAGTCTTTCTTGGGGACAATTTAGCAATATTCATCAAAGTTGTAAATATAGATAGCCATAAACTCCTGAGTCATGTGCATTTCTGATTTTGATAGTCATTGCTTAGTAATTCTCCAGAAAGGTCATATCAATTTGCATTCCCAAAGAACCCATTCTATAGGAGCAAATGTGCAGAAATGGTCATTTCAGTGTTGTTCATAATATCCAGAATTTTAAAATAAACTAAATGTTAATCTATAGAGGATGGTTAATTTGTGGCTTTCTATACTATGAAATATTATGCTGTTATTTAAGGCAGCAAATGAAAATATGCATCCAATCTTACTCCCTCCCTCAAGCCTTCTAAAACTACAATAAAAAGATTTTTTTTTTTAAGCACAAACCTATAAGAATGGAAAAATAGGAGAGGAGGCAATAGCTAAACATTTTGTAAAGGAGAAGATTGGATGGATGGGTGGACGGATGGATGGATGGATGGATGGATGGAAAATGACTTTATCTGCCCTAATAAAGCCAATACTAAGCTAATAGTGGAGAAAGCCATGAACTAACCTGGTTTACAACACAAATCTTTAAAAGGCCCAGGATTTGGAAATACCTGATTGAGAGAATCTTCTCTTACGCAATGATTGCCTGTTCATATGAGTTGGGAACTCTCAGAGGCACTTAAGCCAGACTATGACCAGATATTGTGTTTAGCTTTATTCCTCCTCAAACCTTCAACTAATAGTGGTAGTACTGTCCTTTCTTTACACGTCCAGGTGTGTATTTGCTACACAGTTTTTATATTACCTTTCACATTCATTTATCTGTAATTGTTGTTAATAAAATAATAAATTTGAGAAAATGTAAAGATAACAGCAAAGGCAAACATTATCTTTTTTAAAAAGTATATATAATGATGTCAGACATCAGAGTCTGACTAGTGAAAATCTTGTCAGCAGTTTAAACTTCTTCTGGTTTTGAAGTTACACACAGTGGAAACATGTACATATTGAGAATAGTTATAAGAATGTGTCTTTTTGCATTTTACTACCTTGGAAGGTGGAATTGCTTCTACAAATGAATGGGTTAAATAGCTATTTTAATAAATTATTTATCTTAATAATGGAAACAATAGCTCTGATAAATTATTTACCACTTAAAAATTGACAGTAGTTTGCAGTTTAACTTATATGTTCTGCAAAAAAACTTTTTTGAGATTTTAACTGGCATTGACAACTTATTGAAAGATTTTGTAACTTACTGTCACTACTGGTACAGAGACAGTTAAAAGATAGTATTTTAAAGTTTATGTTTTTCTTAGGTAAATTCTGTTTGTCAAACCATTGTTAACCAGCTTATTTTCAGATAATTCTTTACTGAATAGACCGAGCTAAACATAGTATTAAACTTCAAAGAAGATTATCATAATTTTTCAGAATGCTAATGAAAATATTTCATCATTAGAAAAAATGACCCAGACTACTTTTTTTTTTTCAGGTACTGTATTATCAGGGAACACCTAGAATTGAAGAGCAATAAAATTTATGATCACAGAACTCAGGCCAATCAGTAGTAATTCTCACATTATACTTAAATACTGCTTTATCATGTCCACATTTATTTCACAAGAATAGGTACCAATATTATATAAAAGTATTTCAGGCCAAAGAGTATTTATTTAAAAGCTGCCCCTTCCAGCCAGAATTCTTTTTCGGAACCTTCTGTTCAGTTTCTTTCTTTGAACTAAGTCTCTTGATTTTCTTCCACAGGTGTTCTGGGGCTATTCAACCTTCTCTTTCTTGAAGAATCCATAGCCACTATCTTTCTTTTTCTGTTTCTGATTCTTATAGCTTTCCTCCTTGCTAGTTCCAAGCCTTGCTCCTGCCCATTTACTATAAGAAACAGAACCCCTTGTCTCTCTGTCTTCGAGGGCCAAAAACAAATCTTCACTATTTCCATGGTAAAGCCATAGATGAACTAGTTAAAACTAAAAAAAAAATGTAATTTTCTATCAGCAGTATCACAGATGACAAGTATTCTTATACAAATTAAGTGACTGTAGTATTCTTTTTTATTAGGCGAAAGAGATTTCACTAGCAGACCTCCAGGAGAATTATATTGAGGCATTAAATAAATTAGTATCTGAAAATCAACAACTGCAGAAAGATTTGATGGATACCAAATCTAAACTGGAGATTTCTACTCAGATGTGCAAAAAAAACTATGACAGGATCTTTAAACCAACACACAGCAGAGCACCTGAGTTCAAGAATACAGAGTTCAAGTAAAATTTCTTCACAGTTTATTTAAAATATGTATCATTGTAATATAATTCACATTTCTTTGAGAATAGTTTCTGACTTACAGATATTAAATCTCCATCAAAGTACTGTGTGTTTAATTCTCAAGTATAATGTGCACAAGGAATGCTCAGGTTAAAAAATGGAAGGGGTTACATAACATTTTCATTCAAGCTTTTGTTTTAGACACTTTAGATGTAGGTATAAACAACATTCTTACTCCCCTGAGCCTTTTCATACTGCCTACCACCTCCCATACCCACTTGGCCCATAAGAGGTTGGCTTTTTATAAAAAGCTTCCTTTGTATTTTTGGTCAGTTAATTATAGGCTGTTCGCATAAAAAGTCAGCATTCAATGAAAAACCACCTGGCTTTTTAGCTCTCACTATATGGCTTGCATATTTTTCTACCAAAAGCCTTTTATTGACACATTCACCCACACTCTCACCTCCACCCCCAGATGAGGTTAGGTGCCCTTCTTATGAGCACAGTACTTCCCCTTATCTTAGTACTCACCACACTGTATTACTCTGGCAGCGTGTCTGTCTGACTTGCTATATTGTAAGTATGTGAGGGCAGAACCCTGGCAGTAGGGACTGGATACTTGGAACCCGAATGAATGAAAGAACACAGGTCTGAGTGGGCTGCTCATTTTGTAAATTACGCCTTACTAGTCAGCCTTTTCATTTATTTTTAAGTGAACTTCCTATAACATTTCTGTTTTAAAAGAGAAAACTTGCTACAATTTTCATTTGTTTTGTTTCCTAATCTGCTATCCAGGCCAACCCATGGCCAGCACAGACATGAAGGAATAAAGACTGAACACTACAAAACAGGTCTTCATTCTTCAAGAGAACACACGTCGGATAGTATAGAGCCTGTGTCCAGTGTCCTCAGCCCCCCAAGTCCTCAAATCAGCCTTTGCAGCTCTACCACCTCTTCGCCTTCTAACTTTCTGTATAAAACTCACTCTTTGCCTTCAGTGCTAGATACAAATGAAACCATTTTTTCTGACACTGTCTCTGAGAGTATAAATGACCAAGAAGAGTTTATGTCTTCGGTATGGAAACTTTCTGATTTTACTATTTGTTAAGTTTTAGTGTATTTTATCCTTTATTTTAAGGGTAAGGCACATGATAAATTCTCATTTTATTTGGTTTCTTGCTCGTTCTCTGTCTTAAGTGTGCTTTTTTATTCTCATGTATTTCTGTCTTATGGTTTTGCTTGTGAAGACATGTTCAGCCATGATTACTTTTCAAAATATGTCTTAGTTCTAAATATCACATCAGTTACAGGTATTCATTTGTTTTTAACCCTTAATTGGAAATTCCCTTTCTTTTTTAGAGAGGGTCAATTTTGTATTGGAATGTTCAAGGATTATCTCTGGATGCCAAGATAGTTCTGAGGCATAGCCAGCGAAGAAGGAAAAGAGGAACTGATGGAAAGGGAGAAAGGTGGAGGTAGAGGAAGGAATTGCATCTGACGTGTCCAGAACATGGATTCGGTGCCACACACTGGTGACCCTGATGGCAGAGAGCTGCCCTTTGCCACCGTGCTGGCCCCCTGTTTCTACAGTTGTCGTGCAGACTCCACCATCTTTTTTGCCTTCAGTACTGAAGTGCTTGCTCGGGCCATTCATTCCTATCACCAGTTTCAAAATGAGTCCCCACTACATGTGTATGTAATTCTGAAATCCAAAAAAATCCTGAAATCCAACTTTCTTCCCAAGTTTGGCAGCAAAACTTATTTGGCACTAAAACCTGACTTGAACTGACGTGATAGTATGTGTAGACTTTATCTGCACCACTTAACATTTTACTAGCGATATCTGTTACCTCCGACTACTAGGGTAACACAGTCGATCCTCATTAGTCGTGGATCCTGTATTGTGAGTTCACCTACTTGCTAAACTGTTTGTAACCCCAGTCAGTACTTGCAGCACTGCCATGGTCAATTGTGCATGGTGCAGAGCTGCAAAACATTTCAGTCACCAGTCTTACACATGCCCAGCTAAGGTCGGCCAAGAGGGCTCTACCCTCTTGTTCCAGCTCTCATACGCAGATGGCCAGAGTCCAGAGCTAGTAGGGGCAGCGCAGGGTGCAAGAAGCTCGGATTCTGGGGCCCCTGGAACAGGATTTGAATATCAACTCTGGCAGCCCTTAGTGGGGCAGCCTCAGGCAAGTCTCTAACCACTTCTCAACCTCATTTTTTCTTTTGTAAAATAAAATCTCCTGAGATGAGTGTTTTTAGGATGATAATCTATATGAGATGTGTGTGCATTTCTCTTAGGAGCTGTGAATCTGTATTCACTAATTCAGTGTTTGAGGTGACTTGAGAGAAAATAAGTGCTGCAGATGAAGATCGACTATATTTGGTTTATGTCCTGTGTTACCTTTCTAAAGTCTGAACTCTGGAATACCACTACCTGAAAGGTTTCGGATAAGGGACCGCAGACTGAGATTTCGGAGGAGGAAAAATAATTGATTTTAACTGGTGTCTAATATGTTCTACGTAGAGTTCGTGTCCTTTGAAGTGAAAGTAACACATTCAGATTTTAAAAGCAAGTTTGAATAACATATCAAGTATATTCTCATCTGGGGTATAGAAGGATGTACAAGTCTAAAATGAGATTTTCTTTAAATCAGTAATTAATATCTTACATTTATATGACACTTTACATTTATACAACTTGAGTCAGAAAGGGAGAGATCTATGTCAATTTTTACAGAACTTTTTAAAAAGTATTATTGTCATTAGGACAAAGCATCCCTTTTGAGGAAAAAAAATTTTAAAAATCATCTTTTAATATTGCTAGTTAGGAAATATAATGCATAATGTGTTTTAGAAACATACTATTTCACTTACATATGTCAAAATTTGTTTCTCTTCTAGTGTCCCATGCCTATGTCTCCCCTCGGTTCAATAGCTACAAGATTTTTGGAAGAGGAGGAAATGAGGTCTCATCATATTCTAGAGCGCCTGGATGCCCACATTGAAGAACTAAAGAGAGAGAGTGAAAAGACTGTAAAACAGTTCACAGCTCTAAAGTAGCCTCTTAGAAAAATCACAGACTTGGAAATAAAAACAAACATTGAAGAGTTACTGTCATCTGAATAGCAGCTCTTTAAAAACATGAACATATAAAAATTGTAAAGGTGAGGCATACTAAAGCTATGAAGAAATCTGAAAAACTGGTACTTCTCTAAGGCATTTTCACTGCACTGATTTGTTTGAAGGACTTTTTCCAGCAATAACTTGTAAGAATAAACCACTTTGCTAGACTTCTTTCTCATTAGTATTTATTATAAACTGATTCTTTCTCTTGCTGTCTTAAATGTGAATAGCTATAGACTAAAATAAAGATTTTATGGTACATGTTGAAAATAAAGTAACTACAGGCACTTTAAGGGAAGTGTTTAGAAGTATGGGTTCAGAGTCAAACGGATCTGCGTTGGCAACTAGTTTTGCTGTTTACTAGCCAGTCGGGCTGGTAATATGCAGTCAGGCTGGTAGTATATAAAGGGGCTAAAGAACTTTGACAGGAAACCTCCTTGCTCAAAGCCCAAATATGAGAGGGTGGTTGTTTTTTTTTTTTTAAACGGAACCTCAATTCCACATGCCTCTCTGTTGCTCCATGTATTTTGCTCCGCTTGACCCAGACGTTTCTGCGGTGACTGTTTACACTTCCTCACCTCCCACTCTTTTCTTAACTCTCTCTAGCCCCTTTCAGTCCCCACCATAAAACTGCTGTCTTGCTTTTGAGGTCACCAGTGACCCAATTAGTCCCTGAGCGTCATTTTGCACTTCCTCTTTTGGCTTCTATGCTCTGACACTCCTGGCTTCCCTCCTACTTCGCTGGCCACTCCATCTCATTGTCCTTATATGGCTTTTCCTTTCCTACCCTCCCCAGGGCTTCGAAATGGGTTTCTCACTCAGTATACTCCCCTGGGATATTTTCATTTGATTCTGAAGCTTTCAATACTGTCTACAGGCCAACGACCCTTACATTCAAAACTAATCTTGGTCTCTCCCCAGAGCTACTGTCTTAGAAACCTAACCGCTTATGGAATATCTTCACAGCATCTTATCTTGAACATTTCCAAGAGAGAACTCAGTTCTCCCTCTTGCTAAGAGTCCATGTCAGGACAGCATCATGTTTGCCAATTGCTAGGAGCTGTCCTTTACTCCTTCCTTACCCACACCTCCAAATCCAAACCATTGGGAGGTCCTGCCCGTTCGGCCTCCAAAATCTCTCTCAGATCCAATCATCTCTCCTCCACTGCCATCCCCCTGGTCCAGACTAACCCAATGTCTCACTTAGACTCTGTCAGTAGCCTCCTAACTGGTATCACTCCTACTCCTGACCCCAGTAATTCATTCTCATTGGTGCCTTAAGAGTTATCTTTTAGGAATGTAAATGAACGGTGTCACCACTGCCTCTCTAAAAACCTTTCAAAGGCTTCTTATTGTGCTCACAATAAATCCGAGTTGCTTACCATCATCTCCAAGGCCCCCAGCAATCTCGGCCTGCCTCCATCGCCCACCTGTGCTGTCTTTCTTTTCACTGTGCTCCAGCCTCACTGGCCTCCCTTATTGTTTTGTGACAATAAAGCCAGCTTTAACCTGTTTATAGCATCTCTTTCTCTCCCTTCACCCGTGATTGGCGTTTCCTCCTCTCTCAGGTCTGCGCTCCATCACTCCATCGTCTGCTCTTGAGAAAGCCTTCCCTGACCGCTGCATCCAAAACCCACGTCTCTCGGTTTCTCTAGCTCACCGCTCTGTTATTTCCGTCATAGTACTTACCACTCGCTGAAATTACATTGTTACTTGGTTTATGTTTTTATTGTTTATTCCTTCCTTTAGAACTAAGCTCCTTGAGGGCAAGGGCTTTGCCTGTGTCGTACATGGTGGGGTCCTTATCAGCACAAGCCCAACACCTCAGAAGGGTGAATGTCCTTTCTCAGATGTGCCGCATTTTCCTGGTGTGCCTTCGTATATGCTGACCTTTGGGTCTGCTTCCTCTTCCCACACACTTTTATGTGCCCCTATTATCTTGCTTGGCAAAGCTTTCCCACATCCCCCGACCAGACTCAGGGAGTGTTCCTCCTGTGTGTGCCCCTCTCAAAACACTAACTATACTGTGCTGTTTATTTAAATTCCATCTCTCCACTAAATTGAAAACTTACAAGCAGGGCCCAAGTCCTGCCTAGATCCTCAGTCAGCCTGCTGCCTAACATAAGGCACTAAGTAAATACTGGATGGATGAAAATCACTACCATTCCGGGCTTCATTGTACTTACCTGTAAAATGGGGATAATACCTCATGGCAATGAGAGGATTTACTGAAAATATACTTCTGACAGGGCTTTGCAGACTCTGAAAATACCATACCCATGTGGATTGGTATGAGGGGATTTCTGAGTTTCAGACTGTCCCAAGCTTACTCTTAAAAGGAAGAACCCCTGCTTCTGAAATTGTCACAGGATGTTGACTAGGAGGAAAAATGACAGACTCTAGTCACTGGAAATACTTAAGGAATCATGAGGTACTATGTACTTCCTTAAATTTATACAGTGTTGTTTAAAGTTGAAATAGTCAACTAGTTAACTAATTCTCTAAATTTGTCAGAAAAATTCGATTTTAATTTAGTCTCAGCTTCACTTTTCAAAAAGATGCCAAATATTGAAAAGTGTCAAAACAAAATTTGAGTTAGTATCTTAATACACATTTTACAAAACCTCTTAGTGATCAGGGTACCCAAATGAGTTGAAAATGAGGATGCTGTAGTCTACTTTTGATGTTCACAGATGTTTTGTTGGGCGAGTTATTCTGCCTCGATTCCCAGTGAAGTTTTTTCTGGATTTCTATGCAGTTGAAGAGGACAAAGTTGAGTTCCTATTGTGGGTTGGACACTGCCTTTCCATGGAGCCTCATTTGATCTCAACAAGTCTGGGAGGCAGTGGATATCATTGTTCCGACAGGGAACAGGAAGTTGACAGGATTTCAGTGGCTTGCCCAGGGTCCCAACGCCCAGGCTCTTTCTAGCAGAGCCTAAGGGTGGGTAGTATGGACTGCAGGCAGGAGACCCTGTTCCTAATCCTAGCTCTGTCATTCATGAGCTGTGTGACCTTGGGGAAGTTAATTAACCTCTCTATGTCTCAATGATATCATCTGTAAAGTGGGGGAAATAAAAATTGTATCTACCTCATAGGGTTTTCGCGCAGATTAAATTAAAGTGCAAAGCAATTAGATCAGTGCATGGCTCAGTAAGTGCTATGCAAGTATACTGTTGAATAGAGAAAATACAACACTGTGTTCCTGTTATGTCTATTTAACTCCAAAAAATCCTGCCTTGCTCCTTATACACAGACATGTAACACCTGGTAAAGTACGGGTGCTGGTTATCTGTTTGCAAAACCCCCTTGAGTCTAGTGCCTAAAAGTTACAGGTGAGAAAAATAACTCAAATAAGCTCTGTCACTGAGAATATACATTAAGCTAACAGTTGTCATGAGTTGCCTTCAAGTGCAGAATGACAAGGTTAGAAAGAGAAATCTGTTGACTTGTTCTAGAAGCAGTTTGAGATAGCAATACAAAAATGCATCGAAAAGGAACAAATGGTGGAATCAGGACAAAGGGGAAATGAGGGCTGTAAATGTTGATTCACAAACGACCATCTAGTCTAGTCCAGCTGCCAGAGGCAGGCAAAAAAATTACCTCTGAGCTTCTTAAGGGCAAAAGCAGAGAGGAAAACATTATGACTTAAAAGCTTTATGGTGCCCACAAGATGAAAACAGACCATGGGTTCAGGGGAAGCACATCTTTTTCTGAGTGTGTATAAGCGTTAGGAGAGGCCCTAAAACATTTTCGTAACTGATGATAATCAGAGAATTACAGCTTCCTTGTGGCGTGCTTCAATATGGGCTGATGGTAAAAGGCTGAAGTGCAATTTAGAGAACCCAGTTCTGAGAGGATCCCAAGCACGGTGCTGGGAAGGTCCTGTGGCCTGGCTTGATCAAAGGGGGAAATTTAGAAAAATGATGGACTGCAGGCCTTTAAAGCAATCTTCTATGAAAGCTATTTCTCTATAGTGCAATTTCGATAATTTAAATAACATAGTTCACTCTTTTTTTTCTCAGTGGGAATCTAGAATTTAGGAATTTTACGTTGTCCATTATGGCCACATTCAAATGATTTGATGACTCAATCAGAAGTAAGTTTATACTGCTCTTATGAAAAGGAAGAATGCAATCAAGGCAATGCTTGAATGGTGTTAGGTCCAGGAACTTCCTGATATTAAATGCAAAATGTATAAGTCTGCACACATACATCTTTCAGAGGGAGAGAGTCCACAGTTTGCATATGACTCTCCAAGATATCTGTGAGCCAAAGAGAGATTAAGACCCACAAGTTTGAGACTGGAACTCCCCCAGCATGGTGTTCTGTTTCCTGGGGGACATAGAAACTGGAGGAGCCCATCCAACTCCTGTTGGGCCTGAGCTTTAAGGTGCAGTTGAATTCTCAAGAAAGGGCGAAGGCGGTGACAACCAAGGGTGCAGGGCTGCCTTCTGGGCGTACGAAAATGCCCCAGAATCGACTGTGGTGATGGTTGCACAACTCTGAATATAACACAACTAAAAACTATTCAATTGTACACTTTATATGGGTGAATTGCATGGTAGATGAATTATATCTGCAAGCTGTTAGGAAAAAAAAAAAGACTGATGGGTAGCAATGCCTAAAAAATTCAAGTTTATACTCAGAAAACATCACAACATACATAGCACACGCTCTTCTAAAATTTCACATTTTCCGCTCTCAATTCCCATTTAGGAGTAACAGTGGTGGCCTTCTTTAGAGAGCGGTGATCGAGCTCTGAATAACTGCTGTGGGTGGGGCAGTTCTGCGCCCTGGAATACTGTGGGCAGCGGCTTTGCCAAGGGCCCTCACGCTGCTGGGCTCCGGCTCTCTCTCCAGTGGAGCGCGGTCTTGGGCTGCCTCCGAGGGGAGCAGTTTGCAAGATTACTGAGCGTTCTGGCAGCAAAGTCTGTAATAATCAGCCAGG
>NW_006432447.1:6500829-6530542 GCF_000325575.1 Pteropus alecto | reverse complement strand
AATGCTCAGCACTAACCTTAGTGTTTAGAGGAGGAGCGTTTACAAAATGTTTTAGAGAGGGTTATAGACCACTGATGGGGAAATATGGGAATATGAGACTGTGCCCTAAGATGGCTTGGCAAGTCCCCCAATATCTCTACAAGCATGACTGGGCAAAACAGAGAAAGAGAAGCCAGGTATGTTACATAAGCCTGCTCACGTCTTCAGCTCTGGAAAACAGATCTGCTGAGACGAGTTTAACACTAGTTTGCCCAGGGCTTTTATGGAACAGTCACTCCCTTGGGAGGCTTCCAGTGTGGATGAGCTCATCCCCAGTTCCCAGAGCTGTCCTGATGCCCTTGGCATTGGCTTTGGAAAGCAATGAGGGCCTCTCGGCAGGCCATCTCTTGACTTAGTCTTGCCTCTAATATATAGCATAAACTAAAACAACTCTCCAGTGCTTGGATCTTTCTGCATTCTAGGGCATGTATTTCAGATCCTCAGCCTAAAATTAAATGCCACAAACAATGTAAGAAATGTTTTCTACCAATTAGTCCCTTCGGCCATGATCGAGCACAGCCTTTGCTCCCAGCAGGAGCATGTCCTCCAAATGTGCAGGTCCCTGTGTAACCCGGTGGTGCGCGGTGGCTGGGGCAGGAGCCCAGGGGCTTCTCCAGTGACTCTCTCCTGGCTGACAGGCCCTTCAGCCCATTGTGGAACCCTAACAGCAGCCTGTTCATATATTAATAAGTACTAGACCATGAGCAAAGGATGGGAAAGTTCTAGATCGCTCATATGTTCAATCCGCTGCCTCTCATATGAGCGTTTATAGACTAAGAAGGCAATGTTCCATCTCTTTATTTTGTTCTGAAAGGGTTTAACACTAACACATTTTTGAACACCACCAAGCAATTCTGGTATCTTCCCAGGCTAAGTCACTTCTTAAATCCACATTTCTCAAACTGTCTTCCAGAGACCCCAAATTTTTCAATGTGTTAATAAAGTGTCCCTTTCAAATATGCCAAAGCAGAATGGCGAGGCCGCATAGGTCCAGGAATTGGGAGGCCTGCCTCTCTTCCTCCCACTAGCCAGACCCTCCCTTATTGCTTCCCAAATCACTGGGAGCTGGTAGCCTTAGGCACTTAGTGGTTCTTAACCTTTCATGTGCCAGAGACTTCTTTGGCAGAGTGGTGGAGCCTATGGACCCCTCGGAATAATGACTAAGTGCATAAAATAAAATGATTTTAGGAAGAAAACCAATTATATTGACATTTGGTTATCAAAAACCTAAGAAAAAAGAAATATGTGATATTATATGTGCCTCTTTATTAACTCATTAAATAACAAGTCCAAGTGGCAGTTCTATTGCCTACTATGCTTTTGAAGCAGTGATGCATGAAAGTAATATTTTGAGATGTCTGCAACGCTGTAATGAAATACGAAAATATCTGTGATTTCCATGGGAAGAAAGCCCCCCAGTCCTGCTAGCACTGCTGTGGCTTATGGCCTACGTTCCTAATGGAATAAAAACTCAATGTCAGTGAGTGCTTACTGAGAATAATATCCAAGTTCATGGCATACTCAGTTCTATCCTCGGACCCCAAGGTAGGGAGTCTGTGGACTCCAGGTTAAGAATTTAGAGTCTTCGAGCTTACTTAAGCTTTACCTCGTATCTGGTCAGTCTGGTTCTCTGTGAGCATTCACTTGTGTAGAGGGGGCAGTATTTGTGCTTAGCGTCACCTGTGACTCTAAGAACTTAGTCTTTAAATGCACGTGACCACAGACCAACTTACACACTTATTATGCATGGTGTATCTTTGGTCATCTTGGAGAACTAGTGTTGCACATTTAACAGGTCAGAACATTCCACCTGAGTTATCGGGGGATCCGGGGTCTTGGAAGCCCTTGCATTTGGGGCAGCTAGGTCCTAGAGCCCAGGATGATTAGAGCCTCTGGCCTGGGGCTCCCTGGAGGAGAGCCAGGTTTGGTTAAGCAGTCCACAGTCTCTATACAGTACAAGTCTAGTGAATGGCATGTGGCATCTTGGGCTTACTGCATGTGACCAAGGAGAAGCTGGACCACTCGTACATCTCCTTTGACAGATCTGCAGAGGGTATCACTGTCCACTGTGGACAAGGAGCAGGGGTCCATGACATGCTGGAGGAGCTGGTACCCCAAGAAAACTTTCAGCTCCAAAATAGCCACCTGGGGACTGTGGGGCAAGAGACGGGTGGGCGTGAGTGGGTGTGGGGAGGCAGGTGGAGTTCCTGTGGGTGCAACTCTAGATGGCAGTCCAAACCTGTCTTCACAAAAAATTCAATAGGCTGAATCTTTCTGGAATCTCAAGTCATGTATTTTGGATCCTTGACCTAAAATTCAATACTACAAACAAGGCAAAAAGTATTATCCAGCAATGCTGGTATACCCTGCTGCCTCTCACCCCAAGCCAGCTACAGGGTGACTGATTACTCCAACAAGAAACAGAAGTTGTCCAAATTAGTGTTTCGTGTTATTTAATATTAGGTCTGAAAATGTTTTATTGGAGTCAAAATCTACTCATAATATTACTAGAAACTTCAACAATAAATTTGTCAATTAAAGAAGAGGATTTAAAATTTAAGTCTGAAGATACAATTTGTATTGTTGTAATTTTCAAATGAAGAAACTACTACCTGCGAAGTTTCTCATTAAAGCAAACCATGAATAATTTAAGACATTGTTAATTAAAAATATCCTGATCAAGGATTGTGTGTAACAATTTCAAGCATAGAATCCTGATATAAAAAATTAAGGTCATGAAAGTGAGCTCAGCGTTTTCATTAAAGTTTTCTGAAAACTGGAATTTTCATGTAAATTCAAGGTCTTATCTAATACTTGCATTTTACTTTTATCATTAAATATTTCAGTTTACCCCATAATTAAATATTTCAGTTTACCCCAGAGGGCGGCGCGAATATTGTCTCTGCTTTTCAGGGCAGTCCTCTCTTCAATATTCAGCCCTGAGATCAGAAGACCTCCATGGTGAGGGCCTGGCATGAGTTCTGGCACGTTATAGACCAGCCCTTCCTTCTCTTTATGCTCAGCTAAAACATTTCTGCAGCTAAAATCTATTCTGATTAATGGCTAAACATATGTGGGCTACTCAGATGACAGTTCATCCATTTATTAATTCATTCATCAAACATTTAATCAAGCAAACCCCTGATCTTAGAAGACTGAGCTCCTGCTATTCCCTGAAGATACCACACAGACCCCAGCTCACTTTATGCTCCCAAAACCTCTGACAAGTATGCAAGGCCGCTTAGCAACACACCTGTGCCCTTAGCCATTTGCATCACCAATGCTTGAAGACTGTCCCAGCTCTTAGGGCAATGGGACCCAGTGAAATGAGTCTGAGATTGGAGAGAGAAAGGGTCCTCAAAGCCAGCTCTCTGCTCAGCAGCTGTACGCCCTTGGGCGGTTTCTTCATATGCAGAATGTGGACTCTGATTCTCCCTGAGCAAGACGGCCACCAGACCTGGAAAGAGAATCGAAGAGCTGTAGATGGAGCTTCGCAGGTAATTTCAGTCATAGAAGAGAGCGGCTGGAAGAAAGCAAGCTCAGGGGCAGGCGGCTGACCTGGCCTGGGAGACAGGGTCTGGGAGACAATCAGAGGGGCAGACACAGGGTTGCCCTGTTCGGCCATCCCATCCAAAGGGAACACTGCAACTTAGTAACTGACTTATTTGTCCTGAGGGTGGGATGATCACAAAGGAAGTGGGAGGCGGGGGGAGAGGGGACAGCCTCCAAAGGCCCCCGGCATCCTGGCTACACTTAATTTTTTATAATATAATAAAACATTACTTTTTAGATACCCTTGATATTTACATACATACAAATACATATACAGGTCAGCAAAGTGTTCATTGGAAAATTTGAATCCTGCTCATTTTTTGTATTAAATAAATGTTCCCGCATTTTTCCTTATCACCGTTCTTTGTCCATATGGGAGCTGCCAGGGGCTCCTCACTCGTAACATCTGTACTACATTAATCATGCAGCCCAATTGTTCTTGGTCATTCGTGGTGTGACCGCCCCTCTGCCTTCATGCCACAAGCCTCTCCACAGTCCTCCCTGCCACCCTGGAGCAGGGCGGCACTATCTTGGTCCCTGCACAGCCAGGGTGGAATGATGGCTGATTTCTTGTGTCAGGGAGGCAGTCAGCCGTCCCCTTGATGGAAACAAACCAATCTCGGCACAAGCCGAAGGCGGCGGGTCTCCGAGAAGAGGGGCACTCCTGCCATCGATCAGCTGCCCTGATTGCTTCGTGGTGGCAAACATCACGAGCACTCCCAGCCAGGTGGCCATTTTTCTCTTCCTGTAAATACACATTTCCCACAGGGCCAAAGGAGCTCACTGCCTGGCATACGGTATTTCAGTTAGTCGGGATAAAGAAGGAAATGACTATTTGGAGGTTGTAACTCAACAATCTTTTTGGTCGACAGCCACATAAATAAATCCAGTGATCTATTAATTCATTTTTGAAATGACAAAATGTTCACTTTAAAAATTTACTGATCGCTCATTTTAAGTGCAAGGTATTGTTTGATCGTGGAGGTGAAACAGCAAAAAAGGCTGGGTCAGGCTCCTTCTTCCTGGAGCGAAACGTCTGGACTCCAGGCGGGAGGTTGGGGGGCATCCTCCTGGAGCCTCGAGGTGGTCGGGAGGCCTCTGGTGCACCCTCAGAAAGATGGTTCGGGTTGTCAGTGGACTAGGTTGGTGGAAAGCCAGTGCTTACCCACTGGTCTGAATAATCCCCTTTGTTATTTTGGTGTTAGCCTGATTTAGCTGCCTTTATGTCAGGATTGGCAAATGCATTGTATACCTCACCCTTCAATACGGTGTCCATAGATCACTAGCTAATCACGATACTCTTTCCTGTGGAGCTGGATATAATCTCAGAATCCTTCTTAATCAATGCTTCAGGCGACAATGACCAAACGTCTGGACAGCTGGTTTACCATAAGACATGAAACCATTCCACAAGGCCTATCCAGGTTTCCTTCTCATCCTCACACCCTCAGGAGACAACCTTGAGGCTCTTTGTCTCCTACCCCGCATCCTGCAGGTGCTTCGCTTTAGAGGATTGGCCTCCAGGACAACCCTGCTCAAAGAAACCCTGAGCTTTGCCTGTTCACTTGAGCATCGTTTTCTAAAATATCAACTTTCCTGAAGACAGTCCCGCATACTCAGGCTTTGTTAGTAGAAAATATTTATGCTTTCTGATCTTAAATAACCAAAGAGCTGTCATTTCACAGTTCTTTCCTAAGATAACAGGTTCTCCTGGGGGTTGGGAGCTTTCCTGCAGAAAGGTTTACTTGTCAGGCTCTGTTTGGGTAGGTGTGGGTGGGACCAGCCGCTGTCTTTAGCTCTGTGTGCTCCTCCACAGAAACACCGAGCTTAGGTTGTAGGGTCTCTTTCAAACAGGGTCCTGGGGGGAAAATCTGGGGTAGGAAACACAATTAGATAAAAGAAAGGCAATTTCATAAAACTTCATTGCCAAAGAGTCCCTAGCCATCCTCTGCTGCTAACCTTCGTTGGTGGGGTGGCCAGTCCCCTGTGGGTAATCTGACTAACGAGATGTAGCTATCAGGGCTCTGCCACTGCCCACCGCATGGTCTCAGGTCCCCCTCTGGCTGCGGTGCTAAGAGCCCTTGTACACACTGTCACCTAGGAGTGAAGACCTCAGCACCTAGCCTCTTCAGAGTCCAGAAAAAAGAGGGGACTTTGGGATTTTTCCTGCCTCCCTATTAAAGCCAGTTTGTGTTTGAAGACCTACCTTTTCCACAGAGCACCTGACAAAAATTATGCCTTCTTCAGAGATGGGGAACTTCTTCTGAAAGGCTTTCGTGGAAACCTTGTCTTAACACAACCCAACAGTCTTGGTGTTCATATACGAGGAAACATGGAGAGTCGTGGGGTGGATGGGGCTTCATGTCATCACAGGAAGGAATCACAATGCTGTAGCTGAGAGACGAGGAGGGCCTGAACCATGGCAAAGGCCATGCGGTAGAGTGGACGTGTAGTTGGGGGAGTAGGTCGGACACGAGACACACACAGAACAGACCACATTTCTTCACTGAGGGGTACAAAGGAGTCACTAGAGGCTGCCATGATCTAACTCGGGTACCTGGGGGATGGGGATGCATTTACTGCATTGGAGGCCCAGGAGGGATTGGAGGTAACCTGGGGGAGAAGAGTGTCTTTGGTTCAGTATCTTTTGGTTCAGAGACGCCTGTAGGTCATCCAAGAGAGGACATTCCAGTTGCTGCCTGACTTTTAGTTTTCTTTAGTTCTGCTTACAAAATCAGAGAGAATCAACATTCTGTCAGGGATTGTTACTTCCCCTTTGGGCCCTCGGCTGGGTTCTCTCCAGCCCCTTGCCCTCAGGCAAGAGAGAAGCAAGCAGCACAGTCTGTTGGGGGCTGCAGGGCAGGCTCTTAACACAGCAGGGCCCTTCAGATGTTCAGTAACTGACAATCCCAGGTCTACCGCCTGCCAGCTTCTGTTCACGGAGACACAGCATCACAGACTCTCCGGACTGGAAGGGACGTTAGAGGTCATCCGTTTCAGCCTCGGGGTTGGCATTTTCAGACTGTTCTAATAATTCAAGAGTTCCTGCTTCTATTATGTGGGAGACTGTTTCTTCTGACTTCCCTCAACATGCTGTTAAAGACATGGTCCACCTGTGGGCTTTCTTCCTAAGGGTAAGTGAGCTGGGGCTCATGTTCATGGATCCAGCAGTGAAAGACACAACAGGGCTTGGTTTGGGAACACAAGTCTTTTTCTCCTTCACACTATAGCTACGAGAATGGTCTCCATGGTTACAGCAGCTTCCCAGAGGTATCTAGATTTTCATGTTCCATATTTCCCTAAATATCTAATTTATGAATAATCTGTTTAGGTAACCTGCTGGAAAGTTTCTGCATGTATATGAATATTTCTATGTGTTCAAAACAGCAAAAAAAGTACAATGATAGGCATTTGGGGTACATTTTTTTTCACACTCAAAACAGAAATTAGGATTGACTTTAAAAATTTCAAGTTAAACAAGATTCAATGAAAGAAACACTGCCTTCATGTTCTTCAAAGGCATGTGAGCGAGAGAGGGGCTGGAGCTAACCTAATTATGTTTTCTTTAATGTGAAATAGTGATTTGCCTGACATCTCATTTGCATCTCACCATCACATTCAAATGGCTGGGACATTGATTTTTTTCCTCCCCCGCGGGGCTTCCTTTGAACATGAAAGTGTTTTTCCCTGTGTTTTCCCCCTCTTGTGAGAGCAGTGATAAGAATGGATCGATAATTACATTGTTGGATAAAAATGAATATAAATTTTATTGAAAAACAACACCAGCAACAATGTGGGTAAAGCATACTCAACAGCCACCGGCCCACACAACTCAATGCACGCGTTATGAAAAGTAATCACTTCTTAAATTGCCCAACTACCTATTCCAAATGAAAACAAATGATAGACCTCAGGTAAACTGATGTGGGGCACAGGTATAGAGACTGGGCGATCAAGTGTATTTCAAGATTAACTGGTTTGGAGAGGCCCTAATCCTTCCAGTTAGAGTGGCATCTAAATTCCCCAGACCACTGGGAAAACTCTTCTACTTTTCAGGTCCTTTAAGAAGAGGATTTCGCCAACTTTCTTGGCGACTTGCCCCTCTCGCTTAACAACCGGAAACAGTTCTGTATGTCTAGCCTCAATCTTTCATGCTTCAGTTAATCTATTTCCCTTTAATCTCAGCAGGCTGTATGTGTGGCGTTTGTGCTGCTGGGACAAAATAACATATGGGGAACTGACGGCGATCACAATCAGGCTGAAAACGGAGTCCAGCTGCGCTGGTGGCAATTCCGAAACAAGCCGAAAAGAAGTTAATTGTGGCTGTGGTTGTACCGCATGTGTCTCCTGCACTGTCCCACCCTCTCAGACCCTCAGCACCTTTCGGCCTGTGGCCTGGGGGCTGCCATCCTGAGACTTGCCAGCAAAAGCTCTCTGAATTTGAACAGCTTCAGACCTTCGCTGGCATAGCAATGAATGTGGCGAAAACTGTCCCATCCAGTCCTATATCCAGTGTTTTTGTTTCAAGATGGGATTTCCGGGCAAAGCACTCCCCAATCCTATTACATTCATGTCTTCTCGCCGGCCAGTCCCCTAGGCTCGCTTCACAACTGTGTGTGGCAAAACGCGCTCCTGGTATACACGAGGAAGCGCTGAGAAGCCACGAGAGAGCACCGAGTGAACTAACATAAACATCGCAGCAGCATTTTTCAAATTCTGCGTAAAAACCCTGGTGACAGGTTCAGCCTCGCGATGTGCAGCGCTGGCAGCTCCGCATTATGGGCACCAGGGGGCGCGAGTGCCATTCCATCGGCTGCTGGGACTCGCCGACCAGGGAACAAAGATGGGGGTTTGAATAAAAGACTTCTAAATGCAACCCCGAATTCTACCCTGAGCAGCATGCATGTTAAAATTCATGAAGATGGGATTTCATTTCATGTATTTTTACTTCAGTGGAAAGAAATGCAGGTGGTTTTCTGGCTGTGTCTACAGCTGTCTGTACAGAAGGAGTACCTGATTAAATGAGGGAGGGGCAGGCGGTATGCTCTGCAGGCACTTTGAGTGGCTGGCTGGGCCTCTGTCTCTGGTTCTGGCGACAGCTCCTGTTATGCTGGGTGGCATCCTCTGCATGTTCAAGAATATATTGATTAATCATATTGTTTTTTAAAAGATGCACGTCTTCAGCAGGCAGCTCTGGGTCCAATGAACGGCATGAGTCATAGAAGGCACTTATTATTTTGATGAAACAGCACATTTCTTTCAGCCCATAAAAATCAAAGGTGTGAGAAAAGGCTGTTTTCAGGATGTAAAAGTTCTGTCCTTTCCCAGTCGTAGTGCACAAAGGTTCCTTCCCTGGGGTCTTTGTGCATTTTCCAGGCCTGCGTGACATGGTGCTAAATGCCTGGGGGGAAGAGCCTCCGCCAGAAGGTGCTGGACACAGGCCAGGGCAGCTCGGCCCCTCCCTGGGGGTCCTCCCAGCGTGTTCCAGAGTCCCCAGCCTGGTGGAGGATGGCACTGCTATAACTTTGCTCTGGGCCAGTGCCATACAAAGTGGCAGTTGGGGACCTTTTAGGGAGGAAGCCTAGGGGGACGATGGACTGAAAGGGATGGAAGCCTGGAACTCCAGATACACCTGCGTGAGGGAGGCTGAGTCCCACACCCCGAGCTCTGGGATGTTCCCTCTGTAGCTCCAGCATGTAGCACTGTGCCTGGTGCTTATTAAGTGCCCCACAAACATGGGTTGAATACACAAATGAGAGAATGAAGGCAGAGGAAGCTGTGGGGATCCCCAGCTGGTCCTAGCTGTAGCTGAGCCTGGGGGCAACTGGAGCAGCAACGAGGGGACAGTGCTGGGAAGTCTGGCTTTCTGGGGCCAAGGCACTGAGATAGGAACGGGCTGCAGAGCTGAAGAATCCAGGAGGTCAGCAGGGGCCACCGTGAGCGTCTCCGTGTGCCAGGATGGTGTTGCAATGTCCATGCAGGGCCTCTCCATTCTTTCCTCTTCACTGCCCTCGCTGGAGCCAGCCTTTCTGCTGTTGCCATGGCAACACCTGCCAGAGGTGCTGCTGCGGGCCAGCTGGGTAGTCAAGACTTCTTGGGCCTGAGCAAAAAAGGGGCTCTGAACTGTCCCCACAGAAGATGGGACCTCAGGGGTCTCTCTTCTCAGGGAAAGGGAGGAAAGGAGATGGGATAGCGACAAGCACAAAAACTGCTGCCAGGGCATGTCGAGGTTCCCCCCGGCTTTGCTGGCAGGGACTCTTGGGGGACGGCAGAGCCCAGTTATCATGGGAGTCACCCTGGCATTGCAGCGTTTGCCCTGCTCCCTCACCTGGCTTCCCTGCCGGGTCTATCTTGAGGGTGATCGACAAGACTCCCCAGGGGCTGGCAGGCCTCTTGAGGCTCCCTGTGAAGGGTGCAGGCTCAGAGAGGGCCCGAACCAACTGTCTTGCAGGCTCCACTGAGAGCACAGTCGGAGGCCCTAGGTTGCAGGGCCGCCATGGTGGTCCCCGCCCAGGACCCCCGAGAGTGGGCACTGGCTGCTCTCCACTCTGGAGTCTCCTCGTAACTCTTCGGTTGCCACATTCCCAGCATACACAGGGATTGTGGGGAACACCAGCCTCCAGCCAGTTGGGGGCGCTAGCTTCCTCTCCACATTTTTTTCCCCAGGGCTTTTGAAGAGCAAGAAGCACCTAATGAAGAAGCAGCAGGAAAGCAGAAGATGGTCAGCTCTGGGGAAAAAACAATAGCCCAACCTTCCCTGGGGTCCGGGAGTGGGTGAGAAACACTGTAGCTACTTAAAAGGGGGTCCTGTGATTCAAGGTGACTCAGCCTTGCAAGTCATGTCCCTCTGGGGCCCGGAGGAGAATTTTCTCACCATCCCCTGAAAAGCTCTCAGCCTGGGCAACAGCCCTGCTTTCCCACATCGACCTTTTAACAACAGCGGCATTAACACGAGAAAGGGCATCTGGGCAGTGGCATACAGTTTACAATACTTTGGATTTACATAGCACCTTTTTCTTCTAAAGGGCCTTTGCCTCTGTCCCCTTGTGAAGCCATCAGAACACAAACATCACAGCTCCTGCGGCACGGCAGGGAGACTGAGGCAGAGGCCTAGAAGTGATTTCATGCAGACTCGGTGGTGTCCAGGGCTCTCTGCACTTCCCTTGGGCCCTCCCTGGAGGGGTGACCGGGCACCGGCCCTCACTGGCCGTTCACTTTATATTTCAGGATGTAGGAGTAGAAGCTGTGGTTGGCGTTCTCCAGCACCATGACGTAGACTTCTTGGCAGCCAGCCGTGTTGCAGCTGCCCTCCCAGTAGCCCTCGCCATTCAGGGTCAGGGGCCACGTGTCCTGCCCCTTCACCAGGGCTTTGGCGACGCCGTGCAGCTTCAATTTGAACGGGACGTTCCGGTTGGCGGGAAGCACGCCCGACAGAGGCTCCAGCAGCTCGTTGTCCTGCCCCCAGTTACCAAAGCTCTCGGGGAACATGGGCCAGTTCACCTTGGTGTTGGTGCAGCACAGGAGATAATTGAAGACAAAGACATAGTTGCCCGGTTCCTGCCTCTTCTTGACAAAGATCTTGAGGGCAAACTTGCCGGCACTGGGCAGCTGGACTTTCAGCTCTGTCCGCTTCTCTCGGTGCAGCTGGAAGATGTAGCGCCGCTGCGTCTCCTCGGTGATGGGGCCATCGTCTCCGTGCAGGGAAGCCAGGACACTGATGCCCTCCTCCACGCCGAAGCTGACGGAGCAGCGCCCATCACTGGTGTGGATGATGGGGTCAGGGTGGGAGGGCTTCAAGATGCCCATCTGCTCCGAGAACCAGCTGGGGCCCACGGGCTGGTGCAGCTCGGCTGGCAGCTGGACCCCCAAGTCCACATAGTTACACTTGAGCGTGTACTCCAGCACTGCACTGTAGACGTCGGAGTTGCCCTTGGCAAAGATCTGCAGCTTGTGGGTGCCCGTGGTTGGAGGGTAGACCTCCAGCTTCATCCCGTTCTTCCGGAGGCTCAGCAGCCCGTGCTCCTGCTTGCCATTGAGCATAAACATGAACAGGGTTGGGGCACCGCTCTCCATGGTGACCGTGGCCTTCCCGTTCACTGTGGAGAGAAAGCCAAGGTCAGGTGAGGTGGGTCCAGCAAGTGCTGATGTGCTGGTACCTGTGTAACGACTGGCTCTCTGGGGGAAAACCCCTGATCTGTAGCATTTGCCCATTTCCGTGATGTAAATACTTTCACCGTGATTGATTTTAAGCAGCCAATGTGATGTCACTGAACACAACATAAGCCAGCTGCAGCACACCACTGGACGGGTCTGCTTACCCACTTTAGGTGGTTGTCTTTGATGGAGTCGAAAGCTGGGGTCTTAAGTAAAGATCTGTCCCCAGCTGTATGTGCTCGCCTCACTCATTTGATTCACGTTAGATGAAGTAGCATGGAGGCTCAGCCTGATTCTCGAGCAGGCAAGGCGGCCAAGGGGGCAAGGAGGGCCAGGGGGCCTGGTTGGAGAGCCAAACTTTGACCTCCTCCTCCAAGTCTTGAGTCTTCCTTTCAAACTGCTCCCTCTAGCATCTGTTTGTACAGTGTCAACAACTGTCACGACAACACATCACCTTGAGAATGGTTAGGAACGACTTCACTCCTGGGGACTGTGCTCAAGGCACGAAGCGACTTCCTTGCTCCATTTTCCCCCACCCCATGCTTCCTGCATGGGCACCGCTTAGCCATATTTCTGGAATGAAGAGTCAGCGAGTGTACGGGAGGCTCTTTTGCATCCACCCTCCCTCTGCCTCTCCTCTTGCTCTACAGTTTCACCTTCCTCCTTCCTAGTGATTTTTGGGGGGGACAGGTGGTCAGTTCTCTGGTCTTTGCAGCTGGTAAACACTCTCCTACCTGGTCCTTGTACCAGCAACCTCCCTGCCCCGTTCTTGGATGAGCATACAGGAGGGAGACAAGTGTCCCATCCTTGCTCACTGTAAGCTTTCCTCGGGCTGGGGTGCAGTGCTCCTGCCGGGAGACAGAAGGCGATGCCGGGGCTCTAGGACAAGCATCCCTGAGACTTCCTATCTAATCTGCCACACACACCCCGCCCCCCTGCCCCAGGCTGCTCAGCTATTGCATTCAGTGCCAACTCCCACCTTGGGAATGAGAATCCCCACACAGGCGGCAGGCCAAGGATGGGAGTTCGATCAGGCCCTCCCCTCTGCTTTTTCACTGGCTCCTTTATCTGGAAAACTTTCCCTGCCTTCTTAGGCACTGCCAACTCCTCATGACCTTATACTCCCAAACGCCATGCCACTACACTTCCCTTCCACTCACTGGATCTCTGAAATCTGGCCACTGTTTCCACTCTCCAGAGTCTTCAGTGACTTTCTTGGAGAATCTTGGCTGCCCACCATGCCCTTTGGGAGGTCCACTCCTGCCCTTGTGTCCTCCACCGTCTCCAGCCTGGCCCTCTTCCCACTCCTCTGACTGTTGGTTGATTTCTGCTGTCATTCCTTCCCTTTCCATTCCAGTAATTGCGGGGTTCTTTGTGCTTTTGTGCTATTTTCTTTGTCTACACTTTTTCTCCACTGCCTTCAGCCACCTGTGGGATATCTGTCCCATGGAAACTTCCAAAGGCAAGTGACCAAGAACAATAGACTTATTACCCTCTCTTGGATGAAACCTTCCTCTCCCCTCACCCTCTCTTCTAAGCCAGCTCAGTGATTGGTTGATTTCTGCTGTCATTCCTTCCCTCAGTCCTCAACTGCTCACGGCCCCTGTCCTGTTCCATCTGACACTGAGTTGCTTGTGAGGTGCCTGTGCGAGTCACTTTTGGTGTGTAGAGCGCTGCCCAGCACCTGCACACAGCAGACCGAAGGCTCCTGTGAAAATATCCACCTGGGCTCACTTCTGTGGGCCGCCATCAAACTGGAGACCAGTGGACAGGCCAGTGCCCTCCTGTCCGACCAGCTCCAGAGCCCTCCTTCCCGGGGCCACAGGGCATTCTCTCACACCCTCCCGACCACAAAGAAGCCTTTCCAGATTCCTCAAATGAGGCCGAGCACCCCGCAAGCCTCTCTCGAGCCCTGAGTCTCCTTCAGGGAACTCAGCACCACTGTGATGAATTAATGTCCATCCTCTCTTCTGGGCGTGGGGAAGGTGCCTACCTACCTCCTTTCCTGTCTCATCCCAGGGCCTGGCCCCGAGGGTTCTTGGCACAGGTGAGTGGGATGGCGAGAAGACTTGGAATAAAAGGTTAGCAACCCCTGGGGGCTGTAGGAGCCTGTAACCTCCTCTGCACACTTCCTCCTCCTCTTCCCCTCACCCCTCCTTAGCTCTCTCCTGCTCCCGGTGGCTTTCAACCACCACCACCCTATGTCCTCTCTCTTGCCTGCCTTTGTGCATCTCAATTTTCCTCTCTGCTTCCTTCCACCCCCACTCTTAACATAACTAGCTCCAACCAAGAAATAGTCTTTAAATATGCATCATGGGTGTGGAATCAAATTTTACATTACTATATATTAAGAAACCCAGTGTTTACACTTCTATGCCTCTTGAAAAGGCACACTCAGTGCAGTGGCATTAGCTGGATGTCGGTGTGGCCTGGTGCACTCTTCCCTGTGGCTCCGTGGCCCACCACAGACAGAACAGGCTGCATCTGTTAAAACCCGAGGCAGCCATGGCCATCCTGGCTCAGAAGCGCAGGAAATGCATCCTCCCAAGAGAGCCACCTCAGGCTGTTGTTTTCGCTGCAGGAGCTGTAAAAAGAATGCCAGAGCTCAGCCTGGTTAAGGGAATCATTGTGAGGTGGAAGGGACAGCGGCTGGAACTAACGTGGAGGCACCTGTGCTCCCTGATGCTCCAGTCGCCCCGGCAGTGTGGAGAAGGGCTCCCACCACTCTGGGCCCACCCACAGGCCACTCGGTGCTAGAGCTCAGGCCTTTCCCCCTGGGAGCACACAGGCTCCCCTGGTGGCAGAGATGGAGCAGCCAGGCATGCGATCCTTTGTTAAAGTGGGGGTGGGGGATACACTGACCCGGCTGTGCTAAGCCTAGCAGTGTGTCTAGACTATGTGCCCCGCCTCAGACCAGGGCCTCAGAGATGCATAAGACCAGGTTTCTGGAGACAGTCCTGTGAGGCTCATGACCACAGTTCTAGACCCCTGGGGCTGGTCTCCCCCATACCCAATGGTACACAAACACACTCAGGTGGCTGCCTGTGTGGCCTCTGTGGGAGGTGGGGAGCAAATGTCCGTCCAGCCCAGCCATGAGGACAGCTCGGCTTGGGGAAGCTACCTGGAAAAGGCTGGATCCTGCCACCAGGAGGAAGGGAGAAGGAGCAGAGGCCGGCAGAACCAACAGGCACCCAGGTCACTGAGGAGGTCCGGCGGTACTTGAGCTCAGAGGTTCCTATGACATGTTTGTTCCCATCTACTGCAATGCCTGCTCTACGCCAGCTCTCAAGACCCAGCTCAGTGGCCACCTCCCCCACCTTCTGTGTTAAGACACCCCCTGCTGCTGCACCCTGAATATCTGGTTAGACCACTGACATAAAATATTGGCTCTGCTGGGCCAACACATGCTCTCTGCCAGGGGTTTGGGAAGAGAACACAGCACCTGAGCTGGGAGGCGGGTGCAGCCAGGGCAGCCCTTTCCTGCTGGGTCAGCTGACAGAGGCTCAGCCCACCTGGGGTCCCTGGCGCTGACTCCCCAACAGGCTGGGCTGTGAGTATAGCTCCTGGGGGAAGGGAAACCTGCAGACTTCCTCCTTCTTGATTCACGCTGCACCCCCTTCTTGATTCACGCTGGCGTGAGCGGGCTTCTGTCCCTGCGAGTGTGGGCCCAGGTGCCCAGATGCACAGAGCAGGCCGCCCTGTCCCTGCAGGCCGCAGGCCCGGGGTTACCTGTTCGGACCACAGGAGTCTCTGGGTAGGCACTCAGCATCCCCTTGTTGTAGAATTCACTCTTGTGATACATGTTGTTCTCAAACTGCCTCAGGGATTGAGGAGGTTTCAGCAGTTGCCAGTTCTTGTTGTCTGGGAAATGGTCCTCGATGAACAGCGCGGGGTGGGTGAGGAAGTAGAATTCATTGTAGCTGGAGAGAAGGAAAAGCTGGTCAGTAGCCATGCAGGGTGAGCAGGCCCCAGCCCTGTGAAATGGGCAGCAGGGCCTCACAGGGGCACCTTTGGGGCTTTCTTCTGGCTAATGCACACACAGGGGGATCCCACTGATGCCCTGAATGAAAGGCGCCATCTCCAATCCTAACACGGACCCTGAAACCCTCGGTGTCTCCTTCCAGAAATAGGAGCCACAGCAGGATCTGAGGTGCTTTCCAAAAGAAAGCTTTCCTGCTTTCAAAGCCAAACGAAGATTTGAAGAAAGCAAAAGGCATGACCTGCAGACCAGGTGCCAGCCAGTAAGGCGGAGGGAAGGCGGGGAGGGAAAATGCTCTGGTGGGCCAGCTTCATCACCCCAGCTCATCACCGTGCCTGAGCCGCTGTGTGGGTGGAGGCCCTTCCGTGCTCTGTGGGGCCGACCAGATGTAGCTCTCTGGAGGTCAGTGATGGGGATCAAAGGGAGATGGTGAGATTTGTCTGAGCAGGGAGGCTTTCCTTGGCTCAAGGTGAGTAGGGCCAGAGCTGACAGAGGTCGAGGGGGTATGTGAGCGCACAGGCCCTGCGTGTGGAGCTGTGTGCATGCTCTTGTAATCTGTCCTGTGTGCATGACTGTCAAGATTTAAATCGCAAAAATCGGAGACAAGGCCCTTTTTCTTGATATCTGATGGACATCATGATCCATGACCAATGTCATAGACTTAGCTGAAGGTGAGGGTTGGCCAGAGCCTTGGAGGACATTCATGCTCCAGCCCCCTGCCTTTCAGGTACCCTGCCCCACTGTGGCTGACAGATAGCACCCCTTCCCAAATAACATTATCCCCGAGATGTGATATGGCTGCATTCAGGCCAGAGGTGAGGAGAGGAACCCGGGCGTCTGGAGGAAGCCCTAAGAGAGAATTCTGGCATCTGTGCATCGTGATACAGTCAACGGGTCAAAGGCTTACAGGGAACCTACACACAATTAAATAAGGTTCACAGCTCTGCCTTTCCTCATATGTGGCCCGTGGGCAAACACGGTAAGTTTTTAGTGCTTGGGTGGAGGGAACGATAGGGAGCCAGAGGAGGGACTTGGTCAGTGGAGAGTGAGGTGACACAAAGGCCTGGGCCTTTATATTTGGCCTGGGGCTAGCTTACTCTGGAGCTTGAGGAAGGGTGACAGGCCGAGACCACCCTGGCTCTCCTTCCCTCCCACCTGGCCTCTTCCACCTGCTGCCACCTTCAGCCTCAGCCTCCTTTACTTGCAGCGACCAGACGCTCAACAGAACTGAGACTTGTACTCACAGGAAGGTGAATTTGGAAGTGGTGGTGTCTACCAGGCCACTGCCCCAGGTACTGTCCACCAGGTGCCATCTCCCCTCCAGGTACACGGCATTCCAGGCGTGGTCAAACTCCCCGGAGAAGCTCTGCCCCGTCTGGTAGCCAAAGCCCTTGGAGTAGCCGGGCACGGACATGCACTGCACTCCAGCGATCCTGGGGGTGGGACGGGGGGTCTGAGAGGTGGCTCCTGCTGGCCCCACCCCCCGCCCACAAGTTTGTCAGTCTGTGGCCTTCGGCCTCAGGTGCGTCTGCTGTCCACAGGTCCCTCTATGTCTCTCCTTTTCCTTGCCTCTCTCATAGTCACATGTATACAGTCTGAGGGCTTTTATTTCCAGGGCCATGGGACAGGGGGACAAAGGACTGGCTGGTCCTGCTGACGAAGACTGGCTGCAGTCCTGAGACTCCCTTGAGACCGTACAAATCACTTCTGAATCGTCTCTCCTCAGAGCCCGCCCAAGTGCTCACCGGCAGCTCTTCGTGAGGCCAGGGGGTGCCTACGAGGATCACCTCAAGAACACGGAAACCAGGGACACGGCAATGTTCTTGAAGAACCAGAGCGGCTCCAAACGTATGTATGACTGAGGAGTTGGGTCTAGGTGACATGGTGGGGTGTCAGGGAGGGGTGCTGGACGTGAGGGTGCAGGAGAGAGCTGAGCCCTACTGCCCCTGCTACGTCCTGCCCCAGGACATCTACGTGGGGACCCCTGGTGCAGGACAGCCGATGTCTCCAGCCCTGACCCGGGAGGGCGGGTCCACTGCCAGCATCATTTAGGTCTGACTGCCAGGGCTGCAAAGGTGCATTAAGGTCATTTGCTGACTGACTGCCCTGGGCATAGCTTTGGAGGCCCTCATAGCTGTCCCTACGGATGTGAAAATGCTGACCAGTCTTTTCTGAACTTTTGGGTCCCCTTGACAGTGTATAACCCTGCTGTTCACAACCCAGCTGGCAACACTTTTGGGGCTGGATGGTGGGGGCTGGGCGCTAGGCACCTGTGGGAACCACAGGCACCACTGGGAAGCTATACTCTGGGCATTTGTACGTGAAACCTGAGGCTGGCCCTGGGCAGTGGGCACCACCCCAGGGCCATGCAAGAGCCCTGAGAGCTCTGCCAAGCTCCGCTGGCCTTCCTCTCAGTGTCCCTGCCCCCAGAATGACAGCCGAGGGGGCAGACTGCTAGTCTGACTGATGAGACACCCTGTACTGGCCCTTTTGAGGCCTTCGTTAGAATTAGAAAAAGTTACTCCTTCTTCAAGACACTTGCTTTCACTTGTGGAAGACTGGTATAATAAATACACAGATCTGTGACATCCAGTGTGCGTGATGGCCCCTTAGATGGTGGTCCTTGGAGCACCACGTGGCCGCCCAGCCAGCCCTCTGCAGCGCTGACCTCACACTCCACTCAAATGCACCGATTCTTCACTCTGGGGGTGGCAGGCCTGGTTCAGGGCGGTAGCCTCTGGTGGCCGGGATCCTGCTATGGACCAGGTCTGCAGCCTCAGTTGCTCTAAAGAAGAGCACCATGGAGCCTCTCAGGCAATGGGGTGAAATTACCGTGCATTCACTATATGAAATTCCCCTATAAAAATGATCAATGATTAATAGAATATTGGATTAAATATGACTTATCTATATCTACATGTCATTTGTTGAGAGAATCGACGAGGTGAGATGTGGAGCCTCCAGGTTACCAGATCCCCCCTGTGTGGGGGCTGCTTCATGGGCACAGAGGAGCCCTGTTCCCACTCCAGGGGTTGGCAGGCCTGGTTCAGGGAGGTGGCCTGGACTTCCCTCCCCTGCAGGGTGCAGGCCTCTCTGCTGAGGCTCCTGAGGGGCTTGGCAGTCCCACAGCCCCACCTTCTGCCTGCAGCTTCACAAAAAGAGGTCCAGGTCTCGCATGCTAAGAGAACAGGCCATCTGGGCCCTGTGGGAAGGATTTTAGGAGCACATGGGGGTTGGGGTCTGACAGCAAGAGAAACTGGGTCCTGATGGAGGAGTTTCTGCTGGTAAAGATCAAAACTGAAAACCAGAGCAGAACGGGTGGCCCAGAGGCCGGAGGCCCAGGAGGCGGGGCAGAGGAACCCACAGGAGGAGAGAAAGTGCAGCATGCACACCTGGAGAGCCCCTGCCTCATTTAGCTGCCAGGAGAGGGGTGAGGGGATGCAGGGCAGAGGGGCTTGTTCTCAGGATGAGGACATCTGACTATGTTTATAATCTTAGAGAAAACGGCAGAGAGGGGAGGGTTGAAAGCAAGGCCAGAGGGGTGAGGTGGAGTTTGGGGTGTGGGGTGGGCCTAAACAGGAGGCTCCATATACTCAAAGAGAAGGGGAGAAGAAATGTTCAGTGAGGTAAGAAATTCTCCTGAGGCAACACTAATTGACAAACGCTTATAAACCCTGCCCTCAGCACATGCCTCCGTGTGTGTGTGTGTGTGTGTGTGTGTGTGTGTGCGCGCGCACACATTCAAGAAGGATGAGATGGGGGTGGGCAGGGTGGGACATGGAGAGAACAGCACAAAAGTCACCTGGTCTCTTGGTAATAAAATTTTGGGTGATTTTAATTTTCTTCTTTAAACTTCTCTATACTTTCTTAGTTTTCAATAATGATCATGTGTTACTTTTAGAATTGGAAAAAAATTCATAAATATTACTTGAAATTACATTCCTCAGTGACTTATTTTCCTTTCTTGCCCAGAATGTCTGTGCATATCAATTTCTAGTATAATGTGGGGCGGGGGGAGGGAGGGTAAAGGGAGTCTTGGGAACAGTGGTGTTTAGAGACCGGGCGGTTTTGCAGTAAGATGAACTGGATTGAGCTCAGCCATACACATCTGGACATGCTGCCCACTGATGTCCTCTGCTCAGAGCCACCTGGAGTCAGGGGAGGAAGGAAAAGCAAGCTCCAGTGAAATGTAGCAGGCGCTGAGGTGGACATCAGCTCAAACTTGGCCTGAGTGGGTGGTCACTGGGCCGAGGCAGGAGATCACAGCTCTCTTCCCAGCTCTAATGGTCACCTCCAGTGTGACCTTGCCAGGCTCATCATGAGCAAAAAGGAAAGATGGCATTAAGGAGTGACGCTAGGGGTTGACTCTCCTCTGACAGACTGAGGAGAAGCTGGGAGGGCCATGGGGAATGCCTGGGGCAGAATAAAGATGAAAAAATAAACTTGGCTATAAGCTTATGCCATACTTGACTATGCTATGAGGATATATTTTTTTTACCTGGCAGCAATGTGCAAGATGAATTGGACAAGCTTATAGTAAAGCATTATTATTAATAATCCATAATTCTCATGCAAAAGTGTGGAACTAGTAATTCCAGCTGCTGGTTGCTAGTCAGGATGACTCTTGGCCTTTTCATGCCATCAAAAGATCACTGACCACATACACTATGTGCAAAGCACTATACCAGGCACCAGGGAATCATATTACCATGTCATGTCATGTTATAGCATATATCATGTCATAATAAATACTATAACAATAAATATAATATTCCAGAAATAAAGCTCACCGGCTGGCCTAAATGTGCTCATAGTTGGAAGGGGGATGGATATGTGCATTGTCACTAAAATGCTAGTGATAAGCAAAGCCCCGTGAACCCCAAAGGAGGAGGAATTTTCTGGAAAGAGCTGGGAGAGCATTGAAGAAAGGACAGAGGATGGCAAACATTTCCATCTCCTAAAGAGCTCTGCCAGCCATCCCAAAGCTCAAACTACCACCCCACAACATCTATCTAATAACCTCAGGCTGCAGAATCTTGGTTTTTATCTTAGACAGTTTTGACAAGCCCAACGCCACTGGTATTCGTTAAGGACGTAGATCCAGACTGTGACTATCATTTTGTCCAGAGGTGGTCCAGGCTCCGCCAGAGGAACTGTGTCATAAGGCTTTAGTCCTGCACGGACAGGCCCTGCCGCAGGGTGCACCTGTCAGGCTGACCACAGAGGACTTCCCCAGCTCTGAGCACCCCTCCCGGCCTGAGCAATGCAGGAGAAAGGGAGGGACCGATGGTAGTTGCAGGAGGGTAATGAAACCTGTTCTTTTTTTTTTTTGTATCTTGTTGAAAATATTGTAATTTCTAATAGTGAAATTAGGGAATATGGTTTCATTAACTTGAAGCCCAATGTTCACTTTCACTGAGCAAGCATATGGGATTTAGAAGTCTTGGGGCCTTGCTGTTCCCGAAATGCTGGTCTTCAAGGTTGATATTATTGTGATAAAGGTAAACTGGCCAAAAAATATTGTGATTTTTATTCTGCAACAGGACAAGCATAACCATGACTTACGTTTCACAATTTATGTAGCTGATTTCTTGGAATTTGAAAGCGTCTTTATATTTCTGCTATTTGCTTCCCTTTCCCTTTTCTTATACCTCCCTTATGGGGAGGTCAGTAAGTGTGATCAGAGTAATAATTCTCTCGAAGGCCTTGTTTAAAGCCTCTTGAGATGTGACCTCAGGGGCCTCCTCTGCAACAGGTAAGGAGTCAGACTTTCAGGGAGGGAGGCTGACTTGCCTGAGGACACACAGCCAGCCAGTGGCCAAAGCAGGACCAGGACTCAGTTGTCTGGATGCCCAGTTTGGAAGGCTTTGCCTTGTAGTAGCCCTTTTGTACACCAAGATTTGTTTTAATCTATAAATTTCTGGATGGTATACAGAGCAACATTAAAGGATGGTTTGCTGTAGTGATGTAATTCACATTTGTGAGTGCTATCCTTTGATGCATCTATAAGAGGGAAGGAGTTTAGATGTCTCTTTTGGAAGCTGTATATGACGAAGTCAGATTTGGGGATAATTTAAGATTATCCAATGTATCTGCCTCTCCCAGGAGGCTGAGATGGTCATTCCTCCGTCTTCGAGGACTTGGAAACAAGCGATGTTTTGAGATTGCCTGGACATCATGCTAGGCAGAAACATACCACTGTTCTTGCTCTCTTTGACAGCTGAAGGATGGATAGAAAACTGACTGACATTTGATGGGTGACAACGAGTCCCCTCGGCATCAAAGCCTCAAACAGGTACTAAGCTCCTGGCTTGATCAAAAGTATCTGGAAAATCTGCTTGCTGGTGCTGCTAGAGCTGTGATAACAAGGGGAGAGGATGTACTAGAAGCTGACTCGGTGGCAGGAATCTGGGGGATTAAGCTTGGTCCCGCAAGGAAATTAAGCAGAATTCATTAAGGCTGTGACAATTGAGGCAACAAGAGAGACATTAATGCCAGATGATAGAAAGTCAGAAAGAAACTGGACCAGCAGCTACGAGCAATAGCATCAACAATATACCTCACATCAGTTACTTGGGAAAGACGATGAGGAAACAAATGATGTTCTGAAAATATCTGAATTCCCCACCAAATTGCTTTATTAAATCAGTCTTTAATGAGGCCATTGCAGGGAGTCAGGATGGACTGGCAGCAGTAATGATGGCCATGTGGGTACAACTCTTGCTAAGAGGACTTCCTGACAAATAAGCAGGGATACATCAGCAAGTGTAGATTACATGTCTTCGGTAATTAAGGAATCAGCTAATGAATTTACCAAACCTTTGGCAGTTATTTTAAAGGTAAGGGGAATTCGGTAAGTGATGTATAGATGAGGTTACCAATCTTTAAAGCAAAGTTAAAGGAATTCGGGGAACTGTGAGCTATCCTTAAACATCCCGGGCAATGTGATGGGTCTTGCACAGGGTAACTGCCAGGTTGAAACCTAACTTTAAATGATGCAACATGTTGAAACGAGTTTTAATGATGAGCTGCAGGCCAGAATGTGGCCATCATTAAGCATCTGGACTGGGCCAAAAAGCTGACAGTTTCACTCAAGTTAAGTGTCAATTTTCCAAGTCTCTGGGAGTCTATGTGGGTCTGTAGGAAAGTTCCACAGAGCAAAAGCTCTTCCGTACTCAAGAAAGACAAGGAAGGTTAGAAAAACAACAGTCCCAAAGTCAGGTTAGCAAACCACAAACTGCACATTCTCATTTAGTCCTATAGTCCTGACAGTAGGCAGCATAGTCCCAGTACACAAATGAGGAAAAGGGGGCTCAGGTTTTGTGCCTTCCAAAAGGAACAAGACTAGTAAGTGGTAACTTAAGGTCTGGTAAACTGAGCACCAGGAAATCTTTCTGGCTTTAAATCTGGCACACTTTCTATACCGTGCCAGAAAGCTTTACTGCTAGAGAAGGATATATTCTGTGATCTAAAAATCCCGAGTATTTTCGAATTTGCAGATTCAGATGAAAATAGTTATGGTCTGAAAGATGCTAGGCACAAAGAGTTGACAGATTGATGGTTATTCCATATTTTAAAAGAGAATAAGGTCCATTTCATACAAGTCTGCTGGACTATCCTGTCATTTCCTGTCTTTGAGGGCCTACTGTGTGTAGGATTCTGAGATGGGTGGTCACAGAGGACACAGAAAGAGAGAGGAGCTAAGGACATATAGACACATGAGAGGAAATGAGCACAGGTAACACCTCTATGATAGAGTGAAGTCCAGAAAGGACTATGACACAATGTTAAGTGTTATCTCTAGGTGGTGGGATTCAGAGTAACTTAATTTTCTTCTTTTTGCTTCTGTGCATTTCATAAATCACCTACAATTAACCCTTTTTTAAAAAAAATTTAGAAAAGTTATTAAATAAAAGCATAAGGCAAACCATGAGCTCGTGGATAAGTTGTGCTGATGACATCAAGATCAAGGGAGGGGAAGGTGGTAGGGCTGGGCCATCCTGGAGTGGGGCCTGGAAGGAGCGTCATGGAGCGGGGAGCAGAACAAGCTTGAGGAGATGGAAGTGCGGCCGGTATCAAAGGTGCATGTCTGGAAGGGTGGCTGAGGTCAGATGCCGAAGGACTTTATGGGACAGTGTGAGCCTTTAGTCTTGTTCAGGAACCTAGGGCCTAGAGAGCCTGGGTGGGGGGCTGATGATGATTGAGGTTCCTGGAGAAGCCCAAAGACATGTGGGGGACACCTAAGTCTGGGGGAGGGGGTGGCAGTGGGAATTGCAGGGTGGAGACGACCGCTCTGGCTGAGGGAATGGGGAGTAGAGAAGCTGGTTTCCTCTGTACTCTGACCTGCCCTGGTTGTCTCTGGGCTGTGGTTTCAGGGGTGGGTCTTGGAGCTGGGGGAAGGGAAGAGCAGACAGGGTTGGAGCAACACTGGGCGCAGGCAGTAGTGATGGAGGGTGGGAGGCAAACAGCTAGGGGCCAGGCCAGGAACTGGTTGCGTGAATATCTAACGTAGTAGGACATCTTATAGCTGCCTATACAACACTGATACGTGACAACTCCTCCTCTGTGGACTTTGTTGCTACAGTTGGTTTGATGACTAGCTATCTGCGGTCTTGGTGGGCTGATGTCTGGGTGCTTGAGAATACCCATTCTCAGGAGCCTACAGAGAAAATGGGCAGGGGTCCACCCATCCAAGGGGTTTTCAGTGGCCCTTAGGCCTGGCTGATTGTTTCCTGGGGAATCCAGCAGACCTCAGAGAGTGGGCACAGGAAGCTATGGGGGTCAGTAGGGCTTCCCCAGCCTTGAGTCTGTCTCAAGATCACCCAGAACCAGCAATGATGACTCCAAATACAAATGGCTTCCTTACCAGCCACTTTCCTGCTGTCATCCAGCCCCTGGGCAATCTGGTCAGGTGCTCACTCCCAGAACAATGAAAATAGAGCCCAAAGGCTCCAAGAGAGACACTGCTTCCTACTCGTTCAACTTTTCCAACGGACAAATCTTTTCAGGTAGGAGATCTGTTGTTTACCCTGAGAGAGGGCCCCTGTGCCAGCCCCGAGGACAAGCCTTTCACAGTCCCCTTGGCGTCGGCAGCCACTGTCCTCCTGTTCCCAGATCTGCCATTCTTCTAACCTTCAGTTGCACAGAGATGGGAGAAGGTGGAAAAAGGGCCTTTTATAACCAAATTATCTTTGTGCATTCATCTGCCGTTATGTTAATGCATCGTGAAGCCCGGCAGATGGTACAAAGTCAATTATGCTGGTGTTAAAACAGGAGAAATTGACCTTTTCAGGACTCACTTGGATTCCAGAGCAGAGTTTGCAAACTCAGGTTTCAGGGCTGGCATGTGGGCGAAGGCACACAGAACTTTGGAAGGAGAAAGGGATGGGCCAGGTGGTCAGTCCCAGGGCTGCCTGCCTTTTGCCGGACGCCACGCGTACCTGCACATTTTCTCAAAGAGCCCGGCATAGCCATCGCAGTTGGTCTTCTGGGTCCGCAGGATGTCAGTGGGCTTGAAGGCCTGGCGGTTCTTCTCTTGGGCGGCCTCAACATCGTACTCTGGAGGGCAGAGGAAGAGGCCATGAGAAATCAGGTCCTGCGATGCCACCAAAGCTGGCGCAGAGGGGAGAGGGGCCCACTGCCTGTGGCATCGCCCTTACCCTTAGCTGTGCTTTCAGCAGCATTTTGGCTGGCCTCCCTCAGGCCTGGGAAAAAAACACTGTGGGTGGATGGAACCAGGGGCTCAGCCCCAGGGAGATCTGGGAAAAGTCACCTCTTTGTGCAGGTGGTGAGAGAAAGACCAAGACCTTGGCAGAGAGGCTGCCTGGCTCCTTAGGCCTCTGAGGAAGGGCTGAGACCAAGACCACACTCAGGGGTGGGGGGCTCTGCCCACTTGTCCCCACCCTCATGTAGCTCTGCAGGCCATTACAGTGAAGCTGCTCTCTGTCCCTGGAGCGGCCCCACAAGGCCAAGGCCTCACACTGACCCACACGGGGTACTCTGAGCTACCGTTAAAGCTTGCCCCACATAGAGAAGACTGTTCTCCCACAGCCTGTCACTTCACTAACGATAGAGCCTGAAGCCTGGGCTGAGGATCTGAGACAGGAATCACTGTGGCCACTGAGGACACAAAGGGACTGTGCATGTGTGTGTGTGTGTGCGCGCGCGCGCGTGTGTGTGTGTGTGTGTGTATGAGAGAGAGAGAGTGTGCGCGAGCAGTAAACAAATTCCTACCAAATGCTCTGTTTCTGATCCTGCCCACTTAAGGCTGAGGCTGAGCTGCTGGGCTTGGGGTGGGAGCAGGTGGTCCCTCAGGCCCTATGATCAGACACCCTACTGGTACCAGGTGAGTTTATCTTTTAAGCTGCATCTCTAACTGCTGCTTTGGGAAGACAAAGGAAAAGCCTGGTGGTAGCAGGCCAGGAGAGATCCCTTGATCATTATGTAACAGGAAAAACACTGGAAGTTCACCCATCATCTGGTTCCTCCATAAACTGCTAAGGGCAGCATCCATTATTCCCTTAGCAACCACCTGTAGGGCTTGGCTTGACCTAGTCAGACTCCTGAGGCTGTCCTTTGAAGACGTGTGGGCAGCTGCACAGGCCCAGGTCCCCTGAGGTGGCTCTGAGAACTGGGCTGAGAGCGGTGAGCGAGGTTGCCAGTGGAAACAAGGAGCAGGAAGAGGAGAGCCTACCCTTCCTGCCGTTGGTACTTCAAGCAACCTCTGGTGTTGAAATAACTTTTCAAACAGCTATAACTCCTCCTCAACTGCTGTTTTTTGTTTGTTTGTTTGTTTGTTTGTTTGTTTGTTTTCAAGATGATCTCCTGTCCTGAGTTCTCATCTCTCTGGAGCAGGTTTACCAGGAAGCCAGGACTGCGGGAAGGTGGCCACTGGCTGTGGGCAGAGGGCCACATGGGACCCCCGCCCACTGACCCTTCCTGAAGACTGTTAGCACATGATGAGTTTTACCCTCCTTGGTTAGTCTTAAGTTATTCAATCCAGTCATCTGGAAGCGCCTTTCCTCCACCTTCCATCTTGTTCCACACACCTTGGTGATTGAGTGAGTCTCAGAGATGCTCCCTGGGAACAGAGGACTGCAGGGAGTGGCTTCAAAAGCTCCTAGAGCCAGTGGCAGCACGGGCGGTCCTACCTATGTGGTGGCATATCCAGATCCAGATCGCGCGGACCCTCTCCAGATCACTGTGGGCCTCCTGGAGCAGGTCATTCACCAGCTCGTCCAGGCCACTCTTGACCGTCACCTGGGGAGTGAGAGGGGTATACTGTGTCAGGGCCTGGACGAGGGCTGTGGGACACTCAGCACTCTGCCACCTGCAGCCAGTGTTGCCTTTCCTCCAGGCAGAGAAGGAGGGGAGAGGCCCAGAGGGACAAAGGCTGGGCTGAGGGCAACCTTTGATGGGGGGTTAGATTGGTGGGTAGGGCTGACCAGCTGAATCACTGGCCCTAGGGCCACCATACCTTTTCTTTGTAGATCCTGGGGCCAGCCAAGTGGGTATCTAAGCAGCTGTAGCAGCCCCTAGTCATGGCCCAACTACCCACAGCAATCTACAGATTTAACACAATCCCTATAAAATTACAATAGCTTTTTTTTTTGGTAGAAATGGAAAAGCCAATCCTCAAATTTATATGGAATTGCAAAGGGGCTGGAATAGCCAAAATAATTTTGAAAAAAGAGCAAAATTGGAGGACTCACACTTCCCAATTTCATAACTTACAAGAAAGCTGTAGTAATTGAAATAGTGTGATACTGGAATAAGGATCTTATAGACCAATGGAATAAAATTGAGAGTCCAGAAATAAATTCATAATACATCTATGGCTAACTGACTTTTGACAAGAGTGCCAAGTTCATTCAATAGGAGAATGATAGTCATTTAACAAATGGCACTGAACAACTGGATATCCAGATGCAAAAGAATGAAGTTGGATCCCTACCTCATATGCGAAATAACTCGAAAAGGACCAATAATTAAACACAAGAACTTAAACTATAAAACTCAGAAGAAAGCAGAGGGATCAATCATCATGACTTTGAATCTGGCAATGGATTCTTAGATATGACACCAAAAGCATAAGGTACAAAAGAAAAAAAATAGATTAATCGGGCTTCATAATAATAATGAACTTCTATGCATGAAAAGATATTATTAAAAAAGTGAAAAGTTAACTTACGGAATGGGAGAAAATATTTGCAAATCATATATCTGATGAGGTTAATATCCAGAATATATAAAGAACTCCTACAACTCAACAACAAAAAGACAACCCAATTTTAAAATGGGCAAAAGACTTGAACGTACATTTTCCCAAAGATATATAAATGGCCAATAAGCACATGACAAGATGTTCAACATCATTAGTCACTAGAGAAATGCAAATCAAAACCACAACGAGATATCACTTCATACTCACAAGGATGGCTATGGTTAAAAAGATAGACAAGATATGTAGGCAAGAACGTGGAGAAATTAGAACTTTGTACATTGCTGGTAGGAATATGAAATGGTGCAGCTGCTGTGGAACACAGTTTGGTGGTTCCTCTAAAAGTTAAACATAGAATTACCACATGATCCAATAATTCCACTCCTAGGTATAGATACAAAAGAACTGAAGACAGGTACTCAGATACTTGTTCACAAATGTTCATCGCAACATTATTCACAATAGCCAAAAGGTAAAAAGTACCCAACTGTTATCACAGGTGAATGAATAAACAAAATGTCATATAGCCACACAATGAAATATTATTCATCCATGAAAAGAAATGAAGTTCTGATTCATGTTACAACATGATGAACCTCGAAAACATGATGCTAAGGGAAATAAGCTAGACCAAAAAAGAAAACATATTGTATGATTCCACTTATGTGAAATATCTAGAATAGGCAAATTCAGAAAGACAGTAAGTGAATTAGAGGTTACCAGGGGCTGGAGGAAGGGAGGCCGGGGAGTTATTGCTGAATGGGTATAGAGCTTCCGATTTTGGAAATAGATGGTGGTGGTTGTACAACATTATTCATGTAATAATGTCACTGAGTTGTACAATTAAAAATGATTAAAATGGCAAATTTCATGTTATATATATATATTTTAAAAGGGAACAAATTAGGTTTTCTTGCAGGGACCCTCAGGAGGAAATTGAGTTGGAGCTGCAACAAAGGCAGCCTTGATTGTATTCAGTCTTTCTAGAGCAGTGGGGGCAACTGGGTGCTCGGTTCTAGGGTATGCCTTGACCTGTTCTCTCCTGGAACCATTCCGCCCCTCCCCCTGGAACCCCGGAAGCTACTCTGACCACAAAGAGACCTCTGGCCCCTCTTCTGTCTCCCACTTACCCTGCAGTTTCCTGCCTCTTTTTCTTCCATGTCCAGCTCCAACTCCACAGTCCTTGCCTTTGTCCCCCTCCTGAGGCCTAGAACAGCGCCCATCACATTGCAGGCCCACACTATGGCCTGACTGACCCCTGAGGTAACTACAAACTTCAGCCAGCTGGGCCGGGCTGGCTCCAGCTATCCACTGCTCTGTGGTATCTCTCTGGCCTCAGCTGGGCTCCTGGTACTGGCTCTCTGAGCCTGGTCAGTAGCCTGTCCCATCCCCTCCGTTGGTCGTTACCACATACCGCACCCTCCGCAGACTGTGGATACCCCCCATCCACCTCCCTTCCCTCATCTCGCAGATGACCTGGCCTTAGACTCGACGAGGCCCCGGCAGGACTTCCTTTCCGATGAGCCCTCCTTCCTGCTCTCGTCCTTTCACGCTCCTTCCTGCTCAGTCAGCCTCTCTGTCGGCCTTGGGTCCAGGCCTCCTGCCTTTGCAGGGCCTGCCTTCCTCGGCAGTGCCCTCGCTCACCTGTGTCCTCGCCTCCTCCCTTCGTGTCCTTGCTGTCCCATCCCCTTTCTGCTGCATCTCAACAAAATGCTCCCAAGTCTCTTTCTCAGGACGGCCCACATCCAACCTCCCCTTCTTTGCCAGGC
>NW_006432447.1:6498136-6500811 GCF_000325575.1 Pteropus alecto | reverse complement strand
CCAGCCTGAGGTGGCTCCAGGCCCGTCTGACGCTCCACCTTGCCCTCCCCAAGACGACACCCACACTATGGCTTCAGCTCTCAGCTTAATCTGTTGGCTCCCGAGTCAGTGTTTCTGGCCCAGGCCTCTCCAGGCTGGATACCTCCAGGTTTGGCTATCCAGCTGCCCAGTGGTCATCTCCACTGGATGTGCCACAGGTACTACAGCCCATCGCCCCCCGAACAAACTCGTCACCCCAGAGACTTTCTCCTTTTCCCTTGCTCTTCGAGGTGAGAAGCTGCCCACACCTGAGAGCTCCTTTCCCCACCTTCCACCTCACTCTACACACTGGAGGTCGTGTCCTTCCCCTCTGCCACCAGCTCAGTGTTGGCTTCCGCTCCTCTCTGTTCTCAGCGTCCCCTGCTTAATCCAGGTCAAGCCTCCTCCTGCTGGGATAGCTGGGTGTCCCCCTACCGACATTCCTGCCTCAAATCTGACTTTCTTGGTCCATGCTCCTCTCCATCCACACACCACGAGGCTCCTGCCTGGCTCCCATGACCCCAGCGTGCCCCTAATGCCTTAGCTCTTGTAGCTGTCCCTCCCCACTCCCAGCCCAGATGTGCCCAAGCCCAGAGGTGTGAGACCTTGGCAGCCCATGTGCTTCCGGAATGAGCATGGCTGTAGTTGTGGTGCTGGCCATCTGCATCCATGGTCTTGCCCCATCCTCTTGCTCCCTTCCTTTCTGGGTTGGCGCTGGCATGGATCAGCAGTAGCAAGGCCCAGATGGTCAGAGGGAGGTGGGATAGGGCTGGCCAGAGAGGCCTGCCAATGGGGTGGCTGCAGAGTGTGCAGCCTGGGGCATGAGCGTCAGCATGGTGCATCAGGGGTGGGGGGATGGAACGGCCTCCGTCCTCGGCAGGGCCTGCTGCCCTGGGCCTCTGTTCCCCATCCATTCTCTGTGAAAAGGCCCTCTGGGCCGCCCATTCAAGGGACTCCTTCCTGAGGAGAGGCTGTGCTATCCTGGCTTGGGAAACTCCAAGCTACCCTGTGGGGCCTCCTAGGCAGAGAGGCCGGCTCTCCTACCTGTGAGGCATAGGTGTCCAGTTTCTCAAACTGTTGCAGGTCCAGGGGCATGGATTTCAGGCTGGACCGATCCCAGGGATAGGCTGGAAACACAGGGAGGGGAGGCTAGGTCAGCTGCTGTGACCTGCTGACGTGGGCTGCCTGGCTCAGGCCTCCCTGTCTTTTTGAGGAGCTGTGACTGCCTGACCTTCAACATGATTCCCAGAGCCTGAAACTCTGCTCCCAAGAGCTATATCTCTTGGCAGAGTTCTCTGGTTGAATTGGTTTGGGGACCACGGCAACTCCTCTAGTCCTCTTAGAGACTCACAGGGAACATAAACTTATTTGAGACCCCGTGAAACTGGCAGTAAAGAAACTGGTTTCACCTCAATTAACTCAGCAGTCCCCAGACAGATCGATGATGAAATCCCCTTCTCCCCGCCATTTAGTTTTCTGCAGATTCGCAGCTAACTTGTCCAGGATGAGTGCTCTGTGGAAAGCGTCCAGGTGATGCCGCTAACCCCTGATGGACTAAAGGAGGGAGGCTCGGCGCCAAGGTCATGGTGCCGGGGATGGAGGTGCTGCAGAGCATTCTGGGTGTAGAAAGAGGGAGTGGTGGAGCCGGGCCACCTGGGCCTCTGCAGGGGAGGGGGGTTTGGCACCCAGATAGGCTTTCTCCCTTGCCCCTAGTCAGCTGGAGATTAGAGCACCCCAAGGAAACCAAGTGTTCTGAGGGGAGGCTGCTGAGGGAGGCTGCCTCCCAGAATCACTGATCTATGTCCAGCCATTCCCATAGAAACCTGGACAACAGGACAGGCTCAATCAGCTGCTAAAGGGCTAATTGACCAGTGGTCAGACCTACCGACAGATGAGCAGCAAAGCCCTGTCCTAACCCAGAAAAGAGCCTGGGCTCTGGCAGTGTCCTTGTTATCCAAGGCCCTCTGAGCCAAGCTGACCCAAATCAGGCAAGGTGGGTGGGAGGACAGGGAGGGCTGAGAGGGGGATGGGGCCATGGGCATTGATCCCCTGACTCATGTGGACTCATTCACCTTTCAGCTTGACATTTTGGGACCCTCTGAGTGGTGGGTGAGTGAGGGGTGCTAGTGGGGCCCCAGGGTGCAGCAGCAAGCCTGGGAAGAGTAGAGCGATGTGGGAAAATGCCTAGTGGGGCTGCACAAGGCCTGGGTTCTAGTTGCGGCCCAACCGCCACCTCACTAGGGGTGCTGGACTCAGCCGCTGGGCCTCAGGCACATGTGTATGGGGCACCTGGGGAGAGTGAATGAGATGGTGGATCATGCTGTAAGGTTGGTGTGACTCTGCCTCCTGGAGGGTACAGAATCGAAGGCTTCTGCAGGCAAGTGCAGGAGCAGGGGTATGGAGCCTCTGTGCTCAGTGCATTTGCCCACATGTCCCGCAAGGGCTGTGAAAGTCCCATACCTTGGTGCTAGAGACCCAAGACATGGACCCTCTCTGGGCCAGGAGGGGACGAGGCGCAGTGCCAGCTGGTTAGGGGCTAGTCAGGTGTAGCCATCAGAAGCAGGCCACACGGGTCCTTCTGCATTTCCTCACTGCCCCAAGGTCCATTCCTGGTGGGAACCAGGCCTCTTCCTTCTCAGCCCCAGGCTAGATTTGGC
>NW_006432447.1:6478500-6495105 GCF_000325575.1 Pteropus alecto | reverse complement strand
AAACACAGGGAGTGTAGTCTAGATCAGCTGCTGTGGCCTGCTGAGGTGGGCTGCCTGGCTCAGGCTGTCTTGTCTTTTTGAGGAGCTGTGACTGCCTGACCTTCAACATGATTCCCAGAGCCTGAAACTCTGCTCCCAAGAGCTATATCTCTTGGCAGAGTGGTTGAATAGAATTGGTTTGGGGACCACGGCAACTCCTCTAGTCCTCTTAGAGACTCACAGGGAACATAAACTTATTTGAGACCCCGTGAAACTGGCAGTAAAGAAACTGGTTTCACCTCAATTAACTCAGCAGTCCCCAGACAGATCGATGATGAAATCCCCTTCTCCCCGCCATTTAGTTTTCTGCAGATTCGCAGCTAACTTGTCCAGGATGAGTGCTCTGTGGAAAGCGTCCAGGTGATGCCGCTAACCCCTGATGGACTAAAGGAGGGAGGCTCGGCGCCAAGGTCATGGTGCCGGGGATGGAGGTGCTGCAGAGCATTCTGGGTGTAGAAAGAGGGAGTGGTGGAGCCGGGCCACCTGGGCCTCTGCAGGGGAGGGGGGTTTGGCACCCAGATAGGCTTTCTCCCTTGCCCCTAGTCAGCTGGAGATTAGAGCACCCCAAGGAAACCAAGTGTTCTGAGGGGAGGCTGCTGAGGGAGGCTGCCTCCCAGAATCACTGATCTATGTCCAGCCATTCCCATAGAAAACCTGGACACAGGACAGGCTCAATCAGCTGCTAAAGGGCTAATTGACCAGTGGTCAGACCTACCGACGGATGAGCAGCAAAGCCCTGTCCTAACCCAGAAAAGAGCCTGGGCTCTGGCAGTGTCCTTGTTATCCAAGGCCCTCTGAGCCAAGCTGACCCAAATCAGGCAAGGTGGGTGGGAGGACAGGGAGGGCTGAGAGGGGGATGGGGCCATGGGCATTGATCCCCTGACTCATGTGGACTCATTCACCTTTCAGCTTGACATTTTGGGACCCTCTGAGTGGTGGGTGAGTGAGGGGTGCTAGTGGGGCCCCAGGGTGCAGCAGCAAGCCTGGGAAGAGTAGAGCGATGTGGGAAAATGCCTAGTGGGGCTGCACAAGGCCTGGGTTCTAGTTGCGGCCCAACCGCCACCTCACTAGGGGTGCTGGACTCAGCCGCTGGGCCTCAGGCACATGTGTATGGGGCACCTGGGGAGAGTGAATGAGATGGTGGATCATGCTGTAAGGTTGGTGTGACTCTGCCCACAGGAGGGTACAGAATCGAAGTCTTCTGCAGGCAAGTGCAGGAGCAGGGGTATGGAGCCTCTGTGCTCAGTGCATTTGCCCACATGTCCCGCAAGGGCTGTGAAAGTCCCATACCTTGGTGCTAGAGACCCAAGACATGGACCCTCTCTGGGCCAGGAGGGGACGAGGCTCAGTGCCAGCTGGTTAGGGGCTAGTCAGGTGTAGCCATCAGAAGCAGGCCACACGGGTCCTTCTGCATTTCCTCACTGCCCCAAGGTCCATTCCTGGTGGGAACCAGGCCTCTTCCTTCTCAGCCCCAGGCTAGATTTGGCACCTTCTCCAAGGCCACCTCACGCAGTCCCTTGTTCCCTGCCGCCACACTGCAGCAGCCCCTGGGGGGTTTAGTCCCTTTGGTAGGAAGCTTCTGATTGAGTTTTTGCCATGTCATGTGCTCTGATACACATCCAGAATCTGTCCCCTTCTAAGAGGGGACAGGGAATGTGGGGGACTGGCAGGCTATGCAAACTCTACCATGAAGCGTTTCATTTCTTCATTTTTCTGCTCCTTCTACAATGGCTAAGACATCTCCTGAAGGACACCCACCCCACAATTCTTCTGTCCTGCACGATCTTACATTAGAGCTCCCTTGAAGCCCGGCGCCATTGTGGCCACCCCTTGGGTGCTGAAGTTGGGACTTCTTGTCTCCTATGACTTAGGTCACTATCAGTCCCTACCCTGTGTGGCCCGAGGACAGCCCTGGCCGAGCCAGTCCCTCAGAAGGGCATGGGGACACAGCTGCAGGCCCTGCTGAGCTTCCCTACTCCTCAGTGCCCTCTCCCTCATGGAATCTGCACCTGCCATTCTCTGACAAGGGCCATCGGAGCGAGCTAAGTGGGTATGAAGGGGACTTACACATCAAACAATTCCTTCTCAGTACAGCTCTGCAAATGAGGCCTCCCCGCCCCCATTTAGAAGAAAGATGACGTTTCTAAAATGGGGCTGAAAGCTCTATTACTAGTTTTACTCTTTCTTGGTTCCATTTTACAATATCTGAACATTAAAAATACTCATAATGATTTATGTCTCATTAAATTTACCTTCTGAGTAGATTATATAAGATCCCAATATAATTTTTCACAAATACATTTAAAATATCAGTGACTTTAACTAAATTATTCTAATTATAAAGCAAAACAATGAGAAGTGCCAAGCCGTAGCAAACCTTAGATGCCATCTGGTCTACTCAGGGAGAAACTGAGGCCTGGGGAAGGAGAGTGAGGAAAAAAAGCAGGATTCGAACCCAGGTCATCTATCGCCCCATTCAGGGTTTCTTCCCCTGCCCCACTCTGCTTATTCACATGTCTCCTACCTTATATCTGTACTTCATTTAAAGTTAACACAATTCTGGATTCTAATTCTAGTTTCCCATAATGGGCAGCCTTGTTATTGGCGGAGTTTCAGCTTTAGCTTTGGGATTACATCTGGTATGGGAGCTTTTCATTTCTCCTTCGGTGTCCATGGCAGATATTGCTAATCAATCACGATACTCCTCTCCCCTAAGCCCAGAGGTAGCCTCGTATTCTTAGCACAGTGCCCCAGGGAGCCATTTCCAATTGACTAGAGATTCCCCACGAGGCTAAACCAATTCCCCGTCTCACAGAACAGCTCCTGAGAAGACCCTGCAACTTACCATGGGCATCTTTTCCTCCAGGCTGCCGGGGTCTTGGGTTTCCATTTTTATCACCGTGTAAACCTACGATATTCCAAAGGTCAGAGTAGAGACACTTCAGAAGCAATAAAAATGCAAGCACAGATGATTCTCGGTGTGGTGGTCCTTGCCTCTACCCCACTCTCCTTCTCACAGCCTTCTCGCTCCCATCCCCTGGAGTTCTTGCTGCTGGAATTGCCCTGGACTTCCTGGTAGGGCAGAGGGAAGACTGGGAACCAGGGACGAATAACAAGAAAGACATGTGCAGTCTGTGAGCAGAAGTAGTGTTTCCTCTGACAGCAACACTTGGGATTATTCAGTGGGTCCATCTGGAGCCTTCTGTCTGGCCCTCCTCTACCTTCTCCTGTCATCTTGGAACATAGCTGGGGATGCTGAGGACACCAGTGAATTCACACCAGATAACAGGACAAGAACTCTCCATGGACAGACATGAAAGTGGAGCGAGGGGGAGGTGGTTTATATATAGGAGCTGAAACCCAGAAAGGTCAAGTAATTATTAAATTATTCCCGGGGAAGTTTTGCGGGCAAACAAATCTTATAAATCCAAGATGGTTAAGGCAAAATGGTTGCCAGTAGTTATTAGACTCCATGGGCAACGGGAGAGAAACTCCTCCTGTTGATCTTTATAAATCCAAGATGGTTAAGGCAAAATGGTTGCCTTAACTCCATGGGCAACGGGAGAGAAACCCCTCCTGTTGATCCGAAACCAGGTCAGGAAGATGTGGGTGCCTGATGGAACCAGGAAGAGCTGGGGCGTGGGGTGCCAAGGCAGGCTGTTTCATGCCCTTGAAGCCCATGGTAGACTGTAAATATAACAACGGAAGGTTGCAAATGTATGTAGGCCATTAGGAGAAACTGTTGGCCTTTTCTTTCTTGCACCTACATTTTGTTTTTATCTACATTTTTTGGTAGGGTAATGGGGGTTCAAAATAGTAGCTAGTATTTATTGTGTACTCACTACGCCTGGCTTATGCTTTATATTGACTCTCTCATTTAACTTCACATCGATCCTATGAGGGACATTGAATTATTTCCCTCCCTTCATAGATGAAAAAAATAAATCCAAAGGAGAATTTAAGCCACTTGTCTGAGATCACAGGGCTGAGATCTGAATCTGGCCAGTTGACTCCTGGGGCCTGTCTCCTCCTGCCCTCTTGAGACCTTAATTGCTGAGGGCTGCAGGGCTGGGCAGCCATTGAGGGCCTGCCTTGGCCTATTGAGTGGACACAGAGAGAATCTGAGCCTTGGCTGTTTGCAGCCTCTGTTCCTTGGCTTGCATTGGCCCAGGCCTTTGTTTAGCCACGAGATGGAGAGATACAGGGAGAGGACCCAGAAGGGAGTGGAAGAAACATCACAGGCCTGGGCCTGGGCCTGTGTGCCTTGCACTGAAGGCAGCCAAGTAGGGTAAGAGCACAAGCCTCAGTAAGACCTGGGCTCTGACCTTCTTCTTAGTTGGTCGCGTAGGCAGTTATTTCACCTTTCTGAGTCTCACTTTGCTGACCTGAAAGTGTGAATAATCCTGGTATATGTCAAAGGGTTAAAAAGTTAATGAATGTAAAGAATTTAGCACTGTGCATGCTATTTTTTAGGCAGTCAACAAATGGCATCTAAAAACAATAACACTCTTGTGATGAAATTCATCTTTAGCTAAATGCCTTGTGTTACCCACACCTAATTGCAGAATGAAAAGAGAGAGAATCCCCAGCATGAAGCTGTCATGCCTTGTCTCTTACCAGTGTGTAAGTCCAGGTCACTCCTCTCCTTACCCCAGAAGATGCCCAGGCTGGGCTCTGGACTATTACGTTGCCTACAATCCTCCCTGCCAGCCCTCCATACATGAGCATTCCTGTATGTACGTACATTTAGAGAACTTCTTGAGCAGCTGGGGCATGGCGTCTCGAGGATGGACCTCCACAGTTAGCTGTGTCCCTGTAAAGGAATAGGAGGTGACATTCTCAGTCTGATGTTACTAGGAAAGAATGCAATGTCTCATGACAAATGTTTGAATAACAAAACACAATTAGTTTTAGAGCTTTCTTTTGAATATACAAGTAATTCTTGTTTAAAAGAAGAAAAAAAAACAAAACAGCAGTTTCCAGATTTGGGCAAGACTGATAAGCCCACTGAATGCAACTATAAAACTTGGGAAAAAACGCATGGAATAACTATTTGAGGACCCTGTAAAGTAAATGATGGAAAGCAAAACGAGGAAGAAGATTAGAATTTAAAGCATCACCAAATTGGCAGCGAGTTTATCATTCCCCTCCCGCTTTGGTATTACCTGGCTGGACTCAAAGGCAGCCCCAAACCCAGAAGTGCATAATTAACGCAGAGAAAAAATGCTCCAAGAGAACCCCTTCCTTACAGCCTGTGGAGTGAGAAAAAGAACCTCTAGGAGTCAGAGACAGTGCAGGAAATCTCTGATGTTTTTTCATTTCTTTTTTCCGTTATCTGCCCGCTCAGCCCCCAAGAAATTTTGTCAGTAGCAGTGCAGAGTGATGTTGGACAGGCAGGCACCTAAGTCTTTGAGAGAAGGCACCAGAAAAGCCATGATCCCCAAGAGCGTGGGGGCAAATTCTCATTGTTTTTCTCTGTTCTCTATTGATTGGCTCCAGAAGCAGACACAGTTGTGAGAAGTGCCTGGTAGAGTGGGGGAAACTAAAGCCCCAGGTTTTGGCCAGAGGATTGGGTTGTGAAGAGCCAAGAGCTCAAGAAAACAAATCCGTAAAGTTATGAATAAACTCCTGTGGTTACTTCTGCATAGATGGATCTCATCTATGTCATGCATGCATGGATCTCATCCTAAACATCACACTACAGTCTTTGAGAACGAAACTATGGGGTAGACCAATGCCTAGACTGGCTACTGGGTGGTGCATGTGCAGGACAGATCTGATTAGCATTACAAAGGGTACAATCCAAAATTACTCAGCATTGGAAGACCCAGGAAAATCTCAATTTGAAAAGGAAAAGATAATCAATGGATACTAACCTCATGATGACACAGATTTTGGAATTATCAGAAAAAGACTTTAAAACAACTATGATAACCATGCTTTAAAAAGTGAGGGCAAACAGCTTGAGATAAATGAAATGATACAAAGTATCAACAAAAAATATTAGAAAATATAAGAAAAAAACATGGAAATTTTAGAACTGAAAAATATAGTAGTTTAAAATATTCTCTGGATACGCTTGATAGCAGAATGGAGATGACAGATGAAGGATTCAGTAAACTTGAAGGTAGATTAGTAGAAATTATCCAATATAAACAACAGAGAGAAAAAGTGAACAGAGTCTCACTGAGCTGTGAGACAATACCTAAAAGTATAACATTCATGTCATTGAAATCTGGGAAGGAGAGGAGAAATAGTGTGGTACAGAAAAAATATTTAAAGAAATAATGAGAGAATAATCAATGAAACCAAAGCTGGTTATTTGAAAAAAAATCAATAAGATTGATAAACCTCTAACTAGATTGACCAAAAAAAATAAAAAAAATAAAAAAAATAAAAAAAGAGGTAAGACACAAATCAGAAATCAAGACACCAATATCAGGAATGTAATGGGTAATATTAGTTCTACAATTTAGATGGAATAGACTAATTTTTTGAAAGCTATAATCAAAACTCACTAAAGTAGTAGATAACCTGAATGTTCCTATATCTGTTTTTAAAATTAAATTTTTAGTTCAAAATCTTCCAAAAATAAACAAACAAATGCCTGACAAACATTTAAAAAGAAATAACACCAATTGTCTATAACCTCCTTCAGAAAACAGAAGAGTAGTGAATACTTCATATCCATTTTATGAGGCCAGAATTTATCTAACACCAAAACCAGACAAAGACTGATAAGAAAAGAACACTTACAGACCAACATTCTTTATAAACACAAAAATCCTCAATAAAATAGTCTTTATAAACACAAAAATCCTCAATAAAATATTAGAAAATTAAATACAGCAATATAGTAAAAGAATAATACAACACAATTGAGTATGGTTTATTTTAGGAATGCAAGGCTGGTTCAATATTCGACAACCAATTAATGTAATTCACCATATTAACAGGCCAAAGAAGAAAATCGCATGATAATATCAATTGATGCAACAAAGGCATTTGACAGAGTTGAACATTTATTCATAATAAAATCTTGTAACAAACTAGAAATCGAAGGAAAATTCCTTAATCTGAAAAAGGAAATCTACCCAAATTCTATGGCTGATAGCATATTTAATGATGAAAATTGAATTCTTTCCCTCTGAGACTGGGAACAAGGCATGGATCTCCACTCTTATTGCTCCTAATAAACATTGTACTGGAAATACTACCCCGTGCAATTAAACAAGGAAAATAAATAAAAGTCAAATAGAATAGAAAGGAAGAAATAATATCCTCATTCACAGATAACATGGTTGTCTACACAGAAAATCCCAAGTAATCTACAATAAAGTTCCTAGAACTAATAAGTAAGTTTAACATGGTCACAGGATACAAGATCAGCAAATTAATTATATTTACAATGCAATAAATGATTGAAAGTTGAATTTAAAAATTGCTATTTCCCATAGCTCACAAAATTGAAATATTTAAATATAAATCTAAAAAAAGTACAGAAACTGTATCCTGAAAACTACAAAATATGATCAAACTAATTTTAAAAAGACTTAAATAAGTAGGGGAGACATACCATGTTCAAAATTGGAAGATTCAATATTACTGAGTTGCCAATCTCCCTAAATTGACCTATAGATTTAATGCAATTTCAAACTCCTTGGAGGAATTTTGTAGATTGTAAAAAAGGCAAGGTGATTCTAAAATTTAGATGAAAAGATACAGCAACTAGAGTAGCCAAACCAATTTTGAAAACAAAAATTTGGAGGACTCCAACTATCTGATTTTAAGATGTGCTACTATAAAGCTACAGTAATCACAATAATGTGATATTGGTAAGGGAGTAGATACATAGATCAACAGAATATAATAAAGAGTTAAGAAATAGACCCACACAAATTTGGCAACTTAATTTTTTACAAAAGTGTAAAGACAATCCAACTATAAAGTAGGTAAAAGAACGGATATTTCACCAAAAGAAAGATGGCAAATAGCACATGAAAAGATGTTCAACATGATTAGCCATTAGAATGAAAAATAAGCCACAACGGGATATCATACTTATTAGAAGAACAATAATAAAAACTAGTGATAATACTATATGCTGACAAGGTTGTGGAGAAACTGGATTTTTTTGTACATTGCTGCTGGTATTATAAAATGGTACAGCCACTCTGGAAAATACTTAGGCAGTTTCTTATAAAACAAAACATATAGTTAATGTATGACCCAACTATTACACTCTTGGACTCTTAGCCCAGAGAGATGAAAATTTATGTTCGCACAAAAACCTATACACAAATGTTTACAGAAGCTATATTCATAATTACCCCAAATTGGAAACAACCTCAATGTACTTCAGTGGGGGGAATGGATAAATACCCCGTAGTGCATCCATATCAAGAAATATTTTTCATCAATACAAAGAAACTCTTAGGAGTAATGAGAGGCTGTGACTACAAAGAGTCTGCACAAGAGAATTTTGGGGGTAAGAGAACTGCTCTGTATTCTGATTGTGATGATGGTTACATAAATCTATGCATGTATTAAAACTCATAGAACTCTACACCAGAAAATTCTATTTTACCGTAAGTTAATTTAAAATAAAATAAAAAAATTTAAAAAACCCATCAGAATAAAAAAGCCCAAGCAGAATTAAAACAAAAACTTGGATGATATAGAAAAATATAAAATAGAAATTGAAAATCCAAAATAGGATTACAGTAAACATGCTTTTGTAACCTATTTTCATCATTTAACACATCAGTGAAAGTAGCCACATGTCATCATTTTACATGGTTACATAGTACTCTATTCTATAGGTGGTTTATAATCCATATAAGTAATCCTTTTTTGGTTGGATAATTAACTTTTCCTGAATGTTTTGCTATTATAAGCAGTAATGCAGTAAACATTCTGATACACACCTCTTTACATACTTTTCAAATCAGTCCCTTTGAATAAATTCTTAAATATAGATCAAAGGGTATGGAGATTTTTGAGGCTTTTGTTCAATATTGGAAAAATTTCCTCATGAATAATTTTAGCAGTATATGATTATACCTACAGTGCAAGAGAATGCCCACTTTGCTCATTCTTACTGTGTTTGATTGCAAAATTGGCCACAGTACTTCGTACTTCCTCCCAATGAGAAGCATTTTGTTCTGTCCATTGAATTTGGGCTGGCCTTATGACTTGATTTGGCCAGTGAGCATGTGGTAGGAGTGATGTCGTGCAAGCTCTGAGCCTAGGCTTCAAGAGTCTTTGCAGCTTCCAGTTTCATTCTTGGGATTCCAGCCACAACCACCATGTGAATGAGTCCAGGCTAGCTTTCTGGAGGATGAGAGACCAAATGGAGCAAAACAGAGCCATCTCAGGTGAAGCCACCCTAGATCAGCTGGTCTCCAGCCAACTCTCTAGCTGACCGCAACACATGAGCAAGTCCAGCCAAGGCCCATGATCAGCTGGGTGTGGCTCAGGAAAGAACACCCGGCCAACCTGCTGACTTGTGAGCCGATAAATGCTTATTGTTTTAAGTCACTGAGTTTTCGAGTGGTTTGTAATGTAAAAATAGATCACTAATACCCTCACTGACATTTGATTTTTATCAATCCTTTAAACTTTTGTCAATGAATATGCCATCTTGTTTTTGCATATTTTAGTGTAGTGTTATTAATATATTTATTTGCCATTTTAAATTCTTATATTTTATGACTTGTCTATTTTCCTACTGATGTAATATTTTTTTCCTTATTGATTTTGTAAGAGCTCTTTTTATTAACCCTTTGCCTACTAAACATGTCACAATTATTTTTCAAAGAATAACAATACGGACTTTCTTGTGCAGCTCATAAACTTGCTCTGCATGCCAAAGAGAATAATTCCCAATTTAAAAAGATACAGTGGGGTTTCTGAATCATTACTTTGAATGGGTTAACATTCGTGTTGAGTGTAATTTCTAGCACATTCACTGTCAAATAAAATCTGCTTGTGGCTTTCTAACTAAGACATTAAGCATTTCAAAGAGTTCAAAGCATGATTCAGCTCTGGTCTTAGGATAGGATCTGGCGCCATCACCATCAGCAGCAAAGACTTCCTGTGTGTCTTCCCATGATGCATGAGACCTGGGCCTATTCTCCTTTGTCTCCCCACTTTCCACCTGAAATACCCTCAGGAGTTTTTCAAAGGAGGTGCCAAGCTGTACCTTGTGAAAAAAGGAATTGAGAAATATGCCCACTCTGTCCTATTTTGTAAGGCACAATACACAATGATCTGACAAGACCTGAAGCAAAGAAGTCTATCTGACCCAGTACTATATTGTCAAACACAATTTGGAAAATGCTTGGCTGGAACAGTCTCTAGAAACTTAGAGATGCTGCAAAACTGAACGACTTGTTGGTTTATGGTTCAACAACCAACAACCTCTTCCCCAAACTTCTAACGTCCAGGTACTTCCAACTACTCTCAATTCATCCATGTCTCTTTGTCAAAAATGAGGGAGCTGAAGAATAAAATACTGTTAAAGCCTTTCCAAGGGTGGATGTTGAGGTAGTCTCACATGCCGAATGGAGCCCTGGCGTGGAACCCCATCCATCAATGTTTCTAATCTCTTTTCTCCTTCCTGCACCCCTTCTTCTCTTTCTCCTCTTGGAGCTGACAGGGTCCGATGTCCAACCTCCTCCTGAGACCCACTTCCTGGTTCTCCATCAAAGGGCTGCTGCTGACTGGCACTCCCCTGAGAAAAACTGCAAAGCTCCTGGCCTCCCTGATCTGTGTGGGAGTGTGATCCCCACTCTCATTCACAGGGTTTTAGTAAGGGTACTTCTGGGAGGCTTCTCTGCTCCCGGAACTGGGTCTGGGCCTGGGCCTGCCATCTGCAGGTGAGCAGCACTCACAGTACAGCCCCATGCTTTCTTAACATGTAAAGTGGTAAGAGTTTGCCGACTATGGCATTCTTTAGAAAACTCTTAATTTAAGGGAAAAAAATTAATCTGACCAATCTCCAATGATAATAGAATGGAACATCATTTGGAGCAAAATTTAAAATAAGATCTAAATCCTAAGTGCAGTCAGATACCGTTACACTAATCTTAACCAAATCAAAGGAAGCCCTTCTTGGGAGTTTAGGTCACCTGCTGTTACTCTGAGAGCACCAGTACCCCGTTCTACCAGTCGTCATCCAAATAATATTTCTGAATATTTCTGCTGCAGTTTTGACTGTCTTAGTGAAAGTGTATTAGTGATTATTCTCTGCTACCCCTAAGAAGTGACTCTAAGGCCATTTTCCCAGACGCCATTGGCTCTGCTTCCTTTTCCCTATCCTCTCAGAAGTGAGATGCAGCAGGCAAGTCCAACACGTCCGTGTACTGCCTCTTACCCAGTCCGGAGAGTTCTCCCACCTGACAGCCTCTCTCCAGGTCTCTCAGGTTTGAATTAGGATCTGTCTAAAAGCCTAATGTGCTCAGAATACCTAGTACAGAGATGGCAAACAGATTTTGTGTTGTTCATTAACTCTGACTGATTGGAAGTGGCTTCTTAGAGCACTGATCAATTAGCAAAGACTGTCATGCATGTGTGTATATAAATGTGTGTGTGTGTGTGTGTGTGTGTGTGTGTGTGTGTGTGTGTGTGTAGGGGGGATTCATGTCAGGTACCTGCCATCATCGACTCTAGGTGTTCATTAACTCTTTCCATAACTGGCTGTCACATTTACATCCTAGATTCTTCACCGTGGAATATTTTCCTGTGGTAGCTGAGCACCAGGAAACCTTAGCTAAAGCATTTGTAAATTTAAAAACACTCTTAGACTCTGTCTAGGTTTTTGCTCAGGGTGCGGTAGTCCGCTTTAATGTAGGGCATGATGAGCTCTGACATCCCAGCTAAAGCATGTTAGATGGCGACGGGACAGTCCAGCTCTGGACAACGCTCACTGGGTACTGCCAGACATGGTATGCAAGCCTCGTTCAGCAGCCCTAGATATGAGATGACAACTGAAGGTGCCAGAGCTCAGGGCTGAGACCCTTGGGATACCGGCTGTGGTGTGTGGCGAAGGCCATCTCTTGTGGCCCTAACTGACCCAGCTTTCACTGGGCTCTTGAAAACACAGGGTCATTCATAATTCCTTCTGCAGAGTGGAACTCCACAGAAATGTGGCAATTTGACCTAGTGCACGTGTGATCAGAGAAGGCACAGAGTATCTGCATGGGGATGAGGATGGAAGACCTGGAAGGATGGAAGCCTCAACAGAAAACTGACTTCTCAAGTATAACTTTCGAGGCCTGAAGCCGAGGGAACACTCTCCTCTCATTCAACCCACACACCCATTACAGATGCTTTTGAAGCCCCCTTCCTTGTGAAGATCCAAGATTCCAATGATCTTTTGTCACCTATTGTATCAAATCTACCACTGGATGACAAGATGAGGAGGGAAAAAAGCTGAACCATTCTGAGTGACAGTTCTGATCGAAATCTTGGATTTCTTGTCCGATGGGGAGGTATGAGGGCTGTTACACCCAATAGCCCTTGATGGAAGGTGAGAGAGGTGCGGTGTATGGTGGAGTAGTTAAGCCCACTGGCTTTAGAAGTGCAGACATGGGCTTAACTTCCGGACCTGGTGTGTGCCAGCTGTGTAACTTCAGGCAAATTACTAAAACCTCTCTGGCCCCAGTTTCTCCGTCCGTAAAATGGGAGGATAACCTACACAGAAGGTGGTTGTGGGATTAAATGAGGTAAGCCGCAAAAGAGGCTTAGGTCCCAGAATGGCCCATACCAAGTGTTCCCTCTGGGGCACTGCCGTTATTGATAGAAAGCTGCTCTAGAGCTGGTGTGGGTCACAGAACTGAACTCATGAGTTTTGCAGCTCCCTGGATGAGTAGGAAGGTGGTACACGAAACAATGATTTCCTTGGCCACTATTAGCACGTACGTGTTTGCTTGGCACTGGCACCAACCTCAACAAGGCCGAATCCAAATGTTTCACCTTCCTTTCCCAAAATGCTCCTCCTACATGTCCCCCATCTCCGTCCTCAATTTTAAACCTTGGTTTCCCTCTTTTACATCCCAAACGCACACCATGGGAAAACCTCTCTGCCTGGTTTACCACACTGCCAACTAAGGGGTCTTCTTGCATCCACACTTGCCCACTTCTGTTTACTCTCATATTTAAAACCATCTAATAGTTTCCAATCACACTCAGGTTAGAAGCCAGCATGATCTTCAAGATCTGCCCTGTGTCATCTCTGATTCATCTCGCTACCCCTACCTTGACTACGCCCCTCCAGTCACAGTGACCTGCTTACAGCTCCCTGAACTTGCCAGGCAACCTCCTGCCTCAGGCCCTGAGGCCCTGTGCTCCCTCTGCTGGAAGCTCTTTCCCAGATGCCCATATGGCTTGTTCCTTTACCTCCTCCCTTACTCAAATGTCACTTTCTCAGGGAGGCCTTTCTCAACTATTCTATTTTAAATTGTCCCCTGTGGTAGGCTGCATAATGGCCCTTAAAGATATCCGTGTCCTAATTCCAGGAACCTGTGAATGTTATTTAATATACCAAAGGGGATTTTGCAGATGTGATTAAGTTAAGGATCTGGAGATAGGAAGATTAGCCCGGATTATCTGGGCGGAAACAGAGGCAGAGGGAGATTTAACTACTTATGTGGGGAGAAGGCAATGTGACAATGGAAGCAGAGATCGGAATGATGCAGCTACAAGTCAAGGAATATCAGTAGCCTCTAGAAACTAGAAGAGGCATGGAACAGATTTTCCCCATGAGCTTCCGAAAGGAACCTGCCTTGCTGACATTTTGACTTTAGCCCAGTGAGACTGATTTGAAAGTTGAGGTCTCTGGAACTATCTAAGAGAGTAAACTTGTGCTAAGTCACGGAGTTTGTGATAGTTTGTTATAGCAGCCATAGGAAACTAATACACACCCATATGCATACATACCCACTCCCTATTCTCCCTCCTGCCTTATTTTCTCCTCCAGATGTAGCTGACATCCTATAATTTACTTGTTAGGTTCATCTATCTCCTTACGTAGGGTGTCAGTACCATAGGAACAGGAGGCCTTGTCTGTTTTGTTCTCTAATGGATCCCCACTGCTGGCATCAGGAACTGCTTTATGTGGAATGAATGGGCCAATATTAGTGTGAACTCTGCCCCAAAGAGGGGTGGCCCCATCTGTTGCTGTGGCCCAGGTTCTTTCAGGACATCGCCGGGCCAGCCCATCCCAATCTACACAGGAGTCCCTCCTTCTGCCAAGGCTTCCCTCCTTCCTGTCTCTCTAGAAGCCTGGAACGCTGGGCGGTGGTGAGTGGCACACATGAATGGTGCATGTGAGCTGGGGTGTGGCGTGCAGCTCTGGTGACGGGCAGGCCCATCTGCCTGCAACACAGGGGAGGCACTGCAGTGTGGAGGTCTGGCCTGAGCACCCTGCTCGGGGACTGTAGCATCCCCAGTCTCAGCTTTCTCATGTGTTAACTGGAATAACGCCATGACTCCATCAAAAGGTATGGCCAAAGCTAAGTGAAATAAGTGGTCAATAATCCTCTCTCATTTTAGCGAGATTGTGCTTATTCTTATTTGGTGGCCAGCTGTGTACTGCTTCCATTTCAGAGAAGCAGAGGGGCCTGGGCTTGTCCTTGTGGTGCTCAGGATAGGTGGCAGGTTGCATGCAGCCCATTGAGTGGCTCTGGGGCCTGTCTTGGATCTATTGTCCCAGGAATTCTGGCCTAAAGGGATACTGACCCAGAACTCCAGGAGAGCCGGCTGCCTTGTGCTGGTAACCATGCCGACAGGCTTTTCCTAAACCTGTTTCAGAGAGCAGTTCCCCAAGGCTCCAAAACCTCTAGGGCCTCCAGAAGACTCTTGCTTCCAGGGAGCCACCCCTGTCCCCTGGATGCCATCAGATAATCTTCTTACAGGTTAGGACAACAATGCTGAGAGCATTGGTGGTGAAATCTTTAGGCCTAGCTTTTGGGAGCTCTCAGACACCAGGCCCTGGGTCTTCAATGTGGAGCAGAAAACCGAGCAGGGGTGGAGGGATCTCTACCCTGGCCCAGTCCCCAGCCACAGCAGTGGAGCTCTCCTGCTCCACATGAGCCGCAGGGGGAGGCTGGTTTCCAGGGGGCTGTGGAAGCAGCGCTGTGTGAAGGTTAACAGCTGAGGCCTTGTGGTGGTTGTGGGGAGGTCAACTGCTCAGCTCTGAATCTTGCTGGTCATTCGATCATGGACACATGACAACCTTTCCAAGCCTCAGTTTACTCATCTGTAAAATGAGGATTCTAGGAGTACCAATCAAACAGGATTGTTGTGAAGTTTAATTTACATGAGAACAATCATGTAAATGGCTTGGCAGAATGCCTGGCACATGGTTAGTGCTCAATAAATGTTATATATATTGTGATGGCAATGAGGGTGAGGATGATGACACCAGTGGGTTCTGTTACCCAAAGACTTTATTTCTCATCCCACGATACCATGCAGCCTCTCACTGCTTCCTGTGGGATGTGAGAAGAGGGAAAGGAGGTTCAACACCTATGGGGCAGAGAGGACACTGCTCCCCATAAGCCTGTGCTCTGCAGTCGGCTGTCTCTGGCAAACAGAAGCCAGAGTACAGGTCATGGCTAGTTGCGAATCCCTTACCTTGGTTGTCATAGGAAGTGATGACCTGGGTCTGCTGAGGGTGCTGCTTCTCCGCCAGGTGTCCTATTTAAGAAAGACAGAGAGACCTGCAGTGACCACTGGGATCACAGTGGAATTTCCCCCGGCAGAGCTGGGAGCTGTGTATGTCTGCAAGAAAGGCAGGCTGATGGGCGCCGAGCTCATCCCAGGCCTGGCTTTAACATATGCACACTTGTGTGCACAACCCACAGCATGCACACACAGGAATTAGCATAGTGATACTTGAGCGCAGAGGCCAATGACTGGGAGCGCTCTGCACGCACCCTCATGCCTCTCAGCAGGTGTCAGCACAGGCTGGGTTTCTTCACAAGAAGCCAGGGACACCTCCATGGTTAAGTAACCACAACTCCGGACTTCGGTGTCACCAGGCACAATCCCGAAAGTGCATGGGTATGCCTGACATTCCTACCTTTGTGTGGAGTGGCCTGAGGGGTTCCTGTCCTGATTTTACAGCTGGGAGGCCCACAGCTTGGACTGGTAACTTTTTGCCAGATCCTGTGGTCAGGAAGGGTCAGACCTAGGACTTGAACCCCAAGTCTCCTGACTCCTAGTTCTGCCTCTTGTCTCCATCTGAGAAGAATGGGAGCAGCTTGCCTCCTGCTTCTAGCCTAGGACTTGGGGTAACTTGCAGTTTGGTTCAGTTTTACATTTGCAGGGCACCCACTATATGAAAGCTTTCTCCACCAATTAGAGTTATTTACGTCCCTGGGACACAGAGCTTCCCCGAGCCTGGTGGGGTCAGGCTGTTGTGTAGAGATGCCCCATTCCTACTGTAGGCCATGAGTGGGAGCCCACAGGCTTAGCTGCCCCTCCTACCAGAAATATCACCTTTCCTACATCTCTCCCTTTATAGCTGCTGCAATGAGCTGGTCTTGCTGAGGTTACCTT
>NW_006432447.1:6469410-6478372 GCF_000325575.1 Pteropus alecto | reverse complement strand
TGGGAGGGTGGGGCTGAGAAGGGCTAGGGCTGTGGCAGCTGGAGGTTTCCTTTCTGCTACCACCCTGGCCAGCCATCTTCTCCCGTGGCCTTCCATTGGTCTGCAGAAAGGCTGTCAGGCCTTTCACTGTAAGTGCTCACTGGGACCAGTGCCTGGGCCTGGAAACAAGCAAGCCTCTAGGGCACGGGACTGACCAGGTTCCATTTGGATGACATCTCTTGTGTACCCTACCAGATCTGCTATTCAGTGCTTCCCATGCCTGGGGCCATGTCATGGTGGGTGAGTGGGACACTGAGCTGGGCTGGGCTTTCTATCCATCTGGCAGGGTCTTGCCCTGGAGAAATCTGCCTGCTCCAGCCTTCTCCTATGAGCAGGCCAACCAGGACCCTTAAACCCTGGTCTGTGATAAGTTGTTTGGCTGAGGTTCCAGGTCCACAGGAGCTCTACCCAGGGTGATGCGGTACTCTGAGTTGGAGTTCCAGGCCAGACTCAGCTAGGACAGGGAGGCCACCTCCTGTGGGCATAGCTGGCTGCATTTCTGCTCTGCTGGCCGAGGGAAGAAATAGGATATGGGAAGGGAATCCTCAAGGAGGGCGATTAGCTGGCATAGCTGTTGTGGGGTATTTATAGTCAGGGCTGCACAATTGGTTTCCCTGTAGCTGTGGGGCGTCAGTCCCTGTGCTGCTAGGCAGACTTCAACCAGGAACAAGGAAAGCAGCCAATCACAGCAGGGGAAACCCGTTGCTGGACAAGCTGGGGGCAGGGTGGCTCAGCCCAAACACCAGCTGTTTGGAAAAGTTTGGAGCACTCCAGGCTCCCCCACCATCCCGCCCCCTGTCCACCCCCAGCCAAAGGAGTGCACAGGGCAGCAAGAGGGGGCACATGTGCCCTTTTGGATCAACCCCATGTTCAGCCACATTTGTGCACACTCCACCAGCACAAGCCTTCAGCTGCTTCCTTCTCAGATGAACATGCCATCCAGTTTCCAGGGCTGAGCGGCCTGCTGGTTACCAGGGCCGGTGTCCTGAGCACTAGCAAGACAAGTATGTACCCACAATCTCGCCATCAGAAAACGCAGACAGAAGCTATAATTTTAATTTCTGCATGTATATAAGTGTGCCATTTGAAAAAGAAATAAAATTTTACTTTAAATTACATATATTGGTAGAGTGGTGGAACCGTCATCTTTTCCAAGTTCAAGGCCTCTGTGGAGCCTCTCTCCACCCCTGCATTTACCTGAAACTCTCAGTTTTTGCAAAAACTATTTTAATCATCCCCTTTGATGGCTGATGCATTATACTAAGACCCACTTCATGCCTTTTAGAAGAGTCTTGTAATAGTTACTGGGTCCCTTTGTGTTTTGTTGTATTTTTCCATTAAACTTCCTCCAAACCAGGAACCCTGCGGATGGTGAAAAGAGGATGCATTCAGTATATTTCAATCCTCTGCTGATGGAACAGCATGCCCGAGAAGACATAGATGGATTTCAGACAACTCAGGCAAGGTAAGGGCCAGCAACAAATGAGGATGGTACATCTCTTCCCTGTCACTGCAGCCCAGTTGCCCGCTTACTCACTCACACAACTGGCCTGGCCGGGAACATATGCCTGCATGGGCTGCTCTGCGTTTCTGTGACTGACATGTCTCTGGAGATATGATTCTTATCTTAATTTTGATGAGCCTGAAGCATAGTTTCACTAATTTTGGTGTCTGCTTCAGGAGAGCTAGAGCATGTGCATAGCAAGGTTAAGGAAGCTATCTCACCCATGCACATCCGTCAGTTGGGACTCAGAGGGGTGGTCCCTGGGACAGCGTATCTTGAGGATAACTCATCCCCAGGCACAGGGTAGAGAACACGAGCAAGCTCTTCGCTTCCAGGATGTTGAGACGCAACTTCAGTGAATGGCATTATGATTACAATAATTTTAATGTAGCCCTATGAGGGCAGGGGTTCTTGACTGTATTGGCCACTGTTTCATCCCTAACAATTAGAACCTTGCCTGGCACAAGGTAAGCACTGTAGACCTTTACTTAGGTAATGGATGAATGAATTTCCTTTTAGAACTCCATCCTTCCCTTTTGTTACGATTAGAAGAATGGCAGAGCATAGCTGTTCAGTCTTGCTCAATTGTGGTCCTGTTTCCCTATTTGTGGAGGGTCATGGAAGGTGGTTCCTTCACACTGGCATCTGATGAATCAGCCATCTGATCTGGAGTCTGACTGAGCCCCCCATTGGGGCTCTATGAGTGCCCCAATTCCTTATTAGAATTCTCACATGCCCACAGTGCAGTTACGCTGATGTTTATTCCTGGAGGCTGGTCTAATGGATCCCTGAAGGGCACAGAATAAGGCCCAGTATAGCTGCTCCTTGCATAGAATTCTCAGATCTTGAGCCTGCAGGGGACAGGCACCTGGCACCATAGAAGAGGTTTTGGAAGGTGACGTCTCTCAGATTTTATTGTATTCTGGGTTCCAGGCCAGTAGGGTGCCACTAGCATCTCCCAGGCCTCAAGTAATACTGGCCCAAGGCAAGCTGTTGTCCTCTCTATTCAGAAAAATCTTCAAAAGACGGATGACCTGCATGACAGTACAGCCCCACTTCTGTGGGAACACACCCAAACCTCACTACCCCAAATGATGCAAGTCTTCCCTGAAGCTCACCGAGAGAACAAGTGAGTGCTCAAGCTTATGGCACTGCCCTTTCTTCAGCCTCCAGGAAATCAGGGTACCTGATGCCAGGGAAAACTTTCCATGCGCACAGTGGCCCCGGAGGCCTGGCTGAGCCACGAGCAGCCACTCTCAGAGTGGTTAGATGTCTAGAGCCAGTATTCAACAAGTGAAACCCAATGCTTCCAGTCATTTCTCAATGTGATGAATTCCAGAGATTAGAAAATAAAATGAAAAGAGAGAATTTACCATACAGGTCATTTCCTTCTAATTTCTGCCATTTCTGGATTCCGTTTCCAACGGCTTGGAGTCCTGTGAAATAACAAGGGCCGGCGTGAGGCTCTCTGCGGTGGAGAGACCCAGGCCCAGCGAGTGATGTGCCAGTTGCAAACGTATCTGGATTAACGTGAGTGGCGTAACTTGGTTCTCCAGGGAGCTGAGGGAGGCTGCCCATGAATGAGATGCCCTTGGGAGCATGAGTGCAACCCTTGCCGTTGAAAAACATTTAAAAAACCCCATTAAAACAGTAGTTTTCAAGAAGGGTGGGGTTGGCTATCAGGATCATCCACGGAGAATTTTCACAATACAGATACTCATTTTTCACTACCACATCTCCACCGCATAAATATGGAAGCATTATTGCAGAAAACGTTTGCCATTCATCTTGCCTGCCTATTTCTGGGTGTGCCACTTGATGGGTGTAGGGTGGGGGTGGGCAAAGACTGCCTATCCTTGTGTTAATTGAAAGTGATAGCTGCCTGCTCTCTTAGCCTCCCTTGCAGCTACGGCGTGGACATGTGTGGGCCGGGCATGGCTAGTCAGTGGCACCTGTGTCCACTTCCATCTTAGGAGCTGGTGAGGCAACAGGAAAAAGAAGGGACGTGCTCTCTCTCTCTTTCTTTCTGGTGCTGGCTGGAAGTGGTGGCTGCGAGGTCGAGATCCTGGCAGAGAACTGGTGTACGTTCTGACAGTTGGAGCAACTGCAATAGAATCAAGTTCCTGGTGTGAAAGGAGCACCTAGTGCTCCTTGGCGGCAGTGGAGGTTTCCTCACCAAACCGGCTTGCTGAGCAGCTTATGGTGCTGTTCGTGACAGCTCAGCCTTGATCCTGCTTCTCCAGCCCTTTCAACCACTCCAGGGCCCCCAGTCCCTTTTTCTGCAGAGCCCTCTACAGTCTGGGACTTACCACATGGAGTCCTCAATGACTCACTTGTAGAGTGGAATGAGCATATCACATTGACTTTGGGGATAAACCCAAGACTTCAAAACTCTTTCAGACTTGGTGCAGGAAGTTTTATGCAGCCTCTTCCTCGGCCAAGGGAATACCTGAGACGTGCTGAGAGAGTCCAGGAATATTTTTGAGAAGCACTGTTCCAAGGGAATGAATGGGAAAATACTAGGGCCCTGGAGAAAGGGGAGAGAGCACCTGTTGGCCTTGCAGCCCAAATCCCCTGGTGCACACGCTCCTTGCCTCCTGTCCCTCTGACTCTTTTCTGCCACAAGGACACAGCAGAAAGCCACCTGGTCACATCTTCACTCGGTCCTCTGCATGGTGACAGTTACTGAGCTCAGGCTCTCCTTTGCAGAGCTGAGGACCTGGAGTGGGAAGGAGATAGGAGGAGACGCCTAGCAGTGGGCACGTTTTGGATCTTGTGCACCAACAAGAGGCCTTGGAACAAGCTTGTCTTGCTCAGCATTTCCCCTCCTTGGGCTGTGTGGGCCTGTAAGCTGGCTCTTAGCAGGTCTCAGAGGCTGCGCACTCTCCCTTTTCTCTTTCTTGAGAAAATATTTGGAGAAAAATATCAGCAGAAAAGCCTTAGCAAGCAGCGTCTTCTTTACCTAAGTCATGGTCATGCGTGTGGAGTACGTTGGTCTGGAGTCATATAGGGTCTGTGGCAGGTGTTGGACACCTCCCAGAGCAGTGCTGATCCCTGACATTTCAGGGCTTCTTCGTGTTCTTCGCCTTCTTTAGTGACAGAGCCTTTAGAAGAGATGTGATCAGAGCAGCAGAGGGAGGTGCGACTTATGGGCTGACCCAGAGCTGTGCCTCTGGGGGGCCTTCTGGCCATGCCATACACTGGGGAAGGCCTTCTGGATTGCAGTGTGTGAAGTAGTGCTGTCTCATTTCTATCCAGGAGCTAATGGCCTCTGCCCATTTCCTATTACAAATACCCTGGAGCGGGCATTTCCCCTTCTTCCAGGAACAGCTCTGAGAACTAGGAAACTAACCAACCCAAACAACTGCTGGTCCCCAAATTCCTCCCGAGACTGAAGTACCTGTCAACATTCTCAGCTCTTCAGAATCTATTTCTTTCCCCTGCCTGCTTCCCCAAGGGGTCACCAGGAATTGTAGGGCAGCTCCAGCCTGTTTGGCTGGTGGAGGCAAGGCTGTCCATGGCACCATGGCTTCAGCGAGGCAGGTGGAAAGTGAATGTTCAATGTGCACAGAGGCTCTGGGGACAGAAGAGCTGGGGCAGACTCCGAGGAGCTCCGAGGCTGGAGTGGAGGCGGGAGGCAGAAGTAATTTTACTGCGTAGGCTGTGGAGCGTTACTCCCAAGGCATGGGCGCAGTCAGCCTAGTGCACACGGAGACCACTCCGCCAGGGCTCCTGAGGGCTTTCTCCTAGACCCCAAAACAGGAGGTTCCCAGACTTCTGAGGGGCTTTTTAATCTCCATTATTATCTATCTGTACCCTCTTCGCGTTGTGTTCTCTCCTCTGAAGACTACAGAGGCCTAAGACCTGCTTTCCACATCACGCTATAAACAGTTACTTTATCTTTCCAGTCTACCCTTCCTCAAGAAGTCCGTAGGAAAGGAAAATTAATAGATAAGTTAAGGTGGGGAGAGCAGATTGCAAACCTCATCCTATCCATGCCTATGTGCCCTTTACATCTTTTATGCCTTCTGTAAGAGGGGTGGAGAGGGCTCAAGAAAGGGAAACTGAGGACACGACTTGTGCAAGGACACCAAGAGAGATCCCCATCTTCAAATCTGACTCAGCACACAGATTCCCCTGGGTCCCCTGCACTCTGCATGTGCTATGTAGGGAGCAGGCTTCGGCCACCCAGGGGTCAGGCCTGAGGCTCTGGTCCCCTCCTTTCAGGGCATCTTCCAACCCTGATCTGCACCTTTCATATAGTGGCTGCAGGAAACTGGCTGCCGGGAGTGACAGAAGCACCCACAGGCCTGCGCAGGGAGTCAACCCGGGGCAATCACGGGGCTGCGCGTTGCCAAGGGACGCCAGAGCCACAGCGTGGAGGCGCAGGCAGCCATGGGGAGAGGGTCGGTGTCGCTGACCTCGTTCGGGGGCGCGTGGGGCGTCCCCCGGCAGGCTAGTACTTAGGTGAGGAGGCCAAGGTGCCAGGGGCCGCCGGGGGTCGGGCCGGGCGCGCTTTACCTCCTCTGCGCTGCGGCAGCGCGCCCGGGTCCGCCTGCAGGTCCGAGTGCGTGCCCTGCGCAGCGCGCCGCTTCTCCGAGTGCACGATCAGCAGCATGTCGATCGACACGGCGTTGTTATCCTTCTTCAGCTCCATGGTGTCACCTCACTCCCCGCCGGCGCCCCGCGGCCGCTTCCGAGGCTGCCTGCGCTGCAAATGGCCCCGTGCGCGCCGCTGGTCGGCGCGGGAGACGGCGAGGGCAGGGCGCTCCCCCGCCGCCGAGCCGCTGCGCGCCGCGTTTCGCTGACTCTGCCAAACACGCCATTAGGGCCCGCCCGGGAGTGCGCTCCCCTAATGAAGTGGCTCTAAGTCACCTTTGAAAGGAAATCCCCGGCTGAGCCCAGACCTGCACCGAGGCCACTGCAGGCAGAGGCCACCAGCCCCAGAGCCTCCTGCCCCGCGTCCCTGCCTATCGCCCCCTGCGCTGAAAACGCGGGTCCGGGGCTCCAGCACTGCCGGCTCGGCGCGCCTCAACCCCACCGTCTCGGGGATGAGGGGTGGTTCCCCAAGAGGGCCCGAAGCAGACCTCTGAAAGCCACGGCAAATACAGAATCACGCAGAGCTGCCAACAAGTGAGTCAGATCAGGAAAAGGAAAAAAAAAAAAAAAAAAACCAAACAGCAAGCGGGCTCTAGATTAAATTGCCAAGTGTGGAGAAATTGGCCGAGTTTTGGCCTTAGCTACACTCCTTCCCTGGGTGGGTTTTGGAGATTTACAACTTCCAAAGCCTCTGAGGGAGGTAGATGGGGTGTTGGGGTCAGACCCTCTCCCCACATTATGGCCCCACCAGAACTTGGAACATGCCTACTGGGCATCAACTTAACAGTTCTCTCTGGCCTGAAGTGAAAGTCTTAGCATCTCTTTTCCTTCTAGAAGCCTGGCTCCTGCCGGGTGAGGAAGGGGGGAGGGGAACAGGGGGTGGCTGGGGCGTGCGGGGCGCAGGGCGCAGCCTGCCTGCTGTGGTCAGGGAGCTGGACCTGAGAGCCCATCTATTTTTAGCGGGGCCTGGCCTGCCCAGCCAACAGCAGCAGGGCCTTTGGCTCGAGGTCTCAAGAGTGTTTACAGCAGCATCTGCCTGGTAGCCCTTGGCACGGTGGGCCTACCCTGCCTGAGCCAGTCCCCCAATTTGAATTTCCACCATTAATAAATGCTGAGCACATGGAGGCCTTTGCTCTAAAACCCTCCCCACTTAGGAGTGTCATGACCCCACCTTGCAGCATGGTGCCTGAGAGCTCCTTCCTCCCCCTTGGAGGCAGACGGTATTGTATAGGCCTGGGTTCCTGTCTCAGCTCCACAACTTGCTGCCCATGTGACCTTGGACAAGCCAACTCCCTGCCATGTTCTCACACATGTCATGAGCATAATACAAATTCTCACAGGGTATTGTGAGAATGATGCGCACAGGAGGTGCGTGGTGCATAGCAAGCAGTCTCCAAATGATAGCTGTCATTCTTACCTCATTTTCAGGGTGAGGAAAGGGACAGGTAAAGTGACAAGTCAGTGATAGAGCTGGGGGTCACACAGCTGTACTCTCAGGCTCTGAAGATCTTTCCCTGCTGACTGTGGCTCACAGTCTGGCTGCCTGTGAAGGCGGCTTCCTCATTGCATCACCAACGACCCCTTGCCCACTGGGCATCTGATGAAAGGAGAGGTCACTGGCTTCTGAAAGTATTGAACTGCAGTCCTTAGAGAGTTGAGCCGAGGGACCAGTGTAGGTGGGTGACTCTTAAGGCAGGTTTCCTCATGCGGTGAGTCCTATCCGCTCCTGTCCTCTGTGTGTGTGTGTGTGTGTGTGTGTGTGTGTATGTACACACACACACACAACTGAGAGGCTAGCTAAGCCTGACTGCTCTCTAGATGGCTGTGGAAGTAGGAACTATGGACTATTCAAAGCTTCTGGGGTCTTGGAAATTGCTTAGGCAGCTCTCTGGTCCCAGCATATACCCATCTGACCTAGGACAGTGTGGCTTACCTCCTTCCAGGGTGAAAATCTCAACAGAAGCTCCTGTGTAGCACTGTTTCTTACTAGATGGGACTGAGTAGGGGGAAGGCTGAAGCTCCTTTACCTGAAATTCGTGTTTCCATTTCTCCACCCTTACTCTCCTGCTTCAGAGTGTCTCTCTTAGGAGCTTGCTCACCATGGTGCCCCCTCCCAGCGCTGTTCCTGGAGGAGATGATGACCCGGGGGTGTGCCAACCAAAGGATACCTAGAAGCAGATCCTTTAGAGCAGGGCTTTTCATCTGTGGCACTGTGGACAGTTGGGGCCAGAGCCCTCTTTGTTTAGGGAGATGTCCTGTGCATTGTAGGATATTTAGCAACATCCCTGGGATCTATGCACTAGATACCAGTAGCCCCCACTTCCCGGTCGTGTCCAGATGTTGACCTACATTTCTGGGGGACAAAAATACAATGAGAACACTATTTTGGAGGAAACCTATAAAATAGGGGTGGAGTTGCTGCACCGGCTCTAGTAGAGGCTGCTGTTCCTGGATCCCAGTGCTTCCCAGAACCTGGACCCACTCCCCAAGGCTCCCCCCACCCCCGCCAGGCTCTCAGTCCAGCAGCAGGCTTCTTGGGCTGAGCTGCTTCTTGCATGGGCAGAAAGATGAGGTGCTCATCTCCCTCCCTACCTGTCCCCATCCCTGGCCTCTGCTGACCCATCCCTTCATCCGTATGACCTGAGAGGGAAACACCACAGGGAAGGTGATGTGGAAAGGGGAGAGGGAGCAGGAGAGAAGACTGAGGCCATGAGCTGTCATTCAGAGGGTTTATCCTTTCTGCTCAAAACCCCCCTCCAGTTGTTCCCACAACCAGTGGGACAAAGAACAGATCCTCAGCCTGTGATTCTGGTCCAGCCT
>NW_006432447.1:6413860-6469398 GCF_000325575.1 Pteropus alecto | reverse complement strand
TCCCTAATAACCTACACATGCTGCAGCCACAGCCATATCCGCTATTCCCCAAACACATCTGGCCTTTCTACTTCTAGGCTTTACTCAGCATAGTAGCCCCTCCATCCTGCCACCATCTTGAACAACATGGAGTTCGAGAACCTCTGTATTTTGACCTAATTAATCTACATCCTCGTCTTAGTATCTGACAAACCAGGGGATATCCTCATCCTAGGGCAGAATCTTAATTATTCTAATCAAAAGGAGTTGGAAATTTCAGGACCCCAACAGACAGCAGTCAAAAGGGCTGTACTGTCGCCTTTATCCTCCATCGCACAGGATGCTCAGTCATGTCCAGCTGTCACCCACACTAGCTCCATGACTTTGCTTGCAGGTGGGATTTGTCAGTTGTCTGACCAGTTCTGAGCCCTGAGTTTGCAGACTCTGTATCTTGGAGATGGGCGGTGGGTAACAGGGGGAGGCTTACTCCTGGAAGATGAGTCCCTGGCCAGAGAGAGGTATGTTCTGACTCTCCTAAGTGTTTTTTTTCTCAGAAACAGGAGTTCCTCAGGGACCACCTAAACTCTTTTACCTCTCTAGAAGTCCCAAGAGGCAAGTTTCTCTCTGCAGTCCTTATAGAGACATAATAGGGAAGCCAAGATGTGAAAGGCTTTTAGTAGGCAATCTGTAGACAGGACATGCTTTTCTCCATTGGTGAAGTCGAAGGAGCACACCAAGAATGGGACCAAGTCCCCGTCTCTGAAGGCTCTCTCTTCCCTTGAAATGGATAAACCGTTACATGAGGGACCGCCACCTTTCCCAGAAACCTTTGCGACAGCTGGCGTAGACTTCTCATGGTGTCTTGAACAGCCTGGCTTGGCTCATTTCTACTTCTGAGCCTTTGTTATTGCTGTCACCAATTCCTAGAAAGCCTTGTTGGACCTCCTTGGCAAGTATAGTCTAGCTATCTTTTGAGGCCCGACACTGCCCGCACCTCTGCCCTAAAGCCTTCCTGGCCACCAGGTTCTTGGAGCTTCTAGAGAATGCCAGCTCTCTGTTATTTAGCATTTCCTTCTGCTATTCTATAGAGTTACTACAACATGTAAAACAAATGCGTGCTTGTGTATATATATGTGTGCGCAGTTATATATATATATACTATTTTATATATATATATATAAACACACACTATTTTAAGGCTTGAAATATCCTGTCAAATTACTTTCCAGAACGATTGTGCCTATATATAATCTCACTAGCTCTGTATGTCAACCTTCCCATATACCGTCACAATCATTGACTATTATTGTTACCTAAACCTTTGCCACAATATAATTGATACATGGTAACTCTTTCAAATTCTCATTTTTTATTACCACTGAGATTGAACAATATTTTTTACATAAATTTATCTGTGTGTGTGTGTGGTGATTTATTTTGCATTTGTATCCTTTTTCCTACTAGAATGGCACAAACACTTAAACGTTAGTTTAAGAAAAAAGGTTAATCTTCCAAGCTACCTTGGACCCTGTTAAGCTCTTTGAGGCCCAGGTAGTGGTCTCCCTCATTCCTGAGGCCCTCCTCCTTCCGCCCGCACACTGTGCCTCCTATGTGTGTTGCACACAGGGGGTGCTCAATAAATGGTTGAATTAAATTGGATGGAATGAATGCTCCCAGCCAGCCAAGACTTCTCTCTTTCGCCTGGAGGTATAACAGCCTTCCACAGATTTGTGGCGTTTGCTTTTCTCTGCCTTTCTCTCAGGCTTCAGGGAATGGAGGAGTAGGAGGTTAAATGAGGACAAGCTGCTCTAAAGGCACCTTCCCCCGCTGCCGACAGAACCATCTGGAGCACGAATTTGGGGAGAGCTTAGTTTTGACAGCGCTGCTCAGTTCCATGAAGTCGTCCCCCCACCGCACCCCAGTCAGGAGCCCTAAACTGTGATTTTTCTGTTAAATACAATTTCTGTTCTCAACCTTTCTGGTATGTCTCTCCCTGCTTGCCCATCAGCTATTCCCTGTTTTAGTGTTTCTGTCTGTGACACCTTCATTGAATTTTCTTATTTTTCAGTCCCCCTCTTCTTGCATATAAGGATGTGCACATATGGGAAGCACTATGTTCCAAATTCCAGGTAGTTTGAATTTTGGAGTCTTTATGCTCTATGGCATTCTTGACCTTTTCCTGTGGATGGAGATGATGAAAATCAATTTATCTCTCACCACCACTTCCAGAATATGTCAGGCCACGCCAAGAGAAGTATCCAGTGGCACATGAAAGCCCATGGAGAGATTACCTCTTCAGCTTCGCCAAGTGTTTATGGCAGCTATCGAAGCACCCCTTGCATATTCCTCGATCCGCTTCTCTGATGCACACAAGGAGTCTTCACACCCGCTGCCATGCTTCACGGTCCATTCGCTGGCAGTCACCACTTCCGTACAGAATCCTGCATTTTTACTTCCAGGAACTCATGTAGTCCTCAAGATAGCCCAAGGCTGGGCTGTTGCCTTTATGCCCATTTTATTGACGAAGATGCAGAGGACCAAGAAATCTGTTCACACCTTTCCCAGTGAATCAACACTGGCTCTGTCCTGGCAGTAAGCCTGACACACTTGCCATGCTGCATGTTTTAGTGGAAAGGGGCACAGATACGTTTTCCAGGAGCAGGCTGAGATTTTGGCGGGCCACTTGCAGTGCCCAGGGCAGTGCTCTGAGTGATGCATGTGCCCTTGGAGAGATCCCTCACACCTGGATCTTAGGAGGTTTTCGAATGAGGTGTTGAGGAGAGTCACAGAAAATGGCTTTAGAATGTCTGAGCCAAAATACAAATGAAGTCAGAACTGCCTTTTGATCATGACGGTAAGACCCCTAGTGTCTGTCAGGAGGGCGTTGGCTTTCATCTGCACCAAGCAGGACAGGCCCAGTGGCCAGGATCCCGGGTGGCACAAGGGAGCCAGTTTTTAGTGTCAGTGCAGACTTGCCTGCTCCTGGGGCAGAGCCTCTAATAGGAGCCATGGATATTTTTAGTCTCACGTGTGCAGGCACAGGACACGGAGAACTAGATGGGAACAGCTAATAAGCCATGGTCCTTACAAAGTTGGGAAGGGTGAGATGAGGAGGAGGGCATTGGAACTTTTGCACATGCATCGTTTTCAGAGAACTCTTGTTCCATAATTCACAGAGAAAGATTGAGGTCAGAATGATCAGCACAGCCCCAGTTAGAGAAACTGAAAGTGGAGCATCCTCACCTCCTGTGGCCTGCCGGTCCTCCCTGCACAGGTCCCGCTCTGTCCTTCAGGTGGAGATGTTTGGCTTTGGGGCTTGGCTATCAAGGTTCCCTGGGTGTGTGTTGGGGGGATCCTCAGAAGGACCAAGTTTAAAGCCTGTTTGTGATGTGATCCTCACAGCCTCAGGAGATAGTTGAGTGGTATCAACTATTATCCCAATTACATAGGTGAGGAAATAGAGGTTCAAAGGAGTGCAAGCACTTGTGCCAGGTCACACAGTTGGGAAGTGGCGGAGCTGGAGTTCAAACTGTGTCCCAGATCATGGTGGACCATTGATTTCCAAGACATTTTGCTTTCTCCCAAATGATGTTCAGTTGTGTCCAAGACTCATTTTCCATTTTATTCAACCACAAGCATTTTTCCTATGCCAACTCTGGAATGAGGCAGTGAGGATGGCACACCTGCTGTTCTCAAGAGCTCTGGACTTAGTGAGGGCAGCACAGAAGCGACTCAGCTGAACCTCGGCATGGCCAGCGTGCAAGCTTGTCCTTTAGGACAGGCAGACTGGGAAGTGAAATTGATGGGTTTCCAGCCTTTGGTGTTGAGCATGAGGACAATCAAAGCTCTGCTAACATGTCAGATGCTGTCTTCTGGATAGCATCTTCCAAGGGCAGGAATGGGCAAAATGGCCAGGGAGGCTCAAGTGCGCCCTTAGTGCTTTCTCCAATCCTGCTGTTCTGAGCATTGTGATGCTTGGAGCCTGGAACAGTGCTCACTAAGTGAGGGCTTGGCAAAGCTGGAATGAAGATGGTACCCAGTCGTTGCTGTTTTCAATTGCTCCTTTCTTCCTCTGCGACATCTTTATAGTTTGAGAGAAGGACACAGAGTAAAAACACTGGTTTGAGACGAAAGCATTGAAGTGAGTTCCTTGTACCTCCTTGCCTCAGTCCAAAGCCAACCATGGCATGTGCCTTTGTCCATCTGTTCTTCTATCCAGCAATCCACCCTCTCACAAACTCTTTCGTATCAATCTATTCACTCAATCTATCCACACTGTCATCCATCCATCTCACTTAGCCATTTGTTCAGCCATCCCTCTATCCCTACCTGGACATCACTCTTCAATTCATCTGCCAACCATATCCATCTATCCATTCATTCATCTATCCATCCACTTGTCCCCCATCTCCATTCAATTACCAATTCCTTCATTCCATCCGGAACCAGACAGTGTTCCAGGCCTTGTATTTGGTGTTGTGGGGACACAGACATGAATGAGTCTCTCTCGTTGTCAACCTAGAAACTGCAGATTCACTTAGGAAGGAAACAGTAGAATCGAAGAGTCTTGATAGGAGCAAGAGGAAGATTATGGCTGAAGGTGAGGGGGTTGAAGGAGGGTCAGCTAAGATACTTAGACTCTGTTTTATATAGATACACAGATAGATGAAAGAAAAAAGGGATAGAAAGGGAAGAAGGAAGGAAGGAAGGCAAGAAGGAAGGAAGGAAGGAAGGAAGGAAGGAAGGAGGGAAGGAAGGAAGGAAGGAAGGAAGGAAGGAAGAAAAGAAGGAAGGAAGGAAAAAAACCCAATATATTGTTTACCCACTCCATGCCAGACCCTGTGTTAGGTTCTTTCACTAGTCTTAATTATCTCAACAACCTTTTGAGGTGGTTGCTTGCGTTCTAGAGATGAGGAACTGGGGCTCAGATAGGGCACCTGTTCAACATGAGTAAATATGAGGAGCAGGGCTATGTTCAACATGCCTGCTAATATGAAGCATCAGAACGAGAGCTTGAAGTTAACAGGTCCTGGACAATTGAAAAGTGTGCTATTGGATAGTTAACTCCTAGACCGTGTTGCCTGAAGATGTATGTGGATAGGAACCAGAAAGTCAATTGGCTCCTAGAGTGCCCAGTGCAAATGAGGTTGTCGGGGTAATGCACAGCTGTTGGAGTTTGATGCCAGGTCATCTCTGGTTGACATGGAATTGGAGCATCCTTTGGTGGCCTCAGCAGATCCAGGGTCCTCCTGGAAGATTCTTGGCCCTGGACTCTCTCTGCAAGGATGCAGCAAGCACCCTCAGGCCAGATCTACAGACATTCACACAGTGAGTCCAATGTCCAGCTTTGCTTTGCTTTTCTGGTCCAAGATGTTTTCCTGGAGTGGGAGGTGGACTTGGGAAGATCCAGCAGAGCCCCAAGGAGGACCTCAGCTTTACCTCCCACCCGTTAGGGCTTCAACCAGGGCTCCATGAGGCCCAACCCCAGGCTCCTCTGGCACCAACGATGTGTGGTTTTCTGAAGACACATCATTCTTGGCACTTCCTGGTTGCACATCCAGTTCTTGTTGTTTGATGTCACCGAAATGTTCCCTGATTGTTCTGAATGTCTAAAGATCAATGATTGACAATTTCCGTCCCAAGTATTCTCAAATGGTTAGCTAGGTGGCCCAAGCAACCAAAGGCTCTAGTGAAGTAGAGCCTGCAGTTTGCCCGACAGATGCCCTCTAACAGCTGCAGAACGTGTGGGAGGAGTGATATGATGGAGGCTGGGCGAGGGTGGCAGCACTCACTGGAGATCCTAGAATTAAATAGTTCTCATTCACCGGAGTCCCACAGCTTCCTATAAATGTGTGGGTCTTCCATTCTTTGCAGTCAGTCAATTTCTGTTGAGAAACTATTTGGCTTTGCCTTTGCCTACCCTGGAGAGCAGAGTTTGGGAGAACCAGAATATAGATGCCCAGGTATTGGTGCTGGGTCCAGGGTTAAGCCACGGGCACACAGGGCCCCAGAGTGGCTGGGAAGGGAGGGATGTGTGAAGAGAATTGCTGCTCTAGCCCTTTGTTACCTCAGCCGTCCTTCCTCCCAAGCTTTCTCAGTATGGCCAGGCCCCCCACCTGCCAGCTCAGCTGTCCTACTTGCTCACTGTGTAATCCCTGCCAGGAAAAGAGGGGGGAAACATGAGCCGGGCCTTCTCCCACTGCATCCTGCCATCCTGTCCTCCCTCCTACCAGGAGGGACAAAGGGAGGAAGCTGGGGACAGGGAGAACTCCTAGGCTCAGAGGGCCTTCTGGGTTCATGAAAACCGCAAAGCAAAGGCCTTCCCTTTGGAGCCCGTGCACATGCATGCAGGGACTGTTCTGGTCTACTCGGTGTCTGGGCACCCACCAGGCCCCTTCAGTCCAGCGGAGCCTCTCCTGCCTTCCCTGGGCTGTGCTTACCTCTTCATGTTCCTGGGTCTGGGGAAGAGGGCCCTGATGGGCGTTTTTATCTTCATCCTAAAAAGGCCACCTAAGAATTAGTAAAATCGAGTCCCAGCATTGCCAGGCACATCAGAGCCTCAGTCTCCTCATGGGTAACCCAGTGGCAATCATACCCACTGCCCTGAACCTGGGACACAACCACAGATCTCATTGTCAAGGGCGTCTCTGGTACACTGCACAGGAGGAGCAAGGATAGAAACAGCCTCGTGCACCTCACTGTGGATCTCAGGACTACTGGGGTCATGGCGCGTGTACCTGTGTTTGGGTGTGGGATCTCTGCTGCTGAGACTGTGCCATTCATCGGGTTTCCTAGAGCAGCCTGCTGCTTCCTGTGCATGACGGGTGCTTCGTTAAGGCAATTCTGTGTGTGCGCGCATGTGTAACGAGGCCACTGTGGGTTTCTATTGGTGCTAGGCGACCTTAGGGGAGTCATGTCACTTCTCTGGGCCTTGGCTTTCTCATCTGAACAATGGGTGTATTAATTCCTGCTCAATGCAGCTGTTCTGGATTCAGCAGCTGGCTTCCTGCACGACACACAGTAAACGAGGGTCCTGTGACATCCACTTTCTCTCCCCCAACCAGTGCAGAGGTTTTTCTTGGGTTGCCTTTGGGTCTGCTCCAGGGAAGAAGGGAGGAAAGCGGTAGGGACACAGGATGGGCAATAGATGGGCAGGGGTCCCTGGCTTCTCACTAGACACTGATGCTCTCTGCAGACTGAGGTAAGGCACGACTGGTCACAGGTCAGCAGTACAGGCCACTTCCGGCCCCACCTGCAGGTCTGGGAGAAATCAGGCGAGGGCTTTAGGATACTCCAACCAGCATGACTTCTTGTCTCCCTTTCCTGATATGGGAGCGGGGCAAGGTGGAGGCCTACTGCTGCCCTTAGGTGTAAGCTTCCTCCTTCCTACCCACTACCTTGAGGCAGGGAATGGCTGGAGTGGCTGTTGTGCAAATGAAGCAGGAGCTGGTCTCTCAAGGTTACCTGAGGCAGGCTGGGCCCAGGGCTGAGCCAGGTCCTGGATCACAGGAGTGACAGCAGTCTGTTTGTGGCAAGACAGTTTATATTCTCCAGGTGGTCGCTGAAAGGCCACTACTGAGGGAAAAGCCTCTGTGATGACATGGGCCTCTGGCCAAAGCTTGACAGCCATCTGTTCCAGGCCTCCATCTTGGAGGCCTCCAGGGAGGGAGAAGACAGGGGAAAAAAAAAAAAAACAGAGAAAGAAACAGGGGACAGAGAGAGACAGACAAAAACACTGAGAAAGATGCCGAGAGACCGGGAGGCAAAGACAGACAAAGAGACACCCAGACAGAGAGAAACAGAGACAGAGAGAGAAAGAAAGAGCCATAGAAAGGTAGAAAGAGAGATATGTAAGAGGAAAGACGGAGAGAAAGAAGCAGTCAGAGAGTAAGAAATTGGGGGACAGAGAGGCAGAAAGACGGAGATATGGGGAGAAAAATAGGACAGACAGGAAGAGAGAGACAAAGAGAGACAGAAAGAGGAACAATAGGAACAGGGGAGCAAAGAGAGCAATTAAAGGACAGAGAGAGATGTGAGAGAGAGAGGGAGTGGGGACAGACAGAGACAGTGAGACACGGGAGAGAAACAGAATCAGAGAGACAAGGGAAGATGGGCATGGAAAGAGGAGTCAGGGAGAGAGACGGAGGCAAAGACACACAGAGATATTCCTGAAGACAAATAAAGAGAATAAAGAGTGGAGGGTGCATGTTGGGGCAGCTGGGGTTGGAGCTGGAGGAGATAGACAAAGATGCTTCTGGTTAGGCTCTTGGTAGAAGGAGAAGCTTCATGAGCCAAGGTCCTTTCAGCCTCAGCACATTCAGAAGGAATAAGTCACTCTTGGGTCCAGGGTCTGACAATGGTTCTCGGATGTTAGTAGGCAGCAGAATCACTGGGAAGCACATTCAAGTTCAAGTGTCAGGCCAATTCCCAGAGTCTGATATGCTGGTTGGTCAAGGGGAGGCCAGGGATCTGCGTTTCCAGCAGGCTCCCCAGGAGATTCGATTGTGGGGTCACACCAGTCACAGCCGAAAATGCTGCACCAGGAGAAGCCAGGGTAGATCCCTTCTCTCCCCACCCTGTGGGCCAGGGCTGGGAGGGCTCTGAGGGAACTTTCTTCATATGGGGGCTTCCCGTATCTTTTATTTCATCAACCAGTGATTCTCAGGAAGAGCTGGGAGCCCTCTGCGTATCTCCATATAGACAGACTGAGAGGCACCTTAGGGGTTACGATTCAGTCCTAGTCACTCTGTGAAGGTGAGGAAACTCAGCGGCTGGGCCAAGGCAATAAAAGCAACATGACACGTTAATTTATGAAGTTCCTGCCCTGGCCCAGGCTCTGTGCTGGGTATTCTTTTAATAGGGGTGAGGAAATGAGGTCCAGAGATGACAAGCAGCATGCCCAAGGTCACAATTCATCTCTCTGCTCCTTCTGATCTGTTACCCCTTGCTGGTGAAAGTTCACCCTAAAAGGCATTAACTTTCCTGCACTGCCAGGTTGTTACCTGGCTCCTCCTGTGGGAGCGGTTGTAACTGCTACCTTGGTGGGCAGAGAAGGCTGGCAGTGTTAGGAGATGAAGTGAAGGCGCCAGGGGCTGGGCTCTTCTCTGATCAAACGTAGAATAGATTAGACAACGAACTCCATATACATCAGTATGGTTAAATTGTATTCAGAAATAGGCAGACACTAGGATCACTCACTGTTTTCTTACTCTCAAACTACGACCACACCTACAGCACTTCTGACACCAGATGTGTGGGGTTTCGCACCAAGTAACTCTGACATTAACTGCCTGGAGTTAGTGCAGGCCCCACAGGCGAGGGGCTCAGTCCCATGAGATTGGCCCCCGCTTCAGGCACCAATTAGAAGTAGTAGGTCCCCAGGTTACCCACCACTTCTGTCTGACTTGACTACAAATTGGAGATTCCCATGACTCCCTTCTCAGGTTTAATAATTTGCTAGAGTGGCTCGCAGAACACGAAAACAGTTTACTTACCATTGCTGATTTATTACAAAGAGTATTTTGAAGAGTACAGATGAACAGCCAGATGCAGGGATGTACAAGGCAAGGTCTGGAAGCATCCCACGTGTGGGAGCTGCTATTTCTGCGGAGTAGGGATGCACCGCCCTCCTGCACGTAGATGTGTCCAGCAACCTGGATGCTCTCCAAACCCCATGTTTTGGATTTTTATGGAGGTTTGATCACATAGTCATGATTCATTATTAATTCATTTTCCAGCTCCTCTTCCCTCTCTGGAGGATAGTGAGTGGGGATGAAAGTTCTAAGCTTCTAAATCATGCTTGGTCTGTCTGGTGACCAGCCCCCATCTAGGAGCCCAGCAATAGTCACCTCATTAGAACACCTGTCCTCCTACCGTCCAGGAAATTACAAGGGTTTTAGGAGTTCTGTGTTTGCAACTAGGCTCAAAGACCAAATAATAGCAGGCACTGGGGGCAGAGACTCATATATATATATCATTCCCAACTTGACAATATGAAAAACCCAGTGGAATACCCATGGGTCTGCTTCACAGACATCTGCCTAGTGGCCCATCCTGAAAGGGGACTCCCTGGCTCTGAACGTGGTGGCCGGCAAACTTTGTGCTTCAGCCACTGAGGAGGGCCTTGCAAGGAGCTGCCCACATCAGAGCTCTGCCTAGACCCTCCCGATGGAGGTGCCAGGAACTCTGGGGGTGCTCTGACCTGCTGCTTCTCGTGACCCTAGCTGGGTCATAGGTGGGGGGAAGCCACGAGGGCCACAACCATGGTCTCTCTGCCTGCCCAGCTGTCCGCCTCAGCGTATGGAGGAAGTCAAGGATTGAGAAAAGTTGTCCCAGAGTGAGCCGGTCAGGAAGGGAGATGCCAGGCGGCCCTTGGCCCTCAGGAGCTGGGTCGGCCCAGAGCAGGAAACAGAACGAGGAGGTGGTATTAGGAGTTCACTGTCTTTTTGACCTTCAAGACAAGCCAAGAACATATCCCAGAGCTGCTTTTAGCAAAGATGGCTTTCCACACCTTCTGAATGGCTTTTTATCTGAGTGGTGTCCAGTTAGCTCTCATGATAAAATCATTTCTTTTTTTAACTGAACATAACAGCTCTTCAGGTAGACTGCCGCTCGCATCTTGTAGATTTCCACACAGGTGAATGCACGCTCTACTTTTTTCCTTGGACTAGTTCCTTATTAAACAAACACATCTTTATTTTTTAAATTTTAATTTATATTTTTATCAAAGTGTAGTCCACATACAATGTTATATTTGTTTCAAGTATACAACATAGTGATTCGACATTTATATACCTTATGACGGGAAGCCACGATAAGTAATAAAGCACATCTTATTGCCCCTTTTCTATAAAGAGGTCACCGCCTTCATTCCATTTTCACCTCTACCTCCACCACCATCTCCATGCCACCTCCACCTCTACCAACTCCATCCCTTCCGCCATCACTATTTCCACCACCTCCACCTCCTTCACCTACACCTCACCAACAAGGGAATTTGTCCTACATCTCAGGAACACTCAGTCTTCAAAGTAGCAGGTAATGAAAAGGAGGCAACCTGTGCAGAGGTACACAGACCATGGATTCAGAGCAGTAGTCCTTTCCCTCCTCTTTGTGAGCCTGTTCTTGGGGTTCTGGTCAGACACTGTGCTGGGGAGATATCCTGGCTTCCCCCTCTACCCAATCCTCCAGCACTGATGCTGATGGCCCATGTAACACAAGGGTCTGGCAGTGCAGTAGTGATGGGAGCCCACCTTGCTCTTCAGCTGGTTGGCATGGTATGGATGCTGTCTGATCTGAGTGATCAGCTCCTGTGTGGTGTGTATCGTAAGTATTGTGCATAACACCAGTTCTGACCCAAGTTAACTGTGACTCACTCCATGTTACTTATTAATGGGTCTGACGGCATTTCAGTCATGATAAAGCTTTTGAGTCATTGTTCCATGGTTTCTGGAGGACTAAAATAACTGGGTAATTGGATCAAAGTTCTTAACTAAAAATAGTGAGTACATGTTAAAAGGATGGAATTTGGGGACCGGCAAATGATATCCAAGCACAAGAAAAGATTTTCAACGATTACCAACTAGATAACTGAAATCAAATTTGATCTTTGAGGTTCTCTGAGCTATTTTCATATACAGTCTTGTACGTTGTTTGCCTCCAATATGAATATGCTCCTTTCCAAACCACACACAGTCCCTCTGCATATAAAATTACACTTGGGTAAAAAAAGTCAGTTGCTAACCAAGGGATATCTGATTTGATAAGACCACTTGGAGAAATGCTCTGGAGGATCTTAGATGGCCAGTCTGAGCCTGTAGGATGAGGACCAACAAAGAAAATAAGGTCGTGTTTCGTCATTGTGAGGAAGTTCCTTAAAGAGTCTGCTTTGGAAAGAGGTGGTGCTTCTGAGAACAACTATGAATTCCCACTGTTCACATTAGAGCATAGTGAAGTCTGCAACGCCATGATTTGCTGTGGACAAATAGCCTGCTAATAGCTGTCTGGTGGGAATATAAACTGTTATAATACATTTAGAGAGCAATTTGGTAACATCTAATAGAGATGAAATGTGCATGCCCCAAAACCCAACTCATATCATGTCAAGGTTGTTTATTACAGAAGAGTTTGTAAAACTTACAAACTGGGAAGTGTTCATGGCAGGGATGGTTATAGAAATTGTAGTGTCTTCCCACACTGGAATTCTGTATTGCAGTTACCATGGATGAACTAGATAATGGGACCATATGGAAAAACACTTCTAATACAAAATTGAATGAATAAAGGAGGGTTGGAAGGATATTATAGTATGACATCACTTAGATACAGTTTAAAACATCCAAGACAATGAGATGTGTTGTTTACAGACATATATGTGTGTGTGTGTGTGTGTGTGTGTGTGTGTGTGTGTGTGTGACAAGAACTTAAAAGATGACTAGATTGCGCCACTTTGTGAGGATGGTGATTCCTTTGTGGAGACAAAGAACTGCCGGCGGATTCATGTAGATCGTCAATGCCTCTGTAATCATTTACTTTCTTTAAAAAATGATCTGAAACAAACAGAAAATTGTTAACCTTTGTTCATTCTCAGCGGTGGGCACATGGGTATTTGTTATATTACCAACAGTACTTTTCCGTGTGTTTGAGATCTTTCATAATAAAAATAATAGATGTAAAAGGGAAAAGGATGGCATGGAGTCCGGCACGTGTGGAAGTGTTTAAACGGAGGCCGTGTGAGCATCCACTGGAGGCAGTGAACAAATGCTTTCTGCACAAGGGTTGTTGAGGAGTTGCCCCAATGTCCTGGAACTTAGACAAAAAAATTCAGCCTTTGCCTTGACTCTCACGACTTGCGGGATATTGCGAATGGAGAAGTTGTTCCTGTCTCTCTGAGCCATTGTTTCCTCATCTATGAAATAGAGTGCTATGAGCTGTGTGCGTGGATGCAGCTGGGGAGCATGGAGTCATGCACAGTGAGCATTATGACCTGGGCTGGCCAGAGGCATCCCTTGGGGACCTTCAGTGATAGGCAGGTTGTCAAATTGAGTAATCCTTAAACAAGTGTGTAGGGTAGAGTGTTTAAATAACTTTTAAAAATGATGTTCCTTTCTCTTCAAGGGTTGCAAAATCTCCTCTGTATATATAAAAAAAAGTGTGCCCTAATTTCATCACTCAGAGTTCAGAAATAAATTCGACAAAGGTTTTAAGACAATTAAATGGGGAAGAATAATGTTTTCAACAATCGGTGCTGGGACAACTGGATATCTACAGGCAAAAAAAAAAAAAAAATGAAGTTAGATACCTGCCTCACACATAAATAAAAATTAATGTGTCAGAGACATACCTGTAAGAGCTAAAACTATAAAACTCTTGGAAGAAAAGATAGGTTTAAATCTTTATGATATTGGGTTTAGTTTCTTAGATATGACACATAAAGTATGAGCAATCAAAGAAAAGGTAGATAAATTGGACTTCCTTAAAATTTGTGTTGCCAAAGACACTATAAAGGAAGTAAAAAGACAATTCACAGATATTTTTAAATTATATACTCTATAAGGAAATTTCATCTAGAATATATAAAGAATTCTTACAATTCCATAATAAGAAGATAACCCAACTAAATAATAGGCAAAAGATTTGAATATATATTTCTTCAAAGAAGAGACACAATCATCAATAAACATGTGAAAAGATGATCAACATCATATGTCATTAAGGAAATGTAAATCGAGCTATCCTTTCTACTGTAGGCCCAAGTGGCTGCTTTCGAAATGGGCAAGTATATGAAACCCGGGAAGGTGGTATCAGTCCTGGCCAGACGCTACTCCAGACACAAAGTAGTCATTGTGAAGAACATTGATGACGGCACCTCAGACTGCCCCTACTGCCATGCTCCGGTGGCTGGAATTGACTGCTATCCCCACAAGCCGCCCCTACAGCCATGCTCTGGTGGCTGGAATTGAATCCCCGCAAGGTGACGGCTGCCATGGGCAAGAAGAAAATTGCCAAGAGGTCAAAGATCAAGTCTTTCGTGAAAGTTTATAACTACAATCACCTCATGCCCACAAGGTATTCTGTGGATATCCTCTTGGACAAAACTGTTGTTAACAAGGATGTCTTCAGAGACCCTGCTCTGAAATGCAAGGCCTGACAGGAAGCCAAGGTCAAGTTTGAGGAGAGGTTCAAGACTGACAAGAACAAATGGTTCTTCCAGAAGCTGCGATTTTAGATCTTTTTTGTTTCAGTCATTAAAAGTCCAACAAAATAAAAAAAATAAATTAAAAAAAAAAGAAAATGGAAATTGAAACTACAGTGAGGGACCACTTATACCCACTAGGATGGCTACAATCAAAAACATAGAGAATAATAAGTGTTGGTGAGGATGTGGAGAAATTGGAGCCCTCAGACATTGCTGGTGGGGATTTAAAATGATGCAGTTTCTTCGGAAAACAGTTAGGCAGTTCCTTAAAAAGTAAATTATGTAGAGTTGCCATATGATTCAGCAATTCCATTCCTAAGTATAATCCCAAGCGAATTGAAAACATATGTTCACACAAAAACTTATACATGGATGTTCATAGCAACACTATTCATAACAGTCAGAACATTGGAACAAGTCAAGTAGATATTAGTTGATGAATGGATAAATAAGCTGTGGTAAATCCATACAATGGAATATTATTCAGTCATAAAAAAGAATAAAGTACAGATACATACTACAACATGGGTAAAAAAATTCTGGTAAGTGAAAGAAGCCACACACAAAAGACCATATATTTTACGATTTCTTTTATAGTCAATGACCAGAATGGGCAATGTAAAGAGGGAGAGTAAATTAGTGGTTGCCAGGGCCTGTGAGGGGAAATGGGGAGTGACTGCTAATGGTTATAGGTTTTTGGTGAGGGGCGATGGAAACGTTCCAGAATTAGATAGTGGTGATAGTTGCACAACCTTGTAAATATAGTTAAAATAATTATAAAGTGCGATCGTACACTCTAAAAAGGTAAATTTTATGGTAAGTGAATTATATGTCGATTTTTAAAAAGAAGAATTAAAAAAAGCAAATCTGCTTGAGAATGGGGTTGACAGAGAGGAATCAAGGATGGAAGAGGGAGGGAGAGAGGCCAGATTCTGCGATACTGCTCAGGCCCTACACCCAGTTGTGCCAGAAGTGAGACCACCTTGGAATGTTTCGGGTATGCGAGCCAAAAAATTCTCTGCTTCCTAGGTCAGGGTGAATCAGGTTTTCTGTTCTTACCCCCAAAGGAACCCCAGTTGGCACATATGCCCTCTGACCTTCTGGGGGCCAGTCCCCTCAGGCGGCACCTTCCACCCCCCTTTCTCTACCTCTGCCTCTACCTCTATTGGCTTCTGGTTCCTGCCTCTTTCACTTAAAAAAGGATTCTCTTCTGACTCCACTTCATGCCTTTTTCTCTTCCTTTTTTCACTCTAATCTCCCGAAGAAGAGTGGTCCACGCTTGCTGTTCTAATTCCTCGTTATTTCTTTCCCTCTTAACCTTCTACTCCCGGGTCCCGTTCCTACACTCTCTGGGCACTCTACTGCCCTCCTGTGGCCAACCCTGAGCACATCCTGGCCATCAAGGTCCTGGTCCTCCCTTCCTCCCCCTGCGAGGGCTCTGAGCTTCCTGGTAGCCCTCTGACCTCAGCCCCTCAGCTTTTTGGTGGCCCCTGCTTTATCTCCTCATCCCTGGACAGTTGTGCCACCCCAGACCTTGGGCCGGGCCATTGCTCGGATTCTGCCCCCTTTCCCTGGGCTGCTGCCTCCATGTTCCGCTCCTCACAACTGGACCCCTTCCTGTGCGTCAGACTCGTCCTCCTCTGACGCTCCTTCTCCTCGTGTAGTCACTTAGTTATGTCATGCCATGCCCCCTCTTAAGGACGCCTGGTGTCCTCGCTCTCTCTGCATCCTATCACTATTGCCTCCTAGGCCAGTCAGCTCACAGGCCACTTTGCCTCTAGTGTTTTCCTTTCCAGTTCTATCCCTTGCTGTGCTCAGGTTTAAAACACAAATCTGGGTGTGTCACTTCCTGCTCAAACCCACATGGGATCAAGTCTAATCCTTTGTTCTGGCAGAGAACCTGGGCCACCGGGCACTAGCTCCTACCTGCTTCTCGGATGCTTTTCTTGTCATCTCTGCTTACACTTAAGCTCCTCCAATCCAGAAGTGTAGGTTAGTTGCCACAAGGATCACACTGTCCCATGTCTCCCTGCACGTGGTGCCCTCCTACCCCCGAGCCCCCTCCCATGACATTTCTACCCTTCCTTTAAGATTAGGCCAGGTGCCACCTTCTCAGGGATGCTTTTCTGGACACTCCGTTCCATGTCTACCCTTCTCCCACCCCTACTTAGGCCAGGTCACGAGCTCACTCTGGTTTCCATAGCTCGTTGGGCTGCTCTCTGTGAGACTATTTATAAAGCTGTTTAAATGTTTTTCACATCTGTGCATGCTGTGTGCTTCAGGGGAGCAAAGCTGTGTGTTCTTGGGGGCCTAACATAGTGCCTGGCACATACTAGTGGCTCGATCAATGTTTAATGAAAGTAAAGGGTGAATCATAATGGCTAATCTTTCCTGTCCATTCACTATGTGCCGAGCACCCTATAAGACCTTTTTGTATAATGTCATTTAAATTCCATAACAACCTTATGAAGTGGGTACGATTGTCCTCATTTTACAGATGAGGATACTGAGGCACAATGTGGCCAAGTAATTTGACCAAGGTTGTGGAGTTGGATGCAAGCCCGGCTCTCAGGGCTGGCCCATGCCCAGCACACCACACTGCCACTAAAGCTCTGCCCACACTCACCGCTAACTTCCCTCTATTTGGATTGCCGGCGCCTGGTCACCTCCTCCACACAGCTCAGAAATGGCCCAGATCAGGCCTACGTCCCCTCCACTTTTGCACTAGCTGTGCTCAACCCACTGGGAGCTCCCTGGCACAGCAGTGAATGAGTGCTTCACATGTGCCATTCATCGGGACGAAGCACATCACCCCCAGAGCTCATGCAGTTCTCAGCACAAGTTGTCTGGTAACCTCACAACGAGAGCTGGTGACATATGGGCCCATTGGACGTGAGCCATTGAGAAAAACCACCATTGATAGTCATGCCTTTGGACTTCTTTTTTTGTGGGGATTTGACAGTTTACTCAAAAGGAAAATAAAACATAAGTTTTAATAACTTTCACTTATTTGGTATAATTACAGTTCATATAATGCCACTGTTTATTTACTTCACCTTATTTGATCTTCTCTACTTTCCTATGAAGTGTTCAGGACAGGGTAGCCCCATTTTCTGGAAGAGACAATGGAATAGTTCTAAGCCTGCATTCTTTACTTGCTTGATGTAAGCATCTAAACACTATCTGGCCACCAAGCTGACTCACAGCAGAGCATCACTCACCTGGCAGGTGGCAGAAGAAGCATTTTACTTAATGGCTCGGCACAGTCTGGGGTTCTATCCCCATGCTGTGCAGCTGAGCAGCCCTGACCTCCCATGAGGGCTTCTTACTGTGCTCTTCTTATATTACCCAGGTAATGATATATATTACATTTTCTCTTTTAAGAACATACATATTGTTATGGGCTGAATTGTGTCCTACTCTCATTCATTTATTGAAGTTCTAACTCCTAATACCTCAGAATATAACTATACTTGGAAATAGAGTCTTTAAAGAGATGAAGGTAAAATGAGGCATAAGGTGGAACCCTATTCCAATAGGACTGGTGTCCTTATAAGAAGAGTGAGAGATACTAAGGTTGCACGTCCATGGAGGGAAGACCATGTAAAGACACAGCAAGTAGGTGGCCATCTAGAGAGAGGCCTTAAGGGGGAACCAACTCTGCTGACACCTAGATCTCAGACTTCAAGCCTCCAGAATGGTGATGAAATAAATTTCTGTTGTTAAGCCACAGTCTGTGGTATTTTGTTATGGTGGCCCTGGCAAATTAATACACACATACATTTTAAGCTTAATTCTGTGACCGTTTGGTTACGTCCACTTTTTCAATAGCTCTTATCTTGTCAACAATGTTAAGTTTCCCGAAACACTGGCCATTGAGGAATGGGCTCCATAATGCTCATTGAAATAACCCTTTGAGGAGGCTGTGCACCGTACAGCACACCGAGGAGATGGGAAGTCTGGACCGCCATGAGCATGTCTAGCTTGACCACTCACTCCTCGAGGAGTCTGAAGAAACAATCAGACTTTACTGTCTCAGTTTCTTCATCCACAAGATGAGCATGTTGAGATGTATGACTGAAGTTCCCTTCCTGATGAGAGAGGGTGGAAAACTTCCAGCTTCATGATGTGATGAGATCTCGTTTCAGGTGGGGAGGGTCCAAAGCCCCACCAGTCTTTTTCTACTGAAAGGATTAAATACAAAGGACCCTTTGGTTCCTTCGCAGGAATGGAGCTGGTGGCTCAACAAAGAGATGGCTCAAAGAGATCTAAAAGAGCATGGAACTGCCGGCTGACAGAAGAGGTGGCAGGAGTTTTACAAGGACTTCAGCGAGTACCTTTGAAACTTTCCGCTATTCAAGTCTGTTTAGAGCTTGCTTCTGAAGCCTGACATCTTTCAACTCTGGTATCTTAATTCTTCCCTCCTGCCTTGGCAGCTGAGCCCCGAGAAGCTTTGCAGGACAGCGGTACTTGTTAGTGAAGCCACAGGACAGGTGGCTCTTGGGACAGGAGCCTAGGAACATGCAGGGGTGGGGCTTGGACTGTTATGAGGTTCAAGAATGAGGAGAGCCAGAGGGAGTGGGGAGATGTGGACCCTCTGCAGACCTAGTTCCTGCAAGGGCCCTTCGATTTGGAGGAGAGAGCCAGGAAAGCACATGTTTGAGGCAAACACCGTGAAGAGAGACCCAAGGAGGGACGGAATTAGCCTTCTGTGGGTGTTTGAGTGAGAACATGTCACTTTGTTCTGTGGCACTTTGTAAACTGTGAAGTAAGAGACTGTTACCCTGCACCTTTCAGGGATGACTTGTGAACTCGTGGCCAGCAGGAGCAGTAGCCAAGCACAGATAGGAAGGCCAGAAGCTGCTAAGGTCGATTAAGGCAGAGATCTTTGTCTCGAGGTACATGTGGCCCTAGAAGGCCTATGGAGAGGCTCAATGGAGTCTATGAGCCTGTGAAAATCACATGCAAATGTGTAGTCATTTTTACAGGGAGAAGGACCAGAGCTTTCATTAGATTCTCAAATATGTCAGAGCCTGAGAATGTTAAGAAGCTCTGATTTGGGGTAAAATGTGGTGAATATTAAAATAAAAACTACCAGAGTGTTTTTCAGTGGGAGGCCCACCATGGCGTCATGGCAGGAGATGGTGGAATCTGGGGAAAGGGGGATCGGCATGAAAACTGTTTGGAGTTTACCCATCATTGTGGAGAGAGTGGGTGCACCTGGGGACTGATGGCGACTCCTGGCACAGAAGTATTTCCCCAGAGGAGGAAGAACATTACATCGACGGGGATGTACCGTGTGTTGAGGTGGCAGGCATTCTACATGTCTGGTCTTAGTTCTCATAGCAACTCCATGGGGCGAGTCTCATGGCTCCAGTTTCCATATGAAGAAACCAAGGCTCAGAGAAGTTATAAACTTGCTCAGAGTCACTCAGCCAGCAAACAAATCTTGCTAGAGTAGCAACTCAGCCCTGCTAAACCCCTGGCTCACTCTCATTATGCTCTCCCAGCCATTTGGAGTATTTATGCCTCCTGATCAGTTGGACAACTTTGTTCTTGTCCTGTGTCCAGTGAGCAGCCTTTTGGTGCTCAGAGGGTGAGTCTTCTTGTGGGGAAGGTCTCTGGCAGCTGCCAGGGACTGAGCTCAAGTTTATTCTATCTCCTAATACACTCGGTAAATGGTCTTTTGAGTCATCAATTACTTTCAATTAAGAGCAGGTTAGAAGAATTCGTTCTTGTATGCTCTCACTTCTGAGTACCCCAGAGAATTGAATTCTGGGGTCAGCTGGTCACTCTGGGTATCTTTTAGCTAAAAGAGACATAATTCAGAAATGAATCTACAGTTGTATTGGCAGCAGTTCATGTTAGATACTAAGGAGCAAATTTACACTAAGAGTTGGAAATCATCACTAAGTGGAAATCCTGGGCCTTATAAGCCAATTGTAAAAGCTCCAAAAAGAAGGGCTCACGAGTGAGCAGGAAGGGGAGCAGACGGTGTGATTTGTCTCTTCTGAATTGCTACTTTTATATCTCTAGAACACCATTGTTAATAAACATTCGCTGATAAGCTACAGGATGTGAAATATTTTTGAGTACTTCATGAATACTGTTTATTCATGCACCTATCCAAGGAACTACCCATGCAACACTGAGAAGTCCCATCAGAATAATGATGATGAGATGAGAGCAAACATTGACACCATGCTTATTACATGTGGGACACTGTTCTGAGGACTTTACTCATTCACTACTGCAAACAACACTTGGAGAAAGGTACTATTATTATCCCCATTTCATACAGGAGGAAACTGAGGCACAGAGAGGTTAAATAATGCATCTAGGATGCTCAAAGAGGTAGGAGTAGGAGAAGAGATGGGAGCTTGTTGGGCAGGTGTCAAACTTGGCACCTGGGTGACACAGAGTCAGTAAGGGGCTTTGAGTATAGACCCTAGATTTTATGACTGAAGCAACTAAAATTTTATTTTTAAACCTTTCTGAATATTAACCGTTATGTCTTCTCTACCTCTGAAAGCCTTTAAAAAGGGTTAATGAGATAGACTGGCTACAGCTACAACTAGGCATTCATTATTAGAAGGGGCACGGGGAGTGGAAGTTTTCAGGCACCAGAAATTAGCAGATGATACATCCGTACCGTGAATGCGGTTCCATGTTTTGCTAAAGCAAAGAGGCCTTGCGTGGTTTTCATCATCTGACATTTGATTAAACTTTTTAAAAGTTTTATTTTAATGGTTTGAATCCACACTCTTGAACAAAATAGTTTCGTATCTAATTCTGAGTGTGGAGGTTGCTAAGAGACTATTCATAGAAGTATACAATTTCAGAGCTGGAAGGAGCCTGGGATATCAGGTCCAACGCCCTCATTTTAGTGATGAGAACGCATGGATATGACTTGTTCAAGGTCAGACAGCAAGAATTTGATGTACGTTAGGAATAACCTAGGTCTTTTATGTAAGACCAACAAGTAAATAATAAGAGAAGGAAAGTTATTTTTTTCTGATGTTGAGATTTGTTATCAACCCAAACTCCATCAGTTATAAGTGATAGAACAATCGACTTAAGTGATTATGCAAAAATAGAGAATACAGCATTTGCTCACGTAAACGAAAAGTCCAGGACACTAGCTTTAGACGTGGGGCTCAAATGATGTAATTATGGCCCAATCTGTCTCTCACTCTGCTTTCTTTCCATGTTTGCTTCATTTTCAGTCAGGTTCTTCTCATAAACCACCAAAATGCCCCCAGCAGCTGCAAGATAGCTTACATATTTATAGGCTTAGCAGATAATGAAGCCCCTCCCCCATTTCCCACCACCAAGAATTCCATCTCATTTGCTTAGATTGGCTGGGTTGGAGTCACCTGTCCACCCTTGAATTACTGTCAGCAGGGAGATACAGTGCTCTCATTGGCTAGATCTGAGCCACATGCTCATCTTTGGATCTGGGATGGGATCAAATCCACTGCAAGCCACATTGCTTCAGACAGAATGGGGTGCTTTTAACAGACCCAGAATAAACGGATGCAAGGTAAGCAAAACAGCAGATGTACACTAGATATTTTTCATTCTCTTTTCACTTTTGCCACGGAAGGCAATGTAGAGTTGACTGAGGCCATGAAAAGAATCAAGAACATCTTTTGGACTGAGAGAAAAGTGAAAAGAGCTGTCTTGTGTATATCAGGGGCTGGAAGGAAACCCCTGGCAGGTGACACAAGCTGCCTCTCTGACTTTAGGTTTGAAGATGCTCAGAGGCCCTAGAAATGTGCCCACATCCTGGGAATGCTCATGATTCACAAACTGGCTCATGACCACAGGCAGCTGACTGCCTGTCCCCTCAGTGCCCTTTCCCACATGGGCTCCCTGTCTCTCCACTGCTCCTACTTTTCTTCCTCGAACAATGGGAGGTGGGTGGCAAGCTGTTCTGGACTGATTGTATGGTTCTAGCTACACAGAAATCTCTCTCCACTTTAACCTCCCTTTTTCCTTGGGGGGCTGGAGCCCAAGTCAAGTCTTCTTTTTCATCTTTTCCCATAATTCTCCTGTCAAATAATTCGATACGGGCAAATATCTTTATTGCTTAAGCACGAGCTCCTTCATTAATCCTTTATCTTCTTCCATGATCTGAGGGGAGTCCTTTTCTTTTCATTCATCTCTAGACATACCTCCTCCAGCATAAGAATGCTTTCCTGCTGCAAATAATAGAAAACTCCCGCTAATTCAACAACACAGGAAGTCCAGAGGTAAGGCTGATGTGGTAAGTCACATGAAGCCTGGGCTTGGTTTCCCCAGGATCTCTGGCCATGCATCCCTCTGTTGCTGCTTTGTTTTCAGCAGACCTCATTCGTGCTGGCAAGATGGCCCCAACAGCACCTGGGGCAATGTGCTGTGTGTTTATGTTCCTGAGCAAGGAAACCTCTTTTCCACCCAAAGAATGAAAGAATGTTCCTTCAGTTCAACTGGACTAACTTAGGTCTCACACCCCTCCTTGGATCAATGACAGTCGCTGGAGGGATCAGGTGCTGATTGGATTCCTGACTATAACACTTGCAGGAAATTTACTTATAGTCCAGGGGCCTTGGCGGCGGGGTCAGGGTGGAGGGGTCACAAGGCTTGAATGGAGGAAGGAAGAAGAATTGGATTCTGGGTAGACATTGTATTGTGTTTAACTGTGTTTAATATGTCCATGTTTAATGTATTTTAACCTAAAAGTTTTTTTTTTTCATAAAAAGAAATAATATTGCTCACATATTATGGTTTAAACAGACCTTTATGGATTTAAACTTATAACCTAAACATCATGTATAAAATTGTTTATATGGGGAAAATACATAACCTCATGCTAAGCATCTTATTTATAAGAGCTTTTATACCAATTTAAACTATGTTGAGATGAAACAATGATCAAAACACTTAGGACTTTGGGGAACTGTGGTCATTCTGCCCCTGGCAGAGCTGTGGGTGCGCTCTGTTTGGCCACAGCACCCATGAGTGTGCACAGACACAGACACAACGAGGTGCGCTCTCTGGGACATGCATCGCATCCCTTGCATAAAAATTCCCATCTGCTCCTAGTCTCTGCCTTTTGTCCCAGAGTCTGGCCATAGACATGTGGTCTGTGGCTCTCTGTGTATTGATTGGAGTCTTTGTTTGGAACAAGGTAACTTGAGGTTTTATCTCTGGGTGCCCGTCTTTAGCCCCTTCTGAAGAATGTTCTGGTTTTGGAAACAGAAGAGCCTTGGTGATAAGAAGCCACAGAATATGCCACCCTCTGTCTTAGCTGGTGCTTTCCACCTCCTTCTGGCTGGAATCCTGAACCCAGGGGTTTGCTTCCTTCTAGTCTGTCCACCAGCAGAGTTACCAGAGCCTGGGGGAAAAACTGGGGGGCGAGCTAGTGAAGAGCACGGGCTCATCAGACCCACTTCGGATCTGGCCAAATGAGCTTCACTGTCCTCATACGTACAGTGGGGACGCTGCTCAGATAATATATTTGGCTGTCACATACTAAGGGTTTCTTTTGTGCCAGGCTCTGGGCTACCACTGTTTCCCTGTATTATCTCATCTAACTCCCCAAAGCCATTTGAAGTCGATACTATTGTCTGTATTTTACAGATGAGAAAACTGAGGCTCTAAGAGGTTAATTGACTTGTTCAAGGTCAAACGATCAGCCTGTGGCAGATCCTGAGGTTCAAGCCCTGGTCCGATGCCAGTGTCTCTGCTCTTATCAGTCACTTCCCCCACAGGATGGTAGAGAGGAAGAAATGGGGAAAGCATGGAAAACCTGGCACAGTGCTGGCACCCACTGGGTGTTCAATAAACGGTGCTGGTAGCTGCCGCTGCTTCTGCTGCTGCTGTTATGAAAGCAAAGGTCCTGGACAGTCCCCGGACTAACAGCCGGCCCTGCACAACCCTGAGCTGGCCATGATCTCCCTGAAAACTTGTTTATTGGCCATGTGGTAGTCTGAAGAAAGAGTTGTCTGTCCTCTCTCAATTTCTCAGGCCCTCAGAAGGTAGGCTCGAGTTACTGAGCACATACACCTGTTGTCCTGGGCCGGAGGGGCGGGAGAGCTCAGGCGACCAAGCACACGTCTGACCTGGGGTGGGGTCAGCAGTGTCCTTGGCAGGCTGAGGAGCTGGCTGGCCAAAAGCCTTCCAGCAGGGGCAGCAGAGGGCTCCCATAGCCAGAGTCCTTATGGGGACAGTAGGGACTTCTCTGGGCCCTTAAGCCTTCCCTCATTCCATCATGGCCCTCCGCTGTCCACCCCAGACATAGCGCAGGCTATTCCCCAAGATAACTCCACAATAAGTCAGGGTGAGAGCAGCTCCCAAACCAGGGAAAGGTCAGAGAAATGCAGGGAGCAGCAGCTACAAAAACAGTGAATGCTGGTGAATGCTGCTCAGGTCTCAGGAACCAGGCTCAATGCTCTCTGTTCACTGTCTCATGTGAGCCTCACAATGCACTGAGTGAGTGAAACACTACCATGGATGTCAGCTTAAATTTAGGATGGAGAAACTGAGGCTAAGTGAAATGGGGTAACTTGCCTGACTGCACAGAGCAGGCGCAGTATGACTTGCAATAGATACATCCAGCATGGAAATACATTCATTTTCTTAGCCATGATGCTTAAATGCTTCCCCCCCAAATAAAAGATTGGGGCATGGTCATTTTATTTCATTTCCCTTCAGTGAACTTAGGCACAATGACAATTCTGGGAAGAGTGCCAACCATGTGCCAACATCATGCAGGTGCTCTCCTCATCACCGAGCTTCGCAACAGTCCTGTGCACTGCAGCTCAGAGAGGTCAGATGACTCACACCAGGTCACACGGCTCTCTATGCTTTCACCAAATCGACTTTGGTCACCAGGAAAAATGTACCCTGGGGACGTTCTCAGAATGCACCTTCTTCATCGAATTTCTCAAAAGCTACTGCCTCTTCTCACCACTTTATGTGATTCTCTGGAGAACCTCTAACTTTAACTCAGCTGAGCCTGTAGCAGGTCCAGAGATGAACTACAGCCTGAATGAATGTGCTGCATATCACCTCGGGTGCCTGGAGAGCTGAGAGATGGCACCATCTCCCTTATTGCGGAAGGGATTTTTCCAGAGTTTGTCTATATTAAGAACAAATCCTGACCCCGTGATGCCTGCTGGGCTTATCCCAACAGGCAAATCTTGGGCCTGTCAGCTCCAGCTGGGGTCAGAAATGGGGGGCTGTGGGAAGTGTGTAATTCAAAATAGTGCTATTGTAAACGAAAGAACCCCACTCAATCTAACTTAAATTTAAAATAAAATTTATTTTAAGGACACGAGGGTACTATACAGACCCCAAAGAGGGTAGAATTATCAGGCCTCAAGAAAGACAGAAATCCAGGTTGCCTGGGGCAAACTTTTGGTCAGATAGTGTGGTCTCACAGCACTAGGAAGGCTTATTCCTAGAAGTCTCAGTATTGACTTTGTCTTGTTGACCATTGGAGATGGGGCAATACTGTAACCATGGGATCTGAGTTGAGGCAGAATTTTCCCCCAAACAAAAGGACAGGTAAGTAGGAGGCAGTCAGGTTTTATGGCTTTCATCGAGAAAAACACTCTGGATCATTTCTATCCTGTGAACTATTATCCAAGTTTTGCCTTCTGTCTCATTTTTCTGTATTTGGCATCTAGTATAACATTTACATAAACTGCGAAAAGAGTATTACAGTTATCTTGTACATGTTCAGTAATCATAAACAGGTGGACTATATAGAAAAACCCAAAGAACAAGTATCACTATTATGATGATTAAGATTATTAGCAGACAGGTAAAGATGATCAAATAAAATGGATTCTGAGTTCAATATCAATCCACAGATATAAAAGACTTGTTGGTATCTTGGGATATCTGTTTAACTACTATCATGGCTTCCCAGGACCACATTATTTTTTAATGATTTAATAATCATTTTAAATAGTTTTATTTAATCACTAATGAGAAAACCAGTGAGATTTTACAAGAAGTTCAAAGGAGAATCCAAAGAACAGGCAAAGTTATAAATTAAGAATATTGAGATGAGTGAGAAAATGGAGGCCAGACTGAACTTTGCTGTGGTGAGGGAAGCCAGTTGCATGGCAGAAGCTTTGCATGTCCACAGGCAGAAATTATTCTGCATTGCTATTAGTTATCTACAATATATAGAATTGCAAAATAGTTCAACAAAAGGCTAGAATCAGTTAAGCAAGAAGAGTGTACTCTCAACTATGCACTGTTTTCACTCGAAGCACAAAATTTTCTATGTAATACTTTGTCCCCTCTTTTGCTTGGATAACCAGTATTTATTTTTTAAGATTCATCTCAGGCATGAAAGGACCTTATTTAAGAAATTTTCAATACATCCTAGAAAACTTTTGTAAAGTACAGTGAAAATGAATTACTAGAAAGATAAAATGAAAGAAAGGAGGCATATAAAACACAAACCCAACTCTTCGTATTATTAGTTTCAGTAGATATAAAGTTACTCCATCAAGGTGCTATGGGAAGTTTTACAAGCTTTCTTGAATTCTGTACTTAACAGTGACTAGTAGTAAATAGTTCGCAAGTTTGACTCCAATCCGTGGGGCACATTTTGAGCTGTACAGCACAAAAACATACATTCATATCCACTGCTGCTGTAGGACCTGGAGCTGCTGCCTTCAAATGCCAGCGTCCATGAGGTCCAGGCTTCCTCCTGTCCCTATTCTTTAATTCTCAGAAGATTCTACACCCTAACTGTCCACTTTCATGCCCTTATTAGTCTAGGACAGCAGAGCTTCAGCTCTTCGGTCTCAGGACCACTTTACACTTTTAAAAATTGTTAAGGATGCCATAAGTTTTTTTTTTAAAATGTAGGTTATAACTATCAATATGTATCATATTAGAAATTAAGGTGAAATTTTAAAAATAATTTATTTTAAACCATATTATCATAACCATAATAAATCATCACATGTTAACATAAGATATTTTTAATAAAAATGACTTTTTCAGAACAAAAGTAAACAGTGAGAAGAATGACATTTTTTTACATTAAAAAAAAATCTCTTTGCTGTCTGGTGTCTCTATTTCCTTTCTCTTACAGAATAGAAGGCAGATGAAGTCTCATCTACTTTTGCACCCAATCTGTTGCATTATCATAAGTCATATAACCTCTGAAAAACTCCTTTGTAAACCTGTGAGAGAAAAGAGAGTGAAATAGGCAAAAACATTTTAAATTTATTAGAACACATTCTGACCTCACTGATCTCCTAAAAGGGTCTTGAGGGCCTTCAGGGGTCCCTGCTTCTTGCTCTCAGTACCTTGAGAAGCCTGGTTTAGGATATCTTGTCTAATAACATCACCTTCATGCACATAAGCAGACACACATTTAGGGTGACCAGCTGTTGCTATTTGCCTTGGACCATCCTGGTTTTAACACTGAAAGTCCTGTGTCCCTGGCAAACCATGACTATTGACCACCCTAACACATAGGCATACACACTTCCATTCGAGATAGCTTGGGTATCCTGGCTCCAGTCTCTGATTACAGGTTCGGCTTCTCTCCTTTCTTTTCTCTCACTTTCTCATCCTCTTCCTCTCTCTAATTTATTTTCCAAACACTTTGATTAACTGGTTGAGACAAGAGCTGTTACACAGGTGTGTGGTGGCGACTGCCAGTTCTCACTCCATATCTTTTCTTTCCTTTTTTCCTTATTAACAGAAACTACATTTTGTTAGAACAGCAACATGCCCAGAAAAAAATCCCAGCTTCCCATGCAGCCAGAATGGTCATGTGATATATAGTTCTGGCCAATAAGATGTTCAATGAAATTGTTGTGGGAGGCTTCGAGAAAAATACATTTAAAACAGAGTGGATTCATAACACACACGGTTTGCCCTTTGCCCTTTTTCATTTTCCTGTCTGAAACTCAGCTGAAATGGCTGGAGCTCCAGAGTTAGACTGCAGAGGAGAGGACCAGGGCCCTACCTGGAGGATAGAGGGGCTGAGGGTCAGAAGGAGACTGGGCCCTTCAGTGGCTTCATGGAGCTACCAAAAAAGCCTTGGTTTGATTATTTCCAGATTTCTTCTGTGAGAATAAATAAATAAACAAATGAACAAACAAACAGAACTCCAATTGTGTTTAAGTCATCATTCTTCAGATTTCTGTTGCCAAACAGAATTTTAAACAATGCAAGGTGTTATTTGTTTTCTTTATTGGATAGAAAAATTCTTTATATAAAACAGCAGGGATCAGGAAAAAAATGAACGAGTTTATGGCTTGTTTATAGCTGCACGTGGTGCTCAGACATTCCCAGGAGTCAGGAGCCTTTGGAGAGAAATGATTCTTCACCTCTGGGTTGGATTCGTTAGGTACCAATCTCAGCCCACAGTCACCAGAACTTTTGAAGCCTCACTACTAAGGAGCTGAGAGAACTTGAGTGAAGAGGACCAGCTACTCTCCCAAGGGGCTCCTGCCTCACTGGCACAGACATTGACTGGTCCGACTTCCAGGGTGCCTGGCAGTGAATTCTCAGTCCTTGACCTCCTAGGAGTGGGACAGAAACATCCCCCACTTTTTGCCACTAGCTGTACATATCCTGGAGATGGATGCTCAGGGCTCAGGGCTCTGGGAGGGAGGCAACGGCATCCTGCAGAAGCGCTGGCAGCCATACTATGGGCATGTGGGCAGTGCTCCTCACGTAGGCCCAGATGATAACTTTTCATTGGCCCACTGGCCTCTGGTCCCCATTCTAGGAAACAAATCCTCTGGCTCTTGAGCATAGTTGTTGCTTACTGCGAAGGGTAGTGGGCTCTTGATGTCTTTCCAGTGTTACTGGGTTTGGGGGTGGGCTCTATCTCTATGCTGATGACAGGCAGGTACAGTCACACCATGCACCATGTTGCATCTGTATGCCGGCCCTCCTGGTCCAGGAGCAGGCCTGTGAACACTGTATTGGCACCCTCTCCTCCCAGACCTCAGACCAGGCTCCTCATCTGGCTGCAGAGAACCTGGCTTCTGTGAGTTTACATCCTGCTCAGCAAACATACTGTTGCTCTCCAAACCCTGTCCCAAGTTAAGTAAAAGAGCACTCAGAGTCTCCGTGCAGGAGCTAGCTACCTTGTTCCTTCGGTTTCTTCCTAAGTTCCACCATCAACAAACATTACCTGGGTGCTAGTCTGTACCTCAAACTGTTCCAGGTGTGAGGAGCACACAGATGTATGGCTGTCCCTCAGGGCTGCTCCTAGGCTGGGACAGGAGGTAGACACACAAACCATCCATGATGTGGCCTGTGGCTTCTGCAGCAATATTTATCATTGCACCTTCTTCAAAGACTCATTCTTGAGTAAGGACTCATTTTACTCTTCTTTTGAGTGTCCAGACCCCACCTCCATTTCTTTTGGTGGCACTCCAGTGGGTTCTGGTACACTGCAACATAGACAATTAACAATTAATTTCTTTCTTATCATGTATGACAATGAGTAATTGTTTATCACAGGCAGAGAAACAAGCACTTGCTGTGTGTGCATGCACGTGCATGTGAGTGTGTAGGGCAGGAGTTCCATCCCATTTTGGAGAGGAAGAAGGCTAGACGAGGGCACAATTGTGGGATAATGAAGTGAGGAGAGACCATGTAGTAGATTCTTGCAAAGATAAGTTAGCCAAGCCCTTGACCAGAAAGCACAGGGCTCTGGAATACGACGATGCTCCAGGATCAGCCAGCTAGGACCTGCCTGAGCTGTAGGGGGTGGGAAGAGGGAGGTGGAAGAGGAGCCCTCTGTGCACCAGGTGTCCCTGCAAAGTCAAAAGCCACTAATGGAAATAACCACCGGGGCATGATTTTTCATGCCCTGATTCCAATCACAGACCTGTCATCCAAGAAGAATATTGAAGGAGAAATTCCATTTCCTTTTAAACCAAATGTTCCTCACAGAAGCCAAAGGCTCATGGAAACAATCCTGATTGGAAAGACTTGAGCACACATTGTTCTGGCTTCTAGAGTGAGAGATGGCAACACTCACCATTTATTGAGAGATGAGTTTACCAAGAGAGGGGGCCTGCCCACACATGGCAGTGACCTTTCCTGCTTCCTCGGACCACATACGTGACTCACAGGAGGAAGTTGAGCCCACTTGGTCTTTTTGAACAGGTTGATGTGGATGCTGGAAGGTGAAGGTGTGCTGCCCTCACCGGCAGTAGTGGGGAAGCTGGGATGAGGCACTGCATGGCAGACACTGCAGGAGGACCCCATGGAGTCCCTGAGGAAAAGAGAGGGTGCTGCCCACTCCCAGAAAAGCTCAGAGGTCAGTGCACACACCATTCTACTTCTGCAGCTCATCCACACACAAGAAATCTATTAAAAGACAGAGAAAGAAAGAATGTGGCAGGCCTGATGGCCTAAGCATTTAACATAGGATCGGGCAGCTTCATCTGCCACATGCAAACTGTGAACACTGATGGCTGATAGTTTCTGTTCTAAGTGCTTACAGGTACTAAACTCAGTGACTCCTCACAACAACCATCAGACATAGTCCTAGTATTATCTCCATTTTCTATTCATGGAAACTGAGGCTCAGAGAGGTTAAGAAACTTTTCTGAGGTCAAACAGCTAGTAAGTGCCTCTGGATTTTTCAGTCCCTCACTGAACTCCTCCTCAGTCCTCCTGGCATTGCTTTCTACCTTGTCAATATAGTAAGACAATCACCTGGACGGGCTCTTTTATAGACTCAGGAGGACTTATCACATAGGTGACATCTGCCCACCTAGTCACTCTTAGTGTATGAAAATGGCCTGGCACAATCCGGTCCCAGGGGGAATATGCGAAAGGCAGGCCTGTCTGTGGGCAGTATTTTATTCACTCTCTAAGCAAGACTTACCCTTGAGTCACCAGCTCCTGTCTTCTGCTGCTCGTGCATTTGCTATCTGGAACAAGCCCTGCATGGGGGAAAAAATCATACCTCATTGTGTCACCGGCTGGGGTACTAGGTAAAGGTAGCTCCTGCAAAATGCCTCAGGAAAGTTGGTTGACAACTAGTCAACAGTGCCTGTCAGGCTTCAGGACAAAGGAGACGAGGGCACAGCACAGGGAGAGTGATGAACACTCAGTGCTGGTTGGATCATGTGAGGGCCCTTTGTCCAGTTCTGTTTTTAAACTATAACTTTTCTAGTTGCAAATTAGTAGTATAGACCCACTGTAGAATATTTGAGAAATGAAGACAAAATATAAAAGAATCATCACCAAGAATGCCACTAATTGTGTAGTACTGCTATTCATATTTTGTCTCCTTCCTGTTTTGTGTGTGTGCATGTGTATGTGTGCATAGCTTTGCATGAGTGTGTGATGTGGGTGCACATCTGTGTAGTATTAAGCATACAATTATGTATCTATCTTTTTCCTTATTCCTCAAAAAGATAGTGTTTTATGGTTGTATAATACTGTATCATTATATAGATGTGACATAATTTATTTGCCCACTTTCCCATTATTGTATAATCTGTTGTAATAAAGGCTAATACTCCAGGGAGAGCTGTAGGAGCAAAACTTGGCTACATATGTGGCCATTTCTTTAGGATGGATTTCTTGAAGTCAGATCATGGAAATAAAATCTAGGAACATTGTTGAGTTCCTTGATATTTATTGCAAAGCCCCAGCCCATCTTTAAAAGGACATACATAGCAGGTAATTGGTCTGGTGTGAATTATTGAGAGAATGAGAATCCTTTTACTTTGAAAAGGAGGATGGTGTGAACAGAGCAGCTGGTATCAAATGTTTCAAGGGCCATCCTGTGAGAAAGGGAGTAGATTTCTTATGGATGACTCCATAACGTGAAACTGGCACCATGAAGAGATATGAAGAAGTAAGATCTTGGCTTAACATAGGAAGAATTTATTAAAAAAAGAACAAAAGGAAGGAAGAAGGAAGGAAGGGAGGAAGAGAGAAAGAGAGAGAGAGAAAGAAAGAAAGGAAGAAAGAAAGGAAAGCTTAGTGTTGGGCAGAGGCTTTACCTTACACTACAGGACAGCACTTGTCATCAGGGCGTTTGAGATAGTGAGGAGTATGCTGCCCGACAAAGCAGAGGCAGTCCTCAGCTTTGAGAGTATACCTTCCTGGAAATGTGCACATAGGTGGGGAGGGGACAGATCACGGAATATAATTTCATATTTATAAAAGGGGCCGGAGGAGAGAAAAGTGTTCCAGGGAACTAAACATTAATGACATTCCTTTAGAATGTTATACATACACGTTTGCACACACACACACACACACACACACACACACAGCAGACGGGCCTAAGTCTAATGAGCATCAGCTTGAGGCTACGGGTTTGCTTCTTTTAGTAACGCCTACAGATTCCCACCTTCATGTTCACTGCGTTGAGCATTGTGACCTGTTCTTGTCAATATTAGCACTTTGATATTTTTTCATTTTTGTAAAATCATAAGGACAACTTACAACAAACTATTCAGCTAATTGGGAAATCAACACAGATGAAACTAATGGGGCTGGGAGTGGAGCACCAGCTGCTGCCAGGAGGCACCACAGAGCAGAATGGGGGTGGTCTCCTGATGCACATGTCTCCCCACATTCAGACAGGGACATTAACATGCATGGCATGACTTTGCAGGATGTCTAGACACAGAAGATGGCCTGCCTGGGCTTGCTGTCCTGCATAGAGTATGTGCCGAAATGGTGGAGACATGGGTTCTCACAGGGTGAGCACTCCATTCACTCAGCCGTCATTCCATGCACCCCTGTGCACTAGGTGCTCTACTAGGATCTGGGGTAAATGGGCATGTCACCAGCTGGCTCTTCTTTGGCCCTTCCCGGAATGGCTTTCTCTAAAGTGCATGGTTCTGTGCTCCAATGAGGCAGTACCTCATGGCAGAGGAAAGGTTTATGCCCTTCTCCACCCCATGGAGGGCCAGTGGGCTTGCCTGGGGGCTCTGTTCAGTGGGCTGGGGCCAGAATTTAGACTTGGACAAGTGGGGGTGTTTTAACTGAAGAAGCACAGGGGAGGAAGCGTCACAGAAAGGCATGGGTCCTCTGGAGAAAACATTGGTCCTGACCACTTCTGTATATACTGTGTCTGGCACTGTTCCTGGAGAATGGGCTGAGCTGCAGACTGCAGAGGCCGGGGGTGGCCGGGGCATTGGGAGGGAGCAGGACTGGCAGTGAGGCCACACCACAGGTGGAGAAGAGCATGGGTTATTAGAAGTCCCAGGTGGACACAAAGGGGGCTGGCTTGTGTAAGACAGAGGCCAACAAGCATTTTTGTCTCCTCGGCATCATTTCTGTAAATGGTTGTGGGCGTGAAGCATTCAGGACAGTCCCCTCTGCCGAGGCTTTCTTCCTGGTTTCTGGAACACCAGCCTCTCCTGGTTTCCCTCTGACCTCTGCGGCTGCTCCGTCCCTGTCTGCCCTGTCCGTTCCTCTCCTCCTCACTGTTACATACCCGAGTGTCTTCGATCTGGCCCGTCCTGTACTCTTCGTACCCACTCTCTCTGGATTGTCCAGTCCCAACGCATGGCTTTAAGCATCATCTCTATGCTAAGACATCCAAATTTCAATCTCAAACCTGACTGCCCTCCCACTCCTGTGAGTGTCAGACTCAGACTACCTGACAATTCCATGTGGATCACTAATAGAAGACTCGACCATGACCTGTCCAAAATAAAACTTTTTCCCTCTCTGTCCTCCAAAAGCATTGACCCCTGCGCTTATGCCATTAATTTTCCCATCTCAGTAGCACCAGAACCCACCAATTCAAGGCTGGGACTAGGGCGAGGCAAGCATGTTTCAGAAGGCCTTCGCTCTCAGTGCCCACCTGCATCTGCATGGTCCTGAGAGAGAGGGAGGGTCTCCTTGTATGCTGTGCCCAGGGCACCTTGCTTGTCTCAACCCCTTTCCCAGACTGTCTGCACCAAGTTGCTCCAGTCAAATGCCTAAAAATTACATTTGATTCTTCTCACTGTTTAATTGCCTATGTTTAATCCTTCAAGAAGCCATGTTGACTCTGTCTCCAAAACTTTGCAAATGCATCTAGTTCTCTCCACTTTCATTCCTACCTTGCTGGCCCTGGCCCTCACTTACTGTTTCTCTCTTGGACCACTTCCCTGGTTCCTTTCTTCCCCTCCTCCAACCTATTCTCCACACAGCAGCCAGAACTTCTATTTTTATTTTTATAAAGGTAATACACAGACACAGTTTTAAAAGACAAATAGTTCTGTAAGGCTTATAATGAAAAACAGCAGTGTCTTGTCTCATCTCTCCTCTGTCACAATCCACACTTCTCAGAGGTGAACACTTGAGACTCTTTCGGCAGTTTTGTCCATCCTTGTACAGCTGGCTTTTGAGTTTTATTTTATTTTTAACTTTTATTTTTTTTTAAGTGAGGCAACCCTTGGTTGGCCTCAGAGATTGCAAGGAGCTTGTCAGCTTACAATCCCTTATTTTTTTATTTTTTACACCTACAGCACCTGGTCTTCCTAGATGGTCTCCCATCCAAGTACTAACCAGGCCTGACCTTGCTTAGCTTCTGAGATCGGACGGGATTGGGCTTGTTCAGGGTGGCATGGTCATAGACTGGCTTTTGAGTTTCAGGTTTTAGTTATTTTTCTACTAAATTCTAAACAAGGAATAAGACTTATCTCCCTTATCTTCCTCCTCATCACACAGACACTTCCTGATAACATCTTTCCGACTTAGTTATATCCAATTTAGCTATATTGGATTAAATCAGTCATCCGTATGTAGTTGCCGTTCATGCAAAATGGGGAGAGGTGCAGGGATCTCACTGCCTCTTCACCTGAACTTCAACCCATTCATTCTCTGATGTTCAGCCCCGCCTACCCCAGAGCCTTCAGGGCAGACTTTCTTCTTAAAGTTCCAGCTTCTTGCTGGCTTCCTTCCCTTTGGATGTGCATCTTTTGCCTTTGGCTGGTGTGCCAATATGGTTGCCCCTTGTCCATCTGCTTTCCATATTACTATTTTTTTTTTTTTTTTGCTGTACCTTGTCTGTTATCATCTCTCTCTGGTTCTTTTTGCCTTTATGGGTTACTTCTGGTTTTATATATGTTTTTGGCGTTTTGTTGGGGAAGACATGTGCGTTGAATCCACCACTTCCAACTGGAAGCCAAAGTAATGCATTCGCCCTTGGCATACAGTATTCAGAATTATTTTCTTTTCCAAAAATTCATTCTTTCTTGAATTATTGAGCGAAATATCATGGATGTAAAGATTGTCATGTATAAAGATTGATATCATCAATGCTGATCTAGGGCATAATATAAAATTTTAAAAATTATTGATACATCTATCAATATTTATTCAAAAATATTAACTGAGCACTGACTGTATGCTAAACACTACTTTAGGTGTTTGGCATAAAGGGACCAAAACAGACCGGATGCCTATCCTCACAGAGATTCATCCATGTTGCGGGGAGAGGTCAGATAGGAAACAATTACCATAATAAATAGGTAAATTATAGAATGTGTTAGAAGGTGATGAGACCCATGAACAAAATGAAAAGTAAAGCTGGGTAAGAAGGATGCAGAGTGCCGGGGTGGGGGTGGGGTGGTTTGCATTACTCAATAGGATAGACAAGTAGGGCTCCATGAGAGGTGGCATCCGAGCAGAGACCTGCTGGAGGAGAGGGAGTGAGCCATGGGCTATCTGGGAAAGAGCATTCCAGACAGGAGGAACCACTGCCACAGAGGCCTCAGGGCAGGAGCACCCCTTAGTGGTACGTTCCCGTCGAATTCAGAAATTATTGTGATTAAGAGTGTTCCAGCCTCGACTTTGCCCAAGGGGAGATGTTTTCACAGAGGTCTCTCTCCTCTGTAACCAGGACTAATTCACGCCTGCTATTTGTAGGAGTCTGCTCCCAGTACATCCTGCCGATGAGCCAATCTGCCATCATGGCCTCTATGTGCTTTATTTGGACTAGCTGGGCAAGCTGGGACTTGTTCAGGGGCTGGAATTTTCTGCAAATAGTGTATGGATCCCAGAATGGAAGGGTCATGGCTTGCTAGAAAAGTAGGGCCTGGCAGGAATTTCTGAGCCCCCCTGGAAGGAGACAGCCCAGGGTCCCCGAGGGGCACAGAAGTAGCTTGGTTCTCCTGTAATATCCTAGGTATTCTACCCGGTGTTTTTTTACTCCTTGTCTAAGAGTCATGGGTCCCACACAGTGTTGCCAGGGTCTGCCTTAATTTTCAAAGCTGTTTATATTTAGTACTTTAACAAGCATATCTGTAGCCCTGGAAAAGCAAACAAAATTAAACAAAAATAACCTGTCAGAGGCCGGGGCTCTCCCATCCTTTCTGGATCCACTGTGAGGTCTAAATGTGCACGGCCTCAGTGCATCCAAGGTCTATTTATAAGATTGATCTACTTTCTCCTTACCTTAGTGAGTGCCTGATCAGACTCCAACCTGAGTCCCCAAAACAGGTGGTGATTGCTCACCTGTACCTAGGCCTGACCACTAATGAGGAGCTCACACTAGCCACATGTGCATGTTTGTCACTCTCCTGGAGGGTGCAAGTTAATGATGCTAATTGAGATTGATGGCTGCTCAGCCCTCCTCTCACTCTGGGCTGGAGTACTGCTGAGAGAGCGTTCCCTGTGATGCCGCTAGAGCAGTCAGGTCCTCCTGGAGCATGGAAAGGGCTGTCCCCGAGAAGGCTGGTATCTCTTATACCTCTTCATTGCCTCAATGTCTTCTATTGTCTGTACCCAAGGAGGGAGGAACAGCTACTAATCTTAGGATGGCAGACAAGCAGCACCTACGATGCCATTGTCCCTGGAGAGCTCAGGACAGACTCCTGAATTGATCCCAGCACTCTTGCTTGCTGAGCTAAGCTCTGGCCACAGTGCTCACGTGAGCACTCCAGGTAACCGATCGATCATAGTTGGCAGCAGAAATGAAATCTATTTGCCATCGTTGCATTAATCTTTTATCAGAGATTAATTTGTCCAATTGGTCAGAGATTTCCAACAACAATAAAGCTTTGCCTGGCAGAGGCCAGGGCCCCAAGGGACTAGGTCACAGGAGGGGTGATTTTTATTATCTTGATGGGTCATTGAGGGAATGATCAAGAAACCTAGAGATTTAGAATCTCAGTGTGACCTGCTGGTCAGGCCCTCTGTACTTGGGATGTCTCTCATATTTCTCTGTTCTGCAAATTCTAGCTGGTTGAAAAGTTTGTGGCTTTTACCCCATGACAGCACAAACACAGTTCAGGCAAATATTTCCCATTTTGTACATCTGATTCCCAGACTATCAGGCTTTGCGTTCTATTACACAGCCGTCAATTACTAAATATTTTTATCTCTTGAAATTTCAGGGCATTGCCCTGAGATGGTGGTAGAGGTGGGGAACATATGCCCTCCTGCCTCTTTCTGTCCCCTAATGATAAGGTTTAAGAGTTTTGGACCTTGACCAAAGAAGGGTGATGAGGCAGGATGATTCACGGTGGGCTGGAGGACAGCCGTGCATGTGTGCCTTGTGCGTGCATGTGCGTGTGTGTTGGGAGTCAGTGGACCGTAAGCTCTGAGCCATGTTAGTGCGTGTCTGGAAGATGAAAGGGGTGGGGCAAGGCTACTTTCATGAAAGATTTAGGAGCCTCCTGGGAAGAGGCTCAGGCAGGAGTTAGACTCAGGATCCAAACCTCTGTCTTGAGAGGGGCTATCGCTTGGATTTGTCCCCGGCTTAGTGTCCCATGGACACATATAAGACCCAGGGTACAGATGAAAGGATATTTTTCAGTGGCAACCTTGCAAGATTTCGGGTGCAGGAGCTCCAGAGGAGGGAGGCAGAGGAAGAGAAACATTCTCTTCCTTCAGGCACAGAGTGCAGTGTGGCTTCAGCCTTTGAGCTTCAAATGCTACAGCCCCATTTTGGTGGCTACAGGACTCCAGGGCTTTCTTGCTGTGGTGGTGGAGGTGGCACACTGTGAGGGTGGCTGCACCATGGCCACTGGGGTGCTTAGAGATAACTAAGGCCTCAGCAGCTGATAGCCCTAGAAAAGAAGAGACGGAATAGGAGGAAAATGACTGCTGCTAAATGATTGGTCACAGAACATGAACCTGAGGGCTAACTGAGAACCCTCAGAAAAAAATGGGGGGTGGGGTCAGAGACTCATCGCTGAGCTGGGTTATTTGTCCTGATGTCTTTCTCCACTCTGGACTCTGCCTTCCTTGAGGATGGGGTCTGCACCTAGCATAGGACCTTGCATAAACAATTCTTGAATTAACAAACAAACATTTGTGTAGTGCAGTACTTGTTTACAAATGCCCTCCCAGTGAAAATTTGTGTCCCTTCTGGAAATAAAATTCATCCCTTCCCATTTTTAGAGATAGTCTGAAATAACGAAAAGTATCCAGACTTTGGGGCTGAGTCATTACCCGTGTGGTCCTGGTCGAGTTATTTAGCCTCTTTGATTAAGAAAGGTAAGACATTTGGCATTACTGGAATATGATTAGTAATAAGTTGTTGGCAGAGAAATAAACAGATAGAATTGATTGGGATTAGGGGTGGGTTTGAACACAGGGTCTTTTCTATCTAAATTCAGTTTCATTCCACTCCACTGCACTGGCTTCGTTATGTCTATAAGGAAGAATGGTGGTTGGAAGAAGTGGGGACAATGCTGAAACTAGTGTGGTAAGTTAGATGAGGGGGGTCGGGGGCTGTACACGGTGGCAGGAACCCATGTCTCGGCCAACAACTGGCTTGGGACCTCATTTGGGCAGACATTCTGTGGGGCTGTTACAAAGTGCCAGGATTGGCCTTAAACCCCCTCAGACTTGCACAATGGGCCTGCTGCCAGTTTGTCTCAGGCATGCAAAAGGTCACACCGGGGGTGAATGGTTTTGTTGACTGCTGTGGAGAGACTGCAATGAATAAGACCCACTCCAGCAGGGAGACAGCCCAGGGAACTGGTGACTGTTAAGACAACAGGCAAAATGCCTGGATAGAAGCTATCGTAGCAGGTGTCATTGGAGTTGGAGGAGGATACCCCAAACCCAGCTGAGGAGGCAGGAAATCCAGAGAAGTCTTCCCAACTAGCAAGTCTTCAGGGCTAAGGAGAAGAAGGCCTTGAGGTCTTGTGGCTGGGCTCTGTCTCATGCTGTTAGGGTCATCCCAGCCCTTCTTAGCTCATGGTTCCAAACTGTAGTCTACATGCGTCCCCCTTGTCCAGTTGTCTGGGCACTACTGTCCTCCCTCCTCCATGCACAGCCTGAGCCTGGCTGCAGCCTCTCTGTGTGAGCCCGTGTGTAGGAGTAATGCTAGATAGCATTGCTTGGGCCTGGTTAAGTGTTCCAAGCTCTCTGCTGAGGCAGCAAGGAGTTGGAGGTCAGCTGCTCCAGGATTAAGTAACGTCACAGTTCTCCACCCAGAATTTCCTCGCTCGTGAATCACTCCCTTCAGCTCCAGGCGTCCCCTCCCCCTGGTTTATAGATAGAATGTGGGTGATTCTGGGATTGCCCACTTCATGTACAATGGGCAATGGACGGGGGCCGGGACTACACATTTGCGTGTTCAGGGATGGGGTTGATGTCAGGAGGGCTGTTCAGCCAGGGAAAGGAAGGGGTTTTTCTCTCTCTGGAGCAGGGTGGGATACAGACAGATCCCGGAGGGCCTTGGCCACTTGAAGAGGTCCTGGTGCCACATCCTATAGGGAACCCTACGGGGAGGGGCGGAAGAAAGCTCATAATCAATGCTCTAAAAATTTCATCTTTACAAATGTCTGTGTTTCCCAATCCTCTGATCACACCAGAGCCCCTTGTTCAAGATCTCTCTTCCCGTGATTGGATAGAATCCCAGCAATTTATCATCATCTTTATATTTAATTAAATTGCTGTCCTCTATTTAATATTTTCTATTAAGCTCCTAAAACCAGATCTTACAGATCTAAGTTTTGCATTGTAGTTTCTTTCCAAGGCTTTGTCATGGGAGCTTTTTTAAAAAAATTAATATTAATCCCCTATAATAAATAACATCAACTCTAATAATGCTACACTAGATGCTTTCCTCCGACGCCTGACTCCTTCCACATTTATTATTGACTCAATTTATGTTCCTTTAAATCAGTTTCAGTCTGGGTAGCAATACTCTCATTTACTGACTGATCAATTTGAATTTGTCTTTTAAGGTTTCATTAATTACTGTGTCCAATTCTCTTGCAGTGCCTTGAACTAGCACATTTCTTAGAATTCCCTCGGGTCTCTCAGGCTGTTTATTTTCATGGGAATGGTGTCTTCAGGCTGGTGAACCCTTAGATGCTCATACTGTTGGGTGTTTTCAGCCTTTTCCTCTGTATGGGGTAGATGGCTGAGTTGCTGAGTGCCCTGGTGCTCCTTGACACCTTTGTCCTCTAGGTTGGTCTTCTTCTCTGGCGAGTCCCTTGAAAACCCGGTAGGAAAGAGCATGTGAGGCTTGGGTGGGGATGTCAATCTCTGAGTAGTGGCATGTGGGGACTCATGTGTGGGTCCTTCTGTGTATTGCTGGAATTTTCAGGGTTGGTCTAGTCTGCCACACATGTAGTCCCTGTCCCTGGGACAACATGGACACACAGACATGAACCTCCCTCTCCGACAGGCCAGAGGTGCAGAGGAAACCTGAGCTTCTGTGGATTTCCTCCTTTTCCTTAATCTGAAACTCTCTCCTGGCACTGTCTTCAGTCATGTGCAAGAGCCGCCCCCGGCCTCCTCTGCCCCCACCGTTTGGAAAGATGATCATTCTGTGTTGCCCAATGGCCTGATCACTTTACACCCTTCCAGCTGGTTGGTTACTTGCCAGGAGAACATGAGGCTGGGCATTTGATTCTTCCCAGCAACACTCAGGTACAAGGGGGGTGGGGTGCACATGACAAATTCAGAGTGTGGGTTAGGTGAGTACAATATTCCAAAGGTGCTGTCCATAGACTTACTGAAGGGCGGTGGGCTGGGCTGCCAAATCTGTTTTGAAAAGGGATAAGATTTAGACTAGGGCAAGCCTACTGCCTGGAGCAAAACAGGAGCTGGTCTAATGAGAGTTTTCTTCCAGGATGTGAGAATGCGACAGTGAAAGGCAAGTCAGTTGGTAGCTGAGTATGAAGATTTGAATGTGTGGCCAATGGCTAGCCAAGTAAATAACGACAGAGCGCTGGGTAAGGCTGGTGTACTCTTGCCACTGAGGTTCCGGGGCCATCCTGACTGGCAGCGATTCATGAGGTTCTCACACATGCCATATCCTTACAATGTCAACTTGCTGCTTCCACACACACACGCTCACGCACATGAATGCATGCACGCATGCATGCACGCACGCACACACATGCATGCACACACACCTTTTTTTTTAGTTAGCTCTAATACTCTTATTTTCTTGTAAAACAAAACACTTCTCCTTGGATAGGGAGTGATTTGCTAAAGAGAAATACAGAAGAGATGATAATACTCTACAGAAGCCACATTCTAACATATCTTTGGAGTGAGTACTTTTAATTAAGGCAAAGACCTAAGGCTGAGTGAGGCCAGTGACGAAGAGTGAGTATATGTCCAGGCCACAAGGATGATTTAAGAGAGAAGACAAAAGGAAATAAATATGCTCCCAATAAGGCGTGAAACGTTCTATGCAGTATGAATTAGGAAGCTTCTTTATAATGAAAGATATTTTGAGGCAGAAGCAAGTGCCTGAGAAAAAGAATGAAGTGCCTGAGAATCATTGTTCTTAGAAGACAGGTAGGTGATCATCTAAGGTTTACTCCCATCCACTTCTTCCTACTGGGTAAGGGTGATGGTGGTCTATCACCCTTTGCTCGAATGTCTCCAGAGGTAGAGAGCCCTCTACCTCCTGCTCCCAAAGTTTTCAGACAGTTTATGAAAATCTGTTGGTTTCCTGACAAACTACTATTTTCCCTTCTTCTGGAAAAAACAGCCGGACTATTTTATTTTTTATTTTGGAGGACCACCTTTCCTCCAGTCTCAGGCTTGTGGTTTGGGTGGAGCTGACCCCACCTGTCAGTTTTAGTGGTGAGCATGTGATCCAAGCCTGGTAAATCATCATGCTTCACACTATGGCTGTAATGATTGGTTCAGGGATGAGCATGTGACCCAAGCTGTCCAATAAAAGTCAGCCCTGGTTGTTTTGTTGGAGCCCTTGGGAAGGAGATCCCTTTACTTTCCCGGTTTTTAAACTGATAGGATCCAAGCCTGGTGCTACTAGTGACCATCTTGTCACCACTGAAGGAGAACATGCCTGATAATGAAACCAACATAGAGAAAAACAGCATGGAAAGATGGTAGTGCCTGAAACCTATCTCTGGACTTTTATGTTATGTGAAAAAAAAACCCTCCCCATTTAACTTAAGCCAGTTTGTGTTTGGTTTCTGAGTCTTGAATGGTATAAGAAGCTTTTAATCATTAGGACTTTATTACTTTTTTATTTATTGGAGTGAATTCCTTACAATCGTTCTTTCTTAATCTTTGCTCTGCCCTCTGGGTCACCTAGAAAACATCCATTTCCTCTTTCATAGGATAGCTTTTATTCAGGGACATTATAGCTTGCTCAAATCTTACTTCTGAATTATAAACCTCACCAATCATTTTATCTATTTTCCATGCAGGTTATCTTCTTCTATATAAACTGTGCCTTTTCAATGTTCCTCTTAAATGGGGCTCCCATGTCTGAATCTGAGATTCCAGAGGTGGTCTGTTCACAAGGCTATTCTTTCCTTACTGGATGGACCTTCTACTTCTATTAATTTAGTTTAAGACTCCTTTCAGAGTTTTAGTGGCTAGGGTGAACGCTTGATACATTGCTGTTATGGTTATATAAAGCCTCTGAATGTTCTTTTTCTTTTTCTTTTCTTTTTTAACAATAGTTGCTGAAAAGCCAGGCCTAATTCATACTCCACTTAACCACTAGTTATGAATTCCGCTGTCACACAAACTTGAATCCTGTGTTCTCCCATTTAATAGCTGTGTAACCCTGAGAAAACTATTTAACTACTTCAGGGTCTTGTTCTTCAAGGTATGGTATAGGCAGCTTGTTAGAAATGTCAAATCTTAAGTTCCATCCAAGACCTACAAATCAGAGTCAGCATTTTAACAAATCCCCAGGTGAAATGCCTGTGCATTAAAGTATGAGAAGCACTTTTCTAGAATATATCTTTTTTTCACCTGTGCAGTCAATTAGAAAAAAAAAAAGAGCTTTATTGAGATATAAGTCACGTACCACATAATTCGACATTTTTTTAGTATATCCAAGGTTATGCACTCATTACCACAATCTAACTTTAGACAACTTTTGTCCCCTTTAGTAAAAATAATCCCATCCTTATTAAGTCAATTTCCATTCCCCTTCTACCTTCAAATCCAAGCCCTAAGCAAATACTAATCTACTTTTTGTCTATGTATTTGCCCACTCTAGACATTTCATTCTAGACATGTATGATTCAAATGGAATCATGCAATATGTGGTCTTTTGTGTCTGGCTTCTTTTACTTAACATGTTTTCAAGGCTTGTCATGTTTTAGCATGGTTCGGTACTTCATTCCTTTTTGTTGCCAAATAACATTCCATTGTATGGATGTATCATATTTTGTGTATCCATTCATCAATTGACAAACTTTTGGGTTGTTCTCATTTTTTTTTTTAGATATTATGAATAATGCTGCTATGAACATTTGTATATAAGTCTTTGTGTGGGTGCACGTTTTTATTTTTCTTGGGTATACACCTAGGAGTGAAATTGCTGGGTTACATGATAAATCTACCTTTACTTTTTGAGGAACTGCCAAACTGTTTTCCAAACTGGCTGTACCATTTTACATTCCCACCAGCAGTGTATGAAGTTTCCAATTTCTTAAATTTCTCACAAACAAACACAAATTGTCTTTTTTATTATACCTTCTTACTGGCTGTTGAAGTAAGTATCTCATTGTAGTTTTGAGCTGCATTTTCCTAATGATGAATGATTTTGAGCCTTTTTTCAGGTACTTATTGGCTATTATATATCTTCTGTGGAGAAATGTCTATTCAAATCCTTTGCCCATGTTTAAATTGGGTTGTCTTTTTACTACTGAGCTCCAAGAATTCTTTATTATAGGTACAAGTCTCACATCAGATATATAATTTAAAAATATTTTCTCCTATTCCATGGGCTGTCTTTTTATTTTCTTGATAATGTCCTTTCAAACACAAAATTTTTTTAATATTGCTGAAGTCCAATTTCTTTTCTTTTTTTTTGCTCATGCTTTTAGTGTTATATCTAAGAATCCATCGTCAAATCTTCAGCCATGAAGATGTGTTCGTATGCTTTGTTTTAACAGCTTTATAGTTTTAGCTCATACAATATGTCTATGATCCATTTTAAATTAACTTCTGTCTGTGGAATGATGTAGGGGTCCAACTTCATTCTTTTGCATATGGATATTTAGTTGTCCCTAGCACCATGAGACTATTCTTTTCCCACCAAATGGGCTTGGTACTCTCATTAAAAATCAATTGGCTATAAATGTAAGTGTTTATTTGTGGACTCCAAATTCTATTCCATTGATCTTTATATCTGTCCTTATGCTGGTACCACACAATATTGATTATTATAGCATTGTAGTAAATTTTGAAATTGGGAAGATTGATAAAAATTACTAATTTGATCTTTTTACTTGTTTTAGGACTATTCTAGATCTCTTAAATGTCTACAGGAATTTTAGGATCAGCTCTTCAATTTCTGCAAAAATAGGCAGCTTGGATTTTATAGAAATTGCACTGTCTGTAGATTAACTTGGGGAATATTACCATCTTAACAATATTGTTTTCCAAACAATAAACATGATATATCTTTCCATTTATTTAGATCTTTCTTAATTTTTTTCAACAAGTCAAGCCTTGCATTTCTTTTGTTAAATTTATACCTAAGTATCTATTCTTTTTAATGCTATCGTAAATGGAATTTTCTTAATACCAATTTAAAATAGTTCAATTTGAATTGCTAGTATATAAAAATACAATTATTTTTGTATGTTGATATTATATCCTGCCACATTGTTGAACTCATTTATTAGTACTAATAGTGTTTTAGTGGATTCCTTAGCATTTCTATAAACAAGATCATGTCATCTGAAAATAGATTTTTACTTCTTTCTTTCCAGTCTTGATGCCATTTATTTCTTTCTCTTACCTAATTGCCCTGACTAGAACCCCCAATACATGTTAAAAAGAAGTGATGAGAATAGACATTATTATTCTGTTCTTAATCTCAGGTGGAAAGAGTTTAATTTTTTACCATTAGTATGATGCTAGCTATGGGTTTTTAAAATAGATTCCTATTTTACTAGGTTGGGGCAGTCCTATTTTGTTCCTAGTTTGTTGAGTGGTGTTTTTTTTTTTTTTTTTTTACATGAAAGGGTATTGGTATTTGTCAAGTAATTTTTCTGAATCTATTGAAATGGTCTTGTGGTTTCTGTCCTTTATTCCATTAATATGGTGTACTACATTAATTGATTTCTGAAGGTTAAACAACTTTGCATTCTTGGGACAAATCCCATTTGTTCATGACATATAATTCTTTGCATAGATTGCTGGTTTGGGTTTGCTACTATTTTGATAAGGGTTTTGCATTCGTGGTCATAAAGGATATTGTTTTGCAGGATAATACTGGCTTCTGCTCTCAGAGTAACACTGGCGTCATAGAATGAGTTGAAGAGTATTTTCTCCTCTTCTAATTTTCCTGAGAGTTTATGAAGGATCAGTATTAATTCTTCCTTGAATGTTTGGCAGACTTCATTCCTCTGGGCCTGGTCTGCTTATCTTCATGAGAAATTTTAAAAGTACTAATTTGATCTCTTTAGTTATAGGCCTATTCAGATTTTCTGTTTCTTCTTCACTCTATCTTGGTAATTTATGTGTTTCTAGGAACTTGTCCATTTCACTTAAGTTACCTAATTTGTTGATAGTCGTTTATAGTATTCCCTTATAATCCTTTCTTTTTGTGTGTAAGGTCAGTTGTGATGTCCTCTCACTTTTTTATTTTAATTATTTGAGTTATCTCTCTTTTTTCCTTTTTTGCTTAGCTAAAGGATTGCCAATTTTGTCAATCTTTTGAAAGAACCAACTTTGATTTTGTTGATTTTCTCTATTACTTTTCTATTCTGCTTTATTAATTTCCATGCTAATTTTTAAATTTCTTTCCTTCTGCTTGATTTGGATGTAATTTGTTCTTCTTATAGGATATAGGATATTTTTAATCTGAAAAGTAGCATATTTGCTTTAAAGTGTTGTTTAAAGATTAAATAAAATGTGTGCCTGACATCTAGTAGCTATTCAATAAATGTTAGTTCTCTTTTAAATTTATTTGTCCTTGGTTATTTTGGGCCCATAAATCCAGCCTGTTGATACCAATTTGAATTTTGATATTGTCATCAAAGTGTATTAGTCACGCTACTCAAATGTGTATCACCTGCAAATCTGATAAAACATGATTCCAATACCTGCATCCAAGATGTGGATGAAAACAGCGGAGCAAGGCAGAAGCTGATGGTATGCCACTGCAAACCTCTTCCAGATGGACATCAATCCTTTAGTCAATGCTCTTTGGGCACAGTGGTTCAGCAATAAATCTGCCCAGCTGTCCACATTTGCCCCTGCCAAATACCCTGCTAAAGCTCTGTTGTCTGTGGCACTCCCCAATTCTCTCATCTCTACAGTGGGTTGCTGGCTTTGCCTTTCTGTCATCTGTGCTCCTTCCTAGGTATAGTAGATTGAATTATTGGCCCCAATTTTTCCCATTTCCCTGCATTCACACCCTTGCATAGCCTTATGAGTGGAGTACACTTTACATCTTTCACTTTGATTTTGGCTATAGGATTTGCTTTGGTCAATGACATGTGGATAAAAACCATAATGTGCCAGTTCCAAGCCTAAGTCATAAGAGGCTTCATGTGTTTCTGTTCATTATCTCGTACCTCTGCCATCGCCTTGAGAAGAACATGCCTACATTAGTTTTCTGGTCCAAGGGGCAGGAGAAATGTGTGGAATAAACTTAGGCCCACAATCCTCCAGCATGAAGCACAGCCTCTGTAGCCAATGCATAGATACCTGAGAATAAATGATAGTTGTTTCAAGCCAAAGGGCTTTGAGGTAGGTATTAGAGCAATACCTGACCAATACACTAAGTAACACCCATTAGAAGGCTACACAGGTGGTATTTCGCCAGGTGTGAGAAGAGATGGTAGAGCCACCTTAAAGCTGAGACTGTGCTTTGAACTTTTAGAAACAACTTTGGGCTAAGGATGATTTAAGAGGAGTCTAATCCTTACCCCAACAACCCTGGGCAGTTTCACTTCTCTCTACCTGTAGCATGAGGGCCTCCTGCGATCACAGTAGTCCTCTGCCATTTTCCTGCAGGTGGGGTATATCTGGTGGTCAGTGGTCATATGCAAAATGTATTTCCTCCACAAGATCTAGATTTTGACAAAACTCCAAAAGATAATTTTGAGGAAGTAAGTCACTTCGATAACTGACAAGCACCACAACAACTAGTGGCACTGCGGTAAAGGGCAATCACGCAGGGCTGTGGCTTAGATAGTAGGAGCTGTGGGTGATGTGAAAGTCCCGTGTCTCTACAAGGGTGTGCGATTGTTATTATCCCCCAGAGGACAATGCACCTAGAAGCAAGTTAAGCTTCCACTTCAGTCCCCTCACTTTCTAGGCCCTTTTCCAGAATCCTAGGAGAGACCTTCACAATGCATGCATAAGGTTCTATGTTTTTGTAAAATCTGCAAAAGTGAGGAGTTTGAGCTGTAATAGTGAAACCATGGTCACTGTCCATTCTCTCTTCTGCTCTGTCAAACTTCTCTTTGCGTCAGGTGGCACCGGAGTGGCCAAGGGCTTTTCTGATAACTGTTAAGGAAGTTTGAGTTGAGGTGCATTTAGTTTGGGCTTAATGGGATATATTTCTGTGGTTTGCATCGCTCTCAAGGATAAGTCATTGCTGGCCATGCTAGTATAAAAACGGCTCTAAGAATGTTTCCATTGCTCATTCTGTGAACTGTCTCAGAATCACAACATGAATGTACCCATGGTTCCAGCTCCTGAAGTATGTGGATAATGCAGGAGAAACAAAGCTTGAAATGTACAGAGCCTATGTACGGTAGGATAATCTTCCAATTACTAGGCATATAAAATTGCAAACAGTGGATTCAATTCTCATCAATGCCTAGTCAAAATAGAAGTTCACTTATGCAAGAATATACTCAATGAGGCAGAACATACAATTATAATTGTACTATATAATCTTTTTTTTTCTTTTCTGATGGGAATCATGTAAAATAGAATTGATTAGAATTCCTATGCTATGGGCACAGTCCTATTGCAGTATTTCAAACCGCTATGTAAGTACAGTGCAACAACTCATATAGGAAAGAAAGTTGATAAAAGTTTTCCTAAATTTGGCAAAAATCCTAAAAGTGCATATAACATTACCAATAATGAAGGGTGATGCTAAAAGAAACTTTTCTAAACTATCGATAATTTAAACCAAATTTCAACCAGCGTATCTAGAAGAAAAAGTACATTTCTATCTATCTATTCTCGCTAGAGAAAATATTACAAAATTATTTTCATATGGAGACTTAATCAAAGGATGCAACCAAAAACTACAAGAAAAAAGTATTATAGGGGCATGTCATGCAGTGAAGTATTATTTTTTAAAAATTACATTATTTTTCTGGATTGGGTGGCATGTGTATAGCTATAATATTGTAATCGTCATCACTGATATTTGTCACCAAATTTGTAAATTGATATCATTTCTTCTCTCATTTTAAATAAATATTTATTTTTGATTTAACTTCGTATCTGTGGTTTTGTATTGTTTTAAATGGGCTCCCCAAATTGTACAGGTTTCAGCTCCCAGGAAACCTGCTTCTGCTCCTGCCTGCCAGAGGTCAGACCTCAAACGCCTACAAGGGGCCAGCACTATCTTCACTGGGAAAGTGATGTGCTCACTCAGGGTCTCATGGTGTCACTCAGAGAGAGCACTGCTCCCTGCTGAAAGGGCAGGGCCACTCAGCTCCCATCCAGAGCTGACACTTGCGATCACCAGCACTGGGTTTTCCAAGAGAAGCGGATAATATGAAATTTTACGCAAATTCTTCTGAGTCTTAAAAGTTAACATATACGCACTGTGTGGGCTGGCATTTTTCACCCTCTTTTGAGATAACTTTACCCTGCTCTAATTTACTTTTTAAAAAATAAACAATTTGTAGGCATCAGAGCTTTATTATTGACATCAGTGACCTGCCATGGGCCTCATGGTGACACCGGTAGGTCAGGATGCTGCAACAGGGACCAGGGCCTGGGGACTCTCCAGGGTCCTGTAGGTTTTGACGCTCCAGTATTCTCCTCCAGCAGTCTCCCTGCCACCAGGCATTAGTGCAGCTGAGGAAAGACTGTGGACTGTGACGGCAGTGGCTAGGATGCTCTCCCTGGCCAGATAGGCCAGGGGGCTTATAGGAGTGAGGGCGGCAGAGGCCACGGCCTACGTCCTCTGTGGCACCGAAGGACGGGAGTCTGTGGAAGGGCAGGGGAGATTGCAAGAGTTAATGCGATAATGTTCGTTGATTATTTTAAGCCACATGGAGGAAAAATACATTATAAATAGCAAGAGCCATAACAGACTCAAAGGGTAAGTGTATTGATAGCCTTTTCCTCTTCCTAAGATTTGTGATGTTTCAAAACAAGATTATTTCAGGAGTGCATCTATTTTAATTCAAGAGATTCTTCTTTAAACACGTTTCATGGTGAGAGAGCCTGTCTCCTTCTGTTCTCCCCTAGCTTTTTCCACGGAAAGGCCAAGCTCTGGTTTCACACACCTCATGCCGGCCTCAAGCCTTTGAAAACCTTTCCGGGCACCAACCGCCACGGTGCATGTTAGCAAAGGCCTGGCTTTGGGTCGGGCTTGACATTTTAATCCTCAGAATCTGCCTTGTTTACCATTTGACAGCGGGCTTCATTTTGAACAAAGTGCTTTGTCTTTTCCCAGCTCCAGTAGCAGGACATGGCAGCGCGCGCGCGCGCGCACACACACACACACACACACACACACACACACAGCAAGAACGTTCCCTGATTAAGGGAGCTGGCTGAGCTGCCACTTGTTCTTTCTTTCTGCAGCACACCAGGCCAGGAGGTGCTAGACGGCCAAAGCTTGACCCAAATGCAAGAGCTGGTCAATAAAGGGCATTTAGACTTTTCTGGAGTAGGCTTGGGGTCCCATCCAAAGCCAGTCCTAGGTCTTGACAAGCTGGTATTTCTTTACTAGAACAACATAACTTCCCTGATCCATAGCCCTGGACTCCAGCGCCAGATGCTGAAGTCAGGCAGGCAGCTCAGATTCCTGCGGCTCCTGTTGCTCTCACCGGGATTAGCACAGGGAACAGCAGGCCGGAGCCCGGGGGTGGCATGGCCTTCTCTTCTTCCAGCCTGGCTGCAGTTATGTCTTTGCAAGCACTTATTTTTTTAAAAACTCTTGCTATTGTGCAGACATGTCTTCCTTCTAATTGTCTCTCTCTCTCCCTGCTTTCTCCACCTTGCACACCCATAGTCCTCACAGTTGAGACAGCTTACTAGGTTTCTGATTTCTACAGTGATTTGAAATTGGATAAAATGGTTCCAACAGAGGAAATGAAGATACTGCCACCATCTTGGAGTTCTACTTAAAATCTGAGGCCCAGTCTACAAAAAGAAAGGCAATGAGATCCATCACTTCTAGCAGGGTGAAGAAGTCTCCATTTAATCGGGAGAGGAGGAAGGGAAGGGGAGTAAACCCATTTTCCCCTCTCGACATGAGCTGCTATTTAATGAAGATGAATTCAGATTTAACAGTATTAACGATGTTGAATTATGAGTTTGATTAAAGTGGCAATCAGTTAGTAAAACACTGGCTAGAGATGAGTTGTTTATGTGCTCAGCAAATGCAAATTGATGACTCTCCTCTCCTGTCGATCTGGGTGACTTTGACAAGGCCTTGGCCATTCATTTGTCCTAAGTGCGTGGCTGTGATATTTCACTCATATCCCAGGGAGTACCTGCCAGTAGGATGAAGAAGGACAAAGGCCCCATTTTACAGTCAACCAAATGTGGAGGAACGATAGAGGGCAGGATTCTGAAATGTTATAAATACATTCCTTATTGTGGAGTTAATCCGTGTACTTCTTAAATAGAAATATTCATATGGTAGCTAAAAAATTCTTTGGATATTTATGGATAAAATGTCTAGGATTTACCTAAAATACTCCAGAAAGAAATTTAAAAAAAAAAAAATCCATATGTGTGTGTTAGGGAAGAAACAGAAAAACAGATTAAACAAGACCGTCAAAGTGTTTAGAATTGTTGAAGTTGGGTGATGGGAACATGGGGATTCATTGCTCTCTCTACATTTATGTCTGTTGGACATTTTCCACAATATAAATCTTCCCTAGACCTGTAAAAAAATTCCCTGAAGACAATTAGATAAACTATGAAGCAAGAGAAAAGCAGAGAGATTCAAATTTAAAAAGAGAAGATATAGAAGGAAAACAAGAAGGCCCAAGTAGGTAGATGGATGGAGTGTATGAACAGACAGCTGGTTTAAAAAAAAAAATCATATCTAATAAAATTTGAAAACCTGTTCAACCTCACTAAAACAATTACAGAAATTTAAAAGAAAGCAACGGAATGCCATTTCTCTTGCCAAGGAATGAGCAAAGATTTAAGGAGCTGAGCTCCTAATTTCAGTGAACATCAGTGCCTAGCCTCCCCAGAGCAACTGTTGAGAGTGCATGCTGGGACAACTTTTTTGGAAGTCAAATTAGCAACGTGATTTCAACAACCTTAACTGTTTTCCCGTTGATTGAGCCAGTAACTTTACTTTTAGGAATTTCACCTAAAAAGACAAATAAAGACATGTGTGGTGATTTGTGATTTACATACACGAATGACTGTGCTAGCATTATTTAGGGAAGTAAAAACAATTGGAAATGACCCAAACACCCAATGATAAATGATTACTTAAATAATTTTGACATAATTATATTTTACATTTTATTCAACAGATATTTATCAGAATCCCTCTGCAAGCCACACACAGGGGACTCAAAAATGAATGTGACACGGCCCCTGTTCTCAGGGAGGTGATGGGACCATGGCAACACTGGCAGGGGAACAGTGACAAAGGCCATTTATACAATGGAATATACTGCAGATTTTAAAAGCAGAAGTTGCAAGGGTTGGCTTTGCTTTAAAGTAAAAGATAAAAAATTGTATATATTTCCCTGTGTAAAAATACTTACATAAAAATATAAAAATTGGTAAGTAATATGCAAAATGTTAACAGATGTATCTCTGAGTGCTGGGATAATGGGTGATTATTTTTTTCTTTAGGCTTTTCTTTAACTTGAAAATTATTCTCTAACCAAAATATATAATTTTAGAATTAGAAAAAATAAACATGAACAAGGGAAGAGTGCCACATTTAATGAATATCTATTATATGTCATGTAAATTTTCGGGTACTATGCACAGATCCCTCCCCACCCCGACATGCACACAATACACATACACACATACTACATGCATGTTCTCATTTAACTCACAACTTTTAGATTTTATTTTTAATTTTTAAAAACATTCAACTTTCAATTTTTACTTTTGAATAAGTTATGTATTCATGTGGTTTCAAAATCAAAATAATACGAAATAATAAACAGTGAAAAATCTCATTCCCACTCTTCCTTTTAACCATTATCCCCCATCCTAACACCAGATTTTACCACTTTATTAAGTTCTGTGTGTTGTCTATGTAAATTAAACAAATAAAAAACATTTTTATGTCCTTCCTTTTTTATACAAAACATAGCATGGTATTTCCCGTCTTGCTTTTCTTACAAAATAAAGTCTACCATTCACAGTGTGAGGATTAAAGAACTTCATTTTTAATGCCTACATAATATTCTACTGTAGATATATCATAATCTGATAATTGGTCTCTAGTTCTGCTGCAAATGAAGTTTACAGTATTTTCCTATAAATCTACATGGTTTATAAAAGGATAAGATCTAGTTCTAAAGTGGAGTTTGCAATTTTTTTCCTATTAATCTGAATGATTTCTAATAGAATAAGGTTTGATTCAAAGAAGTCAGTTGTGCTAGTCCTTATAGATGAGGGATAGACGTCTCAGAGAAGTTCAATGAATTGGCCAAAGTCATAAGCTCGTAAATGATCATCTAGGCCTCAAACTCCAGAGTGTCTGGGTCAAGGCCCATGCTTTCTTAGTCAGAGCTATACTAAGAGATAATTATCACAAATGTAATGGAAAAATATACAGGGAGCTTAAAGAGTTTTGTACATAATGCTCAATTATTAGCTTATTATAATTAGACATAGAAGAGGAAATATTGGAGACCTCTGAAAAATTGTGAGCAGGAAAACTCACAGGTAAAGATTGGAGAGGGGGTGATCAAAACATCCAGAAAGACTTTGCCGTGATTTTGAGGTACCAACACCCATTGGAATCAAGAAGTTCATTGTTTTTGAGCAACGGAAGTCCTGTTTGGGCAACTGATTAGCAGTTTTTCTTGGGCTCAAGGAGAAGGCAGTGCTTGGCCATGATCCTTCGATGTGGAGTTTTCCTGGTCTATTCCAGCTTCTGAGGTTTAACCTTAGCAGTAGGTCTGTGTGTATTGTTGGCAAGGGACCAGATGAGAGTTCTAGGATGCTGATTCCATTATTCTGAAAACCAATGAAATAGTGTCCTTGTTCCCTAGATTAAGTACTAAAGGGAACCCTGGGAGAGTGTTAGCAAGTAAGAGATACTGAGTCTGGGTGTCCAAACAGAGAGAGCACATTTCTAACCCATCACAGATCCGTTCAGAGAGAGAGGTCAGGGCTTACAAGGAAGAGCCCCCTTGCTTCTCTCCAGCCCCCAGGGTAATGAATGGGTAAGGTTGAACCATTCAATAAACAATACGTAAATTTTTTAGTATGATATATCCCATGCAGTATTTTCATTTGCTAAATCAGATAAACTTCTTATAATCCGAGGGGCTCAGCTCAGACATTCCTGCCAGTATCCATTCTTTTTGTGAAGATATTTACTCATCACAGATGAAAATATTTAGGGGAGAAGGGGTTGAAGAGATTCTGCCTTCAGACCACTTCCAAGTTATGGTTGTTGGTAAGTCTACCTGGTTATAACAACAACATGAGTTCCATATAAATATTATTTATTTATCCATTTATATATTAAACTATATGTCTCAAAATAATTTTCAGGTACGAAAGTAATATATGTTCATTGTAGGAAAAATAGATATAAATAGATATAAATACATAACAATACATTTAATTTTACTTGGATTTAACAGAAGAAAATATTAGGGTTAACAAACAGAATTACCAAACTTGAGATAATTTTTTTTTCGCAGCAAGACAAATCAGTTCCTTAAAAAAAATTCTAAACTTAAAAAAAAATAGTAAAAGCAAGGTAAACAGAAAACAGAAAATAACATGGAAAAAATATACTATATGAATATATCTATAATCATAATGTAAATGTACCAAAACTCTCTAGTTAAAAGATAGAATTATCAGACTAAATTTAAAAATACATACATATTCTACTTGCAAGATCCACATTAAGCAAAAGAACATGAAAAGACTCAAAATAAAAGGATAGAAAATACATATTTGCCAGGTAAAAGAATGAAAACAGAACTGGTATAGCTATATTAATACCGAATTTTTAAAAAGAAAGAGGACCAAGATATAATGATGAAATCTTTAATTCTTTAAGAAGAGAAAATCATTATAAACTTGAATATGCTTAATAACATAGTCTCTAAACACATAAAGCAAATTTGACAAATCCATAAGGGTAAATTGACAAACACACATCACACTGGGAAATTTTTAATATACCTTTCTCAGTAATGACTGCATCAAGCAGATAACAAAACTTTCGGGATATTTAAACAATATAATTAACAAACTTGATCCAATGAACATATACTGGAACCCTGTAGCAAGAAATTGGAGCATATATATTCTTCTCAAGTACACAAGGATTACATACAAAAACTAACCAAAAAGTTGGCCATTAATTAGGTCTCTATACATTTCAAAGAATCAATAACATAGAGACCACATATTCGATCCCAGTGCATAAGTGAAAAAATAAATACCAGATAAAATAATTTTAAAATATTGAAATTCAAAAACATACTTCTAAATAACTCATGGATCCAACATGATCGATGTCCTTATAAGAAGAGAAGGAACACAGAGACACAGATACAGGAAGGAAGAACATCATAGACAGTGGAAGCAGAGCTACAGC
>NW_006432447.1:6404352-6413797 GCF_000325575.1 Pteropus alecto | reverse complement strand
TCCCCTACAGGCTTCAGAGGGGGCATGGCCCTGTTGACACTTTGATTTTAGGCTTCTAGTCTCCAGAACAAACTCTGTTGCTTAAAGCCATCCAGTTCATGGTACTTTTTTTACAGCAACATTTGATTGCTTGGAGACAAGCCAAATACACCAAGGAGGGTAGGGGACAGTGAGCATATAGCCTGTGGAAAGTGTGCATGTGTGTGGCTGCTCTGAGGGGGCATGGCCCATTGGGTTGCAGTTGCAGTTTTAACTTGATCCTATTTCTTATTTAATTTAGATAATGGGGGCTTAGTGAATGACCTTCAACTTGCATCCTCTTGCTTCTCACCCATGGGCACTTTCTTTGCTCTGTCAGCTATCACTCTCTGTCCTCTACTCACTCAGCTCTCATCAACTCTTGGGTCACTTCCCTCTGCCATCTTCCCCTCTCCTCCATCTTCGACCTGCTCCTTCTCCTCTGGCTTCTTACAAACACAGAGGATGTTTGTCTGGTGTGTTGGGTGAATGGCGACATGTTCAGAAACATGGGAGTGAGTGTGTGGGAGACACCAGGAGACCGGACTAAGGTGGATAGGGCCACAATGGCACATTTCCTCCTCAGGCAGCAGGGACCCAGCAGAAAACTGTGGCATAATTGCTGCTGAAAACTCTCCCTGGTAGCAGAGTGGGAAAGGCTGGCAAAGAGGGCTCATGACTAGAGGCAGAAATTTTGCTGTAGGAACCCAGGTAAGAGGATTTGTGCCAGGCCATGAGAACAGGGATAAGGGAAATGTTGGAGCTCCTGTACCTATTGAAGTTAGGATTTGCTCCACATTATGAGCACTGAGTATTACCTGGCCTACTTTATTGAGCCACTGGAGTAGACTTGAGTCTTCCCGTCCCACCTGGAATATCATAGGATGCAACAGTTTGCAACAGGATGCCAGCTATGATACCAGACCAGTCCTCTTCTTCTAGTCATCCTTGACACACAGCTCAAAAGCTGAGCGTATCTACCTCAATAGGAATCCAGCAAAGGCTGCTTTCCCTGTTGCAATGAGGTCCTTCAAAAGTCTCCCTTCCTCCTGACACACTTCCATCAAAAATTCCAGTCATAACACAGCAAGTTCTCCTTTTCCAGGGCCCATGACTTTTAAGTCCTTCAGTTTACAGTTTTGCCTCCCATAGCACCTACCCTCACCCTACCACCAAACACACAAACGTGTTAGGGAATTCATTGTACTTTTTGTAGAGCTTTATGTGGACTACCCTGAACTACTAAGTTGACCCTGTGATTCCCGTAGAGTGTGATGTTCACCTCACCAACCCCATCCACCCACCTATGCTGACTTACACTAGGCTCAGAATTCCACTGGGAAATAACCAGAGACCTGTCCACAATTGAGATTCAGTTACTTTATAGCTTGATGGTAGGTTCAGGTGTGTGTGAGGGGAATGGGCAGAGGGAATGTATTGTGTAAAAAAGATTAAGTTAATACAGAAGAGGTTTGCTGGAGTGGCCAGACTTAGCCTCAGGTCTTGACCAGAGGGAACATTAGGCTATATTTGAACATATCCCAGTATAGGCCCCTGGGGACATCTTTAGATTCTCAAAGAGGTGGTTATAAGATTGAACGGAAAGAACTGTGTCTTTAGGAATTTCAGTTATTCTGCTAGGGAAATGAATGGTAAATTAAGAGGAATAATTCCCTGGGGGCCTGAGCATCTCTGAAGGGAGCCCCCTCCTTCTCCTTGTCCAGAGCAGAGCATTGAGAAGGAAGGGGGTGAGCAATCAGTTGAGGAACTGGTGGCTCACCGAGTGGCAGCAGGGTGGTAGGCAGGTACAAAGGGCATCAAAGGATAAAGAGCTCAGACAGGTGATGACAATGATCCAGGTGTGGGAGGGAAACTGCGGGAATGAGCCTCCTAGATTTTCTTTGGTGGAGCAGCAGAATGTGGGGAACAAGGTTGGAGTCTCCAGAGGAAAACAGCCTGGTGTGTGGCCTAGTGAGCTAAATGTGCCCCTCTCAGAGCAACCGGCTCCGATATGGAAGGAAGAACGATTTATGTGGAATTTATAAACGTGTTCCTGATACCATGGGCCTGATGACAAAATTCTGAACCCCCACTGGAAACTGGATGTAAATTTTTGACAAAGATGATTTGTCAAAAAGCAGAGAGATAAGAATCTTACCAGAAAGATCTTGATTACATATACATTCTTTAATGAGTCTCCATATGTTTTACTAATATAGATTACTCTCCATTACCTACACAGAAATACTAGTTTTCTCATTGTTTTTTAATGAAACAACTTTATGAAAGTGTAATGACATACAATAAAATGGCGTAACATGTACAATTTGACATATGTATATATTATACCTGTGAAATCATCTCTACAAGATTGTGAACATATCCATCACTCTAAAATGTTTACTTATTGCCCTTTGTAACCTGTCCCTCCATCCTCTACCCCCTGCCCTGCTTCTTATTGCTGCCTGGAAACTTTCTCTGAGCATTAAACTGGGAAAACATAGGGCTCACCTCATTTATTTCCTGTCTCTCAGGGGTAACCCTTCATTTTAACCAATGCCTGATGACTTGTGTGCCATCGCTTCGTATATTTTGTCTGGGGGTGTAGTTTCAGGTGAGAGGGTAAACCTGGTCTCTGTTACTTCATCGTGAATGGAAGAGGAATTCCAACCCACTCATCTTGAATGATTCTCTGCTACTTGATCAGAAAATAGTGCACTCTCTCCTTCAATTCAGCAAGTCTGAGTAGTGCTGCAGTTGATGGTCTTGAGTATCCATTGGGGGGCCAGTGGTTACCTTCATTCATCCAGTCATTCAACAAACACTTTCAAAGATATTCCCTGTAAAGAGCTCTCTCTTTGGCACTGAGGATGCAGTGATGACCAAGACAGACATTGTCCTTGCCCTCAAGGAAATTCCTGTCAAGTTGAGGACATGGACAACTAAACAGGCAATCAGTTTAGAGAAACGGGGCCACATGAGAGAGAGTCATAATATTCTATGGGAGTGTCTGTTCACCAACTGGAACAGATGCTTTTAGAGCCCCATTTCACATCCCCTTGCCCCGCCTCTGACTTCAGCTGTAGCCGTGGCGGAAAGGTCTACATGAGCTCAGTCACACTTCAAGTGCACCTTGCAACTTGCATCTCTCTGTTTCTCTGCCACAGGCCTTCCCTGAAGCTTCATAAACCCACACGCCTGAACAAGAGTACTTGGAAGTATAGTCTGAAAAAGAGAGTGGAGAGTTAATAGCCATGTCAGCCCTTAACCAATGGGAGACGGGAGGTGTGATAAAGGACTCAACTTCTTGTCCTTTGGAAGGACAGTCTTGGGAGGCAGGGGGAGGGTTTATTCTATATGCTTCTCAGAGAATCCAGAAAGATGGAGCGCCCTCCCCCCAACCGCCCCCCGCACTACCTATGGCAATAATTATAGCGGCATTTCTTCTTTTTTGACAAGCTTTTTCCAAATCTTCTTTCTTACTCTCTGGGATCACTTCCTAAATAAATTACCAGCATCCAAGGCCTTGTCTCAGACTTTGCTTCTGGTGGGACTCAAATTAAGACATATACTTATCTAAATTTAGTATAATTCCATTTTACAGATGAGAAAATTGAATCTTGGAGCTTTTCCTGAGATCATAGGGCTAGAAAATAGAAGCCAAGGTATAAATACAGGGGTGGGGAGGAGGAGGCAGGACTCAGAAGATGAGCAGAAAGTAGGGCCCAGATGTTCTGCCAAGGAATCTGGGCCTGGCAGTGGAAGCTACTGAAGCCTTTTAAGTAGGTCAGTGGTTTTCAACTTTAGCAGGCATCATGATCACTTGGAGAGCTTTTGTTAAAACACAAATTGTTGGGCCCAGCCCCAGAGTTGCTGAATCAGTAGGTCTGAGATGTGTCCTGAGAATTTGTATTTTTCACCAGTTCCCAGGGGATGCCAATGCTGCTGGTCTGAGAACTACACTTGCGAACCACTGAAGCAGGGACTCGAAGTGCTCAGATTTTCTTCGATGAGCTGGAAAGGGCCTACCTGGGACAGAGAGGTGGGTTAGAATGTTGCTGCAGTGATTCTGAGGAGACCCGAAAGGGCCTGAACTGGGCGTGTGGGGATGGAGAGAGGGGAATGGGAAGGAGAGTCAATAGAACTTCAGTCATTTGAGAAAAGAAAAATATAGAAAACCAAGTAGATCCTATCACTATCTCAAAATCTCCAGACCAGGAGTCAGTGTGTCCAACCAGGAGAACAGTATAAAGAGGCAGACAGACAACCCCCACCCGCTTCTTCCTTCCACCTTTTCCCCCTTGCAGTTAGAAGATCAACATGAATTGTTCAAAGAAAGGAAAAATGCCACAAGGGAGATCAAGTGGGATGATAAGACAAAATGAGAGACAAGCAGAGAATCGATTACAGCTGGAACCCAGAGACCAGGAGAGCTGGGCAGACAGAGGTGGAGCAAGGATAGAGCTTCCAGCTCTGGGCTTTGCTAGTGGAGGCATGGGTGCCCTGAGGCCCTGTGGTAGGTCCAGACTTCTATTGGTTAATTAAGCCCTTGCCACCAGCTGATGTGGGACTTGAGCTTGGCACTGGGGAGAGGGAGCGCTTGTAAGCAAGGACTCCACTTTGCCCAATAACACCAGGTACTCCTATTAATGCCTGATGATCTGAGGTGGAGCTAAGGCGGGTGATGCTAGCGCTGGGGAGCAGCTGCAAATACAGAGAAAGCTTGCCCACCACTCACCTCTTGCTGTGTGGCCCAGTTCCTAACAGGCCATGGACTGGTACCGGTCATGGCCCAGGGGTTGGGGACCCCAGCTCTAGACTCTGAACCACCAATCGCATGTCCTGGCCAACATCCCCAGCGTGAGTTCTTCTCAGATCCTTCAAGCATGAGCATTTTTCCAAGACTGGGTCAGACACTGACTAAAGTTGTATGACATGATGGGGAGAGGACTCTATAACTATGGTCTCTGGCCTGCTGCTTTGGCCAGAACCCTTCCTTCCCTGCTCATAAATGTCCTGGCCCCTGGAGGCACCTTCTGGAGGAGAGGCCCCATAGAGCCCATATTCCTGTTCCTGATTCTGTGAACTTCCAGAGCAGGGCTACCAGTCGTAGTCCTGAGCCCACAGCAGCAGGAGTTTCCTGATTTTCTCTCTGAGCAACTTGTGGATAGTGTGGAGTTGCCTCCTGCTTTGAAAATCAGATAGCCACAGGGCTGCTCTGCTCTGAGCCTCTGGGTCAGGCCTCAGTGCTGGTGCCTGTACACCACACAGGGAAGCCCCTCTTCCCAAGGGACCCCCAACCCTACACTGACGGGACTGAAGCTTCTCTATGGGAGCAGGTGAGGAGGCATGTTCATCTGAGGAGGGGTTTAGAGGAGAAAGGGGCTTTCTGTAAGCCATCTATTGCTTCTCTGGCCCTAATTTCCAATCTATCTTACCTGAAGGTACTGGGCTTTCCTGATCTGATACAAAAGGTGTCTATGGCTAAGACCAACGTATCCACCAGAGAAAAACTTACAGACTTCTTTTTAAAAAATTACAGTGAAGTTCATGCAATATAAAATTAACCATTTTAAAATGAACAGTTGAGTGGGATTTAGTACATTCACAGTGTTGTTGTAACCACCACCTCTAGTTCAGTTGAGTGGGATTTAGTACATTCACACTGTTGTTGTAACCACCACCTCTGTCTAGTTCAAAAACATTTCCATCTCTCAAAATAAAACCTGTACCCGTTAAGCAGTTACTGCTCATTCCCGCTTCTCCCCAGTCCCTGACAACCACCCACATGCTTTCTCTTTCTGTGGATTTGCCTACCCTGGACACTTCGTATAAATGGAATCGCACAATATATGACCTTCTGTGTCACATATTTTTGAGATTCATCTACATTGTAGCATGAATCAGTACTTCACTCTTTTTTATGGTTGAATAGTATTCCATTTTATGGCTATATCATATTTCCTTTATTCAGTCATCCATTGATGGATATTTTGGTCGTTACCATCTTTTGGCTGTTGTGACTAGTGCTGCTACAAACATCTGTGTACAAAGATTTGTCTGAGTACTCATTTTCAATTATTTTGGGTATATCCTTATGACTTGTGATGGCTTATATTGGAATGGGTTATATGAGAATTTGACGTTTAGTTTTTTCAGGAACCTTACTTTTAGTTCAAGAGTTCTCATGCCTCAGCCTGACCCTGATAGAGTTCCCAGGACACTATGAATGTGTGAATGGCTCCCAGGTTGTAGCTCAGGCAACTGGACCAATGAATGAATGGTGATACCATCACTATGGGGAGGACCCAGAGGGGTTGGGAGATGTGCTCGTTCCATTGGGAGCTGTTCAATTTGAAGTGTCCGTTGCATAGCCACATGTACCTGCCTGGGAAGAGAGCTAGGTGTGCTCACCTACAACTGCAGGGAAAGATAGGGGCTGGGGACTGGAGTGGGTCTTATCAGTGGCTCAAGCCGTCATATGCTTCTTCATTTGCTGAGGACTTCTCATTGTCCTGGGCACTGCTGTAAGCACTTTCCACTAACCACTCAGCCCAACAACCCTATAAAGTTCTATGAAAACCCTCGTAGAACTTTATAGTGCTGGACTCCCTTGGCACTTCTTATATCCCACAAGCACAGAGCTCACTGATTTTAGTGTTGCTTAGTTTCTGGCTGCTCTCTCAGAAGACTGGGCTCCCTGAAGGCAGGGATTAGTCTTTCCTTTCTGCTCCCCTAGGCCTGGCTCAGAGGCTGGCATGCTTATCCAGCGGGGCCTGAGGGTGAATAGATTTTCTGAGTTAAGGCTTTAGAATAAGAAGAAGGAAGAGGGCAAGAGGGGCGCCTGGGGAATCCCGACATTAAGGGCAGGTGGAAAAAGAATAATCAATAAAAGACACCAAGAAAAATGCTCAGAGAGATAGGAAGGAATCACAACTTACAAGGGGAGATATTTTAAGGTGAGTCAACCCACCTCAAGAACACCTTGCATGTGGATATTTGGGTGCAAGTTCTAGGCAGATGCTATTATAAGATGTGACCATAACGGCAACCAGCCCAGAGCCTGAGGTAAATGTCCAACCTATGTGGGCTGTGAACATGTGCTGTGACCGATGTTCCTTCATCATGGAGAGGGAAACCTGGAGGAACATGGTGGTGGACAGCAGCCAGCTTCTCTCCCGAAGAATTGCCAGAGGGATGGAAGATGACTAGGTATGTAGACAGTACGTTCCTTTATCCCCTTTGGAAAGAATTAATTACAATCATAAAAAGAAGACAGAAATAATTTCTATTACATTTCCCCACAGACTAGGTGAAGGCAGGTCAGGAGAGAGGTGCAGCCTCCCCGGGCCAGGAATCATAGAAGAAAAGCACTTTCTCCAGGGAGAAAATTGCATGAGTTCTCATTAATGCCATTAAAATGCGGGGCTGACAAGTGAAGGTCCTTGGTGATTGCCTGTGGCCACTGGGACGAGCAGTTTGACATACCATGCCTCCTCCTCCCCCTCCTGCCCAGCTTGCCGGTGACCTGTGTTGCTCCCCTCCTGCCTACCCCCTCTGGCTCCACTGCTGCCCAGGCACGACTCAGATCTGGTGGCCAGAAGCCTGGCAGAAACTCAGCTGTGGGGAAGAAAGGGCCTTTGGGGAGTTTAGGCACGAAGTGGGCATGAAGGTCATAAGCAGATGGGGCTGTGTGTTTCCATCCTTTGTTCTCTGTCCTCAGCTGTAGGGGTCGGTGCAGGTGTGATTACACAGGCCCATGACCTTGGACAGTGGTCTTTCTCTCTGTCTGTCTGTCAGTAGGTTTCTGGCTGGCTGTCTCCATATAGTCTTCCGAAGCTGATCTCTATATACAGGCCTTCTCTGCTCGTTCCCATTGCATCTGCCACCGCTCTATTTACAGTTTCATTTCTCTATATTTATCCCAGCTCTCTTTCCCCATCATTGTCTCCCTGAGGTCAGTGCCTCCCCCCATGGAGACGTGTCATTAACTCCTGGGTCTTCCAGGCAAGCAGCATGAAGGCTGAAAGTGCCCAACTTCATCCCTCCGACAGTCCACAGGCTGCAGGTCTTCTGACACTGGTAAAGGACCGTCTTTCCCCATGGACCATTGGAGTTGGCAAACTGGCCTAATGGCAGTGATAACTGCCTGGGTCATGCTCTATCACTTAGAGAGTGAGCCAGCACCTCTTGGTTTCCTGAGCCCCCCACTCAGTGCTGTTGTCCCGGATGTCCACACTCATGACCAGGCATAGATCTCAGGCTAGGGCTTTGCAGGCCACTTTCCCATTCCATCCTCATGTTGAGCCTTGGAGGTAGATGGCTCTGACATATGCACTTTTACAAACGAGAAAGGCTCAGAGAGATGGGGTAACCAACCAGAGGACACAGAGCTAGACAGAACAGAATGCTCTTGGCTCAGGATCTGCACACCTGACCACTTTGCAATACTGCCTCAAAGTACTGTAAGGTAGGCAACAAATGTGTGTAAGCCACACATTCGGAGTAGCTGTGAAGTCTATATATGCACATGTGTGAAGTTGTTTGTATGTGTGCTGCTTGTGTGTTTTAATATCTGGTTCCTTTTTTTAGGGAGCCACTTAGGACAGTGTAAAATGTCCCTTTCAGTCTTTACTGAAAATATGACAAAATGTCTCTGAACCCAAAGGTCTCTGAGCCCAAAGTGTCCCTTTCAGTCTTTACTGAAAATATGACAAAATAGTGTCTCTGAGCCCAAAAGTCTTGCCAGGTGCAAGGCCTCTCCCTTCCAGGCTGGAACACACTCCTGCCTGCTGTGGCGCACTGCACCACACATGCATGGTGGCTGGGGCTGGGCCAGGCAGGCAAGGCTGTGTCTTAGCCTCAAGGACTCCCTGAGGCCTTGTCCTCTAGTGCCCCGAGGCTGTCTCTGGCTGGGGCTGTGACAGCCACAGGAGCAGCAGGACTCATGCTCAGAAACCCTGGGCTGTCTATTTTGCCCATCAGGAATCTACTCAGAGTTTTCTTCTAGTTTTGGCAGATGACACAGCTCATCTTGTCAACAGAAGGGCTGCCCCGTGTGGGGAGGGTCTTCTCCTGCTTCTTAACCCCTTTCCCTTTATCCAGCAGTAGCTCACTCTCCCATGTGCACTGGCCAGGGGCTTCTGGCTATGCCCCAAGGCCTCAGGATGCTTATCCTCGAGATTTTCAAACTATGTTTTGAGACTCTCAACCTCTTCAAGAGGTGACTCAGTGACTGCTCAATGCTGGGGGTGGAGAGGGTAGGTGGTTAACAGGATACTCAGAAGGTGGGCATCTGTTTATTCTTTTTTTTACCAAAGCAGCCCTGATTTTATGTGTTCTGCAAATTGAGTTTTCTTCTAAGAGCTTGGCTAGGCCAGCAAAAATATGACTCGTGCCGTGTTTTTATTTCTTCTTAAAAAGAGCT
>NW_006432447.1:6390866-6404319 GCF_000325575.1 Pteropus alecto | reverse complement strand
GAAAGACAAGCTTTCAGCCTTTCAAACCTTCTCTTCCTGCCCCATTGGTCCAGGAGAAGTGGACCACGAGAGGGCTGGAAGGGACATTCAGGGACTGCATGGGCGCCTCTGATATGCCTCTCCAATTTCGGCTACACCCTGGGCTCCCTCTTTACCACTGGTGTCTCGGCCAACTTATGTGGTCTCTCGGGTCAGTGGATATGACTTAGAGAGGTACTGGGCCATGCGGCCTCTGAGAGCTAACTAATGGATGACCCAGCAGGTACAAAGCGGGAAGGGAGTGCCTCAGCTTCCACTATCTGGGAGCTCCTTCCAAAGCCCTAAGCCCTGAGCCCTGAGCTCTGGAGGCCCTGGGAGTTCCCATGAGTGGCAGAGCCCTGCCCTCACCCACAGCTGCCCTCTAGTGGACAGTGTGTGAATGATGACCAAGCCCTCAGGTGGTTAGCAAGGAGAAAGAGCAACCCCTCCTTCAGTCTCCTGTGCCTACTGCTTGACTGGAGCCTGCCTATACAACAGAGCTTCCCCAGCCCTGTGGTTGTGGCCAAATATCAACTTCTTTCTCCTCCCTCCTTCAGCCTGGCTCCCTTTGGAAGATAATCCCAAGAGGAACCCCAGCTTTGGGAACTTCCTTATACAACTGGGATACCTATTGCTGAGTAGTTGTAAGTTGAATGCTCACCTGGCCCTCTGAGCGTTTGATGCCAGAGAAAGCTGTGAGAACTGGACTGGTGCTTCACATGTCCACGAGCACAATGTTCAGATAAACAGTTGCTAACGAAACAGCACAGAGTGGTGTTCACGCTTCGCCTCTGAGAGATGGTACAGGGATAGTTGCCCCTGGTTTGGAGAAAGGCTTGCATATGTGGTACACAGGGTGGCCTGAGCTCCTTCCAGGCGGCAGGAGGAGCTTTGCGTTCTGCTGGGAAGCTGGAGCCAGTGGGGCTGGAGGCAGGATGGGCAGAGAAGCTTCTGAGCCCTTTGTGCTGGAACACTTGTCCAGCCTAAGGGGAAGGTCTCCACTCAGCATTTGCAGGATAATTTCAACTCTTCCCGGTCTGGATGGCATCTCATAATAGTACTTTCTAACCTATATTCCAGCCTTCCTGAATTCAGGTTAAGATCAGAGGAAAAGATGGCCCATGCTTATGTGTAGAGAGCCTTGTCAAGGGGACCATGTACACCTGGGAAGTTCTCATTCTAGCACTGAACAATCGGCAAAGTGTTAAGAAAGGTATCCTTATCAAGAACCTGTGTGCAGGGATGGAGGGCTGCGGTATTTGGTACATTTCAGGGACCAGTATGGTTTAGGGTCAATGTCTGTCCTGACGGTTGAAGATCAGCTAAATTTGGAAAAGAGGAAACCCAGGGGCATCTGTGACATATGAAGGCTTATCTTATACCCTGTCCTTTCTGCTCCAGAAGGGAAATGAGGGCTTGTAGGAGAAATTTCTATTTGGGCCCTGTAGAGAGAATCTTGTAGCAATATCTGGGTCTCTGAGTGAGACAAGAATTGGATGCAATGGGTCTCAGTGTCTGTCCAGCTCTCAGGTTTTGAGACTTTAAACATAGGACACTCTATTCCCTTGGAGATATCAAGCAAGCAGATGTCTCTCCTTTTGAATTGTTTGCATGGAGGACTGGGGCGATTATTCATGGCTGGGGATGATTATGGGACCAGGAGAATCTACAGACCTGTAGGCTGCAGGAAATGTCACCCTTCAGCCAAAACCAGCCACCCAGGGAGCAGCTGGGGTTGTGGCTGAGCATGTTACTACCCAGGACAGAATCAGGATTTTGTTAAGGAATACAAGAAAAATGGATAATGAGTATGTAACCAGCAGTGTTTGCCAGAGTCCTTAATCCTCATTTCACAGATAAACAAACAAAATGAAATCCATGAAGAGTTATATAGCCAATGCTGGACTTTGGTCTAGAACTTAACTCTATACTCCTACGAGATTGTTCTATTAATACTTCAATTCAACTCAACAAAATTTATTAAACGTGCATAGGACTGGGTGATTGGCAGAATACTGGGGGAGGCATATAGAGGAAGATGAGTCAAGCATTATTCCAAAATTTTCAGTCCTAAAGAGAGAAGAAATGTACAAAATTAGGGAAGAGATGAGTGATGATTAAGTTTAAGTCAGATATGTATGTGCGTGTGTGTGTGTGTGTAGTAGTAGTAGTAGTAATAGTAGTAGTAGTAGTAGTGGTGGTGGACGACTATGGGGAGACACAATGGAAGACAGAGAAGACACAGCAGCTAGGAGGAAGGAGATGGCAGAGAGTTCCTGAGACAAGGATGGGAAACTTCTGTGGTCAGCTGTGTCAGCAGGGCCTAGGGGCTCCCAGACCAGGCAGAGGAGAAGAGCGAGCCTCAGGGAAGCATGCCTCCGGAGAGGAGCTGAAGACAGTTTGTGGGACATTCAGGAATGGGTGCCAAGGACATGAAGAAGATTCCCTTAGGAGTGAAGAGAAGGAGAGAAGCAGAATGGTGATGTGGGTGGTCGGAGGGTCAGGGAAGGACCAGTTTTCAAAGCTAAGGACTTCACAGAATTGTACTTTAGTGGAGGGGTCAGAGAAAGGGGGGATTTAGGGTGCAGAAGTGAGCAGAGGGAGTGAGGAGGGAGAAAAGGGGGTGGGGCAGGTTCTGGCACTGAGTGAAAGGAGGGGTTTAATATATGGGCTTCAACTTTGGGCCCAGGTGAGGGGCCAGGAGAGCAGGGAGTTAGTGAGTGCTGGGGTCCAGGGTGAGCCTGGATGTATGTGACTGTGAACACACTGGTGCTAAGCCAAAATGGGAGTGGACCAGTAAAATCGTGTAGAGATGGGATAACAAAAGGAAAAACACTTAAAAGCACAACTTGTCTGTGACAAAGTCGCCCCGATCATAGATGTTAGAACAGTTATAGACCATTTAAGGGCTGTTATGGTAAAAACATGTCACTCAAGAGTCAGCTGGAGCCTCCTAACCTCTTGCAGAGCTGGATGAGATGGGCCCAAACCCACCCCAAATGCAATATGTGGGGGTTCACCCCTCCCCCCTATTGTCTGGACACAAGCTATTCATGATCTTCTCTGTCCCCAGTGCTGCCTGTGTCATCACAACAACCACACAAGGCGATTTCTCCATGGGGCTCTCCAGAGGTGTCTGCCGCTGCCCACCTGCATCCCTGAGTGGTACAGACTCCTCTGAAGGCCATGAAGGTCACGTATACGTCAGGGCAAGGCAGGACCTCTGCAGATGCCACTGCAGCCCCTCTCTTCCAGCATTCGTTGACTGTCCCCCATGGGCACATCGTACCATCTCCATCTCTGTCCCCTCCTAGCTCATCCCTTCACCCTAGCACTCTTTTCTTCTTTTCTCTCCCTTGCGTTTTAGAGTCTTCCCAGGCAGGTAGGACCTACCCTGAAGGCTTGGCTCCAACAGACGTATATCAAGAAATTCTTCCCACAAAAGACGCGTGTTCCATCAGAAGATTCCATTGAATCACCTTTTGCCATCCCAGTAACCACTCACGTTTCAGGTTAACTTTTTCCTGCACCGAACGCTGCTCATGTCTGTGGTCTTCTGCACCAGTCCTAGGGCCTGATGACTCTCTGGGTAACATGGTCACATGATCCTGGCTCCCCAAAACAGCGGAGACAGTGGTGCTTTCCACGCAGAGGAAAGATGCTGGGCCAGGAGCCAAGAGTCAGGGCTGTAGCTGCAGCTGTACCACTGACCATCGTGCCTTGGGGACATCCGTCTCTCCCTGGGCCTTGGTCTCCTCATCTGTAAGGTGTTAAGCCAGTAACCCTGACAGGCTATTTCCAGCTAAGAGTCTGGCTTCCTCAGGCTTCCTAGTTGCCGGCCTGAGGGGTAGCTTTGTGAAGGATACTGGCTGTCTCCCCAGTCCCTGCTCACTGGGCCTGTCTCTGGCCTGGTTATTCCAATGCAACCTCACTCTAGTCCCCAGACATGGCCCTTCTGGGGCCTCCTACCCTCGGAGGTCACCCTTGCCTCCCTTGGTATAAGCACAGCTCCCTGAACCAGCCTGGGACCACTCCCTAAGCATGATTTCCCATTCTGCTCTTTGTCACCCAAATTTTGGGCTGTCCTACTCAATGGAGCTCCATTTTCCCTGATGTGTCACCTGTACCCAAACCCAGGGCTCCACAAGGTGTATGTTGTTTTGACATCCAAGGAGTTTCCCAGTCCTCCGGAAGCTCACCTTCAGCTTTAGGGCTGAGCTGGGATGCCCTGAGGTCTTTCCAGCCTACAGACCACTCCTGTGTATAACTCCTTACAGGATAGGTTCTAGTTATTAAGGAACAGGCAAGTTCCCTGTTTAGTAATTCACGTATCCAACAATTCCTTCTGTAGTGAGTTGAATAGTGACCCCCAAAAGATATAGGGTTCTAATCCCTACTATCTGTGAATGTGACTTTATTTGGAAAATGGGTTTTTGTACTGTAATCAAGTTGAAGATCTTGAGATGAGATCATCCTGGATGAACCAAGGGGGCCCTAAATCCAATGACAAATATTCTTAAAAGAGACAGAAGCGAAATAGACACGAAGAAGAGGAGGACATGCGAGGATGGAGGCGGAGATGGGAGCAAAGCTGCCACAAGTCAAGGGACACCTGGAGGCGCCAAAAGCTGGAAGAGTCGAGGAAACAGATTCTCCCCAAGAACTTCCAGAAGGAACGTAGCCCTGTTGACACCTTATTTTTAGACTTCTGACCTCCAGAAGTCTGGGATAATAAATTTGTGTTATTTTAAGCCACTAAGTTTGTGGTCATATTTTACAGTGGCAAGGAGAAACAAGCCGTCTCTGACCAAATGGGTATTTCTCTTCTGTCATAAGAGCTGCCCTTTATAGCTAGAGCCCATGATTTTTTAGGGATTAGGGCCTTTATCAGTCAGCTTATTAGTATTTCTGCATGACTGACCCCCACACAGAGGACATACCTCTGCCTCTGGGATCATCACCCATTGGATTTTCTTGGCAAGACAAACCTTCCTTTCCCCTAGCGCTGTCTACATGAGACCACCCAGCCTCCCAACAACAGAAATTAGTCCAAATGAACAGGAAGCAGGCAGGCCCTGACTCTGACTTACAACACCCGGATTTTAAAAACTGGAAACCAGTAAAGCCTGACCTGTAGGGCTGTGGCATGGAAAGAACACTGGTTAAAGTGGTGATTAGTCTGGAAGGAGAGGAAACCAAGTACTTTTCATGATGCTTGGATTTTTATATAAGGGGTAGGGGTCATTGGCAGTAATGTGTAAGCATAAAAGACCTGGGACAAGCAACCCTAAGAGAGGAAATATGGTCCCAATTATTGCATGTACTGCTCTTGGTAATGATGAGAAAAGTAACTGTGATAATAAGAGAAGACTAAGGAGCGATTGGATGTGCCAGGCACTCTTCTAAGCATTTAGCGCAAACTTTTTCATCTTTATAATAACCTACAGGATGTCTGCCTTTGTTATCCCTGCTTTGCAGTTGGAAAACTGGAGCACAGAGAGGTAAAGTAATTACCTAAAAAACAATTAGAACTCCCATTAGTCTGACTCTAGGGGAGGTGCTTTTGAATCAAGTGTAAAAATATTAATTTTCATCATCGTGGATCCCAAAGCCCTTTGTCATTTGTGGTTTCATTTTGATATCTAGAGCAGGAGGTAGAGATCCTTAACTCCATTCTTCAGATGAGGAAACTGAGGTCAAGAGACTGGTCTATTGCGACAATATGGATGGACCTTGAGATAATCATGCTAAGCGAAATAAGCCAGACAGAAAAAGTTGAAAATCGCATGATATTTATATGTGGGATATAAACCTAAAAGCAACAAATGAACAGGACAAACAAACAGAAACTCATGGACATGGACAATGGACTAGTAGTTACCAGAAGGTAGGAGGTTGGGGAGGAGAGGGGAGATAGTTGGGGTAAAGGGGGTCAAATATAGGGGGGTAGGAGTAGGGTGAAGTGGGTAACGGGGATCAAATATATGGTAGCTGAAGGAAACTGGACTTTGGGTGGTATACAGATGTCAAATTATAATTTACACCCGAAAATTATTTAGTTGTATTAGCCAATGTTATCCCAACAAACTTAATAAAAAAAAAAGAGACTGATCTGAAGGAAAGTCAGCACTACCATCTCTGTTCAGCATCTGTTATGTATCTGCAGAGCACAACCCCCACCCAGTGTTAGCGGGTAGTAAATAGGACAATTAAAAGGGTTAGCATTTATTGAGCAATTACTACATGCCCACTAGGCATGGTGTTAATGCATTATTCTGTGGTCATTCGATCTCCATAACAATGCCCTAAAGTGGAGACCAGAGAGGGTAAGGAACTTATGTGAGGTCACACAGCTGTAATGGTCAGTGGCCACGCCAGAGGTAGAAATGCTCATGTGCCCTTGGCAAGAGAGGAACTCAGAGTTTAATGCAAATAGTTGCCTCACCACTACTTGCAGACTTCGAAGGGACAGTACTGTCCTGGGGCCTCCCTGGATTGGAGGTAACAAGGTAACAAGGGTATTTGATTGCTTAGTGCCTCAGGGCTAATTCTTATGCCAGGACTCTGCCAGGTATTTGAAGTTTTAATTCTTTGGAATGACTATATTTGTTGTTCAAAGGGCTGTTGTTAAAAAAAAAAAGATAGTTTGAGAGGTCTTTTTTGCTCTTAAATGATAATGTTCTAAGGCAAAATTACTTCAGCTTTGTGTCTGAGGAAGAACCCGTAACCAGGCTTCATTGTCACTGGGGTGATTCCTCTGCACAGCCACCATTCTCTCCATTTAAATACTCAGAGAGCCCCACCCCCAAGCCGGCAAGATTCCCTTGGCTGCCCACCAAACTCTGTCCATTCGTTTTCCCAACATGGCCCCTAATTAAATCTGCAGGGTTTTAATTTTCACAAACATGAACATGGAAAATAAAGGAGGCTGAGAGAGGACCTGGTGTGAAAAGAGGCCCACTGCAGCCTAGGGGGGAAGGTCAAAACTGGGACTCCATCCAGGATGTGCTCCTGTCGTGGGGCCGCCTGGTCACCCCCTTGGCATTATGCCACCCTTCAGAGAGGATGACCCTGAGCAGTGTCTGCTGGATTCACCATTAAAGCTGACCCAAGAAAAATTCATTTTGTCTAAAAGGGCAAGGGAGAAAAAAATGCTTTGGCCGAGATGGTCACCAGCAAGGCACTGCCTCCACTCTGGGCAGTGAGGGGGTGCGACTCTCAGGGGCAGAGATCTGGCAGCCCCTGTCCACCTGGCCCTGATATTAGTGCTTCAGATTTGCCTGGGAGATTCGGAACAGAATTTGCAAAGACGAGCTTCTTCATTGCTACCTTTTATTATTTTCTTCTTAAGTGTAAATTCTCCAGTGTGCCTGGGCCCTCACTTCTTCTCTGTCCCCAAGGTGAAGATGCTGCTGGGATGTTTTCTGAAGCTTCCAGTCACCAAACATGAAAACGAGCAACGCTGGGGGATCTTCCGTCCACATTTTACCTACGACACTGAACTTCCTTTAACTCTCTACCTGCTTCTTTTTCTTCCTGCAGAAGCAAAACCTTCTAGAGTTCTTATCCTAAGATGTAACAGAATCTCCACATTTTGTAGCGAGTTGGGCAGAATGAGAAGTGAGAAACCTTGATATTGACCCCTTGGCTATATATAGTTTCTGATGTGTAAGACCAGCAGACTTAACGAAGCCACTGTGGTGAAGTCCTTGCCTACAGGATGATTAATACGGCCACGAAGATAGGCCTGGCCTATAAGCCCAGACTCTAAAAATCTTGGTAGGTTTGAGAGAGGCCAAGTACATGCCTTCCTGGTTAGCTACCCCAGGATGGGCTTTGCTGAGGGGAAATATTGTATGGAGTGGCAATTTCTCCCCTTCACTGTGGAAATGCACCATTTTCTGAAGGAGCCAGGCCAGGTGACACTGCACTCTCCTCCCCTATTTGGCACAAGTGCACGTGAGTGGGGCGGCAGGATGCTATGGGTTGAATTGTGTCTCCTTTCCCCCACGCAGCCCCCACGCAAATTCATACGCTGAAGTTTTAACCCCCAGTACCTCACAGAATGTGACCTTATTTGGAGATTAGGTCCTTATACAGGTAATCAAGTCAAAATGAAGTCATTAGCGTAGCCTCTATTTCCAAATGACTGGTGTCCTTACAGGAGTGGGGATTTGGGTACAGAGAGCTGCACAGAGGAAAGATAACGTGAAGAGACACAGGAAGAAGATGGCTATCTGCAAGTTACCGAGAGAGGCCTGGGACAGATCCTTCCCTCACAGCCCTCAGTTTGCGAGACCTTGCCAGCACCTTGATTCCAGATGTTGAACCTCCAGAATTGTGATACAATACATTTCTGTTGATTAAGCCACTTAGTTTGTGGTACTTCGTTTTGGGCAGCTCTTGCAAATGAATACAGGGGACTTCAACAACCAAAACAAAACACGACAAAACACACCTCCAGCTAAAATGTCAGAACTTTGCGAATAAGTAGGGATGAGACATTTCTCCTGGGGGTCCCAGAAAGCTCACCAGGCCACCTCTTGGGTCTGTGCTGGCGACATTTCTAACTGTGGATAAGAAAGCAAAAACCATTTGCCAAATCACATAAGAGGGCAGGAATGATTTCATCATTAATTTTTAAAAGTAATTATAAGGCTCAGTAGAAATTGTGGCTTTTCTATTGTTCAGGACTATGTTATTGAGTTCCATATCTGTCTTCATGTGATGAACAGGATTGAGACAGGCCACGAGTCCATAATCTAGAGGTACGAGAGGATAAGTATCTCTAACATTTACTAGATGTCTGTGAGAAGTACTGTAATATCTTGTGTAATTCTCTAAACAACTGTGCATAGTAGACATTTTCATTTCATGAAGAGTCAGAGGGGTTGAGTAACTTGCCTGAGATGACACAGTTAGCTAGGAATACCTACCTCCAAAGCACATTCTTTCCAGAGCAGTAAGTTTTCTGTGGCTCAAGTGTCTCCACTAGATATATGAGATGTTGGTCTTTGTGTCCCTTACTCTGATCTTTGGTCTGATTTAAGGTAAGTGATAATTCTAAATAATGTCCTATTCTTAGTCATCCAGTCAATGCTTCTCTGGCTCCACGTGGCAAGTCTGCTTTTAGTGGAGGGTCACTGCCACTCACTGTCCATGTCTGGGGCTACCACCTCACAGGGCACAAAGTAGAGTGACAAGGACTGCAGATGGATGTCTCCCTTTTATACTCTCTGGGTCAGAAGGGCAGCCCATGGCTAGCTTCACTGCCTGCGTAGAATATATTCTGTTGGCATGTGAAGAATACCTGAGAGGAAACTGTATAGAGATGGGTGACTTAGAAGCATATGGTACAACTACAGCCTGCTGCTTGTCATGGTTCAACAAGCAAGTCAAGCCTCTTATTTCTAGTTTGCTTCTATGCCAAGTAGCTGCGTGAATTTCTACATTCCCGGTCTTTAAAGGGAAGTGAGCAGTTCCTGGTGGTATGTCAGGGACAAGATCTCACCAAATTCAGGTTGGGGTTCCTCTTTCCAAAGCCTTCTGAAGCCACCCCTGTTTGGCTCTCCCCTGAACCACCACCCCTGTTTCCTTTCATCCTGACTTGATAGAGTATGCGACAATCCTTGCTTTGCTGCATTGCACTAACTTACTTCTTTTGTTCTGGTTTTCTTCTTCATCATTTCCAACCCTTGTTGTGGTCCTGCTCCTGTCCATCCTCTCCCCAAGATCTGAGATGTCCACAGCTGCTTGGCTGTCATTCTGCTGCATTTACCTCCCATACCCAGATGTAGTTTATTCATCACAAAGGGGCAGTTCGCAGAATTTGGAAAGGGCTTGCTACCTCAAACCCGTGAGGGGAACGCCACCCCCATCCCAAAGCTTCTTGTTTCAGCCACAAAATTAAACTTCAGCTCACCAGCTTGTTAGAGGAGAAAGGACGGGAAATGGTGCAGGAGCAGGGAGGGAAAGCAGGGGCACTGAGGGAGAAACGTGTCACAGCTTCCTTGTATCCTTGCTGCCTTTGAGTTCCAGTTTGCCCATAGCCTGGTGCTCCCAGTTTCATTCGGTGGCACCAAGCAAGAGCTCTGCTTCACCCTCACCCAACAGCATTTTAAAAACTGACTTGAGATATCTCTGTTATTTGTAGCTCTTTGACCCTCAGTGGGATTCCCTGTCACTGATTTGTACCTGAGACTGGTTGGTTCTGTCCAGAGGCTGTCCTGCCACGTGGATAACCATCCCATCATGTGGATTGTACCATGCTCCTGAGAACAAACTGGTGGGTATCCCAGCCCTCCCATTGGCTCCATCTTGCGACCCAGAGCCTTCTGAACCCAGCTGCGGGAAGAGGCTGGCTGTGGACATGTACACACTGGTGCGATTTGGCCTTTTTAACATCTGTGTTTAGAAAGTGGGCTCTCACATGCCCGGATCCTTGGCTATTGACATAGACCTGCTTTATACTTTGTGGCCAGTGTTGTAATGCAGGTGATATCTTCCTCTTAGCCAAAGAAAGAGGCCTTAACGAGGTTGTGTTACAGTCACCCTTCAGCTAAAAGACTATTTCAATAGGTTAACTTTATAGACATGTAAAATCAGCCTTGAGAGTTTTTGAGAAATGGAAGGTGAGTAGTCTGGCCTTTCTAGCTTCACTATTTAGCCCGAGTCAAGATTCTAGACTAGCAGGCTGACTGACAGGGGTATAACCCGTGAAGTCACATGGGGCTCTGCTCTTAGAAATACCCCATGCATGGTTCAATGCTCTGCCGTCTTCAAATTCTTTTTTTAAATTATATTTTTAATTGAGTTTCTAGTATACAGTACATTGGTTAGACATCTACATAGTTCATAAAACGATCCCTCCCATTGCTTCCTCCCTCCTCTGACCCTTCACCTAGCCAACTTATTAATGCTAACTGCATTCTCTATCCCATGCACCCCACCCCCATGACCATCCATCAGCTACTAATTTGTACTTCTTTAGCCCTTCACCCCATTCTCCCAGCCACCCAACTCCCGTCCCCTCTGTCCAACACCAAATCGTCCACTATATTTGTGAGTCTGTTTTTGATTAGTTTGTTCTTTTTATTCCTTAGATTCTGCATATACGTGAAATCATATAGTATTTATCTTTCTCTGTCTGACTTAAATACTTCTAGGTCTATCAAAGCAAAATCTTTTTCATTCCCTTACTATTCATATGTAGGGGTCTTGTTTTCCTATCCTTTCAGCCACTCTATCTTTTGGTTAAAACACTTAATTCTTTTCCATTTAAGGTACTCATTGATAGGAATGTAGTTGTTACCATTCTTTATTCCTGTTTTTGATTCATGTTTTTTCTTCTTAAAGAGGTCCCTCCAACACTTCCTGTAATACTGACTTGGTGGTGATAAATTCCTTGAGCTTATTTTTGTCTGGGAAGCTCTTTATCTGTCCTTCAACTCTAAATGATAGCTTTGCTGGATAAAGTAGTCTTAGTTACAGATCCTGGGTCTTCATCCTGTCTAATATTTTTTTGCCAAGCCCTTCTGTCCTGCATAGCTTCTTCTGAGAAATCAGCTGCCAGTCTTATTGGTTTTCCCTTATATGTAATTATCTGTTTTTCTCTTGATGTTTTTAATATTCTTTCTTTGTACTTAACCTTTGGCACTTTAATTATGTTGTGTCTTGGTGTGGACCTCTTTGGATCCTTGATTTTTGGAATTCTCTGAGCTTCCTGGGGTTTTATGTCCATTTCCTTCACCAAGTTAGGGAAGTTTTCTTCAAATGGCTGTTCAACATCTTGATTTTCTTTGGTTACGATGATCAGATGAATATTTGGAACCTTAATAGTGTCCCATATGCTCCTTAAATTATTTTTATAGTCTTAGCATCTTTATTCTTGCCATTCTGATTATCCTAATTGGCTTTCCTGTCCTCTAGATAGGGCATTTGATCCTCTTCTTCATTCACTTTGTTTATTCCTTTGTTTACTCCATCGTATAAACTTCTCATCTCAGATAATGTGTTCTTTATTTCAGACTGGTTCTCTTTTATAATTTCCACTTCCATTTTTATGTTTTTTTTTAATCTATTTGTCGAAGTTCTCACTGAATTTATCTACACGTCCCAAAATTTCACTGAGCATCTTTATAACCAGTGCTTTGAACTCTGCATCTGTTAGATTACTTGACTCCATTGTATCTGGATCTCTGTTCTGTTCTCTCATATGGTTTCTGCTTCTTTGTCTTCCTATTTTGGCTGTCTTTCTGTGTCTTTCTGTGTCTGCTCCTAAGTCTTTCGGTCTTATTAGTGCAGATTTGTGATGTAGGTGTCCAGTGGCACAGTCCTGAGAGGGGTTCAGCTGCAGGCCAAATTTAGCCCAAGCCTCTGCTACTCCGGGGCCACCTGTTAAGATTCAGCAAGCAATCCACAGATGCTGTGCTTATAGTTGCCTCAAAAAGTCACACCAGAAACCGAGACCAGCTGCCTCTGGTGTGAGTCTCAGCAAGGAGCAGTTGACTTGCTAAGGATATACCTGGATGTGGCCTGGGTGGAGCCATGAGTTGGGGGAGGCGGGGTTTCAGGGAATCCTCTGGGCAGAGCAACCTGGGTTATCCAGTCTGATGAACTCACAGCAATGGTGGCGCTGTGTCCATGCACTGGGTAGGGGGAGGGCTCAACAGGGAACAATGGATACCACCGGCACTTCTGTACAGAGAGAGTCTCCCCTCTGCCCTCACTCTGACAATGTCTCCCTATATGCAGCTGAATGGGGACTGGTGCTCAGAGCGAACGGGTCCATCACTGCGAACATCGCTTGTGGACGCAGCCCCTTCAAGAGGCTTCTGCCTCTGCCACTGCCGCTGCCGCAGCCACAGCCTCTGTCTCAGCCGATCAAGACTGGGTCATCCCGTGTCCTCACCCCGTTCTACCTTCTGCCACTGCAGGGTGCTTTCTTGTATTTCTCCCTAGTTGTATGGCTTGTTCATCAAGATTCCAGGTGATTTTTCCTTGCTGCTGTTCCTTGTTTCTGTCACAACTTTGATTTAGATGAACAGAGGGATGAACAGAGCCTCTATCATCTACACCAATTTTTTTTCTCTCTCTCAAATTCTTAATATCTTCTGAACAAGCGGCCTTGCATTTTCATTTCGCAATGGGCCCTGTAAGTGAAGAAGTGACTCCTGCAGATTGGGCCCTATTCTGGCCGTTTTCTGTCTCCCACACTGATTATTCCAATGCAACTTGTCCTGTTGATTATAGCTGTTCTAACAGGTGTGAGACAGTATCTCACTGAGGTTTTGATTTGCATTTCCCTAATAGCTAGCAATGTTGAGCATCTTTTCAAATATTTGTTGGCCATTTGTATGTCCTCTAGGGAGAAGTGTCTGATCAGATCCTCTGCCCATTTTTTGATTGGATCATTTGTTTTTCTGTTGTTATTAGT
>NW_006432447.1:6384811-6387153 GCF_000325575.1 Pteropus alecto | reverse complement strand
TGTGTGTGTGTGTGTGTGTGTGTGTGTGTGTGTGTGTGTGTGTGTGTTTGTTTTAGGTGAGCTGACCCCTTTCAGTATTTTCTGTAGTGCAAGCCTCATAGTGGAGAATTCCGTCAATTTTTGTATGTCTGGAAAGGCCTTTATTTCTCCATCATATCTAAAGGAGAGCTTAGCTGGATACATTATTCTAGGTTAGTAGTTCTTTTCACTTAATATTTAGAATATTTGATTCCACTCCTTCCTGGCTTTTAAGGTCTGTGCTGAGAAGTTCGACGATAGTCTAAAGAGTTTTCCTTTATACATTACCATTTTCTTCTTCCTGGCTGCCCTGAGAATTCTGTCTTTGTCATTGATTTTGATAACTTTAATACAGTGTGTCTTGGTGAAGGCCTTTTTAGGATGAGATAATTGGGTGTTCTGTTGACTTCTTGAATTCCAAGCTTTAGTTCATTCCTTAGATTTGGGAAATTCTCATCAATTATTTGTCTGAAAAGCTTTCTATTCCCTACTCCTTTTCTTTGCCTTCGACGATGGCCATTATTCTTATGTTTCCTCTCCTAATGGTATCAGTTAATTCTTGTATTTCTCTTTCATTTTTTCATTCTTCAGTTTTTCTCTTCTTCTTTCTATTTCTAGATTTCTGTCTTTGATATCACTGATCTTTTCCTCCATTTGGTCGACTCTATTTCCCAAACTTGCTATGTCATTTTTCATCTCTCATAGTGGTTTTTTTTCCCCCCAGAAGATCTATTCTGTTCTTTTTGAGAGTTTCAATCTTCTTGCTCTGTTCATCTAGGTGTTTTTTCAATTCCTGAAATTATTGATATGACTTGTTTTGGAACTCACTGAGTTTTTTTTTCAGAAGTACCATCGTGAATTCTGTCATTTAAGTTGCATATTTCTATGTCTGTAAGCTTATTTTCTGGAGTTTTCTCTTTCTTCCTGAGATGCCTTGTCACCTTGGTTGTTCATGGTGTTTAATAGACTATTTCTCCACCTGGGCATAATGGAAATGTATTCTGCTTCCCCCCCCGCCTCTCCCCTAGAAAGATTTATTATATAAAGGTCTCTCTTTAGCCTGTTGGAAAGTAGGTGCTTTTCTTTTGGTTTTCAATAGGTGGCATCTAAGCCTCTTGGATCCCTGCTTTATATAAAGCCTTAATAATGCCTTTTTATTTTCTTGTAGATATTTAATCACACTCGCTACCCTCAGTCTTAGTCCTAGTGAATGTTAGCGACAGTTTCAGTAGCGTTTGCTCAGATTTCCCTGGGGCTCTGCGGTGTTTGGTCTTGGAGGATATAGGGGGAGGAGCCCTCTGGGTTGGAGGTTGGGGGCTGTGGCTCAGCCTTGGTTTTGCAACTGTGGCTGGTAAAAATCAACTGTTGTTTCTCTGCCATCCTGCTTCTCTGTTTTCTGCCCTGATGACTGGGCCCCGCTACTGGCCGCATGGAGCTCACAACTCTCCCAGGCAAGGGTGTTCAGGGAAGTCGTCGCACCTTTTCCCCTCCCCCTTCTCCTACAGGTAGCTCTGGCAGCTAGGAGAGGCAGCTTCTTTATTTCTCCCAGTCCACCATCCAACACCCAGGGTTCTGACCTGTGGTAGCTCTTATGTGCAGATCTCACCTTCAGATGTGCTGGTGTGCAGTTTGGGTGTGTTTTGTTGAATTTTAGATGTTCAGCTTGTTGATGTTTCAAGGGAGAGATCTGGGGATGCCTCTCACTCTGCCATGTTTCTCCAAACTCGAACAAACATTTTTGAGTGCCATGCTGAGCCAGGCACCATGCACTGTTCAAGGAAATCTTCATCTAGGAGAGGAGATAGAGATATAACTGGGTAACCAACACTCAGGGCCACCTTGTCTGGTCTAGCTATGGAGGGAAAAGAGCCTTCTTGAAGGGGTAAATACCTGAGTTGAGTGATGGGTGATTGAAGGTTAGTTAGAGAGTAGGGGAGAAGGTGTTCTAGGCAGTCAGCCAGAGCAGAGATCTGGAGGTATAGAATGTCACAGTGTGCCCTGGGAGCTTGAGACATTTAGGCAGTACACAGTGCAAGTAAGGTCAGAAGTGATGAGGCTGGAGGGACTCATGGGAGCCAGATCAGGGGTCTTTTTTTATACTCCAGGAACTTGGAATCTTGAGCATCAAAAGAGACATAGAAGGAACAGAAACAGGCAAGAACATGATTGTATTTGTGTATTGGATGGATGATCCCTCAGGTGGCTGTGGTGTGGCCAATGGATTATAGGCAGTGAGCCTGGAGGGGATCTGTAACATGCTAGCCCACAACTGAGGATTCTCTTTAGCTAGTCAGACCTGAATTTCCCAGAAACAGACTTCATTT
>NW_006432447.1:6357815-6384780 GCF_000325575.1 Pteropus alecto | reverse complement strand
GATTTTATAAATCTTGCTAAGCAGTTAACTGGAGCTCTAATTAAGATGATGAAATACTTTTACAGTGATCAGGGGCATTTTCCCTTCTCTTCCTGGTCACAGTGTCAGAGACACTGAGAACCTTCCTCTCTTGGCAGTCAGCACTAGTGTTGTGTCTTAACTCTGGGCTAGTCCAGGTGCTGGTGGCCTAGGATGCTGGCGGGCAGGTACTGGCTGATGCTAGGAAGGAATAGTCTGCTCATTGGACAGCAATGAAAAACAGGTAGCATGGTGGAGTAGGCAGAAGTACAAAGGTATCTCTCAAAATTCCTGTCCCATGGTTGTTCAATCAACCACTAACCTAAGTACTGCTGTGAAGAGACTTTGACAATATATTAAGTTTGCTAATCAGCTGGCTTTAAGACAAGCTCATTATTCTGGATTGTCCAGGTGGGCCCCATGTAATCGCACAAAACCTTAAAAGCAGAAGAGGCAGCAGGAGAGATTCTAAGATGGAGAAGGATGATATTGATACATCTCATCCTTGATGTGCTACTGCTGGCTCTAAGATAGAGGACCAGAGAGGTTTCTAAGAGCTAAGAGGAGCCCTAGCTTACAGCCAGCAAATAAAAGAGACATCAGTCCTACAACCTCAAAGAACTGGATCCTGGTAAGAACCTGACTGAGCTTGGGAGCAGATCCTCTTCTAACCCCCAGAGCCTCCAGTAGGAATGCAACTCTCTATACCTTATCAAAGCAGGCTCCCGAGTCAGGCCAAGGACTTGAGCTTGGAGATTCATGGAATACAATAGCTTCGGGTGACTCCATGGTGTGATTTCCATGTGGGCCCTGATGCTGGCTAAGGAACAGGCAAGAGGATATATTTTTAGTTAACTACGGGTATCATGAGATGCAGGGACTAAGTACTTCCATAGCTTTGACTATGATCCTGGGTCAGCAGGATCAGTATCACCATGTGAAACCAGCAGTTAACAGTAAACATACTTAGGTATTAGGTTATGAAGTCTAGAGATATAATTATAGGCTTTAACTAAATGTTTCAATTACTTTGGTTACCATGTAGTTTATAGTTAAAAATTAAGAAAGTATGTGAGTCATGTCCTAGAGGTCTGCCTATAAAGCAAGTTCCAGGAAAAATGTTTAAAAGTACACTTCGCTTGAGATAATAGAAAAAATGTAGTTAGTTAAGTAAGCTTAAAGCAATGATAGCTTAAACAATAACTATGGTCACAAGAAGTTTAGTTTCTGCTTTTTGATCTAAAGATAACATCACTGACACACAATCATGAGATGTTTTGCAGAATCTTGTTTCCTTAACCCAGTTAGATCACCTGACTAAAGTTTCAAAGGCTCTAGACAAGATGATGTCAGGGCTTAAATTAATCAGACTAAGGAAAACTGCTGAGGCTTGCATAAGAACTAACCAACCAGCTTTACTTGCCACACCTTACCCTAACCTTCAATCTTTGTTTTTAAAAACTCATGATTGAAAACCATTGGGGTGTTCAGGTGTTAAGCGATAGTTTCCTGTTCAACTGGCTTGGCACCCTGCCAATAAACAGCTCTAATTTCTCCATTGCAAAACTTGGTGTTTAGTGTTTGGCTTTGCTGCACATTGGGTGGGTGGACCCTCTGGTTCAGTAATACTGGGAACTTGGAGAAAAGCGAATTCTTGGCTCCCACCTTGAAACTGCTGAAGCAGGAAGTCTCAGGGTGAAGGCAGAAATCTTTGTCTCACCAAACCCTCCAGGTGATTCTGATGCTGGCTCATGTTTGCGGACCTCTGGTGTAGCGCAGTAAGTCTTGACCTTGGCGATTCATTAAGATCACCTTGGATGCTCTCAGAACTACAGATTTGTAGACCATATGTGAAAACAACTGACTACAAATTTCTAGTGTGGGGCCTGAACATTGTAAGTTTTAAGTTTTCTCAGTGACTTAATGTACATGGAGAATTGCTACTCAAGTGCCCGGCATATAACTGGAACTTGATAAATATTTCCTGACCGGATGGGTGATTAATAATATACTCTGAAAAATTCCTGATGTTAGTGTTTGGTCCACCAGAGTTGTAACGCCAAAACCTGACCATAAAGGGCCCCAGGAAGATGTAGGGGGGCGGGGCGGGAAGGGGATTGGCCTTTTGGAAGATTACAATCAGACTTGGTCCTGGATGTCATCCTCCCCTCTGAGCACTTTTCTGACCTCTAATCTACCCTGCTTATATTTACCCAAAAGGGGCATTGGTGAGATACAGGCATGGGATGAGAGCTTACAGTTATTTCTGTTTCCTCTTACATCATGTCTTCAGTCCCAGGATGTGGGGTACAAATGGGTTCATTTCTTACACATGGAGGAACTGCATTTTGCCAGCTCCTCTATCGTGCCTCAGAGTGTCTTCCCTGTCATTTCACTGACATGCAGAGCCAAGTGAGTCAAAGCTACTTTTCTTCTAATGGAGATGCTTTCCCCATTATGGTAAGCTGCCAGCAAGTGTGTGGTGGCTCCTTGTCTTTGCAGTCCAATTAGCCGGCTTTTGAAGTCCAGTGGTTAGAGAGACCAGATCACAGTTCTCAAATCTGGCTGCCAGTCGAAATATTCTGAAAAGATGGGTGACAATTCATACTACTAGCTCCCATTTAGACCCATTAAATCAGGATATTTAAGAGTGGAGCCCTCAAATCTGTACTTTTAATAGAACCCCAAGAGATTCTGATGTAGCCTGTCTATGAGATTAACCTAAAAATAAAAGGCCTTTCAAAGTGAAAGGCGACAAGTATTTATTTGAGATCAAAAAGAATAGCTATTTGGGAAGCATTGAGTCAGGCAGAAACCTAAAAAAAAGTTCTCATTAGAAGGAGACAAAGGCAAGATGTATTTGTGAGAAAGGGAAGGGGAAAAATGACATCAATAGAAGTAAGGCATTTCTATTGGTGCAGATAAGCTAACGAAATGATGCTAGTTCTAAACAATATTTTTAATTTTCAATACACTAATCATTAATCCTGTGGCCATAATATCTGCTTTCTTGTTATCTTTGCAAACAGTTATTTGGGACACAGTGTTGCTTCAGGCCCAGTCCAAAGGTTATTTTGCCCTGTTTTAACATTCCAAAGGTTTGAGGCATAAGACCCGCAAGGCAGTTCCTCTGGGATGACAGCACTAATTCTATTTTAAAGTGGCTCCGTTTATATTATTTTTTACAAATAGAACCCCAAGAGATTCTGATGTCGCCAGTCTATGAGATTTGGGGAATCACTGCATCCAAATATGCTCTTTCCACAAAGTTATGCTCTTTCTAGAAAAAGAAAATATGTCTTAAAGTTATTAAAAGGAAACTGGCTTAAGTAAAATGATTGCATCAATAAAGCTGCATTATTTGGAGAAACAATTAAAGAATTGCAAATACTTCAGAACAATTATAATTCTTGCAATTTATCTTTCATTTATTTTCCACTAACCTGATTTTATTCTTAGGATTCAGTGGTATTTCTCTGATTTCAGAATTTAACAATCTCCCTCTTGTGATTTTGAGACACTAAGCTGGTTTGTCATCAAACATCGTTCAAGACGCTTTTACTTTTTTCCTTCCCAGCATGATCATCTGTTAACTGTATCATAGGTGACTAGGGGTATGGGGTGATGGAATTTATCTCCCTATCCACAGGGTCTTTGCCATTCTCCCTCTTAGCTTCCACCTTCTTATCGGTGGCAAAAGAAAACTGAATATAGTTAAATAATAGGCCTACTTCTGAGTTTTCCTCTTGTGTCTATTTTGTCTTAATCACTAGTACATGGGCTACTTAGCTTCAAAGTCTTTCAAAATTACAGCTGGTGTTGATGCTAATTTGGAAAACAATGATAAGAGTTACATACCAAACACTTTTCTCCTGACTCCCTTAGCACGCATCCCCAAATCTGATACATTATCAATCCACGTTGGCCAGAAGGTAACTTCAAGAATATACTGGGGCAGATGCTAACAAGAGGAGTCAACATCCTAGCTGATTGGGTGCTGAGACTCTCAGTGGGGTAAGGTTCTCAAGGTAGGGCAATCCAGCCTTTGCTTCCACCCCATGAACTCGGCAGGCTTCCCAAATTCAGCCAAGAGAACCTCCGCTGTCTTTTCTCCAGGCAGAGTGGAGGCGGTCAGATGAAAGGACTATCTAAGAGCAGTTCATGCTCATCTCCACCCTCAGAAGACACCGGATCCAGGAGACTTCATCTTCTTTTTTAGTTGTTGTCCACTGACCCTGGAGGAATCCATAATATTATTAAAGGATATTTTTAAAGCTACATGCATTCTGGATGCAGGGATGAGGGGCTATTTACAAATGTGCTGCTGAGATCGAGTTGCAGACATCTTCCTGTGGGGAAGTGGATCCAGCCATAGAGCGGGGAGGGGTAGAAGCGGAGATAAGCATACCGAGCAGAGGCACCCCAGCCAGGACCTCTGAAATATTAGCCTTGCCTGCCCTACCGCCTTCTCCCCTGGATGCACTGTGGGCATTGTGGTCTTTCAATGCCAGGAGAAGAGGTGGGTGGGAGAAACCTGACCCTTTAATGCCAGACACCCGGTGCAGCTGATGCATGGTTGGATCTTCTTGCCAGACTTGGCTGGCCTCCCTCTCTGTTCGAGGCAGCATTAAGAAGATTGATTTCTGTTAGCCAGCCATAATGGGAGGCTGTAATTGCTGTGAGGGAGACACTTGGCTTGTGGACACCTTGTACTGGTGCCAGTCACTTAGGGGAAAGCCCTTGACTGAGAGCCAGGCAAGGTTTCTCTTAAGCTTCTTGCTTTTCTGTTTTCTCCTCTCTCCCCATCTCTCCCTTCTCCTATCTCTTATCTTCCATTTTGTTCTCCCTTTACATCTCCCATTATCTCTCTCATGGTCTGGCAATATTCCATATGGAAATGACTCAGAGCCACTCTTGACTTCAGGTGCAGGGTGTTCCTTCACCCAGATTTTCTTAATTGTGTCCCTGCTGAGGGTGCACACGAGGGTTGGGCCTCTGGAGCACCCCAGTGGAAGGCTCCCACTGCTTCTCCATGACATTCCAAGATGGCCTTCAGTCTCATCGGCAGAGTGCAAGCATTTCCTTGTGAAGTCTGACTGCTACCAAGAAGGAGCAGAGAGCTTGCTCATCTCAAGAACTGAAGAATGGTTCCCAGGAGTTCATCTTGACTGTGACTCAGTTTATGCTCCTTGTAGCCTTTTGGAGTGTGAAGAGAATTTGGCTTCCCATAGGTGGGGACAGTTATCCAGGCTGGTGCTCAAGGCCTATGGTCAATGAATCTCTTTTGGGAAAGGCTCTTCAGTTTCCAAAGCATGGGCAACAGCTCTAGCCTCTTCTTTCACATACCCTGGAGGTACCCAGAGCCCTTTGGAGTGCACTTGTCATCCCAGGCTCCCACCACTGCCCATGTGCTCATAGAGAAAGCAGGGCACGGGGGTCACAGGTTGGCCAGGTGGGGAGCAACTGCAGCCACTTCCTCACTCTTCTCCCCATCCCAGGCTGCAAGATCCTGCTTTTGCTCGTAGGAGTAGAGCCAAAGGCTTAGAAAAGACAGGAGACCCAGCTACCACTTACAAGTGAGCAATCTGGTGGGCTCCTTTCATGCAGAGGTAGTCTCTCTTTGAGCAGGTGGAGACTGCTCTACATAGCATGGCTGGGAGGAAAGTCTGGAGGCCACTCAAGCTATTCCCTTAGCCCAGGTGAAAAGGCACCCAAAGAGGCCAAGTCTATTTTGATAATTAAGTCACAGGCATCACTGTTGTTAGTGCGAAGGGGTGGAAAAAGGTCAAGTGCATCCTACCATGTTACCCCCGGTCCCAGCTGTATCTCTCAGCAACCTATCTGCATGAACACCAGACTTAAAACCATTAACTCAGAAAAAAGTGGGCTCCACATCAATGAACCCTGCCCATCTTCCCAAACTCACGTCCTACATTTTTAGCTATTTGTTCTTCACATGCTAGGCTTCAGCCTCACTGCTCCCCCCGCTTTTTTTGACATTTTTGTTTACTTCCCCTAATTGAATTGTATGTCCTCACAGATGCCCTCCCAAATGGCCCTGGGTGAGGTCAGGCACCTCATCCTACCAATAGTCACCCTCTGCCATGCAGTGTTTTACTTCCTATATGGTTCTTAGTTGGCATTGTCTGAGATGATCTTACTGATTATATTTGCTTAGTTTTGGGAGGAGTCACTTTTTGTGTTGCTCATTACTATTCCCCCTATGCTCAGCTTGGTGCCCAGCATGCAACAGGTGCTCAGAAAATCATGCTGAATAAATTATTGACTAACAGCATGAACAGAGAGCCTGGCCTTACCACTGCAGAGGCTTCCTGGGGGGATGGTAAGCACCCTCCTCTGGGTGCCAGAGGAAAGGAAAAAGTTCCTCTTGGCATTTCCTGGGCATCATTTCCTAACGGACACCTACCCACCATGTGGCTGCTTTGGTTCACAAACTGGCCCCTGTACATGAAGCGCAAGGGGAGACCAAAGGAAGAGGCAGATCACTCCAGGTTGGTAGGTGGCAATTTTAACAAGCAAGGGAACTTACCTGTGAGGCTTGTCTTGGGCATCTGCAAGACGAGTGGATCTTAGCACCTGCTCACCAGAATCTTAAAAGTCCATATAGAAGCCTGAATGGGGTTCAGTCATGTATGCCATCCAGAAGATCTCAATCACACATTGCATCTCAAGGCTGTGTCCTAGAAATGGCTCCCGCTGTTGGGATGGTGGACATTCCAAGGACAGGGTAGGGGGTTAAGAGCCTCCAAATGCATGGGGCCAGCTCAGTGGTCAACCAGTGGTCATGTCCTCTTGGCGATCTCTTCCAACAGGCTGATGTTCACTTCCTCACCTTCATGTCTTATTCTCTTTCATAGGCTCTCTGAGCGAGCTAGTATCAGCTGCTAAGTCACTCAGCCAAGAGATGACACAACAAACAATTTACTTTTCAATTTTGCACACACACTTAATACTTAATTCTTAACTCAAAGCAATACAATGGCATGCCATGATACTAATGTAATAGAGAGGAAAATTGCTTTATTAATCCATAAATACCTTCTAAGGAGACTGAGTCCTGTAAAATGAAAGACCATTTTGTTCCACTGATGGTCTCTCATCCACATGGATATCCTAGAGTTGAGGTAGCCAGTGAGGGTTCTTGGGGTAGCTGGAGGACTGTGAAAAACAGGAATGCATAATGTTATCTCTGAGACTGTATTTCTGCAAAGTAAATACGTCCTTCATCAATGCTGACTCCTCACACGCAAATGCTGTGTGAGAGTGGTAAGTGTGTGCGTGAGAATGGAGAGAAGGGGCCAAGTATGTTTGGGTCAATTTGGTGTCTAGTAGAAGTGGTGTAGAGGTTCATTCATTGACCTCATGAAACAAAAACAAGTTTGGGGCTAGAATTAAAAACTCTACTCTGCCTGTATTCCCTTGGCTCTGGCACTTCAGCCATAGTGGCCTGACTTCCAGCTTCCAGCTTTGGGGCCCAAAGGCTTTCTCTGAGACCTTACAGGGCGCCCCATCCTCACACATCTGGGAGTGCTGTGCAGTTGATGTTCCCCACCCCAGTAGCCTGAACCAATGTCTGGTGAGAACTGGTGTATAAATACCCCAGTTTACTTACTTCTGGGATTGGGTGACCCTTAGGTGTGTATCCTACACTGAATTCCAGAGTTTATATACAGGATTTATCTCCAGTTACTCTTGGTTTTATCTGGCTTGATAATATACCGTTATTGGTTGCTTCTACTTCATGGTCTCAATTCTCATTCATCTGTCCATGTTTCCTTCCCCTAATGAAGTTCCTAGAAGCAGAGCCTGAGACAATTGTGTTCAAATGACTTGGTTTGTGGCGGTGGTGGTGGAGCTCTCAGGGAAAAGGAGAAAGGGCTGTGGAATCGGGCTGGAGAAGGAGTTGAGCAAAGCTGTGGCCTTGGCTGCCGAACGGCTTCAGCCTGATCCTTGGGGGAGCTCAAGAGTACAAATAATAGCACAAAGCTGGTCCTCTCTGGAGTCAAGGGGACCAGCCCTCTGAATCACCATTTCAGTTAGATATTTTCTGACGATTGCTCTGAAGGATGGGGGTGGGCTGGTGCATCCTCCTAACGGAGGTAGCGACCATTCATTCAAAGACAATGCTCCAGAAAAGGGTCCCCTGTGAGCTATTAGCAGTCAGCACTTGAAGCTGGTGGATGGGTGCATAGGCCAGTGAAGAAAGTCTTGGTGAGCCCAGAATATCCAGTGTACCTCTGTACAGACTGGCATTTTAATCTTGGTCTCAGGGTCTGATTTTGGGGTATAGAATGAAAAACAGATTTATCTAGATCTCTAGGAGAAGAAAGACCTCAAATCTCTTGATAGCATATTCAAGTTCCCATTTTTTTAATTGGGTTATTTTGAATAATTGGTGGAATTATTCAGACAATGACCCCTTCTTCCTTCATCATCCTTTCTGTGTAGGATGGTATCACTCTTCCTAGAGTGACCTGGCTATTTTTAGCCTTCTCATTCTTGCTGTCATTCTGCTGTGAGTATGCGGCTTTCTGACTACCCCAACCCCTTTTCCTTTTTGCATCAGGTCTGTGCATTGAACACGAATAGCTGAAAAGGCAAAAATGCTAGGTATTACCAACATGGCCAGCTGCTTCCTCAGCAAGCCATCTCCCCACCCATCAGTCTGTGAACAGAGATATCTGTAGTATTGTAGGGCTGGGTTTCTGACTCACCTCCCTGGCATGGTGGCCCCTCTGGGATGCCCTGCACCACAACCCACCTCTGTGGGGCTTCAACACCTACCTAATTCTTGCAAACCCCTGGCCCCAGAGAAGTCAATTCTGTTTCCAGTTGTTCTAGTCAGTAGCTGGTTGTGGTAGAAATATAATGCAAGCTATATATTTTCTAGTATAGCTTACAAAGGTAAGCTTTACAAAGGTAAAAGAAACAGGTGAAATTCATTTTCATATAATTTATCTCAATATATTAAACTATCACTTCAACATGAAATCAATGTAAAAATTATCAATGAGATATTTTACACTTTTCTTATTAAATCCTTGAAGTCTGGTATAAATTTCAGTATGTTTTATATTGAAAGTACATTTCGCTTCGGACTAGCCATCAAGTTAGAGCTCCATTCTAGAGTCTCTGGTAGCAAGCCTGGCTTTGCTGAAATGGCCTGACCGTTAGTTCTAGGCTAGACTGCGAGGTGATTGAAGCCAGGGGTACCTGATGTTCTTAATGATGTGGGGAAGCTGGGCTGGGGTTGAAGACTGAGGTTTATGATCAAGCTAAAGGGTAACGATGAAGAGGGAGAAGAGGAGGGTACTGGAAGCCTTGGAGGTCTGAGTCCAAGAGAGAAATTTCCAGGGTTGGAGATCATGGAAGTGGGGCAGTGTTTGATGCTGGTGGCTGTCAAGAGGGGGTGGCAATAGGGACAACTTGTCCGAGGTGCAGGAGAAACTTTCAGATCAATGCTTTTAAGGCCTTTGAAACCATTCTGGTAGGAAGAAGGGCAGATGGACAATGAAATCGATGCTGTTTGGGGACCGTCTCACTCAAAAGAGGTGTGATCAGAGCCAGACTTGTGGCTCTGAGGTTCATCTATTAATCATTGGAAAAGCCAATTATTCTTAATTCCAATTTTTCAAAAGGAAGATCTCAAAAAGCAAGAAGTGACAACCACAAATTTGACCACCATTGCATTATCAAGAGCTTGGTGTCGGTGTTAAAAAAAGGCACCCGTTCTGCATTGACCTCTTTGAGAAGTACTTGTAGATTTTACCATTAATAAGTCCCCTTTGGTTCTCACTCTCCAATTAGTTGTGTGATTATCTAACAGTATTTTGATCTGGACTGGATTTCTTGTTATTATGATTAGCATTTCATACTTTAGACTCTTTGTGAAGAGCAAGATAAAATGCCTTCATTTCTCCTCCTTGATCAACTACACATAGCACTTCATATAGAGAATGATCAGATTTTACACTCTAAGTGCCCGTAACTGACTTTTGAGCAATAAATATACTCAGCTCATTTTTCAGATAGATAAACTGAGGCTTTGACCAATTACTGGACTTGTTCAATAGATGCACTTAAAAAAAAATTTAAATCCAGAGAGTTTGTTTAAGGAAAATATATGGAAATGGTTAGTACTGTGGTTTCTGTTTCACTTTTGGTGAAATCCAATCCTCCAAATGATTGAATTTTGTGAAGAAGAGACTTTTTTTTTTGTAATTCACCGCCATATCCCAGATTCTAACACATTGTATGCACTCCATAAATACTTTTGTATGAGTGGATGAGTTACATTTTCCTTTAGTTTTATTTAGATGGTCAAGTCTCTTTCACTGGTTTTAAAACATTTTTAAGCTTAATATTTTAAAACAATCGTTCTTCAGGAAGGCTTTTTTAAAAAGTAAATTCTTTTTGGAGACAAGTCAGAACAAAGCACACGTGCACACACACACACATGCACACACACACGTGCACACACACACACGTGCACAGACACACACCCCTACCTACAGGAACCATTACACTGCTTTCTCTCATTTGTTCTGCAACTTGCCTTTTCATAGAACATTGGGTCTTGATCAACTCAGGTTAGACACAAATAGTTCCACATCACTCTTTTTATTCTTGTATAATATTTAGCAGTATGGCTGGATCATAGCTGAGTCATTTCTTTAATTAATACCATTTAAATTGTTCTCATTTTTTTTTTTTTTTTTTGCTATTTTAAAATTTGCTGCATTGAACATCTCTATACATTGTGTTCTTATGTGCCTCCATGGTTGTTTCTCTAGGTTAGTGCTGACCAGTGAAACTGCAGTTCATAAAAATGCCCAATTTAAGTTTTTTGATACTGCTGAAATGCCCTACAGGGAAAAAAAAAAGACTACAATTTATACTTTTATTGTCCATCTGCCCACATCTTTGCCTACATTTAATATTAACAAACATTTGTTTTTACCAGCCTGTTAGGTGAAAAACCATATCCGGTTCATTTTGAGGTGGTAACTTTGTTATTTTAAGTATACTCAAAATAATAGATGTAATGTACATATATATGCATATGTGTATGCATATATATACAATTTAAATATTAATACCTACCACTTAGCTGAATATTAATATTGCCTAAGGAGCATCTTCCTAATTGTGCAGCAGTAATTCATTCATTTTTGCTCCTGTATATAAATATACCATTATTTATTTTTCTGTTCTCCAATGATAAAATTTGGGCTATTTTCTGTTTGTTTGTTTGTTTCCTGTTATGAATTGAATCTGAGAGCTTTTTTATTTGTGTCCCTTTCTTGTTTGAGTCTGAGTATAGTGGAGGCTGCCGGTTGCTCACTCAAATCCATCCTCCTCAACTTCATACGCAGTGTCCAGCTCGACGTCTTTCCCAGACTTTCTTTTAGTTGAATGTGGCTATGTGACTATGTTCTCACCAATGGAATCTAAGCAGCTTTCCATTGTGCAACTTTGGGATCAGAGTCTTTAGGCAATGGGTATACCTCCTCCATGCTCTTTTCTCTTCCCACTAGCAGAAACCCAAATATGGTGGTAACCCAACTTCAGCTTTGCAGAAAATGACAGAGTCCCAGATGACAGCAGAGCAATGACTTGAAAAGAACCAAGTACCAGAATGACCACGAGGATCAAAGTTATTCAAGATAATAAACTTGGAGATTGATGTGAGAGAGAAAGAAACTTCTTTACATTTAAGCCTTTTTATTGCTAGTATTTTATTGTTAGTATCTTTATCATGGCAGTCTGTATTTACTTTAATTAATAAATAAGGAAGCACATGTTAAACTTCAATGAATTATGCTGTACTTCTAACCAAAATGTTTAAATCAATTGACATTCCCACTAGCAATGTATGAAAGCTCTTGTTGCTCCACATTTTACCAACCTTAGCTATTGCCTAACTTTGCTATTTTTGCCTTGATGAGTGAGAAAAGTATTAATCTCTGTGGTGTTTTTTACTTGCAAATGAGATTGTGCATATTTTCAGATATTGTTAGGTCATATGTATTTCCTCTGATCTGAAATATCTATTTGAATCTTTTGCCTTCTTTAATATTGGGTGCTTTTTTCATTGTGGTCAAACATACATAACATAAAATTTGCATCTTTACCATTTTAAGTGTACAATTCAGTGGCATTAGTTACATTCACAATGTTGCCTATTTCCAAAACCCTTTCATCATCCCAAACAAAAATTCTACTTGTTTAACAATAACCCCTCCTACCCCCTTCCCGTAGTCTCTGGTAACCTCTAATCTACCTGCTGTCTTGATGAATTTGTCTACACTAGATATTTCATATAAATGGAATCAAACATTTGTCTTTTTGTGTCTGGCTTAAAATATGAAACCCTTTATGAAGTTGTGTATCATCTTTGCACAGAGGCCATGCTAATTTCTGTACCATTTCAATTTTAGTATATGTGCTGCCAAAGCAAGTAACTGAGCACTTTTAAAAATATTTATTTCTTTCTTTAAGAAATAAAGAAATTCTTTATACATTCTAGATATTAATAGTTTTTTGATTAAATGAGTTGCAAATATTTCTCCCATTATGTGGCTTAACTATGTTTATAATGTCTTTTTGAGCTAAAGTTTTTCATTTTATGCAGTCAAATGTATCTATATTTTCCTTTGCAATTTGTGCTTTTTGTGTCCTGTCTATGAAATCCTCCATCCTCCTACTTTATTAAGATATTCTCCTATATTTTTTCAAAAATATTTTTAAAGTTTTGCTTTTCATATTTATTTTTAATCCATTGATTTGATTATATCTGATGTGAAAGAGGGATCTAATTTTAGTTTTCAGATTGTCTCAACAACATTTATTGGTTTATTCTTTCCCCAGGACTTTGCAATGCTTCCCTTGCCATGAATTTTCCCTATACACATTGATCCTAAATTTCCTATACCAGTTCCATATTGTTTTAATTATGGCAGCTTTATAAGTGTGGATTGTTGGTAAGGCAAGACCCTCCATTATGCATATCTTCAAAATTGCCTTGGTTGTTTTGCCTTTGAATTTTGGTTCAAATTTTCAAATTCTTCAAAAATATTGTGGATATTTTTCTTATATTTTTATCAAATTTATAATTAAAATCCAGGAGAATTGTTATCAGTTTTCTCACTCATGAACATGGTATACCTCCCTAGTTACTTAAACATTCTTTAATGAAGTCTTATATTTTTTCCATATGCACCTTTTAAAGCTTTCTTTAAATTTGTTCCAAGATACTTCAGAGTTTTTTGCTATTAAAATGCCATATCCTTAAAAATAACTTATTCTTATTGTTTTTTTGTTGATGTTCGGGAAAGCAATAACTTTTTATATATTGACTCTGTAACCAGCAAACTTGCTTATCTCCCATGTTTGGTCTAATGGTTAGCCTGTATAGTCTCTTGGGTTTTCTATATATGTAACCTGACTATTTGTGACTTTATGTGGTTTTCTTTCTTCCTTTCCTCTCTTTATAGCTTTTATTTTTTACGATGTCTTACAGTGCTAGGTAGGACCTTCACTAAAATGTTGAGTAGAAACAAGGAGAGTAGGCATTCTTTCTTTTTCTTCAACTTTAAATGCTTCTGATGTTTCACTATTAAATGTGTTATTTGTTCTGGGATTTTGGTAGATACTATGTCTCAAGATATCTCTTTTCACAATTTAAAAAGTATTTTATCAGAGGTATAGAAATATCAAGATGTCTCAAGATATTTCTATATCTCTGATAAAATACTTTTTAAATTGTGAAAAAGTTCTGAATTTTTATTCAGAACTTATGTCTTATCTATGTCTACTGAGATGACTATATAATATACATTTTGTCCTTTAGTCAGTTAATGAAATGAATAGATTTCTCTAAAATTAGATTATCCTTTCAATCCTGAAATGAGCCCAAATGGGTCACATTAAAAAAAAAAAAGGTGTACAGTACATTGCTGGATTCAGTTTATAATATTTTATATTTGTGCATTTATTTGGCCTTTTATTTTCTTTTCTTGTACTGTTCCTCTCAGGTTTTGGTATTAAGGTTATATTAGCTTCCTAACAATATCTGGGGAAATATGTCCTTGAATGTTTGGAGTAGGACTCACTGGCAAAACCATCTGGACTATATGTTGTTTCTTTTGGGATGGGTAGAACTTTAATAACTGATTCAAATTCTTTCATGGTAATGAGTATATTCAATATTCTAATTTTTTGTGAAGTAGATTTGAAATGCTGTATTTCTTTTAAAGAAAAATTTCTATTTCATTCAAGTGGTTTACAGTATTCTCTAATGTTAAAGTTTTATTCTATACATATGTCCTTCTTTCCATCCTTTAGGCTTTGTCTCATTACATACTCCTCACAAACCAGCTCAATCTTGTCAGAAGTTTTTCTATTTTATTAGTTCCTTTTTCTTAGACAGTGAGTTTTGAGATGTGAGCTCTCATGGATAATTTATTTTTCCATTCCTATATTTATATGTATTCATATTCTTTTCCTTTAGTTAGTCACAATTTTATTGCCTATTTAAAGTTCTTTGAGTTAGCAAATTTCTTTTATTCTGGTATGCATTCTAATATTCCAATATAAGATATCAATTTTCCTCTAAGTGCCACATTAGCTGTATGTGAAAGTTCAGAAAGATCATTTTAATTATAATTAACTTTGAAATATTTTTCATTTCTCATTATGATTTCTTATTTAAAGGTTATTAAAGTGTATTTAAAGTTTCTTTTGTTATTGACTTATAATTGAATTGCTTTGAGGTCAAATAATGTGATTTGTATGATTATTTGGTCTTTGTTGAGAGATACTTTGTGGCCCGGTAAGTAGTTAGTTTTTACAATTGTTGTATGTGTATTTGAGAAAAATGCCCAACCACTAGTGATTGGATAGGGATTTCTATACATCCACTAAAGTTGGGTAGTTATATTTTTTCAATCTTCCGTTTACTTAGCAATTTTCATCTGTTGTACCTATAATGACAAAATGAGATATGTTAAAATCTCTCTCTATAATAATAGTCCTGTCAGTTTCTCTTTGAAATTCTGCCTTTTTTTCTTTATGTAATTTGAGATCCTACCTTTGATGCATAGAAATTCAGAATTCATATGTATTCTTAAAAATACTATTCCTCTTATTATGTTGTGATTCTTTTACTACTAACAATACTTTTTCTTTACATTTTTGGTGTTAATCTACCTATACCAGATATTTTTTTATTATGGTGACATTGGTTAACGAAATTCAATAAGTTTCAAGAGTACAATTCGACAGTAAGTCATACACATATTGCACTGTGTTCACCGCTCATAGTTAATTTCTGTCACCACATATTTGATCCCTTTTATTCCATCTATCATCCCCCTCCCAATACCAAATTTTTAAAATTAATATTTTCCTGGTATATTTTTTCTTATCCCTTTACACATGTGAATCCTCATATTTTGAGTATGTTTCTTTTAATATTATGTAACTGGATTTTCTTCTTAACCAGTCTGATGTTTGTCTTTTTAAGTGATGAGTTTATTTCACTTCTATTTGTTGTGATTGCTGATACATTTATTGTGATTGCTAGTATATTTAGATTCATTTTCAACTTATTTTGTGCTTATGTTATGCTTTTCTTTCCTTTTTTTCTCCTTTCCTACATTTCCTTGTATTAAGTTTAATTATCCCTCTTTTCTCCTATCGCTTACCTGAAAGTTGTTAACCTTAACATTTTAAAGCATGGTTGACTTGATAACATCTAAAATTATTCAGCATTTCTGCCTGTCTCCAGAATGGTACCAGGGTTTTAGAAATTGTTTATCTTTTTAACTCCCATCTTAGATGCTATTCTTATGCAGTATTTCAGAGTTATATTTCTCTTATAAACCACAAAGATTTACCCACATGTTTACCAATTCCTTACTCATTATTGCTTCTTTTATCTTACTTTGCTTTTCTGGGTTTAATTCTCTTATTTCTGAACAATTCCCTTTAGTAGATCTCAGAGACAGTATTGTGGTGGTAAACTCCCTCAGTCTTGCTTGCAAATGTCTTTATTTTGCTCAGTCTTGAATAAAAAATTAGCTGGATATAGGATTTCAGGTTATATAAAATTTTAAGTTGATAATTATTTCCTTTTTGTACTTATTATTTTGCTGCTGAGACTAGTTGTCATCTCTTACAAGTAACTTGTCATTTCTTTCTGATTGCTTTTAGGATTTTTTTTCTGTCTTTGGTGTCCTGAGGTTTCATTACAATTTTGTCTAGTCATGAAATTTTTTGTTTTCTCTGTTCAGAACTCCCTAAATCCGTGCTTCCTGAATCTGAATAATTAACTTCTTTCATCAGTTCTGAAAAATTACCTGACATTTTCTCTTAATGTTATTTATCTCCCCCATCCCTTCTATTGTTTCCTCTTCAGCATTTTTAAAATGATAGCATTCTCTTTGCTTCGTCCATATTTCTCAACCTCTTTTAATGTTTGCATCTCTTAACTATAATGCAACTAAGTAAAATTTTCTCAGATTTCAGTTGGAGTTCATTAAACCTCTTCAAGTATATTTAATCTCTTAAACTTATCTATTTATTTTCTAATTCCAATGTCTATTGTAATTAAAATTTTTCCTATTCTGTGCGGTCCTCTCTCAAATCTATCAATTCTTTTTGTTCATCTCATTTTAAATAGGGATATTTACAAGTCTTTCTCTGATAGTTCTATTGTAATAAGGGTTTATTCCTGTTTGTTTTATCTGCTGAATTTCACTCATGGTAAATTTATTTATGTGTTCTGTGATTTTGGATTATGAGTTCATAATTGGCAGGGCTTTATCTATGGGAATCTTATAGAAAGTGTAGCCTTCCTGCATTTCCCTCTACTTATTCATTTACAACTGATTTTTTTCAGTTGAGTTCTTTGCTTAGGACATCTGAGATCAAGTTGTATAAATTTGAATACTAAATCTATGTAAGTGAAGTCTTATGATCAGAATTTTGAGGGGAGGTTATTTTCTCTCATACACTGAGCCCAAGCACCGAAGTAAGTTTTCTTGTTCTCCTTTACAATAGTGGGTAAACTGTCTCTTAGTCCAATCTTTCAATGAATGTGTTGCAATTTGAAGCCTCAGCTTATGCAGTGGTCTCAGTTCCAATTTGCTGTCTTGCATTCATTCAAAGTTTTGTTTCCGATTGACGTACATTAAAATTCAAGTCATTAGATTTCTCAGGCCAGGGACTAATCCCTACCCACAGTGAAGTATAAGCTCTCACACTTACCACTCAGGATTTTGGTATTTCTTTGTTTCTAGGCTCTTGGAGACACTTCTTATGGGCTCTGCAATATATTAAAAAGAAGCTATTTTACATATTATTGAGTTTTTATAGATGTATTTCAAAAGAATGCTGTTGTTTATCCTATAATATTACCACAAATGAAAATTATTCTTTTACTACTTAGTTTCTCCTTTGATTTAGGTACAATATGTAATGACATTATTTTTTCAGCTGAAGAATTTTTTTCAATCAAGATTCAATTCATTCATATTTGTTATTGAAAGTGATTTCTGTCTTTTTTTATACATTCTTATTGTTTAAACAATAATTTTCTGTTTAACATTTTTTTTTCATTTTTTAAAATAGGGGTAACATTTTTATCTTTCCCAGTATTTTTAATGGCGTATATACTTCTTTAGAGTATATTTGTTGAAAACTTTAACTATTTAAAATGTTTTTAAATCCAACTTTAACTATTTTAACATGTATATTCTTTATTGAGACTACTTTTGGCATTTTAATTTGATTTTAAAGCAGTCTGCAAACATTTAGACTTCTATTGTAATTGATTTTATTGCTTGCTGTCAAACCTCATCTCTTTGTCAACTGGAATATATTTTCAAATAATTATTTTTCTAAATTGTTGCAAATTTTCTGATATGTAAATGTAACTGATAATGTCTGTTGCTTTTATCCTGCTGGAAACATATTTTTTGTATCACAAAATTTCCCTCATAAAACTCTGGCTCTGGCTCCATTTTCCTTTGGAATTTAGTGTTATGAAGTTAATGATATTGTACTGTAGGTAATTTGTTTTCTATGTGTCTGTTCATGTATGTCCCTGGATAGTTGTAAGATTTCTTTAAAATAACCATATGGCTCAAAAACATTACCTTGATGTGACTATCAGGTCTTTATTCAACTAAGGAAATTTTTATTTTTTTATGGCTTTGCTGTTACTTTTTTTTTCTTTTTGAGCTTTGAGCATTTACTTTTTAAAAATTTATTTTAATTAGTTTCAAGTATACAGTACATTGGTTAGACATCTATATAGTTCATAAAACGATTCTCCCAATTATTCCCTCCCTCCCTTGACCCTCCACCTAGCCAACGTATTAATGCTAACTGCATTCTCTATGCCATGCTTCCCAGCCCCATGACCATCCATCGGCTACTAATTTGTACTTCTTTAACCTTTCACCATATTCTCCCAGCCCCGCCCCCCAACCCCCTCCTCTCTGTCCAACACCAATATTTGTTAGTCTGTTTTTGATTAGTTTGTTCTTTTTATTTCTTAGGTTCCACATATAAGTGAAATCATATTGTGTTCATCTTTCCCTGTCTGACTTAAATACCTTCTAGGTCCATCAAAGCAATATCTTTTTCCATCCCCTTTCTTTTAGTCTGTGTGTGTCTTTTAATCTGAAGTTAGTCTTTTGTATTTTTTCTTCTTAAAGAGGTCCCTCCAACATTTCCTGTAATATTGGCTTGGTGGTGATAAATTCCTTGAACTTATTTTTTTTTCTGGGAAGCTCTTTATCTGTCTTTCAACTCTAAATGATAGCTTTGCTGGATAAAGTATCCTTGGTTTTAGATCCTGGGTCTTCATCCTGTTGAATATTTTTTGCCAAGCCTTTCTGTCCTGCATAGCTTCTTTTGAGAAATCAGCTGTCGGTCTTATGGGTATTCCCTTGTAAGTAATTATCTGTTTTACTCTTGCTGATTTTAATATTCTTTCTTTGTATTTAACCTTTGGGATTTTAATTATGATGTGTCTTGGTGTGGACCTCTTCTGATCCCTGATTTTTGGAATTCTCTGAGCTTCCTGGGGTTTTATGTCCATTTCCTGTGCCAGGTGAGGGAAGTTTTCCATCATTATTTCTTTGAACAGCTGTTCAACATCTTGATTTTCTTCAGTTATGCCGATCAGATGGATATTTGGACCCTTAATAGTGTCCCATATGCTCCTTAAATTATTTTTATAGTCTTGGCATCTTTTTTCTTGCCATTCTGAGTGTCCTGATTGGCTTTCCTGTCCTCTAGATAGGGCATTTGATCCTTTTCTTTATTCACTTTATTTCTTTATTCCATTTAATATACTTCTCATTTCAGATAATGTGTTCTTCATTTCAGACTGGTTCCCTTTTATAATTTCCATTTCCATTTTCATGCTTTTTATCTCTTTGTTGAAGTTCTCTACACATCCCAAAAGTTCATTGAGCATCTTTATAACTGTTTTGAACTCTGCATCTGTTAGATTACTTGACTCCATTATATCTGGATCTCTGTTCTATTCTCTCATATGACTTCTGCTTCTTTGTCTTCCCATTTTGGTTGTCTTTCTGTACCTGTTTCTATGTACTAAGCAAAGCTCCTAAGTCTCCCGGTCTTATTAGTACGGATTTGTGAAATAGGTGTCCAGTGGCACAGTCCTGAGAGGGGTTCAGCTGCAGGCCAAATTTAGCCCAAGCCTCTACACTTCTGGGGCCACCTGTTAAGATTCAGCAAGCAATCCACAGATGCTGGGCTTATAGTTGCCTCAAAAGGCCACACCAGAAACCGAGGCCAGCTGCCTCCAGTGTGAGTCTAGGCGCTGCTCAGCAAGGAGCACCTGACTCGCTGAGGATATACCTGGATGTGGCTTGGGTGGGGTCATGAGTTGAGGGAGGCAGGGTTTCAGGGAATTTGCTGGGCAGAGCGACCTCTGTTATCCAGTTTGATGACTTCACAGCTATGTCTGCACACTGGGTAGGGGGAGGGCTCAACAGGGAACAATGGGTACCGTTGGCACTTCTGTACAGAGCGATTCTTGCCTTGGCCCTCAATCTGACAATGTCTCCCTCTCCCTGTAAGTTCTTGGTGCCCCCTGCGCCCAGCTGAATCAGTACTGGTGCTTAGAGCGAGCAGGTCCGTCACTGTGAAAATCCGCTCGGGGACATGGCCCCTTTAAGAGGCATCTGCCGCTGATGCTGACACTGCCTCTGTCTCAATCAGCCGCTCAGGACCAGGTAGCCCCACATCCTCGCCCCGTCCTACCTTCTGTCTTTGCAGGGTGATTTCTTGTATTTCTCCCTCGTTGTATGGCTTATTCATCTAGATCCCAGGAGATTTTTACTTGCTGCTGCTCCTTGTTTCCATCACAACTTTGATTTGGTTGCCAGAGGGATGAAAAGAGCCTCTATCATCTATGCCATTTTTTTTTGGTCTCACTGCTACTTTTTTTTAAATTAAAAAATTTATTTTATTATTAGTTTCAAGTATACAGTACATTGGTTAGACATTTATATAGTTTATTTGCTGTTACTTTCATGGCATTTGTGCTGGTCTCTCTCTTAGAAACTCTAAAGTCTTCTAGGATTGCTTTTGAGAACTCTTCAAGGTCTCCAGCCCCTGGCAAGCAACCGATACAATTTTATATATATTGATTTTTCATTTTCTGTCTTCCATGTTTTGTATTTTCTCTGAACGTGTTTTTTTTTTTTCCTTTTCTGCCCATTTTGTATGCATTCTTGGAAAGATTCTCCAGTTTATTTTCCATATCATCTGTTCAGTGTTCAGCTGCAACAAATGTGCTCCTTCCTGCCACATCGACGTGGAGTTTCTGATACTTTATTTTTGTTTCCTTAAACCCTTCTCTTTTTCTCTTACCTTTGTTCATTCTGTTGCCTTTTCTGTTTAACCTGTTTTTTTTTTTTATAAGCTTGTTTCTATTTCATGGAGTTTGTCTTCATGCATGCCAAGAAGCTTCCTGAAAATGTCATTCGAGTGTGCAGAGTATCATTTTCAAAGGGATACTTTCCCACTGGGTATTGGAGGTACAGCTCTTACTCTTTAATCTGCAGTGTTCTAATGGGCCCCTAATCTATCTCGACCTTTCTTTGCTCCTTGGAAGGAAGAGACTCATTAGTTTTTGCTGGTTTTTGCTGGGCAGGATGAGTGAATTGGCCTTGGGCCTTCCATCTCTTGGCTCGCTTGATGGCTGAACCACATCTTTAGACCTACTTGGAGAGCCAGACAGTGTTCAATTGCCAGTTGCCAACAGGCTTCATCTAATGTATATTTTCTCTACTGAGGTGGCATCTTCCTCTAACCACCAATCCATATCTCTGGTAGTCCGATCTGATTTATCACAGGAAAAACTACACTCAGCAGATTGCACAACTCCCACGGTTATTATTGTGCCTGCTCTGGCCTCTTGAACATCCTTTACCTCCAGAATGCATTGCATGTTCATCAGCCTATTTGTCTGCCCAGTTGTCATGCTTACCTTCAGGCTCTTCCTGGGTATAAGAAGACCTTGGGGAAGGGAGGAGGATGACTGGGGTAAACTGTTCTTTGTTTGGATTAAAGCTGAAACAGCAATGGTGTTGCATATTTACTCCATTCTCTGGTTAGTAGATCCTTGGTGTCTAAGTCAGGTATTGATGGAGAGGGAATTACATCATATCTTGCTATCCATTTCTTTAAAGCAGGTTCTTTTTATAGAAGAGAACTTGGCATATGTCATACATGTGCTTGATAGGTTTTTCTCCATCCAGCTTTATCTACCTTATAAGTATTGTCAGTTCCTTCCACATCCTGGCAATTAGGTTGTCTGTCAGTGTTCATTCACCTTGTTAGTGTGAGTTGTCATATTTGTATTCACTGAGGTATTTTCCTGAAAAACAAGGAGAAGCTTGTTGGAAGCCTCTAGCCAGAGGCCATTTTGTACAGTGTCCCACAATGCATTTCAATATCTGTCTTCCTAGGGAGACCATGAGATCCTTAAGGGGAGGGGCTGGGTCACAGACATTGCTGGGTCCCTAGCACCTTGCAGGCAACTGGTACAGAACTGCTGCTCATTAAATGATAAAAGACAAATGAAAGAGAGTAAGCTTTTTGTTATTTGCCTATTATTCATTGTTAAACTGTTTTAAATGACTCATAAGTGATCCAGCTGCCTCTCCAAAAAGAATTGATGAAAATGTGTCTTGCAGCTTAAGAATCTAAATAAAGGTAGCTTGGGTCATGGCGTGTTTAACTAAACCTTTCGTTTATGCAGTTAAATAATATTTAAAAAGAAAAAGATGGGATAAGGGAGCAACGTATTATCTTCTCAAGTACAAAACACTCATAAGACCATCTTCAGGAACGTTGCTATTTGTCTATGCTCTGCACTACTAAGTAGAATGAAGAAAGCCGGCTTCAACTACAACAGAAGGGATGTAGGTTAGAGGCGAGCAGGAACTTTCTAATAGGATAGCTTCGTAATGTGTAGAATTATCAAGGCAAGTTGTGTAATTGCTTTCACTAGAAATGCTTTTCAACCCTTTAGACACAAAACCGTTTAGAGGTGGGGAGTAAACAGGTTGACTGCCCCCAAACCTTCCAGCCAGAAGGGACTCTGAGCCTTAGCAAAAGGGTCAGGTCACTCTTGGGTGCCTGAGAGCTCTCAGCTGCTGGCTTGGAGGCAAGTATCTGTCGCTTTGAAGCAGTGATTTAGTGATATCAAATAGCTGGGTGATTAATCAAGAAAACAAGCAAGCATTTGACATCATAGAGAAAAAAATAGCAAAGGAGATACTTTGGGGAAAATAGGTACCCAGGCTTGGAATCCAAACCGATGGTGCTGTCACGGATATTTACAAATCATAACCCATTGCAACAGAAAGATCAATCTGCACAGCTAAATTAATATTTAACTTGCTCAAGAAAAGTCAATCCTCTGGATTATTAGGGAAATTAATAAAAGCCCTAAATTGATGCTATTCTTACCTGAGCCATCAGTATGTTCTAAAAGTCATTAATGCTGTCTTTCTCATAACCTTCTGAGTTGAAGTGCCCTATTCCCACCCCAATCCAACCCTGTCCTTTAATCCTTCTTACTTTCCCCAACCTCCTTCTCGCCTTGCAATAGAACCCTTTCTTCAAACAAAACCTGATTTGGATGTTCAGTAACACAAAAAGCTGCCAAACAAAGGGGAGGAGGGGGAGGTTTAGTAGAAGTAGAAGGCAGAACATTTAATTCACTTCATTTCAGTTTTGCATGTAAACATCCAGTGCAGTGCTTGTATGCAGAATGTCCTCAAAACCCAGAGGCATTCCCCTTATGTCTTACTACCTGCAATTGCCCTTTAGCTGTTACCTTGCTTTATTCTCTAATCCTTCTCACCATCTAACATACTATTGCTCCTTCATTGTCATCTTTCTCTACTACACTGTAAGTTCCCTCCAAGCAAGACCTATGTCTAGAGTCCCCACAGCCTAGAGCAGGGCCTGCCTGGTACGCACTCAACAGATATTTGCTGAATAAGTAGGTGAGTGCATGACTAGCTGGGTACAAGGAAAGGGGTGTGGGTATGGATGTGGGTCTGGTGAGTATATCAAGCTGGCTGAGCATCTCAGGCCCAGAGAGAGGCTGGCAGAGTTAGGGCTGAGAAGGCAGGTTCCAGGGAGCTTATGGAGAAACCTGAATGCCACACCAGAGTGGTTGGTCTTTCTTCAATAGACTGTGAAGAGCCACTAGCTTTCTGTGCTGGGAAGAGATAAGATCCAGCTTGGCTTGAGAAAGATTAGTTTGGCAGGAGTGCAAAAAGATTAGAAAGGGGAAGAGATGGAAGCTGGGTGACCATTCTGAGACTCTCCAGTTGTCCCAAGGAAAGCAGTTTGGGCTGAAACAAGGGATAGGGACATAGGCATCAGGAGGAGGATGTGGCAGAGGGGGACTTTGTCCAATATGCCTCTCAAAAGACTGATGTAGTAAAGGAGAGAAGATCTGAGACTCATTTATCCAGCCATCATCAATCCATTCGGGGGTGGGGGTTGGAAGCAGAAGAGCAGGTGGAACCGCCAAGGAATTGTCTACAGACCAGGGAGCAGAGGTTCCAGGGATGAAGCTAGTGGGAAACTTCTTTTGAGAGTTGAAGAGGGAACACATGGAATAGTAAGACATGGACAAACAGGGAGGAAAACTAGGACCATGGAAACTGAGACAAGAGCCCAGGAGAAATGCAGGTCCCTTATGTCAGAGGGTGCTGAGGGTCCAGGAGGACAATGGGTAACTGGGAATAAAGTGGGTCATTCTCAGGATGATGGCTCCACAGATGTTGGGACACAGTTGCTGGTGTGTGGTGGGGCAGAGGGCAGCAGGCATGGTGTTAAGAATGATGATGAGGGAATGAGGCCAATGGGATCTTTCCTTCAGGTGCTGAGGTAGGGTGGGATGGGGGAGGGGGAGGCTACCTGAGTCACAGTAGAGGAAGTAAAGTGCCTCCAGGTTGGGGGAGAGTCTGGTTGTGACCGAGGGGGTGGGGTGCTCCCAGCAAAGGAGAGACTAAACACAGAGGGTGGGAGACTGATTCAGCAAAGCCCAAAAAGGAGGATAGGGAGCATGGGAGGGGTCATCACATCTGTCCACTGTTAGCTCATTAACAACTCTGGGGAAGCCTTGGTGGGGAAGAGGCAGCTGCCTGGAAGTTGGTGGTAAGGTGATCTAACAGGTCTTCCCTGGCCCTGTAGGACCAGACCATCATCAAGTCTGGAGTGGGGGTGATGGGGTGAGGACATGTCTAGAGAATAACATTACAGCCTCAAGGCAGGTCCCTGATCTAGAACATTCTGGCTATCTCCAGAGACAGGAAAAGAAAGTGCAACTCTGGGGGCTTAGCCTGGGAGAATCACTCCCACCTCCAACACCCTGTCCCTCTGTCGCTGCCTATGTAAGTCCTGCAGCCCATGCCTCACCCACAGGGATGGTGCTTTCCTCTGTGCCCTCACCTGGCATAATCCTCTGCTGCTCCTATAGCATTCTTCTTTGTTTACAGCCAACTGTGTGACCACTGGTTTCTCGCACCAGACAGATCTTTGGGGGTCAGGGCCCACTGTGGATTTCGTTCAGAAATGAAACCTCAAGGCAGCCAGAGACTTCTGGAGGATGAGAGTAGCATTTGGACAAGAAGCATTTCTACTTCGCTGCCCACCCAAAGATTCTCTGAAGCTTATTCATTTATTTGACAGATATGTACCATCATTTTCTACGGGCCGGCCACTGTTCTAGACACTTGGGATTCTGCAGTGAACAAAACAAAGACGAATCCCAGGAATGGAGATTCCATTCTAATAAGGGGAGACCCACGACAAACAGAATTGATTTGTAAAATCAATTAGAAGCACTGTTAGAAGGTAAAGTGCTATGGATAGGAGGGCCAGGGTATGCCACGGGGTTGCACTAAATAGGGTAGTCAGGGTAAGTCTCTCTGAGAAGATGAAAGAAGACACATTTGATTATTTATGGGTGAGCTATAAGGGTAAAGGCCTCAACCTTCTCCTTCGCTAGGACCCCTAGGTCCATGGCATGGGGAGCTGGGGCGGGCCGGTGCGGTTCTACGAGAGCACCACCAGGGGGAGCCCGGACCCCTCCTAGCGCCTTCTGAGCCCTCCCGCACAGCCTAGCAAGCAAAAGTTTTTCTTAAACTAACAATGCCTGTGTAAGGAGATGCTCGAGCCTGATTGGACAGGAGATTTTTGCAGGTTTGATTCCTTGATTGGACAGGAGGTGTTAGGGGTGGAGAGAGAGCTGATGGTGGGGGATCCCGTTCCCTCCCCCGTCAGTCTGGCCGGCTCCGTCCTCTCGTAGGCTCCGCTCTAGCTCGCAATGTGACAGCAGGACGCACACGCACTCGCGCGCTCTCTCCAGCTCGCACTCCCTCGCCCTCTCACACACGCACGCACACACCCACCTCTCCCATAAACACACGCACACACATGCACACCCACACCCACGCGCGCCCGCACCGCCCCACGCGCGCACACTCCCGCCCACGCCCACGCCGCGCTCCGGGGAGTCCGGTCCCAGCGAGAGCGCGAAAGGATACGGAAAAGCCACCAGCGGGGAGTGCAGCGGCGCCCCGGGACGCGGCGCCCTCCCCGCGCGGCCGCCTTGCCTCGGGCTCGGCCTGGGGGCCGCCGGCCGGCGATGGCCCTGGATTGCCTGCTGCTATTCCTCCTGGCATCCGCAGTGGCCGCGATGGAAGGTAACGTACCCTCCGCGGAGCAAGTTGGCGGCTGGAGGCTGGCGGCTGTATGCCCGGGGCGTCGCTGGCTGCTTCGCGTCGCCCGCGACCGCTGGGCAAGGCTGTTCCGAAGCCTCCGCCGCGGCTGAGCGCCGGACTGGGGCGGCACCCAACGGCGCGCCCCCGGCTGGCTCGCGGAGCCCCTTGGCTCCCGCGCCTGGCGCTCCCCGGTAGCCCCGATCTCCCGCAGCCTCGGCTTGGAAAGCGTGGAGCCCGCTGCATTGCGGTGCAGGCTCCCTAGCTCCGGGCACAGCTGGGCGTTGGGGAAAAGGGGACTCCTCAGGCCATCCGGTCCTGGAGTGCAGGCGCCTGTCCGCTCCCTTCCAAACGCAGGCACTGATGCGCTTAGGCGGCCGCGCGCCACTTCTCCTTTTCTTCAGCTTGGCGTCCGCGGGCTCCAGGACTCTGGGCTCGGAGGGCTAGCGCTGCGAGCGGGGGGCGGGGAAGCTCTGTCCCGGTACCCCGAAAGTGGCCGCTGAAGGAGAAGAGCTGAGTTCACTGGCCGTACCCTCGGGGACAGCCTGGAAGTCCGGGACCCTGGTCAGTCAGGATGTGGTGGACACCTTTGTTGCCTCTTGACCCTGGACGTGGGGGTGGGGTGGGGTGGG
>NW_006432447.1:6355463-6357575 GCF_000325575.1 Pteropus alecto | reverse complement strand
GCGGCTGCCGCAGCCCCCTCCTGGGAACGCAGCTCGCCCTTAGCGCGGAGTTGAGTTGCGGGATGGAAGCAACTCTTAGGGGTGAGGCGCCGCCGCAGCCTCCCTCACAGCCCCCCTTCCCGGTGGCCTACAAAGGGTTGAACTCCCCGGGGACTCGGTGCCGAAGGGACGCAGCTCCTGGCTCCCGCGCCGCCTCCCAAGCTAGGAGCTTGCTCCGCCGGGCTGCTGTGTTCCTCACCAAGCTGTTACCTGTGCCCATGACAAAAAAAAGAAAAAAGAAAAAGAAAAGGCTACCGTGGTTCGGCGCCCCTGAGCCTCACGGAAAGCGCTGCCCTTCTCGAAGCGAAGCCAGGCATTCAGGGCACTGAGGCGGGGCTAAGATCCGCCGCCTCGTAGTTAAGACCACCGTATCCCGCGTTCGTTCTCGCGGCGGCGCGGAGGTGCGACGATTAATGCCTAGAAAGCTCTCGCTTGCTTTTCTAAGGCTGCTTTTTGTCTGCCCTCCATCTCCCACTGCCCTTTCGGGCTGCTGGTCCATTTTTTGGAATGTGCGGGGATTGGAGCGATGTGTGGAGCAGGGATGCTTGGGTTTGACTTCTTGGGCACAAGTTCAGTTGAAACAGGACAAGCAAGGCGATGTACACTTCCAGACCGGTCAGGACAGCCTGGGTGAGCCGGCATTTGCAGCGGGCGAGGCATGACTGGACTTTCTGACTCTGGGGCGGCGCTTCCTGCCCACCACTCTCCGGGCCTCTCAGAGGGTCAGGGGCTGGGCCTCGGGTAGCAGATAGGTGCCAACTTTGGGAGCTTGGTCTTGGCATTGAGTCTCCATCGATGAAGGAAGGCATATGCCTGCCAACGAAATTGTTTGGAGAGCAAAGGTGTGGGAACACACCGGCCGCCTGGTGGAGCGCAGTTTCCTCCACAGATCCCTCTTCTTGGCTGGCCAGAGCTCCCCTCTGCTAGCTGGCTGAAGCTTTGCGAGGGAGGATGCCTGTTTTGCCAAAGCCCAGCCCTGTATACAGGCCCTGTCACCTAGCTCGTCTGGAGCAGCCCACGTTGTAGGGAGTGCTGTTGCCCTTCTCCCGGAACCCCAGAAACTTTGCCAGAAGCCTGGTAGGAAGGAGCCTCTCTGGGCTGAAAATCTCTCCAGCAAGGGTTAAAAGAAACACTACATTCAGCAGAATATTAAAGCAGCCCCATGGTCCCTGCTCAGTGCACAGGGATAGTACACACCATTCACTCCTTTTCCGCGAATGAACACAGGCAGGTTCATTTTCTACTCTCCTCACAGAGACGCCTTCCGGCCCGCCTGGCTGGGCTGTGGCCAGCTTCATTCCGTTTGTGATGAGTGAGGAATAATTATCAGAAAAGTGGATCAATGAGCTGCCTACACAGATAGCAGATCCCTCCGAAACTCTGCCGTGGCCAGGGGGCACTTCTCCTTGCTCGTTCAGCCATGTATATGTCTGTCTTCTTTCTCCTGGGGGGGTCTCTGGTGGAATTTCAGTGGAGTCTCGTCACCCGTGGCAAGCAGCACCAAGACCAGCGAGATCCTCAGCCCAGGCCAGGGCAGGGACAAAGGAATGGCGACAGCTATGGGCCAGGTAGGGAGAGGTGGCCAGAGGCAGAGAGGGCCCTGTGAACACCCCATCCCCCAACTTGGGTGGAAGAAAAGAGGGCAGGGGCTGGTTGACCTGGGGGTGTGTGTGGGACATTCATACTGAAAGAGAGCACCCCATCCCTCCTTTTCTGCCCCCTTCCACATTTCCAGCTGGTATGGTATCTCTGTTCTGTGAGGAGAGAGATGGCACTGTAGAGAAAGGCTCTCTGGGGGCTTTCAAAATCTATTTTCAGAGGGGAGCAGGGCAGGCTGTGGAGGTAGGGGTGCTGACTTTCTCTGGTCACAGAACCAGGCCTCTGTCCTCAGTCTCCAGATGAACAACTGCCTCTTCAAGCCCTTGTCTTTTCACACTGTGTCTGAGAGCTTGCTGAGAATGGGCTGCTGGTATCTATGGAGGAAAAGCAACTGCCTGCATCCTCTGAGCTGCCCTTCTGGAAAGGATTGGGGGACCTTGGTTTTTCTCGAGGTGCTTCTGCAACAGCAGGGAC
>NW_006432447.1:6334660-6355426 GCF_000325575.1 Pteropus alecto | reverse complement strand
GGACGAAGCATGTCAGCCCTTCTGGGAGGCAGCAATCCCAAGTCACTCACTGATGGCTAATAACATCCTCCCAGCCTCACCCACTGTGTCCGCGAATGATCATATACCTGCAGATGGCCTCAGTATTTGGACACAGCCTGACCAGAACACTCCCAGGAGATTTGCTTTTTGGTGTGAAGTCCTAGACTTGGCACCCTTGAACATGTACATGTGTTTGATTTGGTGGCAAATTTCTTAAGGCTTAGAAAATATTGGGTTCTCAGTAGGAATTGCTGACCCATAAATTCACACCTGAGTTATTGTACCCCTTTGTGACATACCTCACCTTGAAATGCAAGGACACTGAATTCCACTGTATGCAGTTAAGTCTCCATTACATCATGGTGAAAAACCCTCAACCTCAGCCCATGTGTCTACAACAGGCTACCGGGTTAGACAGTCATTGGCTGTCTCTGCATTTTTCTGTTAATATTTGTTTACTGCGAGTGCATCTGTTTTGGGTACCCATGAGCATGCCTGAGCCTACAAGCAATAGCAGGTGCCAAAGATTTTTTTAAAATATCCAGAAGAGAAAAGCAAATTTGAGAAAATCTTATCTATTATCTGATTGCATCGTGAAGAGGTTGCTATTATTCAGTGTTTGTAGAGGGACCCCTCAAGCCAGTGAGTGAAATGCTGGTAAGGTAGGGCGATGCATCTCTGAGCAATTGCTTGATAAATCTCGGTAACATAAACAGCTGCAGAGGTCTGGACCCAGCCCCAGCCTGAACCTTCTGGGTTGGCAGAGCAGAACTGCCAGCAGCTCATGATGCTCGTGTGGGGAGGACCTGCTGGGCCACATAGGATCCAGCCCCAGCCTCTCCTGCCTTTATTGACCTATGCAGACCCAGACTCAGATTCCAGAGCCTCTACCTTGGCGTCTCACAAGGATGAGTCCTAATTACCAAGAAGTACTTTGGGAAAAGCCCATAAGGCAGAGGAATGATTTGGCACCTTTTTATATTCTGCCCATCAAGGAGTAAGCTTTAAGAAAGCAAACTGAACCAAGGTAGAAGGGTGCCAGGGGAATCAGGAAGGATCTAGTGTGTGGACCCTCCCTACGCCCTCCCCTACTCTTGTATACTGGAAACTACTGATTCTACAGTTGGTTGACTGAATTTCATGAACTCTGGACAGTGAAGGAGTTGCAGGGTCAGGACTGGGGTCTGGCTGTGAGGGTGGGGTTCAAATCAACTGGGGTAGAGACAGATCGACTTCACCTGGCTTTTTCATTGCCCAGCTCTGTCACTTGGGAAAATCACCACCAGTACACCTGGCCACGGTGTCTTTCTTTGTACAGTGGGTCATGATGCTCACCGATTCCAACCTTAGGAGTTGGACAAGAAACATACCTTATGGAGATATACCTGTACCAGTTTAAAAATACAGATGCTGTTGAAGTCAAAGATAACAGCTAATTTCTAAGAGTCCTTAGTAGCACTCAGGTTCAGGAGCATAGTATTTTTCCAGCGTGGACAAAGGGTGGAGGCAAGTTTGAAAGACAAAAGAGGGGAGTACCATTTCAGGCAGTGGTTCTCAGGCTTCAGAAGACCTATGTCACCTGGGCAATTTGCTACAGACTCCTGAGCTCTAATCCCCCAATTCAGCAAGTCTGAATGGATCCTGAAAATCTGTATTCTGGCCTCCCAGAAGATCCTGATGTAGGTGCTTCCTGGAAACATGCCCCCGGGGAATGGTTCTCACCTAAGCTGCAATCAGAAATTCTGGGCAGGCCTCACTTTGCACTTACTGAGTTGGGGAATGAGATGCCCCGGGGTACCTGCATTTTTAACAAAAGGCCCCAGTGATTCAGATGCAAATGGCCTGGCACCAGTATATTTGGGAACTACAGATAATAGCTAACAACACTAGCTGCTATTAACTCATTTCATCCTTACAACCCTATCAAGTAGGTATTGTTATCAACCCTCCTCTCCCAGTTTTCAGATGAGATGACTGAGATGCTATTGTAGTTAAGTAGTTTGAGAAGTTCACATAGCTAGTGAGTAGCCTGCACTTGAACCCAGGCATTCGGGTTCTGGAGTCTGTGTTCTTAACCCCTCCTCTCTACTGCACCACTTTCGTAGGCTTTGCATGAAGAAAGGTTCAGGTGAGCCAGAATCCACGGGTAGGAAGAATTTTGGTGTGTATTCAGCCACTGGCCATTGGTACTTGACCGATTACTGGGAACCCCAGGTTCCCATGGTTTTGGGAGAAGAGATGAGCAAAATGTTCAAGTAATCCCAACGCTTCAGCTTAAGCGCCAGTTTCCATGTAGCTCCCTTCCTGCCACCTCCCACCCTTATTTCCACCCTATACACACACTGATACAGGGCTGGAGACCTGCAGCATAGTGGGTCTGATAAGAAGGAGTAGGAGCATCTTTGCTTCTCTTCCTGCTCTGGCCGGCTCGCTCAAGGAAGAAATGATCACAGACACGTGTCTCCACAGGAGATGGGCCTTGAGTGCCCTATGCATTCTGAAGGCATTGAGGGGGCAAACAGCACCCTTTCTGTCCCCACCTGACTGTCTAGAGCACATCCTTGCATCTGGATTCTAGGAATTGGCTTCCTCAGAAGAGCTCCCTTTATGTCTCCCTCTTCCGCATTCACTACTTAAGCAACCCGAATATTTCTATCAGATTTCTGTGTCTCCAGAGGCGGTAGAGACACAGAGCATGATGCCTGCCCTTCTGAGGAAATTACTATCATAGTAAAGTAATGCCCTGGGAGAGATTTCATATTTAAAAGCAAAATTTTGCATGAGAAATTCCTCAGCTCCTTCTGAAGATTCCATTTCAACTGCAGTGAGAGTTGGGCCCTCTGGTCAGTGTTTAGTGTTTGGCTGTGCTGAGAGGTGGTACAATGAGTGGCCAGGTCAGGGCCACATGTTCCACCAAAGACCCCTGATGCTTGATGTCCGAGCCACCCTTACTGGCTTTTTTTGGTCACTCCTCTGGGAGTTAGAGACATAGAAATACAACTTCCAGGGAGGCCTGGCTGGTGGGGTTGGTTTTTCTTAGCTAATTGAAAACTGTTTTCCACCTGACCTAAGACACAGGAAGCAAGTAGGTGCACAATTAGCTCTCTCTCTCCCTGCGCCTCAGTTTTCTCATTGATGAGTCAGACCAGAGGAGGGGTAGTTCTGGTGGAGAGGGCAGCAGGGGCTAGGGTGGGTGCATCCCCAGGGTAGAAGCAAGCGGGGGAAGAGGTGGATAAAGTTGTAGATAAAGTGCAATCTGGGACATGGTGACCCCCTGGCTAATTGTGTGTCGGCCATGGGTCCTCATTGGCTGGCGGGGGTTCTGCAGGGGCAACTCAGGTCCTAATCTGGGGGCATCAGAGATGACTAATGGTGAACTTGGCTGGCATCAAGAAAGGCCTTAGCCTGGTGCCCTCTAAGAGGGAACCCCAGGGACCTTTTTCTGGCCAGCAGCAGTCCCAGGCCCGTGTAGGTGGTGCAGACAATACTGGGGCCACAGTCTCCCCAGTGGTCCTATGTAGAATCATCTGCCAGATGCTTCTCAGTGCAATTGGCTAATAAATTTGTGAATGAGAAAAAAAAAGCATCTTATTCACCCACTCACTCACTGCTCAGCCAACATGTTGTGTTACTTAGCTCTGTGGGAACAATGCCCAGAGCTGGGGGCCCTTCACTTTACTATAATGACCCTGCTGATTATTGGGGATTCAGGATGATCCATTTGCTAAAAGGGGAAAAAGGTGATGCAGAAGGTGACCCTGTTTCCCCTTTGTCACCCGTAGAGATGTTCCTCCAGGTCGGGTGAAATCCCAGACAACATGTTTAGCAAATGCTTAAGGAGGCTGCTCTGTCCCCTCATGGAAGGTTCCCCTAGAGTTCCCTGTAGAAGAACTAGGCCAAAGTGGAAATGCATAGGAAATTTCCTGACAATTACCAAGACTCATTTCTTCCTGCAGATTGCACCTGAGGCTCTGTATCCCTCCTCTCCCCCTCCAGCTTCCTGGCAGCAAGTGACAAAATGACTGATTTGAATTTAACCTTCTTGGTCTGCTTCTCCATCCCCCAATGGAGGTGATAATAAGCAGAGAAACGGACAGAGGCAGGTGGCCAAGAGCGGAGGGGGCAGGCAAGGGAACAGGGGCCCTTGCACTAGCTTCTGAGGTCTCTGAGACTGAGTCTGACTGCTTGAGCTCCAAGGCACAGACACAAGGTCATGCTCATTCCCTCGGCCCTGACATGTCGAGAGCAGAACTAGAGACAGGTTTTAGGGAAGGGAAGAGTCTTTCCAGAAATTCTGTAGCCTGCCGCTTCTAGAGCCAGGACTAGACTAAGCATGCATCTGCCCATTGAGTATTTACTGTGTGCTGGTCCCTATATATATGTTGATTCCCATACCCTTAATATCCAAGCATTCATTCTCCCATTTTACAGGCGAGGAAGCTGAGGCTTTGAGACATTAACTTACTGGTACAGAGCTAAGATTCAAACTGACGTTTTGACAAGTTGCACGGTTCCCCAGGCCTCTGCCTCCCAGTTCAGCGCCTTTTTTATTTAACATTGCTTATTCATGAAATAACTCAGGGAGCACCTATTAAGCACTAGCTGTTTATGCACTGTCCTGTTAGGTGCTGTCAGAGGTGCCAGACAGTTCTGCTCTGTTCTCCTCGCCCAAGTCCCAGTGGCCAGGCTCTCCCAGGCTCTCCAGAACTGTCCCCCCTGCGCCCCCAGCTAGAAGACACCTTTTTCTGTCTCGGTTTGCATTTTCCTATGTGCACATGGCCTTTCCCATGTGCCCCCACCAGTCAGACCCCCACTGTGGTCATTATTGTTTTCTTTCGGCTGCATGTCCATCTGGCTCTTGTCTTTTGATGAGCTGTGTTGTTTAGTTGGCTGCAATTTGGCATCTGTGTCTGGCTCTTAGTGGTGGTGGGAGGGTTTGGGGAGCAGGGTTGCTGTGGGTCTCCTTGAGCTCCCTCCACAGGCCTACCTTCCAGAGGAAGGGTCAGCTGCGCAGGGATTTACCTTTGGGGACCTCCCCGGTTTCTGCTCTCTGGGCCTTGCCCTGCCTGTGGCCTTTTTGCTCCTTGAGCTCTGTCTGCTTCTGTCCATCTGGCCAGATGCAGACACCAAGGCATCAGAGGAGGACACTGGGGTTTAGCATCAGCTCTGAGCATGGAAGGATATGTGGGAGGAGGAGGAGAGAGATCCCTTAGCATCCTAGTCTCACTGGACAGTGGCTGGTCCCCCTTGGAGCTATGATTATGGAAAGGGCTGAACAGGAGGACAGGGAATAATTGCAGGCAGCTTCATTGATAGTGGCGGCAGAGAAAATGCCTTATCTGTGAGAGGCAGCTGGGCCCTGCAGTTAATTGTTCTGTTGTTTTCCTCTTGCTATTTTTCCAGCACATCTAGGTAGGACCTTTGCCCTTGGCTTTCTCATTGATGCTGAGGCTGGAGCTGGGTGGAGGGGGACAGAGGTAGGGGAGGAGCCTCACCAGGGAGGAGTGGAAGGGGAACCCACCCAAGGATGCCCTTAGCCCCTTTGTCAATGCATCTAAATGATCTGAACGGTGGAGCATAGGCTGTAAGCTTCAGGAAAAGGAAGAGGGTCTCAGTATCATCAGAAAAATCCACTGAGTTTTGGGCAGGTGCCCAGGGGCCTGTGGCAGGCACTGATCAGACCATTCTTTGGGTGTCAGACCATACTTCGGTGTTCGGGTTTACCCAGTCACTACATGTGTGAATCTCTTCCAGCACCTTCAGGACTGATGCAAAAACCCTTCACAACCCGAGTCCTCCTTTCCTCCCCTGCTCCATGCAGGCACAGATGCACACATGCTGCACAGGTATACATGCCCTGGGCATCTTCTTTTCTTTTTCCGATTTCACTGCTGCCATGTGCCACTGGGTCTGTACCTGCTTGCTCTTCCTGTGTTAAATTTTTCACTGATATTTTCTTGGCCAACCTAACTTTTTCTTTAAAATTTGCTATAGTCATTACCTCCTCCTGGATGCCTTCCTCCCAGCCCCGGGCTAGATTAGGTGATCCACTGGTCTCCATTGGATCTCCATTGGATCTCCAAAGGTCCTACCTAGATCTCACAGCTGTCTCTTTCTGCCTCCACAGAAGCACATTCTACTCTGGTCTGTCGTTTTGTGTTGATTTTGCTGGGCACTCCATGGTTCTGCAAGCTCCTAAAAGGTGGGCTCTATCGTAATCGTCATGGTATCCCCGGCATGTGGCACATAGGTGATGTCAATAAGTGTGTGTCGTATTAATGAATAAAGAGAATTAAAAGACCAACAGAACACTTTAAAAGCCCAAAGTCATGTCCTATCTGGTAGTTTGAAACACGTCTGCAAATTTTCTGATACTCTTTTCATCAAAACACGAAGCCCAATTCTTCTCCCCTTAAATATGAGTTGGCTTTTTACCTCACTCTAATGAGTATAATATGGCAGAAGTGATTCTCTATTACTTCAGAGATGAGATCATAGAAGACACCAGCTTCTTTTTGGCTTACTCTCTCCTGGCATGCTTGCCCTTGTGACTTAGCCACCATGTTGTGAGGAAGCCCAAATAACATGGAGAGGCCAGGTATAGATGTTCTAGACATAGCCCCAGCTTAAATCATAGCCCATAGCCAGCGTCAAATGCCAGACATCTGAGTGGGTGAATCTTCAGCTGGTTGCATCCCCTGTCCTTTGAGCCATCCCTGCTGACCCTAAGTGATTAGAGACAGGCTTTCCTCGCTGAACGCTAACCAAATTGCAGATTCATGAACAAAATAAATGTTGTCTTTGTTTAAAAACAGTAAGTTTTGAGTTTTGTTTTTTATTGATAACTGAAATATCCTAGAAACAGTAGAAGAAAAGTGGTTTAGAGATGATTAGAGAGGACTTAGGAGAAAGATGGGAAGGGGAGGAGATAGAGTAACTCATTCATTCAACATTTAACAAATATTTGTTAATCTCCTGCTCTGTGCCAGGCATCGTGAACAAAATAAGAAACGTTCCAGTGTTTGGGAGCATCCTAGTCGGAGGGGGCAGGAGGGGAAGGTGGTCATTAAGATGACAAATAACATAGAATATAATTTCAGGAGGTAAACAGGGTGATGTGGTTGAGAGTGGGGGTGCACGCTTGGGCAACATAAAATGGGGGAAGAAGGTGGGGGAAGGGAAGGCCCCTCTCCGTGATACTTGAAGAGAGATCTTGCCAAGCAACTTACCTTTATTTTGTATGGAGAGATATGACTTGGTTATAAAATTCTTTTCCAACCAAGCTGAACTAAGATGGAATAGGCTGCCTTGAGGGATGATACAACTTTATCTTGGGGTGTCCACGTAAGGGCTGAGCCGTTCCCAGACTTGAGAGCCCAAATTGTACAAGAGGCAAATGGAGAGTGGGAGCAGGGAGACAGAATGGACAGATTTGCTTAGGAGGTATCAGTTCATGAGTACACAGACAGAACACATTTATTGAGCATCTACATGAGAAACATTGTACTTGAAACTGAAAACACGAAAGTAAAGAAGAACTGCCTTTTTTAAAGAAGCTCACCTATTAACAGACTGGTGGGGGAGACAGAGCCATGCAAACTACAAGCTGTAACAGGACACATGATGGAGTCTGATAGATGTGGTATAACAGTTACACATCAGCTGCTAGGAGAAACCAAATAAGAAGATCATACTTGCAATAGGAAGGATTTGAGGAAGGTGTGTGTGTGTGTGTGTGTGTGTGTGTGAAAAGGAGAGACAGAGGCAGAGAAAAAGGGCAAAGCTCTGTGGAGGGTAAGTATAACATTGTCAGACGGAAATGGGAGTGTGCAGGAATAAGAAATGAAGGCTGATAGTCATTTTACTTTTTGAGTCATGAAAGTGGACATCCAGAGCTCTCTGTCAAAGGCGTTACCTATTTTATTAGTCATATCTTTGGTTGTAGAGACAGATGTTCAGCTCGAGCTGGGGAAGAGCCAAGGGTAAGGGGTGAGTATTGGTCTTTGTTATTACTGGACAGTTTGGGACTTAAGTGATTATATCTGAGGACACCAGTATTGTCTCAGGACTCAGTCTCCCTTTTTTCATTCCTTAGTTATGTCAGCCATGGTGCTAGTAGGAAACAGATGGCACTCTCAAAGGGTTAATTGAGGAGAGTTTAATGAAGAGACTCTTTACTGAGGTATGAAGATGGTTAAGGGAACCAATAAGGATGGAAATGCACCCAGGGACTAACAATAGCAGGAGGCCATTTCTCCCCAAGGCCAAAAGGGGCAAGGAGAGGGAAAGTTGCCATCAGGACAACATTGTACAGCAAGAGTGTAGCATGGGAGAGGATCCCTTGACCGGAGCTGTGGACATAGATAGAGCAATGCAGCTGCTGCCCAAATTATGCCTGGAGGGATGGGCATTGTATTCTCTGAACTCTTTCTCCTCTTTCTCATCTTCTGCCAGCGCCTCCCACTGGATGAACTCAACCAGAAGGCAGAAGGCATGGAAGCCTGGTTCACAGAGGTCAGTCTCTTGAGGCAGAGAAGGGTGCAAAGAAAGGTGGAAAATGGATCTGAGGAACAATGGAGATTAATCAGCACAATCATTCATGTTGATTTATCCTCAAGCAGGCTCTCCCACGAGATGATCACATGGCCACTGGTAGCTCAAACTTACATCCTCTTGAAACTTCAGTGGAAAGATAAATTCTCACTTCCAGTAGGTCTAGCCAAAGCCCTGGAAGTTTTGTCTCTTTGGTTTCCCTTGGGTCCTCTCCATAAACTGATGGTGGACTGCACTGATTGGCCAGGTTTGGGACATGTGACTACCCATCCGTGGAGCTGGGGTTGGGGTTAGCCTAGACACACTTGAGCCACCTGGCCTGAGATACTGAAGGCTGGCTCCTCACAATAATGTAAGGGTGCTGTTCCCAGAAGAAGGAGGAGTGGGTGCTGGACAGGTGACAATCTTCCACACCCCATTGACCTTTCTGTATAATCGAATCATGGAACCTAATGGAGAACTAGTGTGCAGTAAAGGAAAGAACATGGATTCTGAAGGACAGAGGAAAGACTGTAGCTGTGATGGTCCTGGTTGAAGATGTGGGAAAAGCTAGGGAAAGGGAAGATGGTGGAAAAGTAAAAACCCAGGAAAGGAGAGCTGGTGATGGCTGGGCAAACAGCTTTTTTCTTGACAAGGATGTTCCCTATATTCCTGAGCACCATGATTAAACTCAAAGTGATGAATAGGCAGACAGCAGGGGTGTTGGCCTGAGGCAAAGTAATTTTAAGACTACCTCATCTCATGGTTTTCAGATGGGAGGGAGATTGGGGGGCTGGATGAAAAAGGTGAAAAGATTAGGAAGTACAAATTGAAAAAAAAAACAAGTACAAATTGGCAGTTACACAGTAGTCACAAGGATGTAACATACAGCATAGGGAACGTAGTCAATAGTATTGTTAATAACTGTGTGGTGTCACATGGGTACTAGACTTATCGGGGGGGCATCACCTCATGAGTTATATAAATGTCTGATCACTGTGCTACATACCTGAAACTAATAAAATATTGAATGTCAACTGTAATGGGGAAAAAAAAACTGAAACAGTGGAGTGAAGAGTCATACTTTTCTGGGTTCCAACAGAGATACGAGAACATCTTAACCATTTCATTTATGTCGGATGTCCAGCAGAGAGCAAGAATGAAAGAAATGCAGACTCAGAGGTACAATGAGATGGCTCATTTCTCCTCATTTTTCACCATTATCAGTCATGGCTTAGTCTTGCCTGGAATTTTCATTTTGCATCAGTAGAATATTCTCAATTTTCTGTGTAGTTTTTTTTATCGAGGTTTTGTGACTGATATGAAGCTGGAGGATCTTCGAAGTCCTTTGCTTTTGTCTCCTTCATACCCTAGATGTCTCCTTCTCATTCGAGAGACAAGCATCTAAAATCGGCTTGGAGTTCATCAGAGGAAGACTCCATTTGCCCTTACAAGTTCCCTGCTCTTGGCTCCAACTTTCCTCTACTCCCAGCTGAGCAGAATAAGAACAGTTCTTTCTTTCTTTTTTCTTTTTTAACACAGTGACACAATGCTGCCGCTTTGCATGAAAACCCATGGTTTTCTTTTTCCAATCAGAAGAAAGTAATTTTCCTTTCACTCACCTGACTACCTTGTTCAGAGCATCCCCTACCCACCCTTTTCTGATATCTTGCTGCTAAGTATTTGCCAATTCATTTGCATCTCAATGGTTCCTTAGCAACTATCATACCCTCAGGATTAGGTACAAAGCTGCTCTCTGACACAGACTGCCAGGGCTACATGGCCTTCTTTCATAGAGCCTGAGTTACCCAACCTAGCCCAGCCCAGACAGGAAACACATTCACTCATAATATCACACGGGTTCTGAATTATAATGCGGTTCCTCCTTACCTTATCTGAACATGAAGACTTCTGAGAGACCCTTGCACTGAAATGCCTACAAATAATCCCCTGATTCCTGAAAACTGACCTCTGATATAGGTCTTCAGAAAGAGAATCACTGGAGGAAAGTCCTGTCTGAAGATAGGCAGTGAATTAGGTCTGTTTTATGGATCTGGCATCTGAGGTTCAGGTTGGTGAAATGACTTCCCCAAGGTGGGGCAGGCACCTGAAACATTCTAAGGAGAGGGGAGAGCTCAGGGCACTGCTGCTTCCTAGTCGTTGCTCACTCTCACAGGCGTTTGAAAAGAGTAACTCTCATTTGCTGACTATTGTGAGCTTTCAGAATAAATTTCAAGTTTTTTTAAAACATGGATAGGTGACTCAGGTCATTTGAGGTCCCAGGAAGTTTTACTTCTCACCTAACCAGAAAGAGTACTTGCCCAAATGGATATGCCAAATATATATATCACCTGGTCTCTCTAGTCTTGGCGGTTGATGTTCTTTCCATTTTTGGGCTTGTAGCATGGGTAGCACAGGAGGAGCGAGGGAGAGCCCAGCATGCGTGTGTGTGTGTGTGTGTGTGTGTGTGTGTATGCGCTTGTGTGTGTATTTGTGCAGATGATGCAGACAGACTGTGGCACCCGACCATTTAGCAAATTAGAATATTCCGTCCTGAGTAGGTGATGCTGCTTTGTAACAGCACCTGGCGCCCACTACCAGGGCTCACTGGCATGGAACAGCCAGGCAAATGGAACGCGCTATTCAGAAAAGGACAATAAGAACAAAGCTCATTCTACAGTAAGGCTGGCCTTTGCGACTCTCACTTCGCGTTGTTATTAAATATCTGGAAAAAACTGAAAGAACAATTATAGTATTGTCATAATGTGTAAGTGCACAAAGCAAGCCTTTCCCAAGGAGGCTCTGGCTTGGCTGAACTTGACAAAACAGGGACTCAGCGACAGTGCTTAATTTCTTCTTATCTGTAAGTGGTCTTCATTACTGAACACGAATAGAAAACCACAAGTGTTCTGGGTGCAGTTCTGCCCCCGTGGGCTCCAGAAAGCTAAGATGTCAGGGAGGAAAGGGGTGCAAGTCCCTGGATTTCTGCTCATCTGCCTGTGGACCTCCGTGTGGAGTCCCAGTTGTAGCCATCTTGATAGCCTGGGCTTAGTCCGGGGGGGTCCTGGTGAGAGTTTGCTGAGCTGAGCTGATTTAAAGGCTTTCACAGGAAGGAGAGTGTGTGACTGGCTTTCCCCTGAAGGGGTGTCTTGTAAAGAAGGATCCTGGGCTTTTGTGGCCACTTCCTCCCTTCACACATCTTCCCAGCCAACTCTGCCACCTAACTATACCAATGACAAGGGCCCACTGCATAGAAAACCTCTGGTGGAAACTCCACACTTGGACCTAGGGGCTGGCCCTATGATGTCACAGCTCTGTCACAGAGTTCTGCATCTAAACCAGTGTTTCTCAACCTTATTCTCATTGTTGCTCCGCTAAAGAGACTTTTTAGACATTTTTTCCCTAAGTACCCCAGACATCGTGAAATGTTAATACCACAGGTACACTGTACGTCTGTTTATGTACTGAAGGGCCACAAACAATTGTAATAGCTAAGATTTTTCATTCTCCCACATCCCCGGGAATCATTTTTGGCTGTTTGGAATATATGATCTCAATGAAATCAGTCTGGCAACAAATAAGCCAACACTCAGCTGAGTTAGAGCACAGCTTCTCATCACCTATTTTTCCATGTAATTTTTCCATGTAACCCAGAACTTGGAAAGGCTGTCCACCTCAGCTAGTCCAGGAGTTGCCTTGCTTTAGTCGTTTTGTCCTGGGGCGATCCAGGGTCCCAGTGAAGGCCTGGTGTGCAAGGGTAGCCAGAAACCTTGGGCTTGGTGATTTACCAGTAGATGCGGAAGTATTTCAGTATTTTAACAACTATGGTTTTGTCAGCCTGTTCTTACCGAGTGTTAGCTCTGAGCCCATAAGATTTGAAGATAGGCTCTTGTGTCTGGGCCAGTTTTTTGAATAAATAAGCTTTTTCGAGATATTATTTATATATAATGTAATTCACCAATTTTAAGTATATGATTCCATAAGACTTGACAAATGAATGTAGTTGTGTAGCCAACATACACACATGATATAAGGCATTTTCAATTACCCTCATATCCCTTCCCTGTTATTCCCCTCCCTCCACCCCCCTACTTCTGGCTTCTGGCAACTACTGATCTGATTTTTGGCTCTATAGTTTTGGCTTTTCTAGAAGTTCATATAAATGGAATCGTAAATTATGTCATAGAGTTTTGTTTGGCTTATTTCACTTAGCGTACATTCGAAATTCATCTGTATTGTTGCAGGTATCAGTGGTTCATTCCTTTTTATTGCTGAGTAGTATTCCATTGCATAGATATATCATAATTGTTTTATCCATTCAACAATTGATGGATGTTTTCTTCTAGTGTCTAGTTTTTGGTTTTTATGAATAAAGCTACTGTGAACATTTGATTCTATGTCTCTGTGTAGACAGAAAATGAAGAATACGTTTTCATTTTTCTTGGGTAAATACCTAAGAGTGGAATTGCTGGATAATATGATAAGCATAAGTGTAAATTTATGACACTGCCAATTTGTTTTCCAAAGTGGCTGTATTACCTTGCGTTCCTGCCAGCAGTGTATGAGAGCCCCAGTTGCTCCACATCCTCACCAACAGTTGGTATTATCAATCCTTTTAATTTTAGTCATTCTGATGGGCAAAATAATGGCATCTCATGGTGGTGGCAGCAGAAATCAGGTAGAAATTCCTAAGCATCCTTCTTCTTTAGACACCTGTTCTTATTACAGGTGTCTTTAGGTTTGGAATTTTACTTTTATGAAGAAAGGCGCGATTCCTCTGTATAGGATGTTCCATGAAGAGTAGCCTGAACCTGCACAAGGAAGCATACCCAGGCTCAGTCCAGCCTCTCAGAACTTGGTCCATTTGATAGAGTGCTGGTTGCCCCAGGCTACTCCTCACCTTTCTCCTGGCTGCTCTGACTCCTTAGAGCTTTTCCACCTCCTTTGATATGTGCTGCTTTCAAGCTATGGATAAGGACTTAGGTCTGACAGACTCAGGATTCCACAGGTTTTTCAGCACTGAGTGTGTTGTAGGTGCTTCCAACACATTTGCTGTTATTTGTGTGATGATGATCAGTGATTATAGTAATCATGAGGGAGGTGACACATGACAAAGCTGCAGAGGCCTAACATAGTGTCATCAAGAATCTATGTGCTCAGATGAGCCCTGCATCAATTCTCACAAGCACCGCTTGTGCCCACGAGCAAAGATGCAGCTGACACTGTCACATCTGGCTCTGGGCAGGGCAGGCTATCTGAGAGTCCTAAGAATCCAGCCCAGGGCTTGGCATAGTATAGGCACTTGGTAAATGTGATGGATGGATGGATGGGCAGATGGACTACACAGGGTCACTCGGGGAGAGGCTGATGCCTGTGCCACTGAGGCATAAAACCAAGGGCTCAAATCAGACAGAAGCAACAGCAACACAGGAAATCCAGATGTTCTAGCTGTGGAGACAAGACTGATACACCTGGTACTGGGTGTAGAGACCTGAAGATGGTTTAAAGAAGGAACCACCATTGAAAAGACCTGTTTATAGGGGAAGCTGAGGGGTAAACTCAGCTTGAACATGTGAAGATAGTGGTGGGGTGCACATCATGGGTGAAATAGCAGAAGCAGAGACATGGTGATAGGAAAGGAATGGTGAGTACTTGGAATAGCAATGACAGTCAAGTGAGCGCTCAGTGGTATAGCCAGGTTGCCGGTGCAGTAGGAGGTCAGAGGAGAGGTTGGAGTGGGTGAGGGTAACCAGGATGGCTTCCTGAAGGAGAGGGTACCTTTTGAAGGAAATAGAGGGCTTGTGCTTTTAGAGGAGGCAGGGTATAGAATTCCCTTCCAGCCAGACTTGCCCTCACCAAGGTCAAAATTATCTGGGATGGGCAACCTGCAGAGAAGCCTGTTTCTGTGAAATGTGCCCCTCTGTCTTGGACCTCGCTCCTCCAGAAAGCCCAAGAGGTGTTTCTGTGAGGGAGAGATCAGCATCATTGCTGTGTACTGAGTCCTACAGCTCAGCTAACATTGCCAACAAGGGGTTCACCAAGAGGAAAGCAAGACGCTTCTTGCAGTGGTCTGAACCAGCTTTTCACAAGCTGTCTTCTCTGGTCTCACCACTCAGTGTGGTCTGTGAACCAGGCTTCACCTGGGAGCTTGTTAGAAATGTAGAATCTCAGGCCCTGCCTCACGATGACCGGATTTGGATCAAGAGTCTTAGACTCTAAACTTCTGAATCAGGGAAGTAGTCTCTTTAAACAATTTAACAAACCTTTTTTTGATACTAAAGAGACACGACAAGTAAATATAACACGTGATCCTTTACTAGATTCTGTACTGGGAGAAAATTGTTCAAAAGGACTTATTTGGACAATTGACAGTTGACATGGGCTCCCAAAATTGATGAAGGAGGGTCTCATTTAGATGAAAGTATTATAGAAATGTTAAACTTTACAAATTTGATAACTGTATGGTGGTCAATTAAGAGACTATCGTTCTCTTGATGTGTGCACCCTATTCTGTGAGGGTTCAGGGAGGAAGATTAACAAATGTGCATTGACATACGTAAGAAAGGAATATATAATATGAAATGTATATGTAAATCTTATATTCTATTATACTATAAAATATGTATAGAAAGAATGAAAAAAGCAAATGTAGCAAAATGTTAAAAATTGGTGAATCAGGATAAACGGTATATGGGGTTCTCTGTTTCATTCATGCAACTTTCCTAGGTGATTGCTATTATTTTAAAAATGAAAAGTTTAGAAAGTATGTCTTGTTTAAAAGTGTGATAGATGTGGCAATTACACTCCCAAAAGGCTGAACCAGTTTGCATTCTCACAAAGCTACGAGAGGGTTGGTGCAGCTGTTCGACGTGGCTATTTTTATTCAGCTGTTTTGATGCCAGGGACTTTTTTGATGGGGTCATATATCAGTTTTGACCTGGGGACATTTTGTTCTTTTTTTCCAATTTATTATGAATATTTCTAAAAGTACAGAAAAGTCAGGGCAACGAACATCCATAGCCCATCACCCAGATGGGATGGTGGTTAATATTTTATCGTATTTATCAGTATACATTTTCGGGGGAGTTTGAGACTCAGTAAAATTGGTTAACTGCCAAAGGTAAGTGATGGAGCCAAACACCTTATCCTTTGCATCTTGTCCTCTATCTCTTATCTCCCAGCTTTTCCCAAATTGCTTTCTGAATAAATAGAATTGATAGTTTTTTTCTGAAGCAGGTTAGTTGAGTCTTGGAGTTGGACAGACCTGAATCTGAATTTCATCTCTGACCTTGGGAAAACTACTTAACCTCTCCTTGCCTCAGTTTATTTGTCTGATGGGTGGGGAGAATGCCACTTACCTCTTAAGACTTTTGTGAAAGAGAAATGAGGTAACCTGCTTCAAGCACCGTGGTCGCCATTATTATTTTCATTTCTTCTGTATCTTTCCATTTAAAACAGATGTCTAGGCCACCTCTTCCAAGAAGATTGATCCCTAAATCTTTACCCTGTCTGCCAATACCTTGTCTGGTCTATGTATTGCTGGTGTGTGGTTCTGTCTTGTCTACTCCAGTAGATTTGGAGGGCCCGTGCTCCGAGTCTCTAAAAGTTGGTACTGAGGCACATTTGCTGGAGTGATGTTCGGTAGCCTGACATCACGCATCGTGATCAGGAATCCCAGGCCTCTGGCAGCAGGGCCTCCTGTGTCACCTACGTCCAGGTGAGCAGGTCTGGGTGCATTCCCAGCAAGCAGCCCTGGCTGGCATAGCTCGGAAGGGGCCTGTGGCCCACTTCTTCCTTCCCCACTCTTCTTCAGGATTTCTTCTCATTGGATCAGGATTTAAGTTTGTGAGAAGAGGAAGCCAAGGGCTGGGACTAGGGAGAGAGGAATAAAACATTCACTGTGGATGTAGAATTTAAGGGTGTACCAAAAAGCTCAGTAACAAAGGTAAATATTTTGATACAGTATTTAAAAAAATCAAAATTTCAAACTCTTGCCTGTTGCCTGGCCGCCTGGTTTTGAAAATAAAGAATAAAGTTTTAAAATAAAGTTTGAAGGTCTCAGTCTGTCCGTTACCTGCAACCCCTTCCACCTTTGGCCCCAGGAACTGGGCGCCACTGAAACGCGCACTCCTGGCACTTCTTGTCCTCAGTATAGCGATATCAGTAAGGCTGCAACTCTAGACGTTGCACAGCTCTTTCGTCACTTAAAGGGCCACACACACTGATGCTTGGAGTACCTGGCTCCTCAGGCCAGTGGCCAGCATGGCTTGGCAGATGGAGCACTGAGGTCTGGCCTGGAGGCAGTGTGTGTGGAAGGTTCAAATGGTGCTGGGTGGTGCTGGTTTCTCGGTCATGGTTGAAAGGTTCACGTAGGGCCCCTTCCTGGCCTGGGAGCTAAAGCTATGTGCTTCTGTGGAGGAGACATGGTACTGGGAGTTGGAGAACTGGCTCACATTTACCTGCTGGTGATCTTGGAAAGATCATCTCTCTCAGGTTCAGCTTCATCCCCTGTCCAATGGGGGTGATGGAGTCCAAGCCCTCCCCTCTGGGGTCTTCAGTAAGAAGTTGTTAGGAATTGGAGCCAGTGCCTGTGAAATACTTTGTCCCAGAACTGGGATGTGCTTTGGAACTGCAAGCTGCTCCTGTTAAAGGAGTGGATGCAACTGATTCCTGTGAACAGTGTCAGCTCCTTGGCCCAAGCCTGGCTGAGTGGTCACCCCATAGAGGGGGATCAGGCCCATCCCAACATACCCCAGCCCAGAGTGGGAATCGCAGTAACAGGTGGAGGGTCATGTTAACCAGGTTCACAGCACCTCTGAGGTCCTGTGCCTATGCTCCCACCACATGTTCCTCAAACCAGTGGCTCCCCAGTGGCCACCTCCTGTCCCCCCACCCCCGCCCTCGCCTGTCCCCATTCCTGGCTCATTTAAAACTTGTGGGGCTATCCATCCCCCGAATCTCTTAAGAGCCACATGGAAAGAGAAGGCATAACCAAGTACCAGGATGTGTCCCCTGGGTGATTATCTCACATTCTTGAATGATTTCAAAGTGATGGCTATAGATTTTGCTTTCACCTCTCTTTGATCCTTTACTCCATAGGAAGTGAAACCTGTGGTTGACTTTCGAGTTATGAGATTGGAAGTCGCTAGAGTCTTGTTTAAGAGCCTGACAGGCTGACAGCTGGGGTGAGCGCCTCCCTCCCCCCACCTTGATCTGTGGTGCGCGACCAGCCATGGTGTGTCCATGTTGCCAGGGACAGTACTATGGTCCTCTGAGAGCCTTCCGGTGTCTGGCCTCTCTTCCCACACTGTGTTTAGAGTGAACAGGGGGCTGGTCAGAGGCTGAGGAGCACGAGGGAATAGGCAGCCCAGCTGGAAACAGGGCGGTGGTGGCAGGTCACGGCAGACAATCTTTAGAGTACAGTGGGACACTTAGTAGCCAGCTTATGAGTGGAGGAGACCATATGAGCAGGATAGAAATGGTTCTAAACATGGGGTCTCAGACAGGAGAGTGCTTTGGCAGGTGGGGTTTTTGCTGTCTGCAGAGGCAAATTCCTAACTGAACACAGAGGAATGGAAGTTGGGTAGGCATCAGCACATCTATGTCTTCCTTATTTTCTGTGATAAATTGAGGTTTTCTATTTGGTGTGTCTCCCCTTTTCCGTCTGCCTTAAAGGCTAGGAGCCTCCTGTTTGTGCATGGGTGCCTTGAACAGGCCTGCAGGATGCACCCCACTGGCGATTTCCCATTGCCCGAGGGAGGTAGAATGGTGCTCCTTGGACAGTCTCAGACCAGGTGCCCATCCTCACTTGGCCACTCTTGAGTTGTGAGCCTTGGACAGTCATCTCTTCTCCTGTAAAATGGGAATGAATAACACCCCTTTATAGGGGCTTTGGTAGTGAGTTAGAGCAATAACATAAAGCCAGTGCCTGGTACAGTGTCGGGTATGTAGTAGGCTCTCAATAAATGCTTCCTCCTTTTTCCCCGTGCCTCTTTTTTCCTTCTCTTTCAAGGCAGTAGTGTGGGAGTTCTGCTTAGAAAAGCTGAGTCTCTACCTTGCACCCCTGCTCTGCCTCCTGCAGTCTGCTTAGCCACTGCCCTTGTAATTTCTCCTTGTGGGCAAGGCGACTGACCTGTAATGCGTGTTCCTGCAGTCCAGCATCTCTCATCTCTGCCCTGCTGGAGGCCTTCCCAGTGACAGGCGGCCAGGAGCACTGACGCCTCCTGCCCTAGCCTGGCCTTGGCTCCCCTACCTCTTGCTTTGCACCTTGCTGAGATGGGCCCAGCTCAGGGGACAGATGGACACACCTAGTGCCAATTTCTGATTTGGCCAGTGTCAGCTAATAGCTCTAACAGCTGACTCCAAATCGGTTATCCAATAAAACAAAAGTTTATTTCTTCCTCGCGTCACAGTTCAGTGAGACCAGTGGCAGGGCTCTGTTCCACCTTGTCACTCAGGGACCCATGCTGATGGAGGAGATGGCACACCTGCTCTTACCTACTTGAGCCCCGAGGTGATGCATCACTTCCTCTTCTCTCATGGCCCCATGCAGACTTGAGCTGAGAAATGGAGTGAGCTCTTGTCTGGAAAGACGGTCCCAGTTTACAGAGGAGGTGTCGGTGTCCCTGCTGCTACACCACAGCCCCTCTGCAGTCCAGGGACAGGGGCAGATGCCTCACTACCCCCAGGGGAGGCCTGACTAGCAGGAGGGCTCAGAAAATTCCTCCTTCCTGCCTCTACCTCCATCTTTCCTTTCCTTTTCTTCCTTCTCTCCTTCCTTCCAGTATTTATATCTCTTGGGAACTGGCTACCTTTTATGAAGAGGAAGAAGAGATGGTTAGGGGTAACTTTTCAGATCCTGGAGGCTGGGCTCTCTGATCACGGGCAAAAATTTATCCAGATTATTCCATACAGAGGCCAGCAATTGAGATGATTGGAGCCCAAGTGCTTCTTCAACAGCAAGTTCTTGGTGATTGTTTTTTTATTTACTTATGTTTGTCCAGGCTGCCTGCAGTGCACCCCCTACACTGTCTGCCTTCTCTATTCCTGGCACCCCCCACGCTTCCTCTTGCCTCAAAACATTTGCACCTGCTGTTTCTGCTGTTGAGTAGAATGAACAAAAATCAGATAATGCTTTAAAAGGTAGAACACGCTTTAAAAATTAAGTCAAAGTGCGAGAGTTAAACATACATAAAAAACTAAAAATGATAATAAAATGGTAAAAATCAGGGAACTAGCTACTTAAGAGAATTAGTGAAACGTGAAGAAGGTTCTAGTAAGGATAAAAGATAGGGATTAAGAATAATGGTGAAAAAAAGCACAAACCCAAATGGACAAGATAAAATGTGAAATCCAGAAACCTAAAATACTTGAAGGCTTAGATTGTAGCATACAAGAAGACAAAACTCAGAAGAAAACAAACATTCCCGAACCGTACACAGTGAGCGAGAGCAGCCTGGCTCTGATTGTTCCAGGAGGACACCTGTCTCTCTCTGGGGATTCTTGGGCACGAAAAGTTCCAGTGCAGACAGAGACATGTTCCTCTTGAGGAGGAAGAGGCTCTGGGTGGCGATGGTGATGCTGGGAGGCTGGGGCAGCTTGCACTCTTTGTCATGCCCCGGGAGTCTCCCTTTTCTCCCTGTGTTTGGGACAGTTGTGGGGAGCAAGGAGGTTGGGAGGTCAGCACTGGAGGCCACACCCTAAGAACAGAGTGGCCCCTCCCAGACAGTGTATCCAGGGCAACACTGGTTAAATGGAGAGTGAAAGACAGTGTTAGAATGGGGCAAGTGGGAGGAATAGGGTGTCACCAAAGGCTTGTGCTGTCTGGATACTAGTTTAGGAGCTGGGAGGTCCCCCTGCTCCACTCTGGACTTGGAGAATGTATTCTGGATGTAAAGGAGAGCTTCGGATGGCAAGGACACCCCCTTTCCCCATTACTGCTCTCCCGTCTGGAATCCCACCTTTAGGCTTCACAGCTTCTAGTTCCCACTGGCCGTGTCTGCACACCAGCTTCAGGGCTGTTCCCCAGACATAGGCTAACTCCACATTCTTTAGCTTAGGCATCCTGGGCCACTGGCATCTTTTAGCCCCCAACATTGGCCCGCCTTCACTCAGACCTGCGATGTAGGTAAGCTGAGATATTACATACAGGCTGATGTGTGTACGGGGTAGTGAGAGCACTAGCCAACATACATGTATTCCTTTCTCATTCTC
>NW_006432447.1:6265082-6334612 GCF_000325575.1 Pteropus alecto | reverse complement strand
GATTCTTATTTAAAGTTGCAAGCTATTATTCCTTACCATTCATGGGCAACGCCTTTTCCCTGCCCTGCTGTAATGATCTGTCCTGAACCAGAGCTCAATCTTTTTCTATTTTGCCTCATTTTGCAAAGACAGCAGATCTAAGTTACATCAGGGACCCTTCCGTTTTTAAATGGCATACTTTTGCTATTAAATTTTTTCCAATCACCTTGAATGAGATTTGTGTCCTTTTCAGAAGTGCTGGGATGGTTTGTGGGGACCGGAGTAGTAGTTTGTAGCTGTGGCTTGGCATAAACGAACCCAGACTCTGTCTGCCCAGGGATCAGGCTCAGCAAAACTTGCACCCTTGCCTCAGATCTGGCCACGAGGGAAGCAGAAGCTCCCCAGTAGGGTGGACCAGGCCACTTCTCACCCCCACCAGGACCACAGCTTACTAGTTCCCTGAACCCTCCAAGCACCCAGCACTGGGTTGAAAGGCTTCACTAGCTTGCCTGGGGCCCAGGGCCTCTCAGATAATTGCTTTTGCTTAAAAACCATTAAATATCTCAGGAGAAGGCGTGAACTGGAGTGACTCACCTGCCTCTTTAATGGAGGATGAAAATTCAGAGAGAAGCTTGCAGAAAATTAGGGATAGGTGTACAGCCATGCTCTCTCAGAAAGGAAGTGTCTTCCGCACGCAGTGGGTTTGATGAATGGAGCTGGGCAGAACTTGCGTGAGGAGAAGGGAAAGGATGGAGGAGGTTACCCTGGACTTCAGAATTGGAAAGAGCAAGATGTCCCCAGTGAAGACCAGGACATTCCCATGGCAGTCTCCTTGGTGGGGCTTTGACTCTTGACTGGAAAGAGGCCCCTGTGCAATCCTCAGACAGAACTTGCCTGTAGCATTCAGAGCTGCTGGAGTCTTCTCCGGTGGGACCACCCAGGATAAAAGGTGAGTGCCCTGGGATGGTGGGAGGGAGATCTTTCTGGTCCATTGGAGGGTCAGGCCCTGGGTGGTAGAATGTAGAAAGAGAGGGAGGAAGGAAGGAGGGAGGAAGGGAAGTAGAGAGGAAGAGGGGGAAGTGGGGTGGGGCTGGTTGTAACTTTCTCCTGCTTTACTTGGCCCTTTCTGAACAGAACCACCTGGCAGAACCCAGGAGGAGAAGTGGAGAGTGAAGAAGGGAGAAAGAGAGGGAGGAGACAGGGGGGGGGTAGTGGAGTTGATGCTATCATGGTCCTCTCAGTCGCTCAGAATTTCCAGCTGCCATCCCCATCCCCCAGTGTCTGCCAGGATTCCTGCTAAAGCAGCTGTACAGACTCTTTATCAGAGCTCTGGGGTCTTGGTAAAACTTACCTGCGAGTGCCTGCCTTGTCTCAGGCTCTGTAACATGAAGCTCTCGTGTACCCCTCACAATAACTCCAAAGCATAGCATTCTCATTTCCATTTTACAGTTAGGGAAGCTAAGACCCAGCTTGGCCAAGGTAATGCCAGGGTTCTTTATACTATTCCCATGAGGCAATCAGTGATATTGAACCCAATGAATAGTAGCCAGGAAACTGGTAAGTTTCCCATGGAACATCATACATGTGAAGATTAATGCTGATGTCCTCAAGACACTGTAAATACAAAGAAATTTTATTACCTGAAGTCAGAGTCAATGATAGCATCAGTTTCCATGGCAACAGGCTATGACGTCACAGACATATGCCTGTATCAGTAGAGGGACAAGCAGACAGTAAAATGCGGGGCCAGGGTAGAAAAGATGTAAGACGTGATCTGTTAGCACAGATGCTGAAGGCCTTCGATCCACCCCTCCCCCAGCATCTGCTACTGCGTTTTAAAAGTAGACTGACATTTAGAACCAGTATATGGGTTTCATGAACCATTGAATGCTTTAGCTTGTTACTCATAGAAAAACCAAAAATGAATATAATTTCCCTAAAAGTTTTCTTTGAATATTTGTAGAAAAGACAATACTTTCTTTTTATTTTTCTGGCCTCTTGCAATTAAGTGGTGGTTGGTTCTTTGCGTGCCAATATGGTGAGACTATTTATTCCTGTGACGTGGCATGCCAGGGTGGAGATGACAATGAGACAGAGCCAGTCGGAGGGTCAAGTACTGGGAGGCAAATGAGTTTCGGGAAGGAGACCGGAAGGAGGACACCAGAAGCTGAATGTACTGGGGCAGAGTGCCAGTGGGTACACCCTGGGCTTAACGGGTTTAGGTCTGGGCTTCCGAGGTGTGACATACAGCAGGGCTGTGTTCTCTCGCCAGTTGGAAGTCTCATCACAGTGCTCCATGTTGTTATAAGCTGTGGATGATTACATTGTTCAAAGACAGCTACGACAATATTTCCTATCCCACAAGCTCTTTGGCAGTGGGACCTTGCCAACACAGAGTCTAATTCCCATCTCCTTCAATCTGGACAGGTCTTGGTAACTTGCTCAACCAACAAAATGTGGCAGAAGTGATGAGATTTCCAAAACTGGTTCATGTGGAGACTCACAGCTTTCACTTGGATCTCTGGGAACTCTAGCTGTTAGAATGCTCACTCTGGGCCCCTAGTTGCCATGTTGTAAGTTGCCCAGTCCACATGGAGAGGCCATGTGTAGGGCTCCACTTGATGGCAACCAGGTGAGCTCCCAGTGGCCAACCAGCACAAACTTCCAGCAGTGTGAGTGGGCTTTGAGCTTAGTAGAGATTTCTTGTAGCTGTAGCCCCTGCCAACATCCGACTGCAACCTCCCAAGTGACCCCACGTGAGAACAACCTGAAGAATTGTGAGACATAAAATAAAACATTATTGTCTCAAGTCAGTCATTTCCCTGGTGATTGTTTCACACAGTAGGTAACAGGAACACAAACAATCACTTGAAGTTTTCATGTGAGACAAAACTCAGATGGGCGCCAGGTCAGTGACTTACAGTCGTGGCACGTGCCCGTTCCTCTAGTGGGTCCTGAGTTCCAAAGCCTTAGACCTCCCAAACCAGAAGGAGATGGGCAGTGGCCCGCCTTTTGGTGAATCCTGCTCTAAGGAAGGGCATGCTGGAGGTATAGGGATCATCTGTCAGTCAACTCCAGAAGTTTGGCAGTTGGTCTGTGGTTTGGCAACATAAATACCCATAAGGCCAGATCTCCTCTAGCTCTGATGGGATTGTTTTGAACATAAGTGTGCAAGACTGTTCATTTCATGTGGTTAGTTTTGGCTGTGCATCCCAGCAATTGAGATTGGATGAATGTCCCTTGCAGAGTTTCATCCAAGCAGTTGATAAAAATGCCAAAGAGGAGAGAGCCTGTGAAATCTCACAGGAAGTGCTGCTTCCATTGGGCCCTCTTTGGGTTCTGTTGTTCTGCCAGCTGTGAATCCACCAATTTGTACTTGTCTCGGCTACAGTTTTCCATTTGATCCACCATCTCAAGAAGTGCTTTACTGAAATCTAGGTACACCGTGATCTAGTGGCCTAGGAAAACTTTCAAGAAAAATGGGAGGTAAGTTTGGTGATTCTTAATCCATGATGCTTCCAGGAGATCTGTTTCTTTTGTACATAGATATACTTCAGTCTTCACCCTCCACCATGGTTTGGCTCATGACATATAGTGTTCACTATCTCATCCTTTTCTTCCTTAAAGAGAAAGATTTGCCCTCTGTTTTTTTTTTTTTTTTTCCATTTTTTTATCTTCTCTTTCCTTGAAGAGGCCTTTCATCAACCATATCTGCATTGTCTTTCTGTGTTGTATTTTCCCCCCAGATAATATTATATCATAAATGGTAATGGAAAACATTTTTTAGATGCCGAGTTTGAACCAATTTACATTGCAGAAGTTCTTCCAGTTGTCTTGATGTCCAGCTTAAATCAGTCTAGAAACATTGCCATCTTTTTTCTCATTCCATCCCCCCGCCCCCCCCATCGTGGAGAGGGAAGATATGGGCCTCTCCTCAGCAATAGTGATTTGCATATAATTGATCATTCTTGCTGTGTCCTTCATCTGCCTTCTCTGGTTCTGGATAAATAACCCCCAGTTCCTTGCGCATTTCTTCCCCTTCCCTGTTTTTCAGGGCCCTAATCAGTTTTATTTCATTCTCCACTATAAATGAGTTTAAAGCCCGTTGGAAATATAAAGGTTGTCTAATAATAAATCATCATTTCGGCAAATGATACTGAGACATTTAGAGAGATAAAATTAATCACCCCCTTATAGCTATATAGCAGCTTTTCCACAGGGAGTACAAAGTAGTTTATAGAGCTCATAGGAAATTCTCGACCTGTTCCCGGAGAAAGAGGGTAGCCGTCATTTATCTATTTTATAGGGGGAAAGGCCATGGAGGTGCAGGTGGCTTTTTTTTTTTTTTTTTTTGCGCACCCCCTAGTCAGTGCAGTACGCTGTGTGAAAGAGGCTTCAGCTTTTCACTTGACATCCGACATGTACCCATGGGGTGCATTGCCTCTTCTCCACCTGGGGAGTATCAGGCAATGGGCTCCCTGGGCAGGTATAAGTCCCTTGATCCAGTCTGTAAAGTGCCCAGGCTAATGATCATAAAGCACATCTTTCTTAGAGCTAATTCTCTGCCCAGAGCGCTGCAGGGCAGAATCTCCCACGGCACCAAGTACAAATACCATAGATTCTAACAATATTCAGGGAGCCTGCAGTTTCACATGCATCAGCTCGTGAATTAGTATGCCCATTTTATAGATGAGGAAACTGAGGCACGTGGAACCTAAGTGGCTTATTCAGACTCACACAGCTGTGATGTGGTAGTGCTGAGATCGAGGCTAGGTTTCTCTAACTTCCTAGTCTAGTGCTTTCTCCTCTCCTTAATCTGAGATTATGGCTGTGTGCATTATTTTGGTTTTGAGTGATAGTAAGCAAAGTCAATACATATGCACATCTATTGGCCCATGTAATTGAAAGTACAGTGTAATGCTGGTTTCAGGCATGGCTGGATTCAGGATGCTATCAGGACTTAGTTTCTATCTTTCTACCCCACTTGCTCTGGGTTAGCCTCATGCTGTCCCATCACAGTCACCAGGTCCCCCATTGTTCTGACTATAACAGAAACAGGGAAAGTCACTTCTTGGTAGTTGCTTGGTAGAGTCCTTGGGGTCATTCTGGTTTATCCCAATTGAGGTCACATGCTTATCCCTGAACCAGTCACCATGCCTAGGAGCTGGAATTCATTGATTGGCCCAGATTACTTCTTCCACTTGGAGCCAGGGATGGGGCACTCTAAAGAGAGATGGAATTGCAAACAGAGAGTACAAGGACAGTTATGAAAAGTAGGGCAAGTGGGTTCTTGCAGGTGGAAAACAGCCCAACCCTCCTTTGGCACCTCACCCTGAGTCTTCATGCTCTGGGTGAGCTGTTCCTCAGGTGGATATTTCTCTGTCCCACCAGCATATCTTTGCTTATGCTTTTTCTTTTATGTCCCTGTTTTCTACCCTTCCCATCTGAATCCCCCTGTACTCTTTGGCCTATTGCATGCCTCATTGGACTGAGGAAGCCTTCCTTCCATCTGGCCCCTGAAATCTTCCCTTGAGGTTCTATGATCTGGATTCCTTCTTTCCCTTATTTGCTACAATATTGAGGAAGGACATCTGCTTGGCACCTTGGACAGTTTTCAAAAAGATAAATTACGTTCAAGTTGGAATAAATGTGCAAAATTCACATCTCGGGGCATTTGGGGCTTTGGTGAATAGTTGGTAAAATCACTTCAATAAAGGACGGAGGCAAAACCAATGGTATATGAGTGGGAATGAAAAAGATCATGGGGTCTTAGTAGACCTATGACAAATATGACTCTGAATACAGTGCCATAATGAGGAGTCTGGCATCATCCTCTCAGCCCCCCAAGTGGGATTAAAACTAATGGGGCACTTAGGGCTGGGAGGTTGTCCTCTTGCTCTGTTCCTAGTCAGTTAGAACCTTCTTGGAGCCTAGTCCCCAGCTGGGCCACAATACCTGAAAATGTGTTAATTCCCAGCATCTGACTTAACCTAATCATTTTACAGATCAGGAATCTGAGATCCTGAAAGGTTGAATTAATTCCCCAGGGTCATGCAGCGCTTTAGAGGCACAGCTGCAAGTGGAAATCTTATCTGGTTCCCTTTCCCATCTCTGTGGTTGTTGGAGGGGGTGGGGTTGGAGGAAGGCAGCAGGGCATTTAAGACTGGAGAATGACTCTGTGAGGGAGGCTTGGAGACTGCAGGCCATCTCCAGCCAGAAGTAAGTTGAGGGTCACAGACAAGATCTGATGGTGCTTCCTGAGCACTTATGGACACTGTCAGCACAGTCCTGAGCACTTATGGACACTGAACCCCAGTGCATGGACACCTGGATTGTCTTGGTGATGCTTCTCAAGAACAGACACTTCTATTTAGGAAATTGCCACCCCCAAATCTTCTATACTGCAGAAGAATGGGATTCTTAGAGTGATAGAATTCTGGGATGGGCTGTGCAGGGTGGCCAGAGAGTCCTGTTTCTGGAAGTGTTAAAGGAGGAGGTCTGAGAGGCTCAGATGTGAACTGCCTGAGGCTAGCAGGGTGGGGCCCTCCATCTCCCAGCTCATACTCTGGGGAGCACCTACCATCTCCTGGGGTCTCTTCCTCCTTCCTGTCGATGAAATATTGCTATAGAAATGTGCTGTTTTTCAGACATGAGTTGAATAAAAGGAAAACTCTCATATGGAGCATGCTATTTTTAAGAGACACTAGTTAAGGAATGAAATTCTGTGAAACACACAATTATTTAGCTGTCTTTGTTTAGCAACATTCTCCTAATTAGCCACCGCTAGCATCTATTGAGATGCTGGGCAAGTATGCCCTGCCACACGCTTATTTTGAAGGGAAAAAATATTAATTCATGTTCTTGACCCAAATCCTGAATGAACCTCCTCTCCAATGACCTGAGTCTATCACCTTGGTGGTGGGAGGAAGGAGGCTCCCTTTGTCCTGGGAGGACAGGGACTTGGGAAAGCCACTTCCCCAAGGTGGCTCTCAATAGCTGCCTCCTTGGTGGGCTTTTAGAACATTGCAGCTCTGAGAGAGCCACCCTAACAATGCTGTCCTCCCCCTGCAACCCTCCCTTCAGTCCTTAGATCTCCTTTCCATTCATCTTTTAAAACAAAACAAAACAAAACAAAAACAACTTTTAATTTTGGAACAATTTCAGACCTACAAAAAAGTTTAAGGTACAGTACAAAGAACTCCATTATACCTTCATTATGGGTTGAATTGTATCTCCCCCATCCGCCCAACAAAGATACTTTGAAGTCCTCATCTGTAGCACCTCAGAGTGTGACCTTATTTGGAAATAGGGACTTGCAGATGTAATTAGTTAATTAAGATGAGGTCATACTGGAATAGCGTGGGTCCCTAAGCCAGTATGATTGGTGTCCTTATCAAAATGGGGGATTAGAACAATACACAAACAGGGAGAAAGCCTTGTGAGCATGAAGGCAGACATTGGGGGAATGCATAACTACGCCAAGGAATGCCAGAGGTTTCCAGAAAACCACCAGAAGCTAGGTGAGAGGCATGGCTCAGATCCTTCCCTCACAACCCATAGAAAGAATAAACTCTGCTGATACCTTGATCTTGGACTTCTAGTCTCCAGAATGTGAGACAACACATTTCTATTGGTAAAGCTACCAGTTTGGGGTACCTTGTTACAGCAGCCCTAGGAAACTAATACAGCCCTTTGCTCAGGTTCCTTAGCTGTGAGCACTTTCCCACATTGCTCTGTCATCTTCCCCGCCCCCCTACCCCCCACACACATACACTCATATACACACATAGAATTGTTATTTTCTGAAATGTTATTTTGAAAGTAAGTTGCATACATAATGTCTGTTTATTCCTAAATATTCCAGTGTTGTTTCCTAAAAGCAAGGAAATTCTCTTGCATAACTACAGTACAGTGATCAAAATCAGGGAATAAATATCGATACAATACTATTGCAGTACTACATCAAATTTATAAACCTTCCCATTTTTTAAAGATTTATTTTTCAATTACAGTTGATATACAATATTATATTAGTTTCAGGTGTACAACTTAGTGATTAGAAATATATACCTTATGAAGTGATCACCCCAATAAGTCTGACACCATACACAGTTATTACAATATTATTGCCTATATTCCCTACGCTGTACTTTACATCCCTGTGACTGTTTTTATATCTGGCAATTTGTACATCTTAATCTCTTCCTCTTTTTCATCCATCCCCCAACCTACCTCCCATCTGGCACTCATCAAAAATATTCTTCATATCTATGAGTTTTGTTTCTGTTTTGTTAGTGTATTTTGTTTTTATATTTCACATATAAGTGAGATTATATGGTATTTGTCTTTCTCTGACTTATTTCTCTTGTAGACCTTTACATTTTGCTAATTTTTCTACTAATGCCTTTCTTGCAAACAAAGAAAATATTTATTTTGATCCCCTTTATCTCTTAAAAGTATATTTAATTAAAAAATTACTTTTTTTTTTAAGCGACATAAATGTACATTTAAAAAGAAGATAGATAACCCTGAAGGGCTTAAAATAAAAAGTAACGTACCAGTGCTCCACCTCTCCCCACTCTCGGTCCTACTTCTCACAAGTGACCAGTTTTTCCTGCATTTATTTTTTATTCTTCTGGCGATTATTCTCATGTCTGTATGTAACACATGTACACATATATTTCTTATCAAATTCAATAGACTTTCAAATATACTATCTATCACCTTTCCTGAATAATAGATTGGAGCTTTAACACCCTGATCCCTCCCCTTCTCCCTGCCTCACTCCTCCAGATACCTAAATCTCTCTCTCTTGTGTGGTTCCCCAGACAGTAACTCCTGATTCTCCAATTTCTGTAAGATAAGGACACTGGAACTTCTCTCGCTTTCCCAACCGATTCATCCTAGCTTTTGCCAGCCCGCCTTCACTTTTACGGGGTCAAGGTCGATATTCATATTCAGTTTTTTAAGTCATTAAATCATAGCTTGCCATAATTGCCAAATCATGAACTTGCCATAATTTGACTATAGGTTGATTCTGAAAGTCAAAACCCAATACGTAGCATTTCTGACGTTGTAGTGTAAATATGTCGTCCACTGCAAGGCCAAGCTATATGCTGTGATCCCACTTCCTTTCCAAATTTCTAATGCCCTTCGTCCTGAGCCTTTATAATTAAATATTTCTGGCATCCTTTTTTTATATGCCACCAGTTGCTCAAAACGATGCCTTCATTCGGTTTGTTTCATGTTTTGGTGATGCCTTCCTTGTGCTTCCCCCCTCACCCCCCACCCCTGAGTTTGGATTGCTTTTCTTTTTTTCTTGAAATTTATGCCAATATCATATCCACAAGTTCCACCTCCCATAATGTTTTCCCAAAGTGTTTCCAAACACTCCGTCACAGTGTGTGTACTAGCTGGCACCTCTCACTTTTTCAACCAGGACTTCCCTCCCAGAGTTCTCCATCCTCATGCTCCAACCTGGGCTGCTTTTCTCTAGGTCTGTGCTCCACGGCCCCCGGGACTTCTCATCCCTGATCCCTTGGGCTGAATCCACTGTGTCCTGGCCCCTTACATTTCTCTTTCACAGTTTATTTCATTGTTTGACTGCACTATGCTACAAATAACTTCTAAGGAAGGGTGCATGAAAAATAAACTTTGCATAAACTGCCTGTAAATGGGCGATGCTCCATGACTCGTACCTCTTATTTCCTGTTCTGTGTTGGGAGAGTTCCTTGGCTTCATCCTATAACCATTGTTTGAAATTATATATATTTCAACAATAATTTTCAAAGTTTTATAAGATCATGTTCCTCTCTATTTGCTCTTTTTTTTTTTTTTTGAAATACTATCCTGTTTTTAATGTTTGGATCCAATGTCTTGTTATTATTCGAGGGCACCGATGAGAGAATTTTTAAATGGGGGAGAAGGTGAGGAAAGACTGAGGTAAACCTATTTCCTGGATTGACCATTTATCTTTTGTTGCTGGTTTCTTCAAAGATCTAGTGATTCATATTTAAGAATATGACAGAAAAACTGGGTCCTTTATTGTTTCTTGGCTTCATCTCCCTCTCTATGTTCTTGTCTACGGCTGTTGCATTTTGCTTTGAAAGGAAGCACTTGTCTGTGAGCTTTCTGCAAGGAATTGCTTGAAGTCTTTTCTCTGCTTCATTCTCTCTATGCCTCTGGGTTTCTGCTCTCCTTACTTAAAGGAGGGGAGAAGATGCTGTATGTTCAGGCTGCTGTTTTCTTAAGACTGTGGTTCAGGCTAAGAATGGGGACACACAGCTGTTGTTAGTTCTGTTCCTGTGCGTGATCGGATCTCTTTTTAGAGTCAGCTCAGTAAATGGGCTGGGAAACATCAGAGAACATGGTGGAGAAGGTGCCATCCTCACAGGCGGCCCTCCCCATCCTGAGACCTCGGGACTTGAGGTTTGGGGACTTCCCATTTGCTTCCATCTCTTCTGTGACTATTCATAAGCAATTCTAGGAATAGAGGGTTCTTCCAAAGCTAAAATGACATCTCTGTGCCTCACTCCTTTGCAAAGAAAGTAGGTGTGATGGTGGGGCGGGGGGACCCTTGTAAGGACAGCATTTGGAGCCCCAGCCCCTAGTGAACTGCTGAAGAGTTCAACAGTGTTCACTATCTTCGCTCTTAAAATCTATCCATCCCCTGGGGTTTCCACCCACGCAGGGCAGGGTGCACTTGATTATGATTATTCTTGTTCAGATGAGGCACGCTGAGCTCTGGGAAGGGAAATTGGGGTGTCCTGAGGAAAGGGGGGAGTTTGGGAGCAGCAGTAGGCCAGGGTGTTGAGGAAATTTGACTTGTTTGGAGTAGATGGGGGTCCAGGAAGAGGAGGGTAGGGAGGAGACCATAGGTGGGAGAAAGGCTCAGATCAAGGCAGCGTGGTTGGAAGTCACTAGAATAAAGCATATTTTTTTCTGGGCAGGGAGTGTTTATGGTTTTTTTTCCTTCCTCTGGAGGGAAACATATGAAGAAGAGAGGGTTCTGGGAGTCTGTGGCAGATTGGTGGGAAAGATTGTGTTCAGGGCCCCTGACAGAACCCTCCTCTCCCAGCTGGTTTGATACTGTCAGGTGGACCATAGGGTTCTGACATGCCTTTGCCCTGGAAAGTCTGGGGGTCACTGATGAGTTCATGGGTGCCTCACTTTCCCCACAAAAGACAAGGGAGTCCTGGCTGGATGGGTGCTACCAACCAGGTGAAGAAAGGAGAGAGTGAGGAAAACGCCAAGTAGAAAAGTTAGCAAGGGCCTTGAGGGAGAGGTGGGGATGCATTATGACTCCTCATAATTTCCATCAGTTTTCCATCCATTCCTGAAATTATTTCCTGCTGTCATGTAAACGGCCCTGGCATCCCCCATCCAACGAGAGATTGCTCCTAAACCCTTCTAGTAAAGAAATTCTGAGTGGTCTCTGGGGAGGAGATGGATCATCAGACAGCCTCTCGTTGGCATAATGGATATCCAGTGTCCTGTCCAGGCAAATTGCTTCCCAGAGCTCTGAAAACGCCTGCAAGCCTGGCTTTCCATCTGCCATACAGCTGGGAGACCAAGAGTGGGCCCAAAGAGTTCCACATTCTAACGAGGGTAGCTATGGCCTACTGAGCTGAACCCAGACCCCAGCATTCTAGACAAGCAGCCTGACCCCATAGCTGGGCAGATTTAGGATCTTGCCGATGCCCTGGGCCCATGCCTTCCCACCCTTTTCTCTCCCCACTTTCTCCAGCTCTCCTTACCCAAGTTTACGAACTTGCTCAAGTCCCTTCAAAACTAGCAACAAAAGTTTACCCTGGCTTATCCTTTTTCCTCTGATGTTTTCTTCTTCCCTTTCAACATCTCCACAAGCTGGCTCCACCTCCTCGAAGCCATTTTCCCTACCGTTGATTGACTCTTCACCTCTGGCTTTCCTAAACGTTGCCTCTGCAATGGAAAATCATGTTTTACCTTCTCCGCCTTCAGGCCATTGTGGCTTGGCCCAGTGCTTTTCCATTTTATAACATTTTTTTTTGCCCTCTCCCACTCATGGCTGATTACAATGGAAATGCGTGCTTCTGAGCTCTCCTAATTTTCCAAAGAGGAGATTGTCTATTCTTCCTTAGTTCAACTGCATTGAGGGTGAACCTGCCTCTTTGAATGTTTGTATGATATGTTTGAGAGAATTTGGGGCTGTTACTCTGAAAAAGAAAAATATCAACTGATGCTTTCTGAAACTGTTCGAATGTGTGAGATCAGCATTGGTCAGAATCATGGCCAGGTAGGGTTGCTGTATAATACTCAGTTAAATTTGGGTTCCAGATAAAAATAAATTATTTTTAGTATAGGTATGTACAAAGTATTGTGGGACATCCACTGACATATTGCATGAGATATTGGGGACATTTATACTAAGGCACTTTTGTTTATCTGAAATTCACATTTAATGGAGCAGCCTGTTGCTAGTTGGCTTACTAAAACTGGCAACCTGGCAGGGACACACGGGTCAGAGCTAGGTAGGCAGTGGATGGAGGGCCTTCATCTGAAGTAAACCAGGGCATCTGTGAGCATAGCCAAAGACCTCATAGAATGGAACCAAGGCCAGTCTGTGAGCAAAGCAATGACAGAAGGAAGCTGAGAAGAAATCTAGGACAGGTCATGAGACAACTGAATTTCCAAATCTTGAAATCAAGTATCTGATTTATAGTACCATCCCAAGAATTTGCCCTGTTAATCTGGGACCCTCTTCTGTCTCCCATACTCAGCCATATGAGTGTCAACTGCCACAATTCCCCCCTTATCTCCATACCACCTGTGTTAGTATATACCTAATATTTGTTCTTAAATCAATTCGCTTAATACCTTGAATAAATGTATTCCAAAAAGGAAACTTGATTCCACCACTCTCAGTGGAAAAACAGTCTCACTTCCCATAAATTGCAGGTGACGGTAAACATACAAACAATGAAATTGATGTTATTGAATTCTAACTTTTGACTCCGAGTCTGAAACCTGCTCTTGAAGTCCTTAAAAAGTGAAATTAGTGAGTGGTAGAGAGATGCTAATGGCACACTAGTCCTCGACTGAAACTTTCTTCTTGACATTATTAGAAAGACCAAAGAAGAATTGCAAAGGACATAACTTTCTTCCTCTGCAAATCAGCATAGTTAATGCTGTGTCTATGCATTCGAGGCTAATGTGACTCACTTCTAGGAAGTGCTGGTATTGGGTGTGTCTTAGCAATGGCCAGTAATGCTTTTGTTTTTTCTTTAAGTCCTTTACAAATGAATTTATTTTTCTCTGTAGAGAAGAAGAGTTGTGAATGTTTGCAGGTAGGAATCTGACTGTCTACAAGTGCATGCCCAGTGTGACCTGAGATAATGTCCCAGGACCATGAGCTGACATCTGGCAGAATCCATCTTGGGGTCCTATGGGACTCTCATTCTCCCATGAGTGAGGCTACAGCGGCAAACCTAACCAGACTCAAGCTTTGATCTGTCAGTGGCCCCACACTGACTCTGTGACCCCCCCATCCCTACCTCAGGCCCTCTGGTTTGATAGGAAGGACAGCAGAAGATAGAATGTGCTGGAAGAATTGATATATTCTTATCATCAGGACTGTGAATGGGTGAGCCATGTCCCTGACAGGCCAGGCAGAACTTGGAACACAATTTTCCCATGGAAACAACGTACTAAAGGGTGGTTAGGTTTTATGGTACGATCAGTTCAGGATAGTAAACTTTCATTGAGCACCTAATATGTTCCACACGCTGTGCTAGGACTACACAATGTATAAAGCCTTGTTTCAGGCTAAATGGAGTTCAGTCTTATGGGAGAGATGGGCAGAGCAAATAAGTGGGCAGTGGCGACTCAGCATGGTGGGTGCCAGGACTGAAGAGGCTGGGGTACAGTGGGGTACAGCAGAGGGGCTAGCCAAGCCTGACGGCATCTGGAGGAGCTACCTTGAGTGGAGTCTTGAAGGGCGAGGACGTTTTTGATGGATGAAGAGCAAGGACTCAGGGCATACCGGGCAGAGTGAAGGGCCAACAGCGGAGCCGTGGGGTGACTAGCATGGTGTGTGCTGAGGTTCTGCTGTCTGCCTATGTTTCTAAAGTGAGTTGAGTCTGCAAGGATAAGCAGAGGGAGGTTATGGAGGTACCCCAGAACCTGATAAGTAATATGGCCTTTCAATCTTAGGTAGGGGATTTTGGTCCAGTTTACATTTAAGACAGTGGCACAGGCATTTGTGTGAGTGATGGGTGAGAAGCTGCTGAGGCAGAGGGAAAAGACCAGCTAGAACGCTTCTGTGTCATTCTAGGTAGGGAATCAGAAGATCTGGACCAGAGGGATTGCTAAGATCTCTAGAATGCAAACTCCTTAAGGATGGGAACCTTAATCTCTTTTGTTCAGATGTATCCCAAATGTCTAGAATAGAGCCTGACAAATAGTAAGTGGTGAATAAATGTGTTGAGTGAGAGATTCAGACTGGAAGGAGATTTAGGGGCTCCAGCTGTGTAGAGATGAAATGGGCATTTGATGTTCTAGTATGGACTCCTAACTGTCCCCCGTAGTTGACATCCCCAGCCAAGAAGCCCACCCTCCTTCCTTCCCTCCCTCTCTCTGCCACAAAACCAAACTCCAGACTTCTGGATGGTCTTTTAGGACGTAAGTGCTGGTTGTTTGGAACTGTCTGCAGTGTCATCATCCCTGGGGCCTACTCTAGGGTCTTTTCTGCTGGACTCATGTTGGCCAACCCAAATCCCTCTTGCTTGGTGCTTTGCCATATTTTAATGCTCAGAACATGTCACCTTCTAGCTTCTTCTTAGAGATAGTCCTACCTATTAAGCCCTTTTACCAAGTAAACATTGAGTGGTCTTTTCAAATACTGCCTAGTGGAGGTTGCCTTATAATCTATGACTTCAGGACACGCAGGCAAAGGTCTCCCGGCCATCAGGACAGTTTGGGTTGTCACCCCGTGGAGGAACATGAACAGCCACACCATCAAAATCGGTGATTAATAGACAGAATCTCCACCAGAGCATTAATTTTGGGCATAATCAAAGCTTGCTGAATTACCTCAGTGTCAGACCTTGACAGAGAAGTCAGCCTGGGATTAGCATTTTGATTTAAAGTTCAATGAGTGGTATTTATCTTTATTTCTGTCACATACAAGTGATTGACTGTCTGTCCTGGAAAATAAAAACAAATGCTACTTCCCCAGTCAAGTGAACAGGGGTAATTTAGAGGCACTCTTTCATGGTTGGCTGGACACATGTGTAATGGGTCGGCAACCTCTCTTTCTCGGCCTCCAAAGGTGTCTGGGATTCAAGTTCTGGATTCTGTCAGAAGCCAGGTGACTAACATCTGCACAGGTGTGTCACTCCTGATAGTAGTGCCTTAGCCAAGCCATTGCCTGAGGTGAGAGATGCTGGCATACGGTGTTGGAGCTGGTGGGGATTTTGGAGAAACCAGGTCCATCCCAGTGGGACTGGGGTCAGAACTCTAGAGACACCTTACCTTCCCCAGGCTGGACAGCGTTTAATGGGGGTAGATTCCAGATTCCAGCCCTGCAGTTGCTACTTTCAGTTCTGCAGAAGGTTGATAATGAGAACACATTAATATATGTGTGAACGTGACATTTATTGATGCTGACAGTGCAGCCAGGCACTGTCTGGTGTCTTTACCTGCATTGTCTTGAATCTTGACCACAACTCTTTATTGATAAGGACCCGGAGACCCAGAGAGGCAAGGTGACATTTTCAAGGTAAGTAGAAATGGCAGGACCGTAGAGTCCAGCCCAGAGCAGTCTGGCTCCAAAGCCTGTGTCGTTTCTGTTCCAGCACCTCATTTATCCAGCTAGGCAGGACAGACTCTGGGGCTGGGGGTGAGAGGACAAGTCACTGAGCCTCGAAGGTGGCTCTGTGAAGGGAAGAGCTTGACTGGGGAGGAAGAAGGCCAAGGAGGTGGGCAGGAAAGGGCTGTCAAGGTTCCCTGTCCTCCCCAGGGCTTCATCCATTCTTGGCCTCTCATCATCATCCCCTTCATCAGAATCTCCTGTCTCCCTCTCCTGCAGGCTCCTTTGCTCACAGTTTGGAGGCTGCAACATGGGAGCTGTTTTGATCCAAACACTGAAATGACTATAACTCTGCCAAGAGTCAGCAAGCTTCTTCATAAATAAGGTTTTAGTGAAAGGTTGTGTCACAGAAAGCAATTTGTATCTTCTGGGGACATTTCATTTGAAAGCAAAACTTGATGCAGAAGGTTTCTGGAGACAGAGAGGGGATGGGTTCCCTTCAGGGAGAGCTATTCACTGGGTACCTGGCTGGGTGCAGCCAACCAGTTCCTTCTGGCCACACCGGGCACACTGAGCATCCCCAAAGGCACAGTCAGTCTTCATTTGTTCTCAGGTTGATTTGACAGCAGTAGTCAATACAAGGCATGATTTCAGCACTTATTATACCCAGTTTTTTCTATTAAAAAGAACATCTTAATAATCGATTTTAAATCTTTGTTTTTCATAGATCAGTTTTTAAAAAGGTGTATTTAAAGAATTACTTCATTTGTCTGTTTTTAATTTTACATCTGAAGATGTAGTAATCTACAGGAGTTTCATTTACTAACACGAATTGAAGCAGATATTTGTAAATTAAGAAGGCAAATCATTTCTAACATTTCTAACCATTTCATTGGAGATATCACATAAACTTGGTGAGTTTTTTTTTAAGAAATATACTTTATTAGACAAAATGAAGTGCAACAGAAATAACAGGCATTAAAACTACTTTATTTGGTTAAAACTGCATATTTATGTGTTATGAATATTTATATTTAACTAAAGCACATTTTAACAAAAACATATACAAGCATTGTTAGTATTTTAGTTATAAATATGAAAGATGGGCTTTAAAAAACTGTAAATATGAATCAGCCTAAGTTAATCAAGATGAGAAATGTAATGTCTTTCATTATGCAGCCACTTTGACATTTACCTTCTCCTTCCTGTTAATTCATCGACCGGAAAAGAAATAGGAGCTCTTTTGCTTGTCCAATTCCCAAGGGACTAATCTTAAATAAATTTGTCTAAAGAAAGAAGACATTGTTTCTCCATCTATAGAAGAGGCTACTGTTATTAAAAGCTTGGTTTATCATTTTAATATTTTGAAGAGTTTAGGTAAATGAATTTAGCTAGTTGAAAAGATTCATCAGCTAATATCTATCTCTTAACATGTTCACTCTTAGCTTTGACTTGTGGAGTTGATATTGGAAAAGGACGAGAGCTAGTGGTTCATGTGGCTCGGTGCCATGGTGTCCCAGTTAAAGAGTGACCCACCCCAGCTATGGGAATACTAGCAACCAGTGTGTCAGGAGCACATGGAACCTGTTTGTGAAATATTTCTTTAAAAAAATTGAAATAACTATTCTTTTAGATACCCCATAACTAAAAGATTTATATTTTATGATTATGTCTTTGAGCTTTAGCTTATCTTTTTGGTTATAAAAAAGCAAATTAATGTTTTTAAAATTGAGGTTAATTTAAAGAAATAGATATTTTGAAACCTGATTTACTTCAAAGAATCCATGATTATCATCTCTCTTGGTTCATATGGATGCAGATTTTGTTGATATAAACTCAAGAATGGCCAACAGATGGTTCCCATGGGCTTAGGTTGCTTTGTAGAAGGCCCCCGGATGTCCTGGGAGATGGCAGGAGATGTGGCAGCAAGTTCTCACTTGTAGACCTTGCTGGGGCAGGGAAGGGGGTAGGGCTACTGGGACGGGATGCCCACAGGGGATCCCCTAGTGAGGAGGAGAGAGAGGTTTATATAGGCCTGGAGCGTCTTTAAGCCTTGCTTGCTTATATCTATGAAAACGCGGTTTAGTTAAAGAAACAAAATATCAAAGAAAACTCTCTTCCGGCCCCCAGAGATTGAGAATTAACCAATCAGTGGGAAGGTCCTAGCTGTTTGGAGCTAATTTGGTAGAATTTTTAAGTTTCCATACAAGGAAAATTTCAAAAGAAAAGTGGGCGACACGAGTAGCCTCATTCATACATATTCTCTTGAGGATGCGCTCTAGATAAGTGGTTATACTTGCCCTACAGAACAGGCACAGACATTCACAGCCATGAAAGGGTACCTGGATGGACCCCAAGAATAGGCAAGCAGTGGAGGGTAGGAGTGTGGGGAGCACTGAACAGGGGTGTTATTTGAGTAGGATTTTGCTTCAGGATTATTTGGGAGGCATTAGGGAATCCTGGTCCTGAGCGTGCTTGCACCCCTCTCTCGCCCCCAGCAAGATGGTCAGTTTTCTTGTGGCGTGAATGCAGCTGGCCTCCTGTGAGTCTGGTCTGTGCTCTGCCTTTAGGTTGGGGGTGTCGTTATCACTGTGGAAAACAGAGGCTGGGACCAGGGAGATGCCACATGAAGAGATAGAAGATGCACGTTGGCTGAGGTCACGGGAGCCATAAGAGATCATTTACTTTCTCATTTCCTTTTACAGATGAGGAAACTGAGGCCCAGGAAAGTTTGCTGATCTGGCCAGAATGTTGAGGTGTGTTAGAAGCAGAGGCAGCAGGAAAGAAACCCTGGCTTCCTGATGTCCTATCCTAGCCTTTTCGTTCCCTCGCAGCATTCTTGGGCTTATTTCGACTCTCGGGAATATCTCCCGGATGCTTTTTCTACAGAATCTCCTAGCAGTTTATGCTAAAATGTTATCATCTTATCGGTCAGTTAGTTCTTCCTAGTACAGTGGTCCTTCCTTATCTGCACGGGATCAGTTCCACAATCCCCAGTGAATGCCTGAAACTGTAGATAATACCAAACCCTATATATACTATGTTTTCCTTCGACTCTCGGGAATATCTCCCGGATGCTTTTTCTACAGAATCTCCTAGCAGTTTATGCTAAAATGTTATCATCTTATCGGTCAGTTAGTTCTTCCTAGTACAGTGGTCCTTCCTTATCTGCACGGGATCAGTTCCACAATCCCCAGTGAATGCCTGAAACTGTAGATAGTACCAAACCCTATATATACTATGTTTTCTTATTCATACATACTTATGATAAAGTTTAATTTATAAATTAGACACAGTAAGAGATTAACAACAATAACTAATAATAAAATAGAAAAATTACACTGTAATAAAAATTACATGAATATGGTCTCTTTCAGCAAACTAGCACAAGTTTCATTTCCCTTTTTCATGATTTCACAAATAAGAGATTTGTTCTTACCATAGATCTTAGCAGCCTCAGCCTACAGTTTTTTTCTTTCCTTATTAAGTTGAGAAATTTCGCCTTTTCACTTGAAGGAAGCAGTTTATGGCTTCTCTTTTGCATGTCTGAATTGCCAGCATCACTACTCTTGTGCTTTGGGGTCATCATTAAGCAAAATAAGGGTTATTTGAACACAAGCTCTGCAATACTGCAGACAGTTGACAACCAAGACAGCTACTAAGTGACTGATGGGCAGGTAGTGTATACAGTGCGGATACCCTTGACGAAGGGGTGATTCACATCCTGGGCGTGACAGAGTGGGATGGCGAGCGGATGGCATGGTTTCGTTATACTACTCAGAAGGGCATGTGATCTAAAACTTATGAGTTGTTAATTTATGGATTTTCTATTTAATATTTTCAGACTGTGGTTGACTGTGGATAACTGAAACTGGGAAAAGCCAAACTGTAGGGGAGACTACTGTCTCTGTCATCTCTTTTGCCCAAAATTTTGCCCAAAACCTGATGCTTTCATGCTGTATTCAAAAGTCATGAGAGAATAATTGCTTAGCACTCTCCTCTACAAAAATCCTTCGCCTAATAGAGCCCTATAATCAATCACATGTAGCCTTTCTTGTTCTTTGAAAATTAATATCTGGAAAATTCATGGTTATAAGCTGTATGAAGACAAATCTTGTGTCTTCGAGCTTGATGAGCCCAAAGCAGCCACCGCCACCTTGTGGTAGTGTACCCTAAATACAAGAGAAATGCATAAAATGAAGGCAGCTTTCTTTCACCCAACTTTGAAGCTAGAACATAAAGGTGAACATTCTACCGCAGGCAGTTTCTAATAAAAACAACAAGAATGAAATAATTAGAAGTAGTTGGGGCATGTTTAAGTAAAATGATTTCTCTTTTACTACATATTTATCTATTAATCATCAATCAATGTTCAGGTAAAAGAGAAGTAATATTTTTAGCGTCTACTATATGCCAGGCACTGTATTAAGCCCTTTACATATGTTATCTCATTTGATTATCAGTATACAACCCCAAAATATGATTCCTATTTTACAGATACAGAGGCAAAGCCACACAATCTGGAACTCAGGGTTAGTATGTGAACTCGTCCTTCTTGCCTCACTGCCTGTTGATTCTTGCAGGGTCCTGTGTGCTCATAGCATCAGTGCTCAACAGGCACATCCCTACCCTCACCATGCTTGTTGTTGGCTGTTCTGGCTGGGTTACCAGCATCTGCCTGTTGTGAGTGAGTCCTCGGGAAGGTAATGTGACAGGAGCTAATCTGTTTTAGGTTATAAGGCAAAGGGGCAGAGCATGTCTTGAAAATGTGTCTACTCTTGGACACAGAGAAGGCCCTGCTATGCTGCGCCTCAGGTACAAGGCCAAGGGTTAAAATGACCAATGTAGTGGGCAGCCTCTGAGAGAGAGGCTATGGCCTGGGACTGGGTCTGGTATAGGGCAGGACAGTGGTGAGTAATAAGGGATGGACCTCAGGTGCACCTGATAAGTGTTTTCTATTTCCTTATGACCAGACCAGATACCCCTCCGAAGAGGGAGCTCAACACCATACATGGTGGGTCCTGTTTGTGTGTGGGGTGAAAAAGCTTAGAGGTGATGCTGCTCTATGCCCTGGGGCACCCGTTGTTAAATAAACAAGGAGCAAGGAGTGGCATTTCTTTCCAACCCCTAGACCGGGGTATTGGTCCATACCAGTTAGTGGCCTGTTAGGTACCGGGCCGCACAGCAGGAGATGAGCAGCGGGCAAACAAGCCAGTGAAGTTTCATCAGTATTTGCAGCCGCTCCCCAGCACTAGCATCACCGCTTCAGCTCCACCTCAGATCATCAGGCATGAGATTCTCATAGAAGCACCGGTGTCTAGTGCCAAAAAGTTTGGTAATCCTGATCTCTGGAGTTAAATTGATCAGATCTAAACAATCACATTCATGTGTTCTATAAGAAATCTCTTTATCTCCATTTGGTGCCTCCATTATTGCCCGAATCTCTCTGCTCTTTGGACCAGTTATTTCTCTGAGTCTCTATGTCTGTCTCCCCAGGCAGCATGAATCACTAGGGCACAGGGGCCAGATCTTACTTAATTGTTTCTCCGTGGTGCATGGCACAGGGCTTTGCCGCAGGACTGTGCTATTAGTGTCTGTGTTTCATCTAAGGCAAGAGCTCCAAATCCAGCAGGCCTGGGGACTCACAGGTTTCATAACCAGGCGAGATTGCCTGCTGGGGCCATGTGAGTAGATAAGCCCATGCCCCATCTAGCTATATGGGTGGGCATTGCCTCATCTTCTGGATTTTCTTGGGAAAAATCCCCAATTTTTAAATGTTGACAAAAATGAATTTTGTTTTCTTTTTACATCATTGTGAAGGCCAAATAAAATCAATCTGGCTTTCAGATGCATTCAAACCTCTAAATTAAAGCACCACAAATAGCCTATGTATGTCTTAGTCTTTTAAAAAAATAATTTTTCTGTGCTCATGCCTAATTAAATAGTCCTTGGCAATTGAACTTCCATCTTCCAAATGAGTGAATGTGCACGAGCACCCACTTCATAAAAAGAAAAAAATTTTATGAAGTTGTTTGAGTAAGAACCATAACAATCCCAATAAAATGTGTTTTATGAAGTTGGTGAGAAAGTTGTAATCTGGATGCTGTTTTACAGCGTGCAGAACTGGTACATGTTGTAAATGCTGGTTCCCTGACTGCCCCCTTTGGCCTTTCCTGTCGTGACAGATGTGAGGCCCCCCTCCCTTTAAGAGTCCCCTGCAAAGCTTCCAGCACAAGGGTGGGCGTTAGTGGCTCATGGCCCTCCTGTTCACTTCTAGATCAGCTCATTATGGTAATGACAGTCTCTGGGTCAATGATCTCAGGTGTAATTAGGAAGGATGGGATTTGAACCGTGAGGTACTGCTTCATCTTGGGGCTTCTTCCTGGGGATGGGGCCCCCTCCCTTTTCTCCTGCCCTCTCAGAGCCCCTTTCTCTGGCTGCATCTCCCTATACCACACCTGGAGAGGCTGTGTGTACCAGGAAGGGCCAGAACTCACTGGTGCTGTGGCATGGCTGTCACTCCTGCCACTCCCAGGGCATTTTTATGGTTTGTGGGAAAGACTCTGATGTGGGCACTGAGCAGTGGCCAGGACATCTCCAAAATGCCATTAGGTGCTCTGCCTGCCCAGCTATGTTCAGAGTTGGCTTGGAGCCTTGGAAAAGTGGGGGCAAGTTTCTTGTTCCCCACAGCCTTGTTCCACTTACTACTTGTGTTGCTGGTCACTGGTGCTGGTCAATGGTGGTGGCTGTTTTTCCTGAAAAGGTATATGTCAGTCTGCATTGGGGCCGGTGGGAGGTACCGAGATTACTCAACACTGAGCCTGTTGAATGCGAGTATTTTGCTTTCTGGGAGATCTTGACAGGGATGGGGGCAATGGGATGAGAGATTCCTGAAAGGGGGTAGGAGCAACTGTAGCTTAAAGAGTCTTCTACTTATTTTGCCCATTTATTTGATTGAAAAACTTAATCTGCAGAGTGGGCACCTTCTCACCCAAAAAAGCTGACTGAAACTGTGCGAAGAGCATGAGTCTTGGATCAGGCACGCATGCATCTGAATCTTGCTTTGCCCCATACTCTGTGCAACGTTAAGCCAATGTATCCTCAGTCTCCTCCTCTATGAAATGAGTTGATAAAAACCTTCCTTTCAGGCCTTGCTGAGGGAATTTAAGGTGCTTTTCAGAGTGTCTTTCATGGATGGATTGATTTAAATTCTTTTATTTCCTATTCTTTTGGACTGTTCCCTCCTTGGGGTTTCCCTTGTTGTTTAATACCTTGCTGAGTTTATTTGCAGGGACTTTGAGAGCTGGAGAGAGAATAAAAGTAAGAGGATGTCACAGATACCACATTACGATGAGCTCCTAAAAGGCTTCCCTGGTATGAGCCTCACTCCTACATGTCCACCCCATTCGGAGCCAAACCATCACAGTACTCACTCCATTCAGGACCTGAGCCATTTCCGTTCCCATAGCCCAGGGACCCTTCCCCAGCCATTGATTAGAAAGAGCAGTTCCCATAATTAAAAAACAGAACAAAATAAAAAGCCTTCTAGTTGGGAAAAAAACCAGTCCTGTTTTGATGGGTGGAAAACCAGTCCTATTTCCTTAGCCTGGATTTCTGTAGGCCTCTTTAGTTACCTGCAACTGAATCTTTTAACATTATGCTCTAGGCTCTCAAGTCAGACTTATTCGTCCTCAAATATGACTTTCCTGTCTGCACACTTTCGGCTCTTCAGTTCTGTGTGGAGTACCTTTCCCATTTTCTCCAACTCTTACTATCACACACATCCTTAATGGCCCTTTCGAAGTGTGCCCTGATCCTCTCCTTTATGCTATTAATGTTGTATCTATTATATTTATAGATGTTATAAACTTAACAATACAGTGTTACAATTATTGCATTATATACTCTAATGCCTTTTAAAGACATTAAGAGGTGACGAGGATAAATGTATTTCTAGTCTTTTTTATTGACCCACATATTTATCATTTCCAGTACTTTTCACTTCTTATGTTTTCAAGTTGTCTTCTGGTGTAATTTCCTTCCATCCTGAATGATACCATTTACTATTTTTTTTGTAAGGCAGGTTTTCCAGCAGTGAGTCAACTCTGTCTTTATCTGGGAATGTCTTTATTTTAACTTTGGTTTTTGTAGGATAATCTTGCTGGATATGGAAATCTTGATTGATAGTTTTCTTTTTAGTTCTTTGAACATCATTCCACTGCCTTTGGGCCTCCATTGTTTAAGAATAGAAGTTAGATATTAACTATATCCATGTTCCTCTGTACCATAGTCATTTTTCTCTCGCTGCATTCAAAATATTCTGTCTTTCAAATGTTTGGCTATTTAGTATTGAAATGTGAGTCTCCTTGTGCTTATCCTACTTTGGGTTTATTGTGCTTCCTGAATATGTGTAGATCAATGTTTTTTATCAGATTTGAAAAGTTTTAAGCCATTGTTTTTCAAAAATTTTCCCTTTTTCTTTCTTATCTCATCAAATGTATATTGGTGTACTTCATGTTATCCAACAGGTTTCTGAGGTTCTGTGACTTGTCACTATAATCTTCTTTCTGTGTCCTACAGATATGATAATTTCTATAGATTTACCTTTAAGTTTGCTGTTTTTTTCCATCTCGAATTTTCTACTGGGCTCCTCTAGTAAGTTTTTATTTCAGTTATTGTGTTTTTCAACTCCAAAATTTACACTTGGTGTTTTCTTTATAATTTCTATCTTCTTATGAAACGCTCTGTTTGTTATTTCATTGTTATCACACTTTCCCTAATTCTTTAAAGATGGCTCCTTTAGTTTTTGAACATCTTTATAATAGTTACTTTGAAGTCTTTTTCAGCCGAATGAAACATCTGGGGACCCAGACACAGTTTCTGTTGACTGCATTTTTTCTTGAATACAGCTCACACTATTCTATTTGTTTGGATGTGTCATAATTTTTATTGGAAACTGGAATTTAAGATAATATATTGTAGCAACTCTGGCTTCTTATTTTTTTCTCCCCGAAGGCTGTTGTTGTTACTATTTTGTTTGTTTAGTAACTGGCCTCAGATAAGTCTGTGAAATCTCTCCTGTGACGTGTGTGGCCACTGATGTGTTGGTTCAAATTTTACTTTAATTTTTTTTTTATATATTTTCGTTTTGCTTCTTAGAAGTAGCCCCTCTGTCTATGTAGCTTAGTGGTCTGCCAGTGATTAGACAGAGGTTGTGCTCAAACAGTTGCAGCCATTAAGTCTTCTCTTCTCTTCCAATGGATCTGTGTGTGGGTAGTGAAGCACATTCAGAGTTCAGGCCATTTTGAAACTACCTAGCTTTATCTTCCCATGAGAACTTCTGCTTCTCCTATGAGTAGGCACAACCTTAGGGCTGGCCGGGAGTATGTGGATATTTTGTGTCCTCTCTAGTCTTCCTTGGACAGATGCACAGCGTTAGCCAGGAATGTGCTTGCCCCAGCCGTGACTGAAAATACTGCTGGCCATGGGCATCGCCAACCACTCCAGATCAAGTGAGTCTTCTTTGACCTCACAGCACTACTGTTTTCATGTCATTTCCTTCCCTGGTAAGATTTCCATGTCGACAGAGCTGGGGGTGGGTGGGGAGGAGGGGACAGCCCTAGGCAAGAATGCCACAGATTCCCACTGTTCTTACCCAAAGTTCAGTCTTTGAAACATAAAGACTTCTCAAATTGCCTTTTCAAAGTGCTGCATGGTTGTTTTTGTCATGTTTGCCCAGCTTTATCTTTTTTTTTTTTTAAAGAATTTACTAAACTCCTCCCTCTGCTCTGGTCATGAGTCTCCAGCAGGTTGTGTAGTTTTTGATGTGATTAACTTTTTCTTGGCTGTGTAATCACTGGAGACCTTGGGTTTCCTCTCACACTTACCCAGGAGCACTGGTAGGAACCCACTTTGACTTTGAATCCTCGATGTGTGGCATTAAGCCTGGTGCTCTGCAAGTGCCTAGCAAATGTTTGTTGTACTTATGATATGAAAGATGGCTGACAGATGGTGTGATCCATTTGAACACAGGATGTGGTCTCATACAGACCTGGCTGCTTTGGGTCTCAAGTACAGTGCTTCACCTTACCGATGCTTTGTTTCTCAGCAGTGAAATGTCAAAAATAATACTCACTTCTTAGGATAGTTGTGTGAATTAAATAAGATAAGGTATAGAAATCATCTTGAACAATACCTAGCATGTATTAGTACTTTGTAACTATTAATTTAATTTCTTCCCATAAGATATGGGATTGATGAAGATAATATGCCTTGATTAATCTTGCTTATCCATCCGTCCGTCCATCCTTCTATCCATCCATCCATCCATCCATCCATCCATCCATCCATCCATCCATCTTTCTACAGATGCAGAGATAAATGAGACAAGATGTATGATCTTGAGAAACATCCAGTGGAGAAGTCAGACATATAAATACATAACTTAAAATCCTGTGGGTAAGACCTATGGAAGACATGAGTGAAGAGCTTCAGGTACAGAGGCCAGAGGAGTGACATTGGGGTGAGGGATCTGGTGTACGTGACTCTTCATTGTGGCCTTGAGGGTCTCTGGTCATGGGCAGAGAGCCAGGCGTGGGTAGAGACAAGATCACCTAGCCACTTTCTTCATCCCAAAGTCTGGTCTTATCGGAGGGGGGGATAACCCAGCAGACCTCCGACGGTAGCAGTAACATATGTGCTCACACTGCCTTTCTAAGAGGTACAATTTTATGTTTTCTGGCAAGACATGGATCATTTCTATCTATTGTTTAACCGTAAAGCACTCACATGCTATAGTTTTTCTGTGGAGTCCAGGAGCATCTAGCAAACTCTCATTTCTTCCCCCCACCCCCAGAAGAGGAGGCATCCTTCTTTTAGGTGACTAGGACTAACCCCCTACTTCACCTCCCAACACACACACACACACACACACACACACACACACACTTAGGAAGTGGAGGTTTTTGTGCCAGATCAGATTGAAGAGGATCCGTGGGCCTTTATCTTCTCATCTGCAGAAGTCTTTTATAGCGGGCTACATCCTTGGGGAAGTGGGACTGCCGACCTCTGCTAGGAGCTGCACTTCCTTCTCTGCTTCAGGTGTTGCCTCTTCTCAGAGGCCCAGAGTACAGGAGGGCAAGGAGCAGTGCACAGTTTTACCCTGGATCTGGTCACCAGGCACCATGGCTCCTGCTGCATGTTAAGCCGACAACAATTTTTCTTTGCAAACACAGACCTTTTTTAGAAGCCGAGTGCTCAATGTTGCATCTGTACATAAGCCCATCATGAAGTGGTTCATCAATTGCACGTTTGGACCTGTGAGGCTGTGGCTTTGGGCCTCGGTCAGGGGAATGCTAGTGCAGCCTAGTGCCTCCCACGCTGCCCATAACGCTGCCTTCACAAGACCTCCCAAGCCCTACATCGTCCCCTCCACACATCACCGGCAGCATCACTCCGGTGCTCCTCGGCCGACCCTGGGAACTTTATAGCCCATATTTACTATTCATTATTATTTCCAAAGTACACCTTGTGTCATGCCTGTTGAGTGGTAAAACAGCTTTTCCCCCTCTTCTCCATGGAGTTACCTTAAAACTTGCTCCTGGCTAAGGGAGGGGGACCATTGTCTTTATGAAAACCTTTGTGGAAAGGATAGAAATGCACAGAAGCTTTGCTCACCTTTGCAGACAGTGTTTGGTGCAGAAAAGGCTGAGGGCAGACAGGGCAGGCAAGCGGACAGCTCTGGTGGGCCACTCCTCGGTTTGTTTTGGAAGTCGAAACTGAAACCTCTGGGTATTTACACAGCCAAGTCACCTGGATGAGGAATGGGTTGGAGGGTCATGTGACGGGAGTCAAGGCGAACACAAAAGAATCCATTTATTATCCTGGCAGGAAATTTGTTCTTTTGGATTCTGTAGCTGCAGACATAATGATTTCATTTCCTTCAGTGGAGGGAGATTAATGGCCCTTCCCCCTGGGCCTGTGTGGATTGCCGTTTCCTCCATGTCCCTAAGTGTTGTCAGCTCCAGTATGCCTTCCTTTCTGCGGGGTTGGAGGGCATGCACTGGTTCATGCTAGTTAGCAAGACGTGGCCTTCCCTGTGGATGCTCCAGGATACCCAGAGGTGACCTAGGCTAAAACACAGGCATCGTGGAGGAACCCATCTTAGCAGAGGGGCCATTCACAGGGGCAGCACGAGGCTTGGTTCTCCTCCTGCTTTGGATGTAGCCACTCATTCTGGGGCCAGAAAAATAGGCTAGAATATTAACTCTCCACAAGACAGCTGAGACTAGGACTGAGGCTAGGACTGCCACCAGTGCTGCCACCAGCCCCGACCTGTGTAACCTGGAGAAAGGTACTTAACCTCACCAAGGCTGTTTCCTCATCTGTAAAATGTGGAAAGCATACCTGCTCTACCAGGCGTTGGAGAGATTCAATGAGATCTGTGCCAGATACTCAACAGTGGTGGCCTCTCATGGCCCTTCTGGACTCCTGGTGGCTACAGGGAGGACAACTCCTAGTGCAGAACCAGCCTTGCTTAAAGGACGAGATCAGATGGCTAGACTGAATCTGGTGGTCTGCTCTGAGATGAGGGAGGCAAGAAGAAGGCAGAAGGAGGAAGGCTCTTGGCCAGGGCATTCCACCCCAGAGTGTTATTGGGTGATCTGAGGTGGCCATTCAGACCTGGATCCAGTGTTTCAGGTTGCATGGAGCAGACATCACGTATGGGGAGTCAGATTCTGTGTCTGGATAAGAATCAGTGTTGTATTAAAAAAAAAAAACACACAAAAAAACAGTTTTCCCACTGTGGCCTTGAGACGTCATGTGTCCTGGTGCCTGCTCAGAGTCAGGCTCTGGATTGTAAGGGACTAAGGGACTGTGGCTTCCTCCCACTGAGCCTTGCTCATAATCTGTGCTTAGTGGCTATTTGCTCCTTAAGTACTTTTAATCAAAACTTTTGTACTCCGGAGACATGCAAAAGTGATTTATTCGGAGAAATTTTTGTATTTTCCTGTGCCTCGATTTCCCATCTGTATCTCTTACTCAACCCCAGCCACACATTCATAATGGAGCATGATGAGTTTCTCATGCTGTGCATAAAGAGATGTCAGACTGAATGAAATGAAATTAAACCGAGTTAAACTGGCAGAATTGTGGAATACAGGAACACGTGACCGGGACGAGGGGTTGTCTATTCCCTGAGGGTCTTGGGAACAGGATGGGGCCCTCAGCAGAGGCTGGTTTCAGGGAAGTTTTCTTGGAGGCAGGGGTGTGTTTCGATGAAGCATTGCTAAAAATAAGTTAAATATGGATAACAGCAATTTTAATAAACATTTTACTTTTAATATGTTTATAGTGTTGTTAATTATCTCTCTAAGTGGAGAAAATAGAAATTGTAGCACATTGAATAAAGATTGCTGATTAGGATAATAAAATGGAAATTTTAATCAAGATGATAACTTTAAGTCAATGGAGGTTTTCTCCTAGGCTGCTGGAGCTTTCATCTTTATTAAACACCCCATTTATCATCACCGCTCCATTCATCACCAGCATTAGATTAATATTGACAATTTAAAATAGAAATAACTTTTTTTTGCCATTATGGTGCGGATATGATAATGGTTCCAGAGACTGTGAGGAAGCCATCACAAGCTGTCATGCTTTCTTCCCCTGCTGCAGTTGGCAGCCACTCTCCAGCCTGGATCTTAAGGTACCGGCCGCTTCTCTTGCTGGGAAACTCCCCAGGACAGGCGGCTCACCAAATCTGGCGTGTTCTTCGTCGAGAAAGCAATAGGCTCAAGGTTGTCTCTTCGTGGTGAAAACATGCCAGGAGTCATAGGCCTCTGTTTTGCAATCCAGCTCAAGAGATAGTCTCTGCAAGGGACTGTGGAGATCCCCAAAGAGGCGAGCCTCAGCCCTGCCCCACGGAAGTCACACCTACGCACAAGGCAGGCCTGAGTTTCAGATGAACAGTTTGGGCAGAAGGTTTAGAGCAGTGGTTTTCAGAGAGTGGTGCCCAGGCAGCAGCATCAGTGTGCACACTAGTGGTTGAGATCCACTGCCCTTGACCAGTGATGCTCACGCATTAGCATCAGAATCACCTGGAGGGCTGTTGAAACCTGTTGCTACTCTCACACCTCAAGTTTCTGATTGAGTAGTTCTCAGGTAGAATCCAAAAAATTGGATTTTAAACAAGTTCCAAGATGATGCTGATGACTACACGTTGAGACCCACCGAGTTAGACTAAAGAAAGACTACTAAGAACAAGATGAGGAAGGTTTCATGGAGAAGGATCCTTTTGCCCTTGGTAGGATTTGTAGAACCTCACCAAGCAGAGACAAGAAGAAGTCCCGTGGAAGGTGATGGAGCCAGAGTTGGAAATAGGAAGTTTGGAGGACAGTGGGCCCCAGGGAGAAGGTGTTTGACGTAAGAGCCTTTGCATTGACACAGAAGTGGACCAGCAGGTGGTCATGGGAGTTGGAGATGGAGAAATTTATCTCCAGAGGGGGATATTGCCACCCTCATGGAAATGCAAGAGGACTCGGAAAGTAGAGCTAGGGTCAGGGGTCAGAAGCCATTCACGCCAGCAGGACAGCTGCCTCCTGAGGTACAGCCCAGTCTGGACCACGTTGGGAATACCTGTGGTTCGGGTCTCGTCACCCAGAGCCTACTGTTTAGATTAATTGCTTTTTCTTACATTGCTGCCTTTGTTGGGCATGAGTAGGGGAGGGGAGGGATATGCCTCCTGGAGCTCTGCTCCACAAACCCCTCTACTGAGGAAAAGAGGACCACCACTTGCCTGCCCCATGTTAAGCCAGCTTGGGGGTCACCCTGTAACAAGATAGCCTTGGCCTTCTGGGTGCCCGTCTGAGGAGTCTCTCGGTGGTATTGGGAGGCTGCTCCTGACGGACTGTGATTTGGGGTGCTTGGGAGGGGCTAGGGTAGTAGACTCCAGCATGGCGCGGCCTCCTCTTTAGATCCCCTTCATTCTCGCACTTTCCCCAATCCTCTAGGGCTTCTTAAATGTGCTACGTGTCATTTCTTAAAAAGGCCTCTTTCTTTGCCTTGATCATAAAATTGCCAAGGAACAATGGCTGTCATTTAACACAGCAGCATTAAAGCTCTTTCCCACCAGTTACTGCCATTGTCATCACTATTCCACGTCAAAGCAGCACGGAGCCCCTGGAGAGGAGAGAGGAGAGAGGAGAGCCTGGCCCCAGTGCTTCCCGGGGCTGTGGGGGCGTCAGGCTGCTGGCTGAGACCTTCTCTGACAAAGAGGGTATCTTCCACGTTGGTCCCTGGGGAGACTGCCTCAGTCTGGGGTCTGAGAGAAAGCGGGGAGGCCTGTAGGGAGGAGAAGCCCTCAGTCTTTCGTGGGGTGCTCTGGGCTCATCCTCACTGGTTGTTCTCAGCCAGTGGCAGGAAACAGGGGGGTTTGGGACAGGAAGAGGCCTGTGTCCTAGGCACAGAGGTGAGTGGGCCTGGGCCTGACTTGGGAGTCCTGGAGCCAGCAGCTCATGCTGGCCCCAGAGGGCTTTGAGAATCGTGTCTGAGGGAAGAGGAGCAGCCCACAGAGTGTAGCGCCCATGGCATAGTGTAGTGCCCACAGTGTACTGCCCATGGCGTAGTACCTGTGGCATAGTGTCTGTGGCGTAACACCCGTGGCGTAGTGCAGTGCCCACACCGGCTGGGATTCTTGACTCATCTACTGGGGGTGCGGGTCGTAATTTGTCCCACTCCCCATTCTCGGGGAGCTCCGGTGACTGCTCTGTGGATATGAGGGAGGCGCAGACAGTCTCCCTGTGGAGCGGGGTGAGCAGATCCTCTGGCTGGTTAGTACAGAGCCAGGAGTGTGTTTGTCCCCTCCTCCTTGGGGACAGCCCTGCAGAAGCAACTGGAAGGGAAGTTATGTCAATGGAAGGATGGGTCTTGGCCTCCTGGCCTGGTTCAGGAACTGCTTTCTCCCCTCTCTCTGTTTGGATCATTGTCCTGTTTCCTCCTGGGCTGAAGTTCCACGTGTGTTTGGGAGGAAAGATGCTGGTTCTGTGTCCCTTCAGGTTCTGGCTGGGTCCAGCTAAGAGAGAAGGGAAAGCTGGGGGCCCCAGGGCTGGGCAGCTTTTGAATGGAGGGAAGAATCGGATTGCATGGGGACAGCCCAGCAGGTGCTCACACAGCTCCTTAATGCAATACCAGCTTCTCCTGACAGGTTTCCAGGGGCGGTTAAGGTCTCTGGAGAGAATCCTTTTGATCACGTTCTCTGGGGTCTCCACCGTTCAGTCACAGCCTCTTTCCTAAGGAGGCCCCAGTGTTCTGATTCTAGCTCTTCCTCTCCTCTCTCCTTCTAACACTAGCCCTCCCCACCCCCCAGCTTCCTCTCCGCACCGCCCCATTTCTTCCATGAGCTCCCACCTTCCCTGCACTGGTTATTTCTTCTTCTGCATCTCTTCTCCCCTCCCCTGCCCTCATTCTCCCTCTTGCCCCTTCCACTTTCTCTGATTCCTCCCCTTCTTCCTCCTCCTGTAAGTTCCCTTCTTTTTATAGTCGCCCTCTTCCTGGCAATAGGCCCTGCTCCCTGGTGGATGCACGCCTTGAACTCTGTGTATTGGTTTGCATGGAGAGGTTCACGCGGGCTGTCTTGGCTTCTGCAGTCTTGTTTTTTGGACTATTGCCAGTTCATCATGGGGGCAAAGCCATGCTCATTGTCCTCAGAGCTCTGACCCATGGGCACTGGGGCCACTCTTCACTGCCTAACAGGATAGTTTGTTTAAGATCCGAAGTTTGTTCATGTGTTAAGTCTTGCAAGAGAAGGTATAAATATTAAATTCTCTTGGTTATATGTTTAATGAATTATGTTGGCTGAAAATCATAAACTGGTACAAAATCTTGACAATCTGTAAAAAAAGTTGTAGCCTTTTTTTCCTTTTTGTAGCCACATCTGTACTCAAAGCCAAGCCACGTCTGGGGGCCTAACATGCGTCCGTGGACCTTGGGATGAGCCTGGGATCTTAATGCATCCTTCTTTGCTCAATATCTGCTTTGAAACTCTGCCTATAAGTGGATTTTCAATGGAACCCCAGGGCTAAGTGGTCTGTCCAAGTTCAGATTATGTTCCACGCCCCATCCCGTGTAGTCGGCTGTGCACTTAACCCACCTTGGGGGTGTTTTCCTACCTGTTTTAAGTGGTCACAGTACACCACCATCTGTGTCATCCACCTGCCCCTACCTCCCACCACTACCCTCCTCAATGGTCCCCTTCTTTGGCTGCCCCACCCCTCTGGCAGTCTGCCTCGACCCTAAATCTGCAGCCACAGCGCACCCTGCCACTCCCACCCGGGCTGGCAGTATTTTTGCAGATGGCTTCGTTAAATCTGGTGGAGTTCCAAAGGTGTTATTTGATTTCTGCAGCCCTCTTGTGCCAAGACCATACGGGGCTACAGGAGAGAAGGGCAGAGGGTCAGGCACTTATTCCTGCTCTGCTCCCCCTACCCCATGTCTCCTTAGGTGCCTTCTTCATGGTGTTTTAGTAAATCCTTTGTGGTGAAGTGATGCGATTTTGAAGAGGAGTTTTGTAGGTGCATCTAACTGCAACAGAATGCATCAGCCTCCCCAGGAGGAGAACTGAAGTCCTGAAAAGCCACAAAAGTAACTCTTGGAGAGGGTGTAACCACTCTCTTCTGAGACTTTGGGTGTAGGCGTCCATGTGTATGGTAAATGGAGAGACAGACAGACAGACAGACAGACACACCGACACAGACACAGACACAGACATAGACACCTAGACTCAAGAGCCCAGATTATTGTTTTGTGTTGTATGAAGAATGACCAGCCCTGTCTTTAGCAGCAGGTCAGAGTCATGGGATAAGGGAGACACAGACACAGACACAGACACAGACATAGACACCGAGACTCAAGAGCCCAGATTATTGTTTTGTGTTGTATGAAGAATGACCAGCCCTGTCTTTAGCAGCAGGTCAGAGTCATGGGATAAGGGACAGAGACAAGAGAAATCAGTGAAATGGTGAGGTCTGAGTCGGGTGAGGAGATCCCCAGGGCTAACCATGCTGCCGAGTGCTGTGGGAGTCGGGGTGAGCGGCTTTCTACTCTGAGCCTCACGTTTCCCATCCATGAAGTCAGGACGGTAGGTGAGGTCGCTGCCCATTCTGAGTTTCTATGACTGTCATATCTGAAGAAGAAGAAGAAGAGAATACAGCTGGGGGAGAGAGAGAGAAAGAAAAGAAATAGGCAAGGCCAAGGAGTAGAAGAGATGGAAGCAGAATAGAAGATGAAAACAGAGGTGAGAGAAGAAAAAGGAAGAGAAAGAAGGAGATGGTGGTGGTGTCGGAGGAAGAGAGGGAAGCGCATCGCAGAACTTGGGGAGGTGGTGTGTGCTCCTGCCCCTGTGTGACTTCCGGCCCCCATCCTCCATGGGTCAGCCTGAAGAAAGCCACAGGAGACTGTGAGTGCCCCCTGAAGACTCCCCCACTTCATGTGGTGGGTTTAGGTAGCCTCTCACAGTAGACCTGGAAATGGAAAGAAATGGCAGACCTGTTATATATGGCTGTAGAGAATAGGGGAGAGGGAGTCCTCAGTGATGGCATCCAGGTTTCTGGCTTTGACAGTCAGTGGTGACACTTGTCGAAATGGGAAAGAATGGCAGACTGCCATGTTTGGGAGACTCGAATGTGCTGACTTTGAGATGCCTGTGGCGACTTTCAAGTGAATGTCGTGAAGCAGGCTGGGTATGTGGATCTGGGGCTTGGAGGAGAGGGCTGCGGTTTGGGCGAATGGGTATACAGATGGTAGATGCCTGCAGCAGTGTTCTTGGCATCTTCTCATTGGGGTAGAGACAGAAGGTCTCAGGGAGGAAAAGAAGGCTTTGGGTCCCCCACCCAGAGCTATATAGCAGGGGTAGAAAATATGAGACATGAGTTCCATATAGGCACAACGTCACATCTCGGCAAAGTGCATTCTTCTCAACTAGGACCCAGAGCCTGTCCATCATGGAGTCTTTCTCATGAGCCCATGCTCAGCCTCAGAACCCTTCGCTCCAGCCAGCTAATACCCGTTAATCCTGTTGGTCTGCAGGCAGGTGCACATGTTGCTCTCCTGCCCTGGAGATTAACCCAGGGCTCCCTTGCAGAAAAATCATGTTTGTCTGGCTTCAAGGCCCAAGGTGATGTTGGGTGGGGCTGGCTTGGGGCTCTGGGAGTTATGACGGACCTGGAATTACTGGGAGTAATTGTGCTATTGAAGCGCCCAGTAGGTACACAGCGAGTGTGTATGGAATGAACAAATGTCTAGATGTGTAGATGCCTGCAGCCTCTTGGCAGAGGCATGAGGATTCTGCCTAATGACCCAGGGGACTGAGCTGAGCTCGGATGAGCCATCCTGAAGGAGGAGGTTCCCTGAAAGGTGATCTGTGTCCTCGTCTTGATCTTTTCACGTCTCCCTCTGGATTAAGTCAGACCCACCGTGAACCCGGCCTCATGGTTTCCACTCCTTGAGGAATTGTTTTTATTGCACTGCACTTTGGCGAGAGGCCATCAGCTCGAACTGAGGGTCTTTAGAAGACAGCCCCTTGCAACTCCCAGTGGTGTTTATTGTGAAGTGTCGTTGGCAGCAGTCATTGCATTACACAGTGTCCTCTGTGGGGACCCACGGGAGGCATTTGTTTTGGTCTTCCATATCGAGAACAGCCAAGCTTTTCTGAGCAATCATTTTGTTTATGTCCTATGGACCCCGTGACCCGTGTAACTGATCAGGTTTTCCTCATTCGTCTACTGTTAGAAAATCCAGCTCCAAACCTGTGGCTTGGCCATACGAAATATTTGTTTTTGCCTCACCGTGAATTCTAGTTTATGTCTTTACTCCTTGGTTTGGCTTTTTCCTTTTCACCTGTTTTTCTTTAGAGGTTTTATTTTTATTGCTTTATTCATATTATAAAACAAATATAGGTGTTCTATGGAAGTTAAGAAAACATACAAAAGTGTAAATGAGAAAACTAAGCCAGTTATAATCCCCATCCCTTCCGTGTGCAATCTGTGACTTTTTGTGTTCTCTTTCCTATACGTGCTCGAGCACACAGCACATGGACGGGCACACACATAGACACGCATGTGGACAACCTTTACACAACAATTTCACCACATGATACATAGTTTATGGTAACTTTTAAAATAGCAATATATACTTTTTACTTTGTTACTTATATATCTTACAATATTTTACATAATCCTTGTAAGCCACCTTAAATCTTCTAGAATAGAGCGAGTTATAAATAAAATAAAATATAAGATTTAAGGCAGAGACTTTCAAAGAAGCTTTGGAGCCCAGAGTGAGGCATGGCCTACAGAAAAATCTAGAGAAGGGCCCTGAGGGGCTTCCAAGAGCCAGAGACTCTGGCCTGAGGTGAGAGAGATGCCTCTGGGGTGTACTTGTCCTGGGAGGGTGCCTCAGGTCCTTGAGGGCATCTTGAACACATCAGAAGACGTTCAGAGGTGCCCACTGGATCCCACAGTCAGACTGGAAGATACTCACCTGTCGCACCTGTGTATAGAGCACCGGGGCAGCTAAGTGGTGTTAGAAATAGGCAGCTGTGCACCCTCTGAACCACCTGCCACTCATCTGAGCAAAGAGATCAGAAGTCACTTTAAAGCAATAAGATGGCTCCCGGTTGCAGACTGGACTGTCACCTGATTGAGTGTACTGACTATAATGGGGAATGTTTTAGAAATAGCTCCGGATACCTTTTTCCGTGTAGGCTGGTTTATTTCCCTGGAGCCCTTCCACCAGTGATACTTGGGGAAGGGAGGCTAGATATACTGTAGAGCAGAGGAAAAAGAATCCAGAACCCAAGGGAAGCTTCCGCTCCACTGGAATAGCTCATGCTGTTGAGCCCTGACCTGGTACCAGGCACTCGTCTGAGTGTTTTATCTATGTCCATAATTCAGTCCACTCTTTGAGATAGTAGTATTAGGGTCATACCCATTTTATAAATGATGACATAGGTGAAAAGAGGAGTCACGTAACATATTCGAGGTCATGTGGTAACTAATGGTTGGAGCCAAGATCCACAGTCAAGTGGCCTGACTATAGATGGCAGCCTTAACCCACGAGGCTCCAGGGCCCACTTGGGAAGATGAAGAAAAAGCACTTCTGGTTCTTGGTGGAAAATGAAAAGCAAAAGAGGAAGACAAGAGTGGATCTGAGTGCCAGGGCTCTGGTGCCGCAGTGGGCTTGGAGAACCCTAGACAGGATTAGGGGAGTGGATGTGTGCAGAGAACCAGCAGATGGAGCCAGGCTTGGAGTAGGGCTGCGTGAGGAGCAGGAGTGACCCTGTGCCAGCACCCAGGGCCTCTACTTTCCCATGAGCCCAATGAGCTAGGCCATTCAGCCTCCCCTTAGAATAGAGTGGGTGGGGACAGGCGCTTACGGCGCCATCTCATGCCCTTCCACCCATGAAGATAGATTTGCTTCCCTGCACCCCACTCCATATTGACGTCGGGGGAGGGAGGGCACATGAGCCTGAGTATATCTGAAAACAGAGTCTGTTAAACTGGAAGAAATGGAGTTTTCTTTAACTTCACAATTTATTTTTTCTGCCATCAACAGAACTGGGGGTTGATAAGCAAGACATGAAATTTTAAACTCGTTTTGTCCACTACTAGTAGCTACTAGCCTCATGTAGCTGTTGAGCAATTGAAATGTAACATAGTCCTAACTGAGAGGTGCTATAAGTGTAACATATACCTTAGATTTTGAAGAACTAGTATGAAAAAGAAGCAATAATTTTTATATTGATTTCATGTTTAAATGTTAATATTTTGAACACATTGGGATAAGTAAAATAAATTATTAAAATTAATTTTACCCGGTTTTTACCTTTAATAGTGTGATTGAAAAAATTTTAAATTAAAAATGTGACTTGCATGGACTGCACTGTTTTAGATGAGAAGGAAGGTTGAAAAACAACAAAAAAGGAAGGTTGTGCTTTTTTGCACATCTCACTGATCGGCGTGAATTTCTGCTGCATAAAATGCATCTAAAGAAGGAATGTATCATTTAAAGAAGAAGATAGTGTTTAGTCAGGTTCTTTGAATTGTGGGAATTGACACCCTCCCAAATGAAGGACAGGTTGTGTAGTAAGGACCTGATGCCAGGGGAAGCTGAGTGAACCAGCCCGGAGGGCAGCGGGTGGCGAGCTCCACCAGGGGGGCTCCTGGGAGAGCAGAGCTGCCTCGCAGAGAGCAAATCTCTCGGAGTTTCCTAGAGCCTGCTCCCTCTGCCATTTGTGTTCCCTCTTCTCTCAGTATCTTTTTCCTCCCTCTGAATTCGTGCTTCCTCCCCTCTGGTCCAGCACTGCCTCATGTCTTCCTAGCAGCCTCTGCTGCTCCTAGCTGCTTCATCCTTACACAGGCATTCTGATTGGTGAAGTTCACCTTTTCACACGAGGCCATGTAATGGCCCTTGACCAGCTGAGGCTGTTGGCTCTGGGGTCATTGCTGGTCTCTGATTCACTCAGTGGTTACCTCTGTTTGGATGCCAGCTTGGCACGTGCTTCTGAGCAAATGGCAAGGAAGCGGGACCTGAGGGGCACTATGATAATGGGGGTGGGATGGGGGTTAGTCATGAAAACAGAAACAGTGACTAGCAGTATCCACCCCGAGCACCTATCCAGGAGTGATGCCTGATATATCCCCAGGGTCGATGTGAAGGCAGAGCTTGTTAGAGCTTGATGCTACTAAGTATTTAAATTTTAACATCAATTCCCTTGCACTGATTGGATAATGTGACTCCTCGTGCTGCTTGTCTGTAGATAGAGGGAGTGTACTGGCGAGCCCACGTAGGCATTCTGGTTCCCTGGATAGGCACTAATTTCATTTGAAAGCAACCCATTGGCATCCTGGTCGAACAGTACTCTTCGTGAATGTGATTAGCACGAGTCGGCCCTTCTGTTACCACAGTTGTGGGTCTGACCAGGTCTGAGTGATTTTATGAAAGATGATGTCACTTTGGCAGGCTTCCTGGAAGTCATCCAGGGGCCATCTCCTACACCTCACTATTGCAGAACTGCTTCAGGCCAACAACTTTCTCTTGTTCTTAATGGCAGGCAGTATGGTCCCATCGACATTGTCATCATAACTGCTGTCATCTCCAGGATGTCACTGTAGATTGGAGTTATATGTACTCCTTGCTTGGGGCCCCAGAAGCCTTTCCTATTACCATCCCAAGTGCTTATTTGGTTCCCTACCTGGTCAGAATCGACGGCGATGCTTTGAGTGTGTTTCTATGAGCACTCAAAGTGACATGTGGGAGGTCATCTGGGGCTACCATAGCCAACTAATTAAACAGGCAGAATGTATCTGATGTCCAGGTAATTACTGCTGAACATCTGCTAAATATGGAGTTTCATTGATGGCTGGTGTTGTTAGGCATGAAAGTGATGGCGTGTTTGCACTTACCATAGCAAGGGATGGTTTAAAATCTGTTCCCATCAGCAGCCCACAGAGCAGCTATAACATGAATTAAGAAGCCTGGAGCTTATATAACCTGACCCTAAAATCACTTCTAGAATGAGGCCCGAGAAAGCTCCTCTGCTCGGGAAGGGCTCCTAGAAATTACAACATGAAATAAATGATAGACTCTTGATTCAGAAGGACCCCTGAGAGCTGGTCAATTCTACTTGTCTGACTGTTGAGGAAACTGAGGCAGCACAGGGAGAGGAAGTGATCACAGAGTCAGCAATAGAGCTGGCGCCAGGACCATTAGCCAGGGTCTCCAGCCAGGACATTTCTCCAGTGGGTCTACAAAGCCCAGCCTGCCTTGGCAGACCCCTTGGAGGCACTTATGGGACGAGTGGGAATCCTTGGGTGGGCTCCAGCCCATTCTGCTGCATAGAATGGGCAAGCTGCTTATCCCATGTCCTCCCCACCAGCAAGGCCATGTGAGCCGAGACCCATGGAGGAAGAGGAGGAGGAATTCTGGGAGGCTTCACCTCTGGTTTTGAGGGCTTTTTTTCCCTCATATGCTTCTGAGGGGCAGAAAAACAGTCTGGACTTCTCCCAGTTTCTCGTGCCCCTGTTCTCATCATTGTCTCTTAGTGAACTGTTTTGGATTCTGACCCAGGGACTTGTGGTGTAATATCTTCTCTCTTCCCACTCTCTTTAATTGTTCCTCCTTGGGTCTCACTGGGTGTCTATCAAATGATGGTTGGTTGCCAACCGCAGAGAAAATTCTTCTCAAACACAGCCTCAGGGTGGAGGTAACCAGGAGGTGTAAGGGAAACTTGCCTCTATCCCCGTCATCCTGCTGGGAGTTAACTTAGGGCACGGTGAGAGGTTTCCAGCCTGTTCTGGGCCGTTGTGATCACCGTGTGTGGCAGGTCTTGGCCCTGATCTGGGTTCGGTGGGCCCAGACTTGTGATCTCTAGGGAGCCTGTCTCAGGGTGCTGATCTGTGAAGCCTGCCAACACCCTCAACCCATGGCTGAGCCCCTGCTAATCCTTCAGTTGCAGCCTGCAGTGGCCAGTCATAGGTTTTATGACATCTTCCTTCTGAGTCTCTGATTTCTGTCCCCGTGGAGCTGCCAGCTGCACCAGTAGGACTTTGAATTTCCCTACCCTAGAGCAAGTATTCATTCCATTAACAAGCATTACTTGCAAACTTCCCCTTCTTAAAATAACGATTTATGTTACAAAACCACTAAGTTTAGTTTTTTGGTGATTCCTCTTCTAGTCTATGTCCAGATGCATACAAATTTACTGTTAATATTTTCCTCGCTTTATATAATTCCAATAATTTTCATTATTCGATGGTTTTGTCATAGTCCCTCGAGTAGCAGTATAATATTTAACCATTTCCCTGTTTTGTGAAACTGAGAATAAGTCTATTGTGTATTTAGCTTTTTTCTTAATGGCTTTCTTTCTTTTGGTAAACTCTGAAGAGTGGACTATTTTTTAACCTTTTTTATAGCTGTTGAAAATGGGTGGTGGGGCTCATGGGTATCTAGCCCTGGGGCTCATATCTGGGAGAAGGACCTGGCTCTCTGGGGAGGGTTTAAGTGGTACAGGTTTGGATGTGGGGGCGACAGGGAGGAAGGAGGAGTAGTTTGAGTTGGGCCCAAGGAAGTAAGAAGTGTGTCTTCCACGAATGCCCTTCATCTGTCTCCTTGGAGCCCTAAAATAGACTTATACCTATCTTGACCACAGTTCTTTCCCCAGGGATACTGGCTTGTTTGGTTATGGATTTATTTTTCTGGATAAGCTATTATTCTTTCTTCTGTTTGAACCTCGTGAGCTCAAAAAAAAAAAAAAAAAAGACCAATTAGAATAAAACTTTAATTAAACTGAAACACCAATTAAAACATATCATCAATTAAAATAGAGCACTAATTAAAGGGCTCCCAACAAGCATTAGCTAGTAAGGCCCAGTGGCGTGAAAGCACCAGCCTTGATTAGTGGGTGGCTGGAGGGCCAGCTGGACCTGCTGTTGTGGCTGTTGGGGTTTGGAGATAAGAAACTGAGGTCTGGCTTTGGGCACTGGGAACAGGACATCCCTCTTGTGGAGTCCTATAGCCCACTGGCACAGTCGGTGACTCTCTTGCTCCTCCTGGAGACAGAGGGGCTCACAGCAGGTGCTAGCTGCAGGTGAAACAGGCAGAGGCTGTCCTTGTGGGGCTCAGGGTAGGAAGGGCTGCAGGTCACACATGGAGCTTCGCGATCGCCACACCTGACAGTCGCCTTGACTCCAAGCCACAGGGGCATTTGGAGGTGCTGATTTTCTTCCCCTTGAGATGGAACTTGGGGCTGTTCTTGATGATATGCCTCCAAAACCACTGTATGTGTGTGGCTTTGCTCCAGGGATCCCTGGACAGAAGCTGGGTAGGTCCTAGCCTTCCTCTGACCTGGCTGACCTTGGTGGGATTCATGGCCTTGTGTCACCTGGGCCCTCCTACCTGTTTTGCCCCATCTCCCACCATGCCTGTGTGTACAAAGTTCCTCTCTCAGCTAACTGGTAAATTACTGAAAGTAGTAAGATGTTTCTCTAAGGCTGTCCCCGGCCAGCCCTTCTCCGAGGCTCAGTTAGACATGTCTTCTTGCTGCTCCTCTAAGTTTTTTGGCCTCGATCGGCCTGTTTCACATCATATTGCAGTTACTTATGTACATAGCCATCTCAGTTCCTTTGTAGAAGTTAGAGTGTAAGTTAATAAATAGCATCTTGTGTAGTGGGCTGCATGTGTTTTAAGGGTAGCAATTGACCTTTACTTATCTTTTTATCATCCACTAATTTTTATAATTACTCGTCAACTCTTAAACTATTAAAATTTTATATGGCACTCTTCTAAGGAAGAGCTCTGTTTTGACAGAGGCAAAGTATCATTGTGTGAAAGATCCCCTCCCGTCTCTGTCCAGCATTCCCCATCTGCAGAGGCTGAGGCCATCAGGCCGTAACTTGGACCCCTGTCTACGTGAGCTCACTTCAAGAGCAGGCGAGTCCTTAGGAGAAAATCAATAATCTCATGTGTGCTTGTCTTTTAAACCCACTGCTCTTAAGTGGCAGCATGCTCTACCAGGAACAAAAGAAAGAAGAAATTAGGTAAAAGGAGGATCAATACTGGTGTTGGGTTTTTAAAGACTTAACAGTCTTTTACTAGACTTGGTTCTGAGGAATAATAGCTATTATTCCAGAGCTCCTAGAGCCAGCCTTGGGAAAGAAACTCCATACTTCGAATTTGCCCTTTTACTTTAGAGCCTGGAAATAGAACAACAGGTGTGGCTTCCCCTGCAGAGCATTGTTAACTTCTCTCTAACGCTGTCTCTCCTTACCCAGCTCCACATTTAAAGCAGAGACCAGGGAAGGCAGGCCTGTGGGTTGGTGTCCTGAGTGTCTGGCGTCCTGAGTGTCCGGCGTCCTACGCCCTAGATTGTGTCTCTATCTCAGCCCCCAGGGAGTGACAGCAGATAGTAAAAGTGAGCGACAGACTTGTGGTTGCATTCCATTTCACATCCATATCATATTAGTTTCATTTGGGAGGCCGCCATTGGGGAAGCAGGGTTTGGGTGTTGTGGGAAGTCACAGTGCCTCCACAGTGCATCCTGGTGTCAGGATGAAGGCTGTCTCTCTGGCAAACGCTTTCAGCAAAGTGGCACATTCTGTCCTCCATTCTTCTCAAGAACAGTAAAGGTGATGGCTGCAGCCCTGTGCCTCAGCACTGGGCCTCTTCATGCTTATTCGCCTCTCTCTGTCCCTCTTCCAGGCCCCCTGCAATTAAGTGCTTTGGCGTGAGGTTCTGGTCACCTCTTTTCTTTTAATGCCCTGTTCTGTGGATTCAGCAACCCCAGTGTCAGGAGAGGGCTCCCAGAGACCTGGGCCCAGTTCCCAGATGCTCGGAAGAATTCTTTACTTCAGAAACAGGGCTGGCTGTTTCCTTCCCTTAGCTCCCCCTAGCTCACCTTTTCTGTTTGTTTGGATACCTGTACACACCCAGACTCCTGTCTCGGAATGTCCCTGCCACCCTCCTTTCCTTGGCCTTTTCTAAACCTTATCTCAGACCATCCCGACTGATGGTCTCTCTCCTTCTAGTTTGTTTTTTCTTCTCCCCTCCTCCTCCTCATCCCTCTCTTTCTCTATGGATTCTATTTCTCCAAGGAGCTACAGGCTCCGAGTAAAAAGGAAAGCAGTGACTCGAAGGAGAGAAAGGAATTAGTCTATCTCTCTGAAAACTGTTTTTGCTCTTTCTGCTTGCTTTTCATAAGACTCAAAGCAGCAGGTGGAGGACCGTCTCACCATGGCTGAGAAAAGGAGGGAGCAGTAGAAGGCACGTGGAGGTAATATATGAGGACGAAACATGGTTCGTGCATTTCTTTGGCACAACAGACGTTTTTGGACTGTCCACTCCCTGTCAGCCAGGCCAGCCATAGAGAAGGTGAAGACAACCCACAGGCCTTTCCCCCAGCGGCTCACCCATTGCTCGGGGCAGGCCACAGACCTGGGGTCCGTGGCTGGGCCTCTGAGAGTCAGAGAGGTGAGCTGCTTTGTGAGTCAGTGCCTCTTCTGGGAAGTCCCTACAGTTTTCCTCAGATTCTTGAAAAGGTTCAAGATCTAAGACGGCTTTCAAAAATTTTTGCGCAAGACTCGGTAAAAAATACGTATCTTGACCTTTTCTCGCACGTCTGTGTGTGTGTGTTTTCTGTGTATATCTATATCTGCGTCTATATCTATATCTCTGAAAAGAAGTTCCCCAACAATACTTACCCTTTCTATGTGCAAATCAATGTGATATTTACTATTTTATTCTTCCCGATTCTAGTATAAGCTACCCTATTCTATTTCATTAAACATACTGATTGCAACCCACGGAACTGCTTTTATGACCCAGTAATGAGTCACAACTTGCATTTTGGAAAACACTGATCTAAAGGAAAATGGTAAGAATCCCTGATTTGGTAATTCTCATACATCACTCGTGGGAGTGTAAATTAGCACATTCTTAATGAGGGCCTTTTGGCAATATCTGTTAAACTTAGAAATACATGTACCCATTGACCCTGATGTTCCATTTCTAAGAATTTATCTCACAGATATACTTGTGCAAAATGATGTTCAAGATAATTCTTTGCTCTATTGTTTATAATAGTAAAACATTGGAAACAACCCAAATGTCCATCGTTTTGGGATTGGTTGCATATCTAATGGAACATCCACACAATGGAAAAATACTCTGCAGGTGTTATAAAAACCTGAATTGGAAAGATTGCCATATCAAGATATATTAAATCAAACAAGCAAGATGCAAAACAGTATTTAATGTTCTTTTTGAATAAAGAAGCTATTAACATACACATAAAGGATAAGGTGAGAAGTGAAGTTACCTGGTGAAGGGTGGGAGGTGACTTCTCACTAGGACCTGTTAAAAAGAAGGACTCTCTGAGGTGGTTAATGAGAAAGGAATGGGGTTACTCGAGCTAAGGCAGAACCAAGGGCAGCCCCATGCCCAAGTGGAGGGTGAGCAGGGGCCACCTATCCCTTTCCTCACACATGAGTTCGAGACAACACTAGACCTAGACGGCGGACAAGAGGCTGGGAGGGAGCGGGCCAGCAGCTGGAGAATGCCTCTGTCTTCCTCCTTTATCCTTTCCTCTGTCTAGGGATCATGCGTGGATGGTATAGTGAGAATGAGTTAGAAATTTCACTTTTCAAAGCTTTAAATTTTGAATGTAATTGCATGTGGCAAAGAAAGCATCACCTAAGGAGTGATCACTGGAGGCTGGACCAAGTGGAGCTTTCTACTTCTCAAGGCTGGCTGCAGAAGTTCCAGAACTCAGGAAAGCTGCTAACAGGCAAGGACCACCTCTGTCATGTCCAGGACCTGCTACCTGCTGCCTGCTGCCCGCTGCCTGCTGCCTAGCCTGATCGTCAAGCTCTGTGAGGTTCCTAGGATCCTAGGGTCATCTGGGCAGATATCTTGAGCGGTTGGTTGCTGCTGGGCTGGGGATAGAGATGGAGGTAGAGATTGAGCTGAAGATAAAGGTGTGGCCTGTTCTGTTCACAGTGCCAGTGAGGAACTCTGGGCCACTGGCCAGGGTATTCAGCTAGGTCATCACGGGACATCATTTCCCAGGTGCTTCACCATCCTAAGGAGCTTGATGTTAGCACTGTAGACTTTGGAAACTTGGTTTCATCAGTACATTGAGGACAGATCCATCTCTCCAGGGCAGAATCATACACTCTAGGTTCTCACACACTCATGTATGGACTCAGCCCCATGTGTTCCTTACCCTGGGAGCAGAACTGCCAAGGGCAGCAAACCCAGGCCCTCTGGCCAGTATAACCTTTCCCTTGGGCAACTCCAGAGGGATAGAAAACCAGCATCAGAAAGCCTTTGGCAGGTAGGGATCTGAGCTATACAGGGCAGCCTGGGGCTATGGTACACCAGCTCTGATGCATTCTGGTTACCTGGGGGCTGATTCCTTCCACTGAGAATGGGATGGGAAATGTATGTGTATATGTATTGGGTGGTGGGCAATGCTGGGAGGGCCATGGTTTAATTGCCTCTGAGAAGTTTCTTTTTATTCTCTAGGTGAGACTAATCCCTCTGTGGGGCACATTCCTTCATTAGCCTTATGGATACCCTTAATCCGATTACAGTTGACTCTAGCTGGACTGAGATCTTTAGTCTCCCTCTGCAAACACCATGTGTTGATGTCTTTCCAAGTTGCGCATTTATTTATTTATTTTGGCAGGGGAGGATCTTATTCTCGCTATCATTTTCTGCTTATATTTTACTCAACACCCTAGTGCTCAGATAACAGAATCAGCACTGGACAGTGGTCAGTAAAGAGAATAGTGTGATCTCAGTCAGTGGGACTCTGTGAAATTAATCAGGAAGCGCTGGGCAGATGGAATGGAGTGAGCAGGAGCTGGGCAGGGGCCAGGTAGGAAGCCGCTGCAGCAACTCCAGTGAGCAGTTCAAGGTCCTGGGCTGGGAGAAATAGGTAACTGAAAGGGAGTGAGAGGTGCCAGTGGCCTTGGGAAGGAAGAAGCAACAGGCTTCAGAAGCTGACTCAAAATCAGAGGTTAGAAGACCTAATTCCAGCGTTAAGTCTGGTGGAGGAAAGTCTTAGGAAAAAAATGCTTAGCTAGTCCAGGCCTGGACATTCAAATTACACTTGGTGATGGGGATGGAGAATCTCACTCTCCATATCCTTTGGCCCTAATTCTCTTCCCCTGGTAGTTAATCTCAGTTTTGGGACTGAGTTCAAGATTTTGGCCTAAATTTGATAGAAGCAAAAGATGGTGGTGACTCACTCACGTGAAGGAATGAATAAAATCATTTAAGAGGGAATATAGAAGAAGTAGGCGACTGAAGACCAAAGCAGTCTTAGGGACTGCTCACCTGGTACCATGTCACTTCTCACTGGGTCTGACACTGAGAGTGGCAAACTAGGGTTGAGTGGAGAGTAAGCTGGTCTCCTAGGGCTTCTGAGGTTTGAAATGCTATGAGGATGCTTGTTGGTGTCCCCTTTCTGTGGGCTCTGCTACCTACAGTCCCTCCAGCCTGTAGTGGGAAAAAAGCTAGGGGAACTGGAGGAGGATTGGAACTAGCAGAGGAGAGGGTATACCCTGAAGACAGTAAAGACTTCATCTCTAAATATAAAGTTCAGGGAAATTTGAAGGAGGGATTCCACGGCAGCCAGGGGAGAAGACTAGGGTTAGATGAGTCATTGATTGATGAGTTAAGGTTTAATGAAAAGATACCAAATCATACTTAAGTGCTTATCTTTCTTTGCCTCTTGATCTTAAATTATGTATCAGATTTTAAAATGAGGACATGATTAATGCTACTTAGGCTCTCCGGCTTGGCTGTTTTAACAAAGAATTATATTTTAACTTAAAAAGCATAACTGAGAGGAGATGCTTACCATTTTCATCAATTAATCACCTGTGTACGAAGCTCAGCTCTTTGGACCCTAAGGCCATACGCAAAAGCACCACTGACCACTGGGTGGTAATTTACCCTCATTACTTTGGAAAAAATAAACTGCCTCCTGAGTGCTGCAGCTGTAATGAGCAATGAGGATTACAAGGAATGCAGAGGTTCTAATGTTTTACCAAGAAGAAAAATGGATGTAGAGTGTGAGATGGGGGAGAGGAAGTGCCGTGCTGATGCCAGGGAAGGGGTAGGCTCGACCTCTGACACATCAGAGGGACAGTCCATAGAGGAGCTGGTCTTTGAAGGGAGAAGGTATCTTGGAGGGCTTGAGAAATGAAATACAGAGTATGGGCCTGAATCGCACAGGTGAGTTCAGTAGACACGTATTGAGCACCTACTAAGCGCCAGGTTCTTGGGATACAAACAGAAATAAAACACATTCTTGTCTTCAAGTTGTTTACCAAATAGTGGAGAAAGTGGAGTGGTAAATTGTTGGATTTGACATACCTGTGGCCTATTCATCATAGATGTTTGTATAAACCACAAAAAAGGACCTCCTGATGGGAAAATAATGAATCCACGGAGCAGGCCTGCTGTCATGCTGTGCTCACTGTTGTCATGTTGCATTGAGCAGCCACTCGGTGCATTTGAGGCCATGGGACTCCAGGGTTTGATGAGCTCTCACCAAAGGATTGTTAGGCGGGTTCAAATCCTGCCTTCGCCTCTTACAAGTTGCATAGCCTTGAGCAAGTAACTTAACATCTCTGTGCCTCCGTTTCCTCACAGTGGTACTTACTCCACAGGACTATTGGGAGGATTAGATGTGTAAGTTTTGATGGTGGAGGAGAAAGAGAAATCATCTAGAAAGCAGGACTGGAAGGGAGTTCTTAGAGGAGAAAGCTAGGCAGGGCAGATGATAGAAAGCCCATTAACTTGGCTTAAACAAACAGGAAATTTATTGACTTTCCCAGTAGACCAGGATGGTCAAACAGTGCTATGGATCTGATTTTTCTCTTTTCCTTGTTGGTCATTCCCTCCGAGTTGACACGATTCTTACAGCCTCTCTCTGGGATGAGAGCATGATCTCGTCAAGATGGCTGTGGGTGGCTCCTGGGACTACAGCCTCACAGGACGAATTCAGTGGGAAATAATAGCAAGTATCTTTGTTCTCACAATGCTAGAAAGAGACTTTGCATGGACCCTGGGAGGGCTGAGCCTGCGCCCCACCCAGAACCACTCGCTGAGGTCTGCTGAGCGCTCAGAGGCCACTCCACTCTTGCCATCTGAAATACATCCTCTACAATGTCCACCTCTACCTTCTTTTAATGAAGCAAGAACTCTTAAGACTCTAAAGCAGTTTGACTGCAAAATATGTTAGATTTTTAGGGATACTTTGTTCTTTATACTTTTTGTCTTACCATGTCCAAAACGTGTAGTTTTTCAGCAACTTGCATTTGTTGTGTCTTTTTAATGCATTCGACTTAGTGTAATAGAAGCTTCAGCTCTTTGTTTCATAGTCATACTTCATAGGTTTATTAATATTTAATTAAATTAAGTATAATAACAGATACAACTGCCAAACAGGTATGGGGACAGACACAGCAGACTCTGAGTAAGCCTTCTTTTTAACTCGTGGAGCATAAGTGCAAGGGTCTCCCTGAGCTGTCACAGGGTTGTGGGCATTGGGTCTATACACTTGACAGAGTGAATATAAAAGTAGGTAAAACAGGCAAATCAGATAAGGTCATTTAAGAGCATTTCTACTTCCCAAATTTGCTCTTGGGTGACCATCATGGATGGGCATTTGTAGCGGATCTTGAGAGAGTGAACTGGACCCGTATGGGATGAGCAAGAGAGAAGGAGAGCTCCCAGCATGATGGCCAGTCTGTGGGCATCTGACTTGAGCCAGCAAGATACCCAGGCGGAGTTCACGGGCCCAGGGTGGGGATGTCAGAAAAGCATAGCCCTACCTGCCTACTCTCACTGCATTCCATCAGGCAGTGCGTGGGAAAGAGAAGAGGATGTCATCCCCTGGTGCCAGGTGTCAGAGCAAAGCAAGGGGTAGCTCTAGCTCACGTACAAGAGTGTTCCCCTCGGGTCGCCTGAGCAGTATATTCAGAAGTGGCTTCCCACCCAGGAAAACCAGAAGGGCACTGACCCCTTTGGCCAAGGACCCAGATAGGCACAACAAATTTTGAATCTCACTGGATTCAAAATATCGGACAGAGACTGGTACCATTTAATGCTCTAGGGACTGTCTGACATCAGCTGCAATGTGCTAGGACACCCCAGCCTCAGAAAACCCCAGTCCTAGGCAGAGCAGGTCTCAGGAACCCCCTTCATAAACAGGGGACAGGATACCTACCTCACAGACTGTTGTGAAGATTAAGGAAAGTGAGAATCACCAAGTGCGCAGTACAGAATAAGGATGCAGTCAGCATCCGCTTCTGCTTAGCCATGTCTCTCTGGTTTTCAGCTGTATCACTCATAGAAGATAAGCAATTTGCCTTGTTTATATGGTACAAGAGTGGCAGAGCAGAGCCCCAGAGCCCCATCTTTTCCTCCCAGCTTGAGCTTGGTCCACAAACAGGCTGGCTGCTGCCTCTCCACTAGTTTGTGGGATGGGTTACAGGATGGTGAGAACGGCCTCAGCTTAATAACGAAGCAGAGATTTAGAAAAGCAAGGCCAGAGGGAGGCCATAGGAATACCTACTTACTAAAACAATATCAGATAATGACTTTTTAAACCAGCTGCAGCTCAGGGTCCAAGTGGAGCTTTGTAATGACTGCAGCTCAGGACCTAACAAGGAGACCATCACTTATTTATAACACTGCCGCTTTCTTGCTGTTACTGCACATGTGCCCCTGGGTCTAGGCAAGTAGGTACCTTTCATAATCTGAGCAACAAATGAGTCAATTTGGCCAATTCTCTGGGCTGGGGGATTGGCTGGGATGAGAGAATGAGGAATTCAGCAGCTGAGGTCCCCAGACACTGGCGCTAGGATGATGGGGAAGGGGCTAAGTGTCGGAGCTTTCAGAGTTCTTTGTTCAAAGTGGATTCAGTTGCCAGGCACAGATCAAGCATATGCAGGGCTGTTGGTCTGCCACCTCACCGTATTCGTTATTTATTATTTATGGTCACCATTATTATTGCCTTTATTTATTGAGCGCACTGCACTCCGTATTCCAGGACTCCCTAGGTGATCTCAACTGCTCTCGGGACTTTAAATTCTAGACACTGATGACCCCCAAACTTATTTCCAGCCCAGTCTTTCTACTTCCTGCAAACAGGTAATTCTACTTTGTCCCTGGAGTGTCTGACAGGCTCCTCAGCCATAGCTGTCCAAACAGAACTGCTCCTCACTAGTCTTTGCACTACGGTAAATGGCATTATGATCTACCTGGTTCATCTTTAATCCCATCCTGTTCCCTCGTGGTCCTCATCCAGTCTGCCCACAGACCTCACTGGCTCTTCTTCCAAAATACCCCCTGGATCTGTCCACTTTCCTCCACCTCCACTGCCTGGTCCTAGCCCACATCATCTTTTGTCTCCTAATCAACAGACATCTCTGCTTCCAGGTTCCTTATCATCCATTCTAAGCCAGATAATTGCTCTCTCCAGCTAAAACTTCCTGGTGCCTTTTTATGGCACTTAGAATAAAGCCCCTACTTTGTGCCATGTCTCTCAGGTCCCACGTGCTCTGACCCTTGCCCACTGCTGCAACTTTATCTCCTCCTCCTCAGTCCTCTCCAGACTGCACTGACCTTCCAGGCTCTTTCACAGTATACACTTGTTCCATGTCAGGGCCTTTTCCGTTGCTGTTCCCTCTGCCTGGAATGGTTTCCTTCAGGGGTTCCCAAGACTGGCTCCTTCTTATCAGTCCTGTTCTACTACGTGTCAGCTTCAAAGAGGGGCCTCCCCAGCCCACCTGAGTTATCTTAGTTTCCTGCTTCTTATCATTATCATTGTGCTATACTGCGTATAGCACTTGTCATCATCTGAAATTCTCTTACTTGTTTACACACACCCACACTGGGGTATTGACTTTATCGGAGCAGGAAACATTTGTGTGTGGGTTCTTCTCTGAACATGGCCGTTCATAGTACCTGGAACATAGGCTCTTAGTAAATATTTATTGAGTGAATTCATGCACAGATGCTTTTCTAATTTCAATAATGGCCTAGCAAAATAGGTTTCATTGGCTCAATTTTACAGGAAGTTGACGTTCAAAGGAGTATGGATCTTGCCTAAGGTCATCCAAGTTTGTAACTGGCAGAGATGAAGTTCAAACCCAGTTTTGTCTTGCTCCAACACGCTTCTCCAAAGCTATGCTACTTTCCCAAGACAAACCTCCTTGGGTGCCTGCCGCCTCCAAAAGGGAGAACGTGGAGATCCATTGTGAAAGTGTTCCTGGCTCATGGTCACTCCTACAGAGGAGTTACTGTGTCTGGACGCTGGGAGTCTTTGCAAAGACCTTCAACATCCTTGCAGCTTCAGGTGAGGGAGCAAGTATGACTCTATGGGTGGGGGAGTCGGGTGGGAGGGGGGGTGGAATGAGTAGTAGATACCCTAAAGCTCTGGATTATCCTCACAGGGACTGCATCCGTATGGCCCAGTGATGGCCAGCAGCTAGCCTACTTAGGGGAATTTAAGGAGTTAATTGTACCAAGCAATCAAGGGCAGTGTCTGAGAAAAGAGAAATGCAGAGGCACTAGAACGGAGCCAGGTGGGTAGCTGTTTGATAGCAACACCTGCGTGCTGTGTTTCCATGTGCTGACAACAGGGGCTGCCAAATTACCCTTCCATCCACCTCTGATACCTGCCTCTGCTCTTGTTCCCCATGTGGAGGGGACACCTTATCCTGTAAAATCTATGCCTTTCTGCTCCTGTCCTACCCCTCCATTTTCCCTCAGGTACATTCCATTTCTTCTGAGCCTCACCTGACACCTGAGTATAAAAGATGACCTCATAATAAATCGAGAAAAGATGGCTGGATTCAGAGTACAGCTTTGCCTCCCTAGGACCAATGATCTCACCCACTCAGAGGACTCTGGGATACCTCACAATTAGCTTTGACATGGTTTACTGGGATCTCGTAAGCACATTTGAAAGATAATTCCCATTCGGGGAAAGGCCTTTTGCTAACAGTCCCACTTCTCTCTCCCATTGCTTCTTCTATTCCTTATAATTTGGATCTGGTACAATTAATCAGGCTGTAAAGGAGTCCAGGAACATGAAGCAGAATTTGCCATTTTCATGCAAAGCTGAAAGTCATGGCTATTTCACATGCAGTGATTATACATTTTTATAACCAACCCATCACATTACACACTACTGATTTCCAATAAATAAAGCAAAGCAAGAATGGGGGCTGCCAGTTGTGTAACAATCCAGCTAACAGTATTGTGGACAGAATAGTGCTTTCTTGACATTTAATTTACTCAATTACACGAGCGATCATGTCACTCCCTGCTAAAGCCCCTTCAGTGTCTTCCCATAAATTAGAATGACAAATGAATACCTTAGTGCTCCCCTCCATCATGGCACTTAAGACACAGTACTGTAAGAGAATATTTGTGTGTGCCTCCCTCACCTGACCAGATGTCCTATGAGGCAGGAGCCACACCATTTTTCTTGATATCCCTTGATTAGCACAGGACCTTGCATCCTGAGAAAACCCAGCAGAGGTCTGCTGAGTGGATGAATGAATGGTCAATCTGAGATACCATGGACAGGGATGGGGACTAGGGGACAAATATCTCATGGATCTGACATAGCTCACGTTAGAGCCAAAATCCACAAATTGACATTTCTAGATATTTGACACATCCCCTGGAATTTTCTATCTCAGCATAGACCCTGAAACTTGAGCCATTAAATTAAAATCATGCCAACCTAACTACCCATGGTATAACAGATATTGAGAGAACATGAACAAACTCATATACAATGGAGAAAAAAAAAAAAGAGAGGGAGAGAGGGAGGGAGGGAGAGGGGGAGCGGGAGAGAAATTGAATGAGCCGTGAGAGCATGCTCCAGAGTAAGTGGTGATAGGCAATGATTTTCCCTCTGTTCTGGTTTCCTTGTGTTCCTTGTGACCCAAACAGCTTACTGTTCTGACTACGATAAGGGATTTATAATTTAGATTGCCCTTAAAACCTAATTTACCCCATGCTTACCCCAAGTAAGAGAAGACTTTTCTGGGGTGTATTTGCCACATCTGAGCCACCTGGATGATTTGGGGATTCACACTGAATTGATCTGTATTCTAATAGCCAATCACAGGAATTGTCTTTTTATCTGTCTGCATCTCAGTAAGAATAGTGTGTATATCCATTGAGGAAATATGGCAGTGGGGACTCATTATATGCTGTTGTCAGTTCATGAGGTTATGCTTGGAGTTGCCCTCATGCAACCAGGAGATGGCTCTTCTTAATTCACTTGAATCCCACCCACCCCTGCCTGCTGCCCTCTGGAGAAGCCAGGCTGTCGCAGTGTTGCCCATTACTGGTAGTCCCATCTCATGTTCTGGGCCAGCAGGGGGTGCAGACTGTGTCCTATGACAGCTCTTAGGAGGACTGTTTGGGGAGGGTTTAAGGGTAATGGATGGGCCTCCAGTGTGGGTTGAAGAACAGAAATAAACAAGAACAAAGAAGTGTTATCTCTCTGCTCAACCTCAGATTCCAGTTTCGGCAGAGTAGCTCCTACTAGGAAGTCATTGGGCAGTGCTTGGTCACTCGGATTGGCCTGAGAAGCTTCAAGGAGGGACTGAGGAGAAGAATGGGGCATCCTTTTCTCCAGAAAAACATTGATAGAAGCAGAAAGTCAGCTGCTGTCATGGGTTGGTTCTGGAATGGAAAGTTATATCTGCAGAGCTAGGCTAGCCATGCCAGCGGGGAGGATGCAGGCTGACTGGTCCAGTCCTACCACTTGCCTCCAACAGGAGCATGCACGGCCAGATCTTCAGATTTTCATTAGTGTAATCCAGAAATTTGGATTTTTATGTGATATCTTCACTTTTTAAATATTAGCAACAGATTTTTAAAACATGGCACACTGCTCCTCCCACTTTCCCTCCAAAAGTGTGTGGGCAGCATTGCAATTGTGGGTCCTTTGGCTCCTGAAGGCAGCGGGCTGGCCTCGATGACCTGGTGAGACTTTTGTGTTGAATACCATGCATACCTTGTGAGCACTTGGTGATTCTCCACTCCTCCATGAGAGCATGGAGATTACTCCTGATGGAGAAACACCTTTCTATTTCTTCTAGCAGGAGAATTTTCAGAAGGAGCAACCCCAGTCAATATATGAGCTGTGTGCATCATAGTAGTTACCTGACAGCCTATTTATAGAATGCCTTCCTCTGCTCGTTTCTGTAGCAGATTGAGTTTGCATTGCTGTGCCCTCCCCCAAGCTCAGGGACCCTGATCCTGTTTGAGGGAGACAATCTACTTCCCTCCTCTTCCTCATTTTTGTCTGATTGGGGAGGCCAGTGGGCAAGACTTTTGCATCTCTTCTGGGGTGCTGGTCAGAGCTCATCTCCTAGCACCCTTAGGAACTCATCTTCCAAAGGTTTGCCCTCCCATGGTGCTTGCTGACAACTGGACAGAGTCTTGAGTTATGCAAGGTAAAGAAGCAGGGCAGCTCTGCTCAGACTATGGCATGTGGCTCTGCTGGCTCCTGGGGAAAAGCTGAGTGTTGTCCCTGATCCCTTTCCATTTGAATCAGCCAGGAACAGCTGACCTGACTGCCTGATATCTCACCAGGGCTTCGTGTTGGCTGGCAGAGGGGAGCAGAAGGCCAGCTGGGAGGGAGAGTTTGGGCAGATGGAGGCACTGCCGGCAATGGAGATGGGCGCATGTGGGTAGTATGGAGAGGACTCAACTCCTGGGCTCCTGCGGAAGGCAGGAGCGTGAACAGAACTGCAGGGTGTAAGGGACTGATGGCCTTCAGGGAACTGCAGGGAGGCCCAGGCAGCATGGCACTACAGACCTGTTCTCTCCATTGATGCTGCCTTAGTCACAGGAAGTTACTCAGCACCTCTGAGCTTTTGATTCCACATCTATGAAATGTGGATAATAACCACCTCTCAACGTAGGATGAGCTAATGTTTGTGAATAGGCTTGAAACACCATAGATCGCTAAACCTAAGTGAGATGATTATTATGTTTACCTATTTTTATTCCATTTTTCAAGTACTTATTTTTCTTCCAGGTCTTTAAAGTAAAAATTTTAAAGACATCTCAAATGGAACAGGTCAGGGAAGTGGCCACAGGGCCTCTTTTGAGCTTTTGTCATTTCCTGCTGGAACTGAGACTTGCCTCTGCCCCCTACTTAGCCTCCCAGCACCCTGCATGGCCTCCTCCATGCTGTTTGTCCTCTACATGGCCTCCAGAGGGCGCTTTCGAAAACTGCACACCTGATCTCGTCCTTCACAACCTTCATTTCATAATTCAGCTTTCACATAAGAGATGTGCACTGAACTCTGTGCTAGGCAGGAGGCTGGGAATGAGACGATGGATGGAGCACAGTCCTCTCCCCAGGTTTATGGTCTAGGACTCCTCAGTCCCTACTGGATAAGAGTCATGGCCCCCAAGTCCTCTGGGTTTACCCTTGCCAGCCTCTCCAGCCACCCAGGCTGATGCTGGACTCCCTGTCATTGCCTGCACATTTCCAAGATGCTCTTTCTTCTTCCTCCATCCCTTTTCATTTGCCAGTTTCCTGCCCAGCCTTTGTAGGGTTGCAAGTTATGGAAGTCCAAGTCAAAGTAGCTTAAAGGAAAAGAGAATTTATTGATTCATAAAACCAAGAAGTTGCATGCTTTCTGCATCCAGGTGCTCAGGCAATACCAGGACCTGGTCTCTCCCATCTCACGGCTCTGCTGTCTTCTCTGCAAGCTTCATCCTTAGGCAGGCTTCCAAAGTGGTGGCAAAGGTGGTCACCCACAAGTTCAGGCTTCAAATGCAGACAGTGTGCATCTCCATAGCAGTACCAGCAGAAGGTCCTAGACACAGGCTCAGTAGGCTGATTTGGGTCATTGGACTGACCAGTCATTATGGCTGAGGGTGATGGGTTGGGACGGTACAGATGTTGGGGCAGGATGGGGAGGCTATGAGCCTGGCTGAATCTAGTGGACTGAAAGTGAGAGGGAGTATTTACCAGAGTAGAATCCAGTGCTTTTACTAAAGAAAGGTACCATAAATGCTGGGCTGGCGAGCAGAGCAGATTCTAACACACCTTCCCTGTGTTAGAATCTTCCCACTCCCCCCAGAGGGGTCACGTGCTTCCCATGTGCCTTGCTGCTCTGATCAGAGTGGAATGAATATTTGCTCACGCATCTGTCTCTTCCATTGTACTGTCAGCTGCATGAGCTTGGAACATGTGTCCCATTCAGCTCTTGACTCCTCACCATCTCACCCCTGGCCTGCACTCATGGATCTTGGTTCTTGTGAGCCCACTGAATGAGGCCCAACCTCACACTCCTGTACAAATAGAGCCACCCTGAGGAGGGTCCAGAGTCAGATGGCAGGTGTGGGTTCATGGTCCTGGCAATAAATGTGGACCTTTGCTGGGCACCCAGATCCAGATCCTATGGATCCAGATCTTGTGGGTCATGTGGTCTGGTAAGATTTATCATTTACGGCCACTCCTTTGTGGGCTGAGGATGCCATGTGATGGACAGGATACCTGGAGAACCTTAGCGTTGGATGAGAATGCTGCCCAGTAAGGATAATGATGAATGGCACAATGTCATAGGAGCTGGTCCTTTCCCTGTAGGGCAGAAATCAACCCAGTAGCCACCCCCATGGTCCCCAAGGAGCAGGGCCAGACCCGAAGCTGTATTCCTTTTTGAGCAATTCTCCTTATCTTCCTCTGACCCTCAGGCCTCCACATTTAGCCAGTCCCCCTCAGTGGTTACCTGAGCACACGGCACCAACTCCAGAAACAGGCTTGGGAGACAGACCACAAGAAAATCTTTACTAATAACAAAGAACCCACGTTTGTGAGTAATTTACTTCTTTATTTCTTTAACAGACTATAGGGATTCGAGATTTCCTGTAACAACGTCCCCCTCACTCATATGTGCTTTCCTGGCTGGTAGAGAAGAGGATGGCTCCATTGTAGGGGACTGGGGACTGTCTGTTACCTGCAGCCTCTCATATCCACAGTGCAGACCCATTACCTGGGGACCCTGGAGAGGCTGTGCCAGGCCTGACAGTGTCACTCATTGAGCTAAGGAGTCAGGCAAATTCTGCTGCCTGAGGCCTTTCTCCTTCTCTTCAGCAATAGGAACCCTCCCCATTGAGTCCCCAGTGCCACCAGGTGAAGTTGGGCTGAATCATACATAGTCCACGGTGGGGTAGGGGGTGGTGTGCTAAGGGAAGGCTGGCCACCAGCGGTCCCAGCGATGGGATGAGTCAGTTCCTCACACCCCAGTGGAGGATGGCCTTGGGTGTCGAGGCTGGGACTTCCCAGAGAACCTCTTGGCCTTGTCTCTGTTAATTTTTCTGTGGGAGATTTGTATACCATGCCACAAGAAAAAGTTTCAGACTGTTCTTCAAGCGATTTCTTAAGAAGTGGCACAGGTGAAATTAGTTATTTCGAATAAATCATTTTCCTTTTTACAAACTTAAATTTGCTATTCCCTTAATGGAGAATCAGCCAGATGTGGGACAGGAATAGTTGGTGGCTCTTATTAAAATTATTAAAGGACAAAGGGAAGCTGGGAGCCCTATGATTAAAAACTACTGTGTTGATGGAACGAGCTGACTTGAGGGGTTGGCATCATCAGCAGCCACTAGAGAGGTGAACTCTCACCGAGTGCCAGGGGACCCCGAAGAGTCAGAGGGCTCAGCTCCTGGGGACAGAGATCTCTTTACTATGACTTCCTCTGACTTCCAGACAGCTGGTGGGAAGGGAGGACTTGGCCCCATAGTGACAATTGTGATTATAGGGATAGGCTTTGTTCTTAGTCAGGAGTCTAATGCTGAGGGCGGAAGGGACCTCCAGCATCATACAGCCCAGCATTTTCTGAACGTCAGTCATTCACATACCAACCACCCTGTTGAATTTTTGCCATATAGGTTTACTATTTGTACTATTGTTGATTCACTTTTTAAAATTTTAAGTGCATTTGTTTGTAAAAGAAAGTTTGAATCAATCTAGTACAAGGAAAGTTGGATGTATGCAATAAATCGAAGCCGGTGGTCAAAATGAATCCAAATGAAAAAAAAAAAAATGATGTTAAGCTTTAGCTAAAATCTAAAGCCTGTTTGTCTTTAGACAAACTGCTGGGTACTGCCCATGAGAGGCTGGTTCTGCTCTTTCTCCTTTTCCATCCCTCTCACCGCTGGCCTGAAAGTTTCCCAGGGCAGCCCTGCTGGTGGTGACCACATGTTGTCCACCCAACCAGGAGTCTCTTCCTGGAGACGGAAAAAGCCTTTCGCACGGCCAAGAAATGGCCCCAACCATTTTGGAAGGCATGGTATTGAGGACCCAACACCAGGGGCCACCTGGTCATCCAGCCAATGCTCAGGTAGAGCAAGGCTGCAGTTATAAGCAGCTGGGTTGTAGAGCTGAGCCGTGAGAATGAGGGCCTGCAGCTCTACCAGGTGCACCACTCAACACTGATGAAAATCCCGGGCATGTTCACACAGGAAGGTTAGGCAGCTTCGAATTGGGCTTCTGGGTCCTTCTTTCAAGAAGGAAGAGTTGTTATGCTTTATCTGTGAGGAAGGGCTAGTGTGAGAATCAAATGGCAAAAGGGTCTGAGACTTGGGGTGCAGTTAAGAGGAATAAAGTTGTTCCTCAGTGGAACGATGCCATTTCCACACTCGCCTTGGCAAATAAGGGTAGCAGAGGAGCCCTGGTCAAAACAGTTTGAGCACTCTGCTCTCATGGGGGATTCTGGGTAGCTGAGCCTTTGCTGGTCATGGGAGGACATTTTGCTGGCAGTGCCAGAGCCTTTGTACCATGATCCCTAAAGCAGGAAATAGCATCACTCATGGTGGCAGAGGCCCTGGAGGCTCCATGGGAAGAGGTGGCGTATGTGTGTTTCATGTATGGATGGCCGTACTGCATGTGTATCGTGTATAACGGCATGTTGTATATAGACGTGTATGTGGTGAGACAGTGTATGTGTATGCAGGCAGGTATGGACAAGGAATTGTCAGAAAGGATAACCCACCAAGAAGCAAAATGAAGACTCCAGGACGACTTGAAATAAAAGTGCCTTTGTTAGTGATGGATATGACAAACCCCTATTCCAGAGCTACTTCACCTGGGGCCCCAGTTGCCTCAGGTTGATGGGGCCGCTAGAGAGATCTGCTGGCAGAGGCTGAGTGCTGGCTATCTGTGGGACCAGGTCAGAAGGGATACTATTCTGAAGTGACTTCTCTTTATAAACCAGATGAGATTTACAGGGGAAAGAGGCATGACAAGGGACTCTAATTGGTTTATATCCATCAGCAGAGCTGCCTCAACAGACATCTACACCATAATGGTAAACAAATGAATAATTGAAAGGAAGGAAGTGCTTCTTAGACAAACCAGCTCCCCAACACAGACATAGATCTTTTTTTAATCTCTGGAATTCTGACTTTTTCAAAAGAGCTCGACTTGGCAGGCAGGAGAAGAAAACGTGGGAGTGACTGCTGCAACGTCTGACTATAGCTTGGCACAGCTTCCAATCAGAGATGACTGAGCAAATGAAAATACAGATTCACAGAGGGTTAATAAAGCTTCATTGCATAAACCAAACAAAGAATTCATGGAATGAAATGATAATGGGGAGCTGTCCAACAATATTCTTTGGGATGCATCCAAGACTGTAATCAGAGGCAAGCTAATTCAGTACTAATTTTAGGAAAAAAGATGGGAAAAAAAATAGATAATTAGAAAAGAAAATGGAAACACTAGAGGAATTGTATAAACATAAATTAGGTCCCCCAATACTAATACAATTAATCATAGCCAGGGGTGAATCAAACCTCATCCTATCAAGAACCGAATATTTCATCAAGTATACAAAAGAGAGATGAACCGAGAGGCATATAACCAGCCGTAACTAAAAAAAACACTTGTCAGAAATTAACAACCGAAATGTAGGAGAGAAATAACATCTTCATTAACCAGTGTAGATGAAAAATGGACTCAGAAAATACAACAAATGCTCATATTCCTCAAAGCCCAATCTCCTTCTATTGAAATTACAGCCATAACTTTCAAAAATCTTTTTATTTTTCCTCTCTCAGGAACAGAATGATTCATTGTATAGAAAAAAGAAAGGAGAACAAAAGAAATAATTAAAGCTATAAAAAAAATTCCCAATTACGAAGCATCAGAGTCCAGATGGCTATAAGAGATTCGCCATGAAGAATCAATGTGTGTGTGTGTGTATGTGTGTGTGTGTGTGCACGCGTGCGCGTGTGTGTGTGCATGCGCGCATGGGAGCGTGTCTACTCTAAAATGATGGAGTTGGCGATCTGGTGAAGGACATACTATAGAACATTTTTTTCTCTCCTGCAATTAGGATTTCTTAGGCCTGGAAGGGATATACAAGGTCCCCTAATTTGCTCAACCCAAGCGCTAGCACTCTATTTGAAGGAGGAGAAACAAAGCATAGTCTGTCCTGAGGAGCGAAACCGGTCCTAAGAAGAACCATTGAAGAAATGGGTGCAGACTGGAGAGGAAACATCTCAGAGGCAGACATGAGAGCTGTTGCAAAGAAGAAGGCTCTTTAAATGCAGAGTTTACAGCTCTGATTTGGGCCCTCACTGTCTTAAACAGAATGTCTTGCCATGGAGACAGTGAGTGCTCTGTCCCAAGCAGATATTGCACATGCTTCTGACAGAATGTGAAGAGATTTAAGTACTGAACTTGAAAGATCCTGTTTAACCCCTGTGTTTTATAATTCTGAGATTGAAAGCCAGACCAACTTTAAATCCTCCCAGAAAAGTCCAGTGATGCATTTAAGATTTCTGGGAGGAGGAGAGGGTACCTTAGCTAGCCTCTAACACCTGGCCATGAACCTTGAGTTAACCACCCGAAAGTTAAGGGCATGGCTTCACTTGGAAAGAGGACTTGGGATTGGGGGGTGGGGCTAGACAAGAGGATCCCTACCTTGTCTGAGACTGGACCTTCTTGAGTAACCTCTGGTTACCGTGGCGCCTTTATAGCAGCTCTTGGCAGGGCTGAGATGCTCAGAGGGCAGGTATTGTCCTGCCTTGGAGGTGGGGAGGGGAAAGTGGTTAGGGAGAGTAGCCCTTAGGTATCTTCCTGGTGCTGGGCACTGTGCTGAATGCATTTCATACATCATCTCATAGCAACTCTGAGGCAACAATCATTTCCTGGTTTAAGAGGTGAATAAACAGAGCCGCCGTGAATTTAAATGATTTGTGCAAGGCCACATTGCTAGTAGGTGGCAGAGGAATGCGATTTGAACCTAGGTCCCTCTATTCTAGAATTGAGTGTACTGCCCTGTGCCACCCTCTATTCTGGCCTCTGTGCATCAGGCCCTGTGGCTGAGGCCTGACTGCTGGGTCAGTTATGTCCAAATGTCTGAGCAGTGTTCCAATGTGAGTTGCCATAGGCTAAGTCCCATGTGTTAGAGGCTATAGTTCCTCCTTGTGACATACCAGAGAGCAGTAATCGTGTGGAGAAACTGGGATTTCAATGTTCTTAGTTGGGAAGTGCACAGCTGGAAGAATTCTGAGTCCATGAGTGACTACAATTCTCTTAATTCATGAAGCCTCAAAAAAGCCTTTTTGTATGCATATGCTTATTATAGATAAATAAGTGTAAGCTTTCTTTTAACTCTTTGAAAATATATGCTTGAAGCCAAAGCTGCTTAGATGTTGTTCCTGGGGATTCAGAAGTTCATTTGATCAGAAGGTGGTCTGTTCTTGCTAGAGAGTATGGTGGGTTCTAATTAGTTGGGATTCAAAGACTGAATGAGCATTGGACACTGTTCTGTTAGTTAAATGAAATAAAAAAAATGAAAAAAATAAAACAGCATAAGTAAGCAATGGGATACAAGTTAATAATACCATTTCCTTTCAAAAGGCCTGAATGACCCAGACCATATTTCCTTTGGCTAATTTGAATCTTTGCATTTTAAGAGGCCGAAGTACAGGGATGCTAGAATATCGGCAAGAAAGCTCCTCAGTTTCCTCCACTGTGTGGGGAGAGCTGTGCTATACCCGCACCTGACACAGGCAGACACAAGGGAGGTGCTGGACCAATGAATAGGAACTGAACAATCCATCTATTTAGACCTGGTCTTAGGAACTGCAGTCAGTCAGTCAGCAAGCAAGCATTTATTGAACACATGTAAATAAGAGCATGCTGGAATGAATGTCATCTCTTAGAGGAAACACAAAGAGTGGATGCAATGATTCCCATACTGCAGGTCTGAAAGGCTGATTTTATTTTGAATTCCCTAAAGCAATGAAATGCAAAGTTGTGGCTTTTAATGGTGCAGAGAGTTACCTCTGCTTTTTTGAGAAGGTAAAGGAATGCAGGGCCATGATAAGGAGAGACATAGAAGATATATTAAGAAAAGGTCTAAATCAAACATCTGGAGATGAACATCTGAGCGAGAAATACACTGGATTAAATTGAAGGAAGATGAGCCATTGCAGAAAAGGTTAGTGAACTTGAAGACATGGTAGTAGAAACAATGCAAAATGAAACAGAGAAGGATAAAGGACCGAAGAATAATGAATAGAGTATCACTGAACTATTGGCATTAAAAACAACAACAAAATAGTATGCATATAAAGTTAGAAAATTCGAACAGCAGAAAAAAGTACAGAATGAAAAGAATTATAGCCCCTTTCCCTAATCTCACCCCTCTTTCTTTCCCCAGCAATAATCACTGGTAACAGTTTCATGTGATGACTTTCAGAAAAATAAATATGTCCATATCCACCCATTTGTATTTATATAGCTGAGAGGTAACCCCAGGTTTGAGGACAATTAACTAGCAGGTGACAGTCAGATCATCTTCTTCAGTTCTGTAAGTCTAGGACTCCCTAAAGAGATTTTCTTACATGGCTTCCAAGGAATTTTGTGGAACATAATTGATATTGTGAGGAAGAAGGGTTCTGTGGCTGAGAAAATTTGAGAAAACTTTGGGATAACAAGGTCAAGCAAGTGGGCTTAATTATTGCTGAGTTGGCAGAGCTTCAGACTCATGGTGAGTGAGAGAGCAAGCAGTATTTCTCAGTCTTTGTTCAAGGAACTCCTTCAAGGAAATGTGTGGCCTTTCACTCCTGGGGTGCTTCAGGTGAGTCCTTTGAGAGATGCTGCTCTGCCAACAAATAGAAGATGCCAGCTTGACTGGAATCTGTGCTTCAGGCATGTGTGAGCCTGGAGATGGGTGGTGTGAGAGAGCATGTGTATTCTGGGCAGTTGAAGATAGGGCTGAGAAAGAACCAGACTGGGCAGGATTGGAGGCTAATCTCATGTACCAAAATGGTACCACAGGGGGCTGAGTGTAGGTTGAAAAGTTAATTAAAAAAAAAAAAAAAAACTTTCCTGGGAGAAGAGGGTGATTCAGCAGATGCATTTACTTGCAGAGAAATAAAATTTGAAGTGTGGAGAGATACTCTGCCCCTCGAGTTCAGCAGAAGCAGGAGGTTTGTGTGGAGGGGCGTATTTTCACAAGTGTGATGGTGGCAATTGCAGAAGGCATGGAGTCAGATGGCTTTTCTGCTTTTATGTGGCCCTTGTTCATATTACTCATGTTTTCTGAGCCCCAACACTGTCATTTGACTGGGGTGGGGAGTATTATAAACTGTTGCTAATGTTTATTAAATACTTATTGTGGCCAGCTACCCTCTGTACATGTGACAGAAAATAACCAATTTTCTTCTCATAAAAACCCTGAAAGATAGTACACTTTTTATCTTCAGATTTTACACTTTTTATCTTCAGCACAGAAACTGAAGCACAGAAAAGTTAAGACATATACCCAAGGTCACACTGCCTTTAAATGGCAGAGATGGGAATCAAACTCAGGCACTATTTTTGCCAAGCCCACGTGGCATGTCATTGTAATGATAAAAAGAAATAAGCTCCATGGCATAGAGAAAGTGCTCCTTAAAATATTAGGGCTTTCCTTCCTGCAAATAAGAAATTGGTGGAACATTCAATAAGTTATTCTTAAATAAATATTTTATAGGCATAGTCATAATAGCAACTAATATTTCTGGAGCACTCATTATGTGCTGGGAACTGTGTAAGCCTTTTGCATGTTTTTTTCTTATGCTCCTAACACCCCTTGGTTGGTGCTGTAATTATCCCTATTTTATAGGTGAGGAAATTGAGGCAGAGAGTTTAAGCTACTGATCCTGTTATATAGTGATTGGTGGAGTCTAAGGAGGCATCATGACTTCTGTCCAAGACCAGAGGCTGTTACAGTGATTAAAAATCAGAGAGATGCTCCTTTCCAAACAGTGAGTTCACCTGAGAGGAAAGTGGGAAAGAGAAAAAAAATTAGAGGTGCAGAATCATGGGGCAACAGACATAGGGCAACGATTATTCATTGCGACATGGCAAAGCACCCTAAAATATAAGAGCTTAAAACACTAAGAGTTTATTATTTCTGATAATTCTGTAGATTGCCTGGATCGTTTCTCTTCCGGTTTCACCTGGGCTCACTTGTGCAGCTGCATTTAGCCAGAAGGTTGGGGACTCTCAAGTGGCCTCACTCTTGTGTATGGCAGTCAGCACTGGCTGTTGGCTGGGAGCCTCGTTCTCCTCCATGTGGCCTCTTACCTCCCAGTAGGCTAGACTGGGCTTCTTCATAGCACAATGGGCTCAGGATCAGAGGACAAGACGTAGGCTGTCAGGCCTTCTGAGCTCCTGAATTTACATATCCATACTATTGGTCAAAGCAAGCAAACTTGAAAACTCCTGTTTTTAAGAGGGTAGAGAAACAGACATCATCTGTTAAAGGAAGGAATCGCAAAGTCACATTATAAGAGGATAGACACGGGGAGGCAAGGTTCATTGGGGGGCCATTATAACCATCTACCACCCTGAGTTTGGGCCAAAGGGCAGTCAGAAAGAGAATGATGTTTGCATGAGAAAGAATAGGAAATATTTATTTATTTCTATTTATGTTTTTATATATTAGTACAAAGGCTACCAGAGCAACTCATTATAAATCTGAATAATAAAAAGAAGTTTTGGGGAGAGTCAAGATAAAGAGAACTCAAGTTTTGTTGTTTTAACTCTGCTGAATGATCCATTTTGTGAGACAGTAAAAAGTTGAGGATTGCTGAGACCATATCCATGAGGTATTCAGAGCTCTTAGAATGAGAGAGAACTCTGTCAATATGAGCGGAATCATCAAACAGCTTTTAAAATACCACTTAGGAGAGGACAGGTCATATTTCTGATAGAATTCACTTCTGATTTTCAGGGGGCCTCCAACCTAGATTTGTGTTGACTGTCTTCACCCATTCCTCTTGGCAAAGGGTGGCGTGAGGACTTTTCCAACGAAAGGATTTTCCGCCAGTGGGGGACTTGAAGTCGTGTTGCTAGGAATTGCGGGGAGGGGGTGACGTGGAACGTTTTACCTTTGGTGCACCTCTATCCCTTCCCCAAGGACAGTAGCCAGGGGCAGCTGAGGTGTGCTCAGCAGAGGGCATCCTTTCTGGGGGTGGGGGAGAATATCCTCTTGACAGGCATCATCTGTGGTTTCACACAGGGTCAGCCAGCCAGAGCACTGGAACCTTCCCATGACCGGGCCAGACTCGGCCTGAGGTACAGTTCGCTGATATAGAAACTAAGACAATCTTAGTTTCACACCAATCTGGAAAGTTTCCTCAGTGAGCTCCATGTCATGAGGGAGGTGGATAAAGGCATTCTATGGTCTGATACAGCCTATTTCCCTGGTCCCTTCTGGGAAAAGATGCCCCCTCCTTTCTAGAAATAAAGCATATCTTCCTGGGGTGTCAGTCTCACCCATGTATTATTTGCTTAGCCATCAAATATTTTGAGTTGCACCGGGCACTTTGCTGGGAAAGGAGACACGGCAATGAATAAGACAAGACAAAATCTCTCCTGGAGCTTTGAAGAATGTTCTAGAAAGGGCAGACAGCAAAAAGTTCTGAAGGGGAGGAGTTTGGCAGATTCTAGTAGCAGAGGAAAGGTCAATTGGTGGGGACCCCAAGTACAGGTCCTGGGGCTCAGAAGTAGGCCCAGGTAGGAATCATTGAATCCTTAGGAATCATTCTTAGGTCTTAGAGAGGAATTTAGATTTTCTGCTGAGTGCAATGGGATGCTGTTGAAGAGTTTTAAGAAAGAGGGTGAATTGATATGATGTACATGTGTAAAAGATCCCTCTAGCTGTTGAGCAGAGAAGGAAGAGAGGAGCCTGGCAGGAGGGGGACCGGTGAGGGGTCAAGGGCAGGAGGCCAAGAAAATGACAGCCTGGGCGAGGGTGATTATGAACAAGGATGCATTTCTGAGTAGATTGCAAGTTCCGCATTCATTGCAACAATAAAACATGAGTCTTCAAAGAAGTCTTGCCCCCATGGTGGCCCCCTTAAGGCTGGTCCCACATCCCCAGGTCCCTTGTTCACTAATACTTTAACAAGTATAAAAAACTGTGAGCAGCACTACTATACAGGATCTATGGTGTTAGAATAAGTACATAGCTCTCTGGAAAAAGAAAGGCAGAGATATTTCTAAACTTTAGATTTTATTCCACTAATCGGTCTCTTTTGATGCTAGTGCCACACTGTTTTTACTAGTCACGCCATGTTTTAGTGTCTAGTAGGACTAGTTGTCTCTTACTGTTTTTTTTAAAGTGTTCTGGATACTCTTGCTTCTTTATCTTACACTAAATGTTTTAAAAATGTTTCAGACTTATAAAAAGTATAGAGAACAATGCAGCATTTTTAAACAAAGAAAGAGAAGTGTGTTATAAACTCTGATCTACCCACCACCCAGCTTTCTGAAATATCTTCAATTTCCTCTATAAATGCAGAGGGCACCCTATCCATTTCACTCAGTCCCTGCCCCTTCTCCCACCAGGGTGGCCACTGAACTTGGTGTTTTTCTTATTTCCATGCATTTTATTCACTTTTAATGCCTGTGTATTTGGGACTAAAGAAAATAGTAATCTGGATGTAAATGGTATTATATTTTATGTGTTCTTCTGAATCTTGACATTTCCCCCCAATTCAATATTATGTTTGAGAGATTCATCCGTGTTGAGACAACTTGCTGTAGTCCATTATTGCCACAACTATGTGGTATTTTGTTGTATGAAAATACCACAGTTTACTCTCTTCCTGTTGATGGGCATTTAGCTTGTATATGATTATCTGCCATTATAAGCAATACATTCTTGCACGATCTAAGAATTTCCCTTGGATCTCTTGGGTCCATACTTAGGAATGGAATTGCTTATTCCTAGGACATATTATTCACCCCTCCTAAAGAGACAAAGTGCATTTTGAGTGAGTGCATCTGCTTTTTTTTCTGTTTTAAATGTAGAATTATCTTGACTATTTCCAAAGGAACATATAAATAAATATCAGTTTTATAGGATTAAAGTTATAAATTTCTTTAGGAAGAATTAATATTTTTGATATTTAGAATTCTTAACTAAGAATGTGGAACTTTTTCCTTATATTTCCAGATATTTTGTCCTCCTTGTTGCTGTTATAAATGAAGTTTATCTTTCATCATATCTTCTTATCAGTTATTTGTAATTATAAAAACCATTGCTTTCCATATATTACTTTGATAACCTGCCCCTTTACCATTTAGAGCAGATTCCCATTTGATTATCTTGGGTTTGTCAGAAGTACAGTCATATTATCTACTAATGTTGACCATATTTGTCTCCTCCTTTAATTTATACATGTATTTTCCTAGACTAAACGTTTTGCCTACTGCCCCACAACACTGCTAATAGAGGTAACATTTTGCCTTATTCCTAATTTTTATGGAGAAAATTCTGGTGTTTTTGCATTGAGCATTTTGTGTTGAGAGAGACATGTATCATCATAGCAGAAAATATCCATCTATTCACATTTTATTATGTTTTTAAAATTTGAGAATGAATGTTGAATACTATTTTATTGCCTTTTCAGTGTCATTTGAGATGCTTAGATAATGCTTTGGATATGTTAATATGGTTAATTACGTTATAGATTCTCTAATATTGAAATACCTTTGCCTTATAATAAACCCTCCTTGCTACTTCAGTATGTTGCTAGATTCTCTGCTAATAATATTTTAGGACGTTTGTATTGATTTTCATAAGCAAGATTGGTTTCAAAAGCCTGTCTGGGTTTTGGGGAGCTATGTGTGAGGCACCCTGGTAGGATCTGGGTGTCAGAGTCCTCCTTTCAGCTTCGATATTAACACTGAGAATCAGTCCTCATGATTATTTGGGTCTCCAAATGTTCCACATACTTTCAGCCTTCTAGAGATTTTCTTCTCCCTTATCTTGTCACAGAGTAGGGTGGCATCTCAGATAGATGGCATCTAGTCAGATTCCTTGGGACTGACCATGAGCACAGCCTCCTATTATAGTTCAGATTATTCTCTCTTTAGTCAGGCTTTTCCCCCTTCGCAACCGGTTTTGGAGAACTGTGGTGTAACTCTCCTTGTCAAAGCAGACCTTCTCCCAACACTATTCTTGCTTGGTGTCCTGCTTCAGTAGAAGCGCTTTGAGGTGTTCCAAGCAGGTTCTTTTTTCAGAGTCAACTGTAAAGGAGATATTTGGATGTAGGAGTGTGGTTTTCCAGAGAAAGGATGTTTTAACTGGTGCTTGAACTACTTCCTCATCCTGGCCTCAATGCCTTAGTGCTTAATGTCCCTACCAGGGTGTGGGTGTGGCAATCCCCACCATGGCAGCTGACCAGTTGTCACATTCTTGTGACAGGAACCTGGGCTGAGTTCCATGCTAGGATCCTCCCCAGAAGTCCATCCTTTCTGAAGCTGGCCCAGCAAGAGCGTCCTTACCTCCAGGGGCAGTTGCTTCTGGAGAATTCTTAGTGTGGTTTGCCTTCTTGCACCAGGGGTACCAGGAGCAGATTAACTCCGTATTTAAGAAGAGGTTTCCCTCTCTATTTGCATGAGAAAAGAAAACTCTGTGCATTTGCACAGGAGAAAGTAACTGCCCATCAATCACTCCCTAGGTGACTCCTCTGGAGAACAAAGGGCAGTTGGTTTTTTTGTCAAGGGTTCATAAGTTAGGGGTTACCAGCAAATGGGATCTCTCTTGGTAGGATGCTTTTCTTTTTCTTTTTCTTCCTGATGGACAAATTAGGCACCATTTTTATTTCTTTCTGACTCCAGGCATCTTTG
>NW_006432447.1:6246993-6265058 GCF_000325575.1 Pteropus alecto | reverse complement strand
CATCCTTCCTTTTAATTTTCGCTTCTCCCCATTGGCCACCACTCCACTCTCCCCACCCTCCCTCCATCCTATTTCTTGGTGTGTAATTTGTTTGCAGTCAGGTTGTCTCTTTGATATACTAGACCTCTTCTCGGCAGAATTATAATAAATGGATTGCTTTGCTAAGCCCCAGATATTTCAACACCATTTGCTCAGCCTGGGTCAAGCCCCTTGCAAAGAGGATGCATACAGCCTGCACAGAGGCACATGCTCACACACATGATCTCAGCCCTCTGCATCTTTATCTAGCCAAATATAACGAAATGTCTGAAGTCATGCATCTGAGAACGAATTAAGTTACGATAACTTAGGAAGAGATGTCCCCGGGATAGTCCACCTCCCCATAGTGCAGTCCTGAGCATGGACGATGTTGGGGAGTCTAGAGACTGTCCTGATCACAGACTTAATTAGTTGTGTAATTCCCAGGTGTAGACCTGTAAAACCTTTGTTGTCTCCATGCAGAATACATGTAAGGATTGTAAATCTCAACTGCGTTAACCGAAATGAGGAATGAACAAAACTGTTCATGGGCTGCTCTGCCTGAAACACTTCAGTGGTTTTCCTTTGCACTGAGAATAAAGTAGAAAAACAAGCAAACAAACCATAAATCTAAATAAAGACTATCTCAGTGTGGCCTACGAGGCCCAGCTGCCCAGTCTCCCCACACTCTCTCCAGTGCAAGAGCATACTCTCACCCTACACACACACCACACACACACACACACACACACCACACACACACACACACACACACGCACGCACCCTCTGCAGGAGCTTTTCATATGCTCAGAAGTGCCGGGCTTTGGACCCACCCTCACCTCTGCCTGATGAGTGTTACCTGGCATCAGCCCTCATCCTTCATCAGGCCCCGCTTCTATTCATCCCTCTAGTCTCAGCCTTCAAGCTACTTCTTACTTCGTCCAGGAAACATTCCATTCTCTAGGTTGAGTTAGGTCCCATTATCTACTTCACCACCTACTGTCATCCTCCTGTGTCACTTAGTAACAGCGGTAATGACATCTTTATTTAGGCCATTTCTTGCAGGATGTCTGTCTCTCCAGACCTTATGCTGCCTGGGATTTGGGCTCCTCCTGCCTGTTACATGCTGCAGTTCATCTGAGGAGTCGGTGCTCCCTGAGTACCCGGGAGTAGAATTGAGCAAAGGAAGGAATGTGGAAGAGCAATAGGTCTCTCCTCACTCAGTTGTTGGGAGATGTTTGCATTGCAGTATGAAATTTCTCTTTTATTTGCTTCCTTTGTTTTCTACTCTCATCCCATCTCCTTTATTCTTGTGTTGTTCTTTTTGAGTTGAGCCCATGCTGGTTTCTACCCACTAGAATGAAGTCTTGGAGAATAGGGACTGAGCTTCTAGCTTGGGATTCTCATAGCCGGTGCATGTGAGCTTGCTTCATAGTCATTGAGCTGAGTTGGTGACTTCATCCCCAAGTGTCCCTTCCCTGGTCTCCCTTTGTCACCACGTTTGAGTTCAGCATGGCGTGGTTTATGGAACGAAGAGTGGACTGGTGGCAAAGCCTCGGCTTTGGGTGGCCTGGCTCTCTGTGCTGCCTGCAGCCTACCACTCCCAGTTTCAGTTTTTCCTCTTGGGCCTCAGTTTTCTCATCTGGGACCCCTTCTAATAATACGATTTGAACTCTCTGAAGTAACAATGCAAAGATTGAATCTTTCCAGCCTAGAAGCTTTCCAAAAGGTTATGTAAGCCACCCTTAACCTCCAGGAAAAGTAGCATCTGGTCCATTCATTTCTTCTGTGAAAATCTGTATTCTCTCTATTGTCCTTCTCCTCATCTATCTGTGTTTATGAAGCCTAGGATTGTTGGTTCAGTTTTTTCTTTGGGTTCTGGCAAATGATGTAAGGTTCGGGAAGAACGGTGGGGAGTTTTCTTTGGAGCAAGGGCTCTGATGTGGCAGAGCAGCCAGCCTCTGTCCCTAAACTCTCTGCCGTGGCTTTTCGAGATTTGCTCCTTAGTTTAGCATTTTGGGAATACAGCAGCCATAGAAGGTACATTTTCCCTGCCTCCTATGGTCACCTCTTATCCTCAGCAATATGTTGAAGAGCCAAGCACTTTGTTTCTAGAAAATGTCGCCTTCTGATGGTTTTATTCTCCTCACTGGTATTTTTCTTTCTAGTTTCTCATTTTCTCTTTGTCTCTGGGAACGAAGAACCGTGGCTGTTATGTTAGAGCCTCTCTTTTTCTTTTTAGAGTTCAGTAAATCTCCAGCATCTGATAGGAGTGACAACCTCCAGTCTTGGGCTTCTGCACAGAAACAGGCTTTTCACCCCTTACTGCATGGCCAGATCTTCTGCTTTAATAATCATCTCTCTCTCTCTCTTCTGGAGATTTGAAGTTTAAAAGAAATTAATGCAAAATAGGAGTCTGCTTTTGGACAGCCCCAGTGCTCTCTGCTTGTCTCTGTCCCCTCTCTGTTGCCCTGTGGGTTGCCTTGTTTTTTCTGGCCAGGATTGGCCCCCAGGAGTTGATACCCACAGAGGTCAAGATCACCTCTCTCTTATGTTCTCACCCTGCATTTGCTGGCTCACTGGATGCCCAGCGAACTAAACATTTTGCCCAGTGACAGAGAATCAAGAGGGTCCAGATGGACACAGGAGTGGTCTTGGTGCCCAGTGCAGAAGGGGCGTGTTGGAGAGTGAGTACCTGTTCTTCCATCATTATGCACAGGGAGAGGGTGAGCTGGGGGAGAATAATCTCTTAACTGTTACCGAAGCATTTTTCCACAAAGAAACGAAGAAAGCCACAGCTTTGAAGTGAAAATTGTCTAGGCTTGGAAGAAGCTGAAAAGTAAACTATGGTACTAGGACCTTTTGTGTACAGATACGGAATCTGAAAACATGCATTTTTCCCATTAAACATGCTCGGATGTCTTTCTAGTACTCATGTAAGCAAAAGTGAATTTGTTTATAAGCTCTAAGAGGAAAAGCCATCTGAATGTTAAGAAGGGCAGCTTAAGTTCCCATTCAAGTTTAAACTGCTAGAGAAGGTGGGATGATAATAGAGAGCCTGCCAAGTTTATCGTCTGCATTTTGAACCAGATGGACAGGAGAGGGGCAGTGGGTACAATTCAAGTCCGGATGAAAGGTGCATGGGTCCCTCCCTAAGGCCTCCCTCTCCCTTTCTCTTTTAGTCCCAATTTCCGCTGCCTTTGCCAACCATTTTTGAAACAAGCAAACAAGGCTTGAGGATGAGGTGGGGGTTAGGGAGATGCAGGGAACTGAGTCTTCTCTTTGTCGCCTTCTCCAGCTTTCTTCCATGTAGCATGTAGCAGAAAATTGTAGCCTTTCTGGAATCACCAGGGAGATATGGAAATAGAAGCATTTAATGGCTCGCCAGGTCAGGTATATGGCATGTTGATGCCAAGGGAAGAAGCTCTGAGGTGTCACACAGACTGCCCAGACCTCTAGGCTGGTCACAGTCCAATAGGTCCTTCATGCCCTCCCTGTAGAAATCATCTCAAGGATGACGGGTCTGTGTTTGCTTGGCATCTGCTTGAGGCTGAGCTTCTTCTCCAACCAGTTTTCTTCAGCCTTGGCACCCGCTTGCCTATAACTTGGTATTCTGGGTGTCAGTTACCTCATTAGTAAAGGGGGCCGATCACAGAACCTGCCTCATAGGGTCATGGAGGACTCACAGACCACACTCGGTACATCATAAGCTCTTGATAATAGTTGATGTTGTGGCCATGGGTGTTACTGTTATTATTATGATAATCGGTATTTCCACCCTGCTGCTGGGTCGCTACTCCCCTTTTTCTCACTGAATAAGTTGGTGGTTTCCTCCTATCAAAGACCTGCTCCTGTGCAGGCTGATCTCTCTTGGGTGCTTTGCTCATCAGGAGCAGTTCCCTGGGGTGTTGGGCTCAGAGGGCAGCCCTACTCGGGCAGACATGCTAGGAAGTGCCACAGGTTGGGTGTTGACAAGGGGGCAATCTGAATGCAGAGCTGGCAGCTGCAGTGGTCCTCAGGCTCATGTCCTGAGGCCTCACAAGAACCCTTTGCTGGATGAGATTCAAAGGGACGGAGGTTGGTGAAGGGTCAGTGGGCGGTTCAGTCTCATCGCGGGGCAAAGAAACTCAGTGGGGAGTTCCCTCCTGGTGAACATCGCTCTCCCCACATGGTACATGTCCCTTCACCAGCACAGCTGTGCAAGAGTAGGGGTGCAGGGTCACACAGGGTGGTGGGAGTGGGGCTCTGGCCCTTTGGTGACATAACCATGCCTTGGAGAGTTTTCCTGAAAAGGTGAAGGCAGAGGAACTCCCTGATCCTTTTTCACAACTAGGTTTATGTCAGGAGACCCAGGGCATACCCCTGCCCATTCACCATATTTATTCCTAAAGAGCAGTTTTCTTCTTGATCAGCTCATCATTTTTAGAGGTCTAGAAGATTTCAATCTCTCTTTGGCCTGGGGAACCATGAGGGGTCACAGCATTGTTAAGCGTGGGGTTCCCCAATTCCAGCCACTCTCTCATCCCCCGCGACTCAGACCAAGGGCAAAGAGGGAGGACCAGAGCTGCAACAGCACTGCAGGAGAGAGGGGCCACAGCCAGGAGCACAGACCAGCAAAGCAGGGCGGTGGGGTCACATGCAGGTCCCTTAAGGTGGTCCTCAACCACAGGTGTGTCCAGTCTTCAGCACTGGCCATTTTCTCTGCCCAGAGTGCCTTCTCCGCCAGTCATTTCAGGGCCACACTTATCTAGACCTCCGAGGGGCATTTCCTCAGGGTGGCCATCCCTGACCACAGGCTCTGAAGTAGCCAGCCCCCATCCCATCCTTCCTTTGTACTAATGACTGACGCATGGAATGGATGATGGATGAATGGTCACTTCTTGCTTTGGGGTCTTTATTACTGCAGACCTTCTTTCATCTTGGCTTGGAAACCCTGGGATTGGCTGTGAAAGATTGGGGTGGGTTTGGGGCACCGTCCTGAATAGGCCTGTGTCTGCACTCCCTCCATGGGGGAACATCTTTCTGCTTCTCAGCTGGGTCTCTCAGTGCCTGATGATGGGAGGGGTTTTAGGACCCTTTTCACAGGCAGTGTCTTTTCTCTTCTCTTCTCTTTGAGCCTAAACTGCATGTGGACCATGGTCCAAGGCTGTGACACTCGCTGTGTTTCACCATTAGGCATTTCTCAAGGATTCGGGGCCTCGCTGATTAATCCTGAGAAGGCAGATCTATGTTCTCTCCTGTGCCAGCTGGCATTGATTGGAAGTTTCACAGGTGGGCTGTGGTGATGATGGTGGTATGGTGGATGAATGTGCTTGGCTCTACTGGCAATGTCTGTCATGACGAGATAGAGAGGTGTGGCTGCACATGGGCCAAGCATTTTGTCATCCCAGCTTAACTTCATGCCCAAACTCCTCTATGTTATACATTTGCCATCATCATCTCATAGCTCCAGGGATCATCCATGAAAAAAGGGCTTCATTAAAAGCCCGTTTTCAGATGGGAAGATGATCATGGTGGCATGCATGCTGATGGCAGGACTGGGAGGAAAAGCTGGGTCTGGAGGATTTCCAGCCCAGTCTCTGCTGGCTCTTCCTTGCCGCTGACCCTATCATCTAAAAATCGGCCCCCACTTGACGGCACTGATTTGGCTTCTCTCTGTAGCTGGTGGCAGGTGATCCCTGACTCCCAGGAGACTCCAGGCAAGTGGCAGAAGAGTCTGCATGCTAGCAGGTGATACGGGGCTTCGGCACAATCTGTAGTTTGGAAGCAGTTTTGTGTTTTCTAGGCTCCCATCTGTGGAGTAGAGCAGTGTCTGTGTGGGCTCTGTCTGCTTATTGAGGAAACAGCTACTGCTCAGGAGTGGAAATGTCTGCCCTCTTGCGTGTGTCATTTCATTTCCAAGCTGAGAAGTTCCAGGGCTTCTCAGGAGGTGGGTCCAGTTTTGGAAGCTCTGCCTCCAGGCACTAGGAGCACCTTGCTGTTTTCCTTCCTTGTTGGAAGGCAGTGTGTGCAGTGCCAGGTATGCCATGTACTGACTGGGGCTCAGGCCCAGCAGTGCACAGAATTCTGATCCTGGTCCGTTCCTGAGGGAGTGGGGGTAAAGGGCATTGTGTGGGGCAACATCGTCTGGAGGATGTCATGCGCTGTTCTTGGTTATCTGCCAACAGATGAGGTCGATGCCCCTATTTAGCACTTATAGTTTTCTTAATTTTCCATTGTGCTGGTCAGTGAGGCAGAGGACAAGAGGAAGCCATGGGCTCTTCACAGCACCCAGAGTGCTCACAGGGCACTTCCCAGGGATTAGGAATAGAAAAGACACATAGGATCTCTGATACAGGAAGTTCATTATCATCATTATCATCATCATCTTCATCATCCTCAGCCATGGGGACATATCAGATGTTCTGGGCAGAGAGTGAGACTGCTTCTAACCAAGTCTGGCCTGGGATGTTCATTCATTCTTATCAGTACATCTGAGATCCTACAATGGGCAGCCTGCTGGCCCCCAAACACCCCACTCTTGCATGCTTCAGTGCTTTTGTCCTTGCTGTATCCTCTGCCTAGAATGCCCTTCCATACTTTTTTTGACTAGCACACTCCTGCTCATCTGCTAAGCCCCAGTTTAACCACTCCTTCCATCAGGCAGAATAAATAAATATCTTTCCAAGGATAGTGCTTATCACATCCTAAAGCTGATGTCTTTTGTCTTTTCAAGCACCCCAAACCCACACTAGACTTTGAGCTTATTGAAGGGAGGGGCTTTCTAAGTAGAGGCATAGCAGGAGCAGGGCCGGTGGTAGGGGGTCATGACTATACCTGGTGAGTTTGTGGAGTGATGGGCAGATTGATGGATCCAGAGTTTCATTCTAGGCTAGGAGTGGCAGAATATAGGCTGAGTGGGTTGTCGAGGTCGTTGGTGGTTAAGCTGATAAAACCATCCTAGGAGAATGGACTTTGGGCTTAGATGAGACCTTGGTTGGAATCAGGCTCTGGGTGCAGTATGTTCTGAGACTTAATCTTCTTTGAGTCTCTGTTTCTCTTTCTGTAGAAATATAATACTAGAGCCTATCCTATAGGCCACCGTGGGAGTTATGTGAGGTGATACAAGTAAAGCGTGTAGTAAGTCCTCAGACTTGGTGGCTGCAATTGAGACCATCCTGCCTGAGAAGCCAAGGTCTCTGGAATAGGGATCTTACCATTTACATCTTTATATCTGCCAGGGCCTAGCACAGTGCATGTGCTTACTGGCTGCTCAATTTTTTTTTTTTGTAAATAGTTGAGTAAAGATGCTTGCCTAAGAAGAATTTCGAGTCAGGAAGAAGTAGGGCGAAAGTGGTAAAGGAAGAAGATTCTGGTGTAGTGTGTATGTGTAAGGTGAGTAATAGGGAGTAGGGTATACAGAGGGGAGAGGAAGAATCTTGAGCCTGAGAATCAGGATATTTCAAGCACACTCTGAAGTGACCTGGACTCTGAGATGTCTTGGAGCCTCTTCCTCCTGCTTGGGCTCATGGGGCTCAATGGGATGTAGACTCGGGCAGAGAAGTGGGAAAAGCATGTGGGGACGGGAGGGCAAGCATGTATGTGGGGCTGTGTTGGTGTGGGGGTTTAGGAGTGTCCAGGTGTGTGTACAAATTGGGGGCCTATGTGTGTGTGTGCATGTGCATGTGTGTGCATGCATATGTGTCTGAAGGACCCGACACTGACCCAAAGACACATTTCCGCTCTCACACAGCTCACAGATGCAAGAGGAACAATGATGTTAATGAAATCGTTATTTGAAAGTGTGGTGACTGGTCTGATGGGAAATTTCAGGGATTCTTTGAGAATTCATACAAATAATATCAGACCTGGGAGCTTGGGGAAGGCAACTTTTTTATATATAAAAAAAAGCTTTTATCTTTTGATCTTATTATAATTTTAATAAACATAATTTTAAAAGTTTACATAAATATGTCCATGCTTTTATTATTTAACATAACCACAATGCCATTATCACATTTAAAAAAAATTAACTCATTCCTTAGTATTATCAAATAGCTAGTCAGTATTCAAACTGCCCTTTGTGTCTCATAAAAGTGTTGACAGTTGGTCAACACAAATCAGGATCTAAACAAGATCCATGTGTTGTTTTGGCTGACTTGTCTCTCAAGTCTCTTCTAATCCATAGATTCCCCTGCCCTTCTTATTTTTTCCACTTAATTTATTTGTTGGATAAACCAGGTGATGTGTCTTGTGGAGTTTCGTAGACTCTGGATTTTGTTGAACATATACCCATTATCAATTAGTATGTTTCTTAGCCCCCCGGGACGTCCTATAAACTGAGAGTTGAACCTAGAGGCCTGAATAGATATGGTTTGATGTGGTTTCTCCACAGGCTTTTCACTTGTTGGTTTGGCATTCATCATTGGCTATGGCCTCGACATCTCATTCATTGCAGTATCTAAGCTAAAGCCAGCTGGGCAAGAAGAGACATCCAGAAGAAAGAAAGGGAAGGGGAAGGAAGGAAAGGGGACTGCGAATTAAGCTCATCAGAGGACATGTCAGCACTGGAACATTTACGAGGACCTGGAAAGTTGGTGGCAAGGCTGGGCTGGCATCACATGAAAGAGGGCTGGGATGGGAGGCAGAGGCAGAGCAGAGCCACAGGAGCTTGGATGGTCTCTGAACCTCTCAGTCCTCATCTGTAGGGTGGACACATGCCTGTGATTATCTCTCAAAAGGATTGTGGGGATCAAAAGGGATAGTGGATACAGAACACTTAGTACCAGTGTCTGGCATAGAAAGAGGTCACTGGCATCACATGAAAGAGGGCTGGGATGGGAGGCAGAGGCAGAGCAGAGCCACAGGAGCTTGGATGGTCTCTGAACCTCTCAGTCCTCATCTGTAGGGTGGACACATGCCTGTGATTATCTCTCAAAAGGATTGTGGGGATCAAAAGAGATAGTGGATGCAGAACACTTAGTACCAGTGTCTGGCATAGAAAGACGTAGATGTTATTGGTGATGATGATGATGATGGAGATGCTCGGGATGACAGTGCTGACCATGTGGATGTGGAGGAAGGAAAGGAAGGGAGCCGGACTTTTCCTGAGATCTGCTGGAAGATATCGAAAGCTTCTGGGTCTGAGAGAGATTTGATCAGATTTGCATTTTCGGAAGACTGACCCATCTGCAAGATGGAGAATGGGTTGGAGAAGTGTATGAAAGGGGGTGAGAGCAGTAAGGGGTTGATGCAGCTGTTCAGAATAGAGGGGCCTGGCCTAGGTGAGGTAATGGCAGTGGAGATGGCGGTAAATGGACTTACTGGGCGGTCTTCGGAGAGTAAACACAGAGAGGACAGAGCGGGTGAGAGAGGGGAGCCAGGAGTCCAGGGTTTCGGATTGAGTATCCGGCAGGAGGGTAGTGCCACCCACTGAGATGGGGTGGGGGTAGGGATCCCAGAGTGAGCAGGCACCCCAGTACTTGTGTATTTATGCATTTGGTGAATACGTGTGTGCTACCGTTCTAATGTAGTCTGTATATTTTAATATATGCAATAAAATAAAATTACTTAAAAATCACATAACGATGAAATAAACGATATTTTAAAATATGTGCTGTGATGAAAGTGGCTTCTTAATCTCATTAGCTGGAACAGTAAGGCACAATATATACCTAGAGAGAAGTTCATCATTAAATGATAGTAGGTGTATATCCATATTTCAAATAGTTTTCTTGATTATTTGATGTTTTTGGCCAATTTCTTGTCAGATCTGATTAGTTTCATGGCTCTTAGCTCTTCGCGCAGCTGGTGAAGAGCTGTTACTATGGGTAGGGCAGGTGTCAGCAGCCTGAGGCCCAGGGGCTTTGTCACACTTGCTGTATCGGAATGGTTCATCTTGTGTGTTCTTTGCAGGAATCTTTTAAAGCCACTCATTCCGTTTTTGTAAGGGTTAGTTTGGTCTAACCCGGATAACATAACCTATAAATGCTCTTCACCTCATATCTATAAATTGCAATGTGTCATGCTGAAAATGAACACAGAATTAGGGCATGCTGGTCACCCTTCTGCCTGCTAGCCTCCCTTGCTGCTTCTCTCAGGGTACCTCAGAAGCTGTGCCTAACACATGACCCCCAGCAATAGCCCAAGTGAGGGCACTGGATGCTATCTGCATATTTGGTGTGACTAAAGCTTAGTTTTTTCTTTTATCTTTCATATATTAAAGAGAAATAGAAATACAAGTGTGGGCACTCCACTTGGAGCTCTGGGTTGTCCTGTACCAAGCCGAGGATGACAACATTCCTTGTGGGAGGTAGTTAAGATAAGTGAGGCTCTGAGCGGTCTGCCTGGGACTTCAGCCGGGGCTCCTACATTCGAGGTGCCCCTGCAGCTCATGAGCCTGGCTGTTGAGGGGGGTCCTGTTGGTCCTAGAAAAGCAAGGGTGAGTGTGTGGAGGAGGGAAGCAGCAGGGGGCAGCCGTCCACCTTCTCTCTGTATGTCACATCCACCCTCTCTGGCCTCTTCAGCAGTCTGGCCAGTAGAGAAGTCTCAGCTTGTCCTAAGGTATGGGGTGTCGGCATGCACAGTGAACACCGGCACACTTAGCAGCATTCCTTGCGATTAAATATGAATTTGCATAGGATCTTCGTTGCCCTTTCTAAGAATTGCCTTCTCAGGAGATACTGAGGGCTGAAGGTACAGGGTCCTCTTGCCGTCTGTTCATGGCCACTCGGCTCCTACCCAGCCTGGGCTGTGTGCACCTGTACCAGGTTTATTTCTGGGGAGGAGGGCGGTAAGGTCTCTGCAAAGGGAGGGGCCTGGGCACCCACCAGAGATGGGAATCAGATAATAGATTAACCAGGCAGAGCTGGCAGAAAAGAGATTTGTGGGGTTGTTTAAAATTGTTCGGTGTCCTAAAGCTGGTTATTATTCTGTTGCGCTAATCCTGGATCCTGATGAATCCACAGGAGACTGATGGGCTCGCACGTTACTCCTGTGCTAAGCTATTCCACTGCGACCCTGCCGCAGCCAAATATGTACATGAAAGAAGAAGACCGGAGGATTATGGGCCCTAATTGGTTGTTGCTGTAACATTTTTGCTTGAGCATGCACAAGCAGTCAAGCAGCTGCTCCCGCTCCGAGCCAGCGAAGTTCTCAGGAGAGGGGCAGCCATCCAGAGGGGCATTTCTAGGAGGGTGTGTCCACCTGTAATGGGCCTGGCTGCAGCCGAAAGGAGCTGGAGAGAGCTCCTGGCCCCCGTGAGACTCCCAGCCTGGAAAGGGAGTGACTCTGGGAGTGAGAAGAGCAAAAGCTAGTGCCCCGGCTAATTAGGAGCCCGTACTGTGTGGCGCTTTCCTCCCCAGTGATTATTTCCTTCTGCGGCTAAATTCTGCCCTCTGATTATTGCAAGGCATCGCCTGTTTGATTTTTTCCTCCACTTAACTCCCACACTCATTTTGTGCATGAATGAGTACAATGAAACTAGTTTAATTTGCTGTTAATTCTCTGTTCTAAATATTCTCTTCTGTTTAAGGGACATGGTCCCTTTAGTCTTTCTGATGAGACAGTTTGTGGAAGAAGGCAGCTGCTGCAGTGCACAGGGGATGGTGAGGGCAGGGTCTGGGGGTGATGAGCACAGTTCTTCAGGATGTAGGTGCGCATGCAGGGATATGGTGAGACATCCCGCATGACCTGTCGGGAGGAGGGTCCGTGGTTGTTGGGCCCTTACAGTTGCTGAGCTAAGGATTTGTTTGGGCTCTCTTTGTGGGGCAGAGCTCGTGGTTGGGAGAAATACTTCCCAAATACCAAATGGCAGAGAGATTCGAAATCGCAAACCGAAGCCAGGCTCTGTGGATCCCAAATGTGGGAGTGAGGAAGTGAATTCTAAGCCTGAGCACAGTTGTGAGGTAGACAGAGAAGACAACTGATGTAATTTAGAGAACACAAGCTTTGACAATTGCTTTAAAGCCTCTGCATATAGTGTTTGTACAATTTGCTCCAGCTTAGCTGGCCTGAAAATGATTTGTTTTTGGCAAAAAAAGTTGCTTGTTTCGGTCAGCCATGCCTAGTTCTTCCCCCTTTCTGCTTTGATCCGGGCCTTTGAGGGGCGCGGGCTTTATATCTGGTGGCGGATGGTCCAGTCTCCACCCCCAGGACTGCATTTTGAGAGATTTACTTAGGAGCTGGATCTGCCCAACAAAACTAATGATGTTAAGCAGTTTTGCAACATTGGTCACCAAAGGCAGGCCCTCAGGCCACATGGAAGTGGAGGCTGCTGAGTGGTGGGTGGGTGCGTGGGTGAGGCTCTTCCATCAGAAGGGGCAGCCTCCTCTTCCAAAAACTGCAGAAAGACCACATCCCTCAGGGAATGTCCCGTTTTGAATGCTCTTCTTCATGGCAGCAGGAGGAAGTTGAGAAGCCAGCAGGGATGAGCTTTCCTCAATTTTCTTCTTTGGAGCTGTCAGAAGTGCTGGCCGAGGGAGCCCTAGGAGCCTTTTTGGGAAGTCAGTACTTTTCCTCTCTGAGTTTGCACTATCTGCTGGCTGACCAGACTGATCGTGCATTTTGCCTACTCCAGCCTCTGCTCCACCTCGCCTTCTACACAGTTGTTCCCTGTCACTCTCTATGATGTTAAGCATTCCCATTGTCACTCTGGGTATTCTTGGCTTTCTAGCCACTGCCAACCTAGGTAGGAGGGCATAGTCTGCTTTGGGAAACAGACGTGCTTTATCCATTGGTTCAACAAATCTGTAGAGACCATCTGCCCTAGGTGGGTGCAAAGGACAGGCCGAAGAGCAAAGGCAGCCTGTGGTGAGTAGTGTACAGGATGAGTCATGTGGCACGCAGGCATAGGACACTGTACAGCCTGGGAAGCTGCCTTGGCCAGGAGTAAGGAGAGAATTCCAGAACCCCAGACCTCTGAGGATGGGGGTAAGCTGGGCTACGCTGTGGTCAGGGCACGGTTAGGGGTTACCTACCCCAGGCAAGGGGCTGCCTCTCACCAGCTTCACTTCCCACTGCCCCCTCTTGAAATAAGCACAGTTTAGTGAGCTGGGCGGGGATTCCCATCAAGGAGTGAGCTGAGAATAAACCAAATCAGGATCGATGGGCTGTTTGGGCACTATACGTGTACCAAAGTGGTGTAACATTGTCATTAAGCTCATCATAAAGGATATAAAATAAAGGTAAACACAGTCTGCACCCTGTCATCTTGCTTTATTTTTTTTTTCACTAGGAAATTTCCCTCATTATCAGAGAAGACAGAGCACTGCTTGTGTTCATGTGGGATGGTCCTTTACTCCCTAGTGTCTTAACAGATATGCCTCTACCACAGACCTTGGGCCCTGGCACATCTGGCTTCATTCCCAGATCCTGAGCCATGTAGGTGGAAGGCTGAAGATGCTGAGGATTGGCCCTGTGTTCTGCCAGCCGACACCTACCTGGCTCTGCTGTGGCCATACTTTCTACTGTCTGTTAACTGTCCCTCTCCTTGACAGCTAGGGCACTTGTCCAGTGGCAGTTACGGAGGACCGTCTTTGTTCCTGGAACCCCACTTCTCAGTTCACTTCTTCACCCTCAATCTGAAGAATCTTTCAGTAAGGACACTGGTTTAACTAAATTCCTTAATGTGACCAGCCAACATATTTCCCCCCTTGAAACATGTATTCTCTTTCCCCATTTCCACAGATTACCCTTTGGGAAGCATTGCTTCAAACTCGCCATCCTCTCATTTCCCCTTCCACCCAAATTCTTTGTATAATTCAAGTGGTGCCTATAATCTACCTCTTGCAGGAAGTCTTCCCTGACCACTCCAGGCTCACCGGTTCCTCTCTCCTCCACAGGGCCATAGTAGTCTGTACCAGTTAGCTCCAAGGATCCTTTGGGAGATTGAGGTGAGGAGAGGCATTTATCAGGACAAGTACAAGAGCCAGGCTCATGGCTTTCCCAGACCCCGCCACTACTCCCAGCTGGCCCTCTAACCTCTGCTGTCACTTAGCACATTTCTTCACTCCACTGCCCCGTGTGCCTAAACTTAGAACCTCCCAAGCCAAGCCACAGAACTCCACAGCCTTTAGGTCAGAGCCTTGGCTAGCTGATCACCCACCCTTTTCCCCACTCTCAGGCCCAGGGACCACTCATCAGCCAGCTCAGGGCCTCAGGCAGCCCCGGCCACCCATGTACCAGCAGACGGTGAATATTTATGATGTGCCTGGAGCTGAGGACATAGGTATGGACAAGACAGACTATATCCCTGGGCTCAGGAAGGGGACATGTCATTCCTTGCTGGATTAGCTTCCTAGGGCTGCTGCAGATAATCACCACAAACAGTGGAAATCTAATCCCTCGCCATTCTTGAGGCCAGAAGTCTGAAATCAAGGTGTTGGCAGAGCTGATTCCTTATGGAAGCTCTGAGGGAGAATCCATTCAATAACTCTCCTAACGTTTTGTGGTTGCTGACAATCCCTGGTGTGCCTTGATTATAGCTGCATAAATCCAATCTCTGCCTTTTATCTTTACCTGGCCTTGCCCTCTGCGTATCTCTGTGTGTCACATCTCTCTCTTTTCTCTTATAAGAACACCAGTCATTGGATTTAGGACCTACCCTAGATCCAGAATGATCCCATCTTGAGATCCTTAATCTTATTACATCAGCAAAGACCCTGTTTCCAAATAAGATTATAGTCACAGGTACGGGGGGCTTGGACTTTGTCATATCTTTTGGGGGACACAATGCAGCCCACTACACTGGTCCTTGCTCCTCCTCTTTGGAGGTGTGAGTAGGGTCCCTGTTTTCTCACTCAGAAGTCCCAGCTATCACCCAATTACAGCCTACACTCTCACTATTCACCATAGTACAATCCAGGCATGGAGAGGACTCACCCTTGGGTCTTACCTTCTCTCAGGCTCTGTTGTCTGACCTTTGTGGACCCATGAGTTTTTTTTTTTTTCACTGCAGGAAGAGTTTTGGAGATAGCCGTGGGAAACCGCTGGTCATCATGCTGGTTAGAGTTGCTCCTTCTGCAGAAGGCTCCGAGGAGTACCAGTGTTGATCCCAGCTCCCTCCTGCTTCTGAGTCTGGACCAGCCTGGACTGACTCTCTGTTTCTATTTCTCTTTGGTGGCAACAAAGCCTTGCTGTGTCCATTTCCCCCCAACTGCCCTCTAGGCTGTGGAAGGCAGGCAGAGCCTTGCCATTTTCCTGGGATTCCTGGATAGGCCGTGGCCTGTTGTGATTGAGCATTTTGCCGTTGGCTTCCCTTCCGAAGCCCCCTTTGCCCATCTGCTAGCTTCTCTCCTTCTGCCACCTGGTTTTGTTGTGCTATATTTTCTCTCAACTGATCTCCTTCATCATGCCTCTGACTGCAGTCCTATTAGATCAGAGGAGACTCTTCCTTGAGTCCAGAGCCTATGGCCCTGAGTGCTTCCGTGGCGACATGTGTCCATTAATGTGCCAAGTCTACAGAATCCCCGCTGACAAACATACAAATTATACACATTCGTTTGCAAGTTCATTGGTGGTGAATGAAACTTGTGCTCCCCATGTTTCTCCTGTTTCCCTTCAGATCCTCTAGGAGAAACTCAAATTCCCCCCCAGATCTGGTGGAAACCAGCTAGCCTAAAAGGACGGCATCATAGAGCAGAATCTGGCCAGTTATCTTACGTGGGTACACTTTGCTTAGGTTGCCTATGAATATAAATCTTACTTAATTTTGCTTTTGTTCACTAAATATCCCCAGAGTCCCAACTGGTGTCGTTCTGGTATTCTAAAGGTATTCTGTGGAAGTTTGTAGATGTGCCAATAGCTGGAAGGATATTTTATTATTGTATGCTAAAATAATGAATTAGTTGATTAAAAATTATAAGGAAAAATTTAAATATCACAGAATAAAATCTGTCATCACATTTGTCCAGGCCAGAGCCCTTGCTTTGGATGGACAAATGGTACCCCATAGGCCCAGCCTAGCCTACAGCTTGTTTTCATGCTGCAATGACAATGACAGATTTGAATAGCTTGAAAGCAGACCTTCTGGCCCACAAAGCCTAAAATATATACTCTGTGGCCCTTGACAGAAAGCCCGCCCACCGCCAGTGTGGACCATTATAGCACACATCATGGCAGCTTAGCTCCTGAGAGCTAGTGGTAACCTAAGGCTGCCTGGGAAGGTGTGCTCCTGGGTGGGTTGGAGGACTTCCTTAGAGCTGTGTTCCTTCCCAGCCAAGATGCTGTATCACTTGTAGAGACCAAGGGAATGCAAGTCAAGACCCATTCAAATCGATGGTATTGTGTCTAGTTTGTGTAATGGGATATCAAACAGAGGGCACATGCCTATTTCTTAATAGCCTTCTGAAGATGTGATTATGTCTGGGAAAAGATTTTATAAATCCTAAGGGGTATTTAGCATCTTCCCCAAATGAAATATTTAGGTATAAATCTAACAAAATAAATGAAGATGACCTCTATGAAGAAAACGATCAAACTCTCTAATGAACGAAATTAAAGAAGAACTAAATAAATGGAGAGATATTACATGTTTATGGACAGGAAGATTCAATATTGTCAAGATGTCAATTCTTCTCAACTTGATGTATGGATTCAACACAATCCCAATCGAAATCCCAGCAAGTTATTTTATGGATAGAGACAAACTGATCATAAAGTTTATATAGAAGACGAAAGACCCAGAATAGTCAACACAAGAAGAGCAAAGTTGGAGGACTGATACTACTTGACTTCAAAACTTACTAGAAAGCTATAGTAATCATGTCAGTTTGGTATTGGTAAAAAAGTAGACAAATAAATCAATGGAACAGAAGAGAGAGCCCAGAATTAGACCCACATGAACATAGTCATCTGATCTTTGACAAAGGCAATACAGTGAAACAAAGATAGTCTCTTCAGCAAATGGTGCTGGAACAATTGTACGACCACATGCTGAAAAATGCATCTAGACACAGACCTATATCCTTCATAAAAAGTATATGTCTTAATTTTTTGTCCAACTGTTTAGAGATAGTAATAGATAACTTCGATGAGTAATTATTATAGGCCCAATACAATACATATACCTTACAAATAGCATTTCATTTGGTCTTTATGTTACCTTGAGAAACAGGTATATTGTACCCATGTTACCAATGAGAAATCTGGGTCTCAGAGAGGTTGTGTGGGCTGCCCAGGGCCACACTACTATTATCCACAGAGCCTGGGTTAGAACCTGAGTCTTCTGACTTCAACGCCAGTGCTTTTTCAGCTGGACCATGTAGGAGTCCTGAAGCAGGCAGGCATGTATTTTCTCTGCAGGTAAGTAAAGCTTTGCATCATATTTCTAAAGAAAGGGCAGGTGGGCCCAAGGGCCTTGGTGAAACATAATGCAAACATAGCCTAGTTGTCTCTGGCCATTCCCAGATTTAACCCTGAGTTTTGGCTGTCATAGAGTGAAGATCCATGTCATTTAACTGAGATGTGAACTTTTGAAGGGACACAGTTGCTTTGCTATTTGCCATTTATCATCATTATATTATATTACATACATTAGAGTGACTTATGAAGTGGGGAAGAGGGGACTCCCCTCCCTCTCAAGAAAGCCAGCCAGTAGGACTGGTGATGGAAATCAAGAGAAAGTGAATAGACATCCTACAAGAAAGTGTACACCACTTAGTTATATTACTCAACTTGAAAATTAATAGAAGTCTTGTGGCACAACCTCATTTAGATATCACCAGTTGAGTGTACTTGGAAAGTGAGGCATAACTGTCCCCACGCATGCTTGTCTAACACACACTCTTCCCTCCCACATGCCAGGACTAGGCCTCCCCTCTCCAGGCCTCCAACATGTTGCTGACCTTAAATTCAGGGTCCCCTGGTATGGAGTTGGGGACCTAGACTACATTCCAGATAAGCTTCCTTCCCTGAGATGCTATATATAGACCAGTGGTCCCCTTTTTGGCGCTAGGGACCGTTGCTCCTATGAGAATCTAATGCCTGGTGATCTGAGATGGAGCTGAGGCAGTGATGCTAGCACTGGGGAGCAGCTACAAATACAGATGAAGCTTTGTTCACTTGCCAGC
>NW_006432447.1:6224594-6246578 GCF_000325575.1 Pteropus alecto | reverse complement strand
CTTTCTTAGGCCCAGGACCCAGGGCTCCAGCTTGCTGCACAGGGGCCATGTGCCCACAGTATCCCATGTGGGCAGTGTGCAAGGAAGGGGATTTGTCCCCTGTGCCTGTCACTCTGCATTGTGTGAAGGGAAATGGGGCTTTGTGAGTTCTCAAGTGAATCTGCTGGCCCATTGTCTGAGCCCAGCTCTCCACAGAACTCCACCAGTGCTATGGGGACAGGGGAGGGCTGGGAAAGGCCGGATGTAGTCCCAGTCAGGGTTGAAAACACTATTCATCCCAGAAACGCCCTATTAAGCAGCAATAAGAGCACACAGAAGGAGGAGAAAGGAGGAAGGAGGCATGGGGAGTGAAGAAGGAGAGGGGAGTGAGGAGGGAGATGAAGGCCAGGAGGAAGAGCACCCACAGTCCAAAGGGAGCTGCCTGTTGGAAGCCTTCAGGTCCTGAGGATGGATCCAGAGCTCTAAGGAGCCATGTTTCTCCTAAGGAGACCGTAGCATGCTCAGTGGGATTCCTAAGGGGAATTGATAGGGAGACAGAGAAGTAGGATGAGTCCACCAAGGAGGGGATAGCCCCCTTCCCTCTCCTGTGCTGCTCAGAGCATACAGAGCATGTGAGCTCAGCAGTAGATGCTACCCCATTGGAGGACGGCGCAGACAAGGTGGTGGGGGCTGGAAGAAGAGCTGATGGAACCAGGAGTGTGGGAACTGGGAAAAAGAAAACTCAGAAGGGCCTGCCCCCCTCATAATCCAAAAAGCTGCCGTGGAGAAAGGGGATAAGTTGATTCTGTGAGTGCCCTTTCAAGGATACAAAGGCCAAAGGGAGAAGCCAGACTTCTGACAATTGGGACCATCTGACAAGAAAACAGCCAGCTGGGAAAGGTAATGACTGCCTCATCTTTAATAGTGTGCAAGCAGAGACTGAATGACTGACTGGTGAGGATGCTATACCAGAGGCCCAAGCTTAAGGTGGAGGAGTGTACCCAATCCTCTGGGGCTTTTTAAACCTCGAGGTTCTGAGTTGAGAGTAATGCCTGGACTTGGAGCCCAATTCCCTGCTACATTTGGATAGGAAGCGATGTGAGTGGGTGGATGAAATCTGGACCAGTCATCGTGTCCACACTGGAAGACATGGAACAGAGCTCCAGATCTTGAAGCCACTGAACATGATCTTTTCTCAGTTCAGAAGAAAGAGAACTACAGATGTCACTTTTCCTGAAGCCTGTTCTTTTGGCTAGAAAACCAAGATAGAGAGTTGAGAGGCACCAACCTCTCAAGGGAACCTTTGCCCAACCTAGCAGGGAGAATGCAAGGCCAAGATGATGAACTGCTTGAGCTTCCGGCATTGACGAGTAGGAATAGGAGTTGACTTCCAGATGCCCCCAACTACCCATCGTTAGACCAGGAGCTGCACTTCAGCTTCCACCCAGGCAAGAACCTCAGTCTAGAAAGACGAAGAGTGATCAGTCTAACCCTGTCTGTTGTCCACCAGGGAGACTAGCCAAAGAGAGGTCTAGGCTCACACTGCACGGTGATGGCACAGCCAGGCCTGGAGCCCAGGCCAGCTGTCTTTGTGTCTATTTTCTCTGAAAAACTCATGTATAGAGGGCCTGCCTTTTTCGCATCTCATTTTAGCTGCTTATTAGATGGGAACAAGTCCATAAAGATTCTCTAGCTAAGAGCGCTGTCCTAAGGCATCCAGGGGCATCCAGGTTGTGATGGAGAGTACCTCAAAGCTACAAAGCCAAAGCTCTCGTAGCTGTGGGAGCATGACAGCTCCTGCCCTGGGAGATTTCAGGCCCCATACTTACCTCCGCTCCTATCGTTGCAGAGGGCAGATCAGGTGCTCACAGCCGTAGTGAGAGGGCAGTGGGACTCTGCAGTCACCAGGCCTGCTTGCCCCCAGCTGTGGGAACACAGAAGGACCCCCTCTCAGGCCAGCAAGAGAACTTTTCCTGGACCTTCAGATCCCTATGGAGTTATTTCTGCACAAAAGCATGCACTGCAAGTTTTGCAAGGCTTGGGAGGACATTATGGTATTGAGACTATGAGATCTCAGGAAATGCTGGATGCTAGGAGCTAGTCAATGCCATTGCAGGAAACACAAATAGAAGTCTTCCCCGCCCCTTTCCAGATGTCTTGGTGATAATAGAGAGGCCTTAGGAGCATGAGTGATAGGGTTGGACAGGCGTTCTCTGACAAGGAGATGTGGAGCTGCAAAAGGTCTATTATTGGGAGCAGGAGGCATCTGTGGAGTTAGAGGGACAGCGCTGGAGGGGCCTTGGAGATCACCTCATTTACCCGCCTACGGCTACTAAGGAAGGCTAGAACTATGACCGCTCAGCCAAGAGTGAGCCGTTCCCCTGGTATACGCCTCTCATGGCATCTGTTCCTGGTGATCCACCACCTCAATCACCACCTGCCTCCTTTCCGCCCTCTGTACAGATAGCAGTGGTTACGTGGTACAGCAGGACAGGGTTGGGATCTGGGACAGACAGGCCATTGAAGCAGTTCAAAATCAACCCTATAGAATAGGGCAGAATGATAAAAAGAGTGATTGAGGCCAGCACTTTGTGGTGACTCTGTATCAAGATGAGGGGTGGGACAGACTTGGTGGCGTGAGTCATCAGGGAGGCCTCCTGAAGGAAAAGTCTCTCGGCCTCTGCCTTGCAGCCTGCAGCCTTTGAACCCCCAGTCCCGATGGCCATGCGAGGTGCCCTGGAGGTGCCCATGGAGGAGAGTGACGTCACTGGCACTGTTCTCACAGACCCTGTAGGAGGAAACCAGAGAGGGTGACCCAGAATGCAGGCCCTGCAGAGCTGGGGTACGAGTGGGAGTGATTGGGTGGTCAGGCAGTCTTCCCAAGGAGGCAGGAGTGACCATGGCTGGGCCTGAGAGAGCTGGAGGGCTTGGATAGGGTGGAGAGTCAGAGTGTGATGAGAACAGATTCTATCTAGGGGACCTGGGGGGCGGTGAATCTGGGGTGCTGCAGTAGGCCAACCTGGCTCTCTGGAGAGGGAAGGATGGACCTCTAAGTGGGAAGTGGTGTAGGCAGTGAGGCAGGGCATGAAGGCTGTATGCAAGGAGAGCAGTGCCACGGGGTGGTGGTAGCTGCCATGTGGTAGCACTGAGGATAATTCTTAGAAGAGATGTCAGCAGAGCGTATTAGGACCTGGCGGGAGATGCGCTAGCTTTTAGGGGCCGCTCAACTCTGGTGGCCCCTGAGAACCCAGTAGCCCCAATCTGGTCTAATGTGTGTTCAGGCGAACAAGAGAGCCTGCCTAGCCAGCCTCCACACCTTCCCTGACTGATATCACCTCACCTGGCACATCCTCCAAGCCCCTGCCATAGTCATCCCCCCAGGAGCCCTTGGCCTTCTCTAGCTTCTGCCAGCGGGGGCTCTAGGGGAACAGCCCAATGCCAGTGACGTCTGAGAGTTACTGTGCTGCAGATCAATCTGGGATGAGGGTGCAGGAGGGCCTGGAAGGGCAGGCAGACGGCAGCATATTCCTCTGATTAACGAGCCCAGGCTACCATCCATCGCCAGCCTTCATTAGGGCTGCAGACAGTCATTTTGCATGGGCGTGCGTGTTCTCCTCCCCGCTCTTCTCCAGTGTGATTGATGCCCCCTGGGTGCCCACATCTCAGAAAGTGAGAGGCCCTCTCTCCTTGTGCCCATGAGGAGCAGGAGGCAACAGCTTATTATGCATGGTTCTTACCTATGTGCCATTGGCACCAACTCACGGGTCTGTCGGAATGGCTGGGGCAAAACAGATTTAATCTTCCTTAGAATTCATGGTCTTGGAAAACTGGAAAATGCCAGGCTCCTCAATTTTAATAGGTCTTTGACTCTCCCCACAAAAATGCAAATAGGAGAAGCACTGAGCAGCAGTGGGCTCCTGGCCAGGCCTGCACCATCAGTATCAGGGCATTGATTTAAATGATGTCCCTTGACCACTGCTTTCCTGTGTGATTCTCTTTTCTCTCACTGCTCCTTGCCTCTCTTTTTTCTTTGATGCTAAACTGGGGAGAAAAGTATGCCCCATTTGTCTAGGAGGCATCTGAGTCAGGAGGAGGTGAGGGCCTAGGAAGGAGCTTGGCTGCAGGTCTGGTTAAAGGCCCACCAATGCCTGATGGCTTGGGAGTGAGTTGGGCTGTCAGAAGTCATGCCGGGGCTGGAAGGCAGCTTCAGAGGTCTGCTTTGCCTATGCTCACTAACATGATCTGGCCAGTTTGGCTCCTGCCTGCAGGTGTTTGATGCTGGAGGGGTCTTGGGATCTCCAACCAGAGATAGTAAAACACGATTTTCTTCTTGGCTTTCTGGCCGTGGCGTGTTTTCAGAATTAGGAGAGGCACACGTGGATCTAAGAGGGTGTCTGGCCATATTAAAGGATCAGGGAATCACAGATATCAGACTGGAAAAAAGAACTGAGATAGAAGGAAAAGAAGGAAGAAGAAGGAATCCGGTAAAAGATAGACTGGCCGTTCGGGACTTTTGTACCCAAAATGGAAGACTTTCGGTTTCCCCTTTTCCCTGTTTCTGTGATTAGTCTCCCTAGCTCACGGCTTCTTAGAGAGCAGCTGTCAATCAGTCCCTGCATTGCCAGGTCCCTTCCTCCATCCATGACCCATCAGGAGATGAGAAGTTGTGGTAGGAGTAGGAAGGCCAATGTGAGGGAGCCTCAGGCCTCAGTGGTGGGCAACGTGCAGAAGCAGCGCAGGCTGTGTGGGCAGAGGAAGTGTGATGTGGTTGCATGGAAGGGCCTGGGCACCAGCCCTCCGTGACGACAATCTCCTGCTGCCAGGACTGAATATCTCCCTCCCGTTAAGCAAGAACGCTATTGAAATCCTTTCACTATAAAGAATGAACCCACCAGGCCCAATACATCAGGAAGATTAGTAGCATGTCGTCGGGAAGGGTAACAAGTAAAAGGCATTGGGTCACCCTGCCTTTGCTCTGAAGCACTGCTCCCAGGTAATGGAGCTGTTTGCCAACCTTCCTAAGGGCTGTGGGTGCAAGGAGAGACTCTTATCTGAAGGTTCTCGGTGGCCTCCCCAGAGGGAACACTCTCTGGTGGCACAGGAGGCAGTAGATAGGAGAGGAACCCACTGCACAGAGCCATCATGGGAGGGGTTCAAAGCAGTACTGGGAACATTGGATTTGGGATGCACCATTCATCCGAGCAGTGATTGGAGCCCCTTCAACACCACCCTCATGTGCTCTGCCTGAGCACCAGGCGTTGAGAGGAGTGCTGAACCCAGGAAAAGCCCAGTGCTGCTTCCTGGGCCTCCGTGTGTGTCTGGGAACAAAGAGCCACTTGGTTATTTGGGCTCCTCCTTGTTGGCCTTCCCCATTGCTTCAGGCCAAGATGGGCCACACAGGATCCAGTTAGTCTTCAGGAGCAGCCTCAGGGCAGGCATTTATTGTTCTTGCTGAGGCCGCAGCAGCCTCAGCCCGATCCTCTATGCACAGTGTATATGGGGAGAAGGAAGCTGCAGCAAATACCCCTGTCTCTGGTTGGGCCGGAGCAGCCGAAGAGAAATTAAGAGTGTGACTGGAGAACTAAGTGTGGCTTCTGAATCAAGTGAGGTATGTAGGGCCCGGTAGAGCCAAAGTCCATCCTTCAGAATGGGCCCTAGGAGTGAAACTCTGTGGCTAGCTGTCTCATAGAGTACAGCTAGGGACTTCAGGCCCATGAGAGATTCTACCAGGTCCAAACTTGAACATAACAATGACTACTATGAGGACCAACTATGACTTGTCAGAGCCTGCAATAAATGCTTGGTGAATAACATTTCATTGGCTCCCCACCAAGGCTTTGTGAAGTTGACATTATTGTCATTTAATGGATGGCTAAACATGAGCCTTAGGGGTCTAAGTGACTTGCTCAAGGTCATACAACTGGTTAGGGTGGAGCTGGGACTCACACCCAGGTCTGTCTGGTCCAAGTCCAGTGTGATCAGGACTTGGCCACTCTGGTAGGTGGCTGGGTCCTTGTGTGCAGTGCTGCTGGACGTGGCAAGGACAGGTATAGGAGACACAGTGCTGTCTACCATGGGCTTTTAACCTAAGCCCTGAGTATCATCAGGGGACTGGCAGGAATACATGCACAGTCCTAAGAGGTGATTAAGGAGAGATTAATGAAAGAAGTGTTTACAAAGATTTGCATAGAATTAAAGAATGGCAACAAGGATGATGAAACACTTAGGAACTAGCCACAGTGGGGGGCTTTTACCACCACAGACCTGAAGGACAAGGGGAGGGACTATGTTACCAGAAGCAGGCTGTAGGAAAGGGCCGCCACCCTCCGCAGCTCAGCAGGAGGAGCCAGTTACTCCCTAGCCTCTCACTCCCATGGCGAGGGGCCCAGTTAATGTGGTCTATAAAGGTCTCCCTCCTAGGAGAGAGGAGGGTGGGAAAAGGTGGCACCTGGATCTGGAGGGGCAAATGAGGACCTGACCTTACCTGCTAGAATGAGTGTCTTTGAAGGAGGCACCCGGCCTTTTTTGTCTTTGTATTTCCCAAGCCCCAGCACAGGGCCTGAGTATGTGTTGGAGGAAATCTAACAGCCTTACTTCCTGGCATCCTATCCTCCTGTTATGGGTTGAATTGTGTCCCCTCCCCGCACCTCCCCCGCTCTAGCCCCCAGGACCTCAGAATGTGACCTAATTTGGAAATGGAGTTGTTGCAGAAGTCAGGCACATTGAAGTCCTGACCCCCAGTACCTCATAATATGATCTTATTTGGAAATGGGGTCATTGTGGATATAATTAGTTAAGATGAAGTCATACAAAAGTAGGGTGGGTCCCTAATACAGACATGACTGGTGTTCTTGTAAGATGGGCCATGCGAAGATGGAGACACACAATGAATGCCGTGTGACAACAGAGGCAGAGACGGGAATGATGCAGCTGCAAACCAGGGATCATCAAGGATCTCTGGCAAACCAGCAGAAGCTGGAAGAAGCAAGGAAGGATTCTCCCCCACAGGTTACAGAAGGAGCTTGGCCTTTGAGTTTGGACTTTTAGCCTCCAGAACTGTGAGACAATATTTTTCTGTTGTTTTAAGCCACCTTAATGGTGGTCCTTTGTTACAGCAGCCCTAGGAAACTAATACATCTCCTAAAGCAATTTCCATATTTTATTAGCGAAAAGCATTCTCAGGATATAGGTGTACAGACTGGAAAGTCACCATGGAACAAAGCCAGACCCGGAGATTCAGGAGGGAGAGGGTCTTCCCTGGCTCCCGAGGTTCTCTTTGGTTTTTTGCCATATTTCTTAGAGACCACTCTAAGAACACGGAACCGGGGTGACCCTCTGAGGCCAAAGAGGAGAGCGAACACACAGCCATGTGCCAAGTCTGAGGCTGGGCCAGGCAGAGATGGCAACCCTTCAGAGGCTGATCCCCTGCCCTTTCTAGCCCCTCAGCTGAACAGACCATGTCCTGTCCCCACGCTCTGGCCAGCTTCCCTGGGAGCCTTGCTTGGCAGAGCTCTGGGAGGGAGAGACATCAGAACCGTGCCTCTGGGCCTTCCTGCTTGATCCCAGGCTGTGCCACAGGTGAACCGAGACCAGATCTAGAGCTGTCCCAACTCCTTACAGCACATTTTTATGCTATGACCCATTTAAACTGTGGCTTCTTTCTATTTACGATAATTAATTGCACCTTGGAAAATAAAAGAAACAGAGGAGAAGGGTGTGGTGGGGAGGACTGTGTTGATCTGTGTGTTCTTTAAAAGAGCAAATTTCACAGTTTGTATTTATAATGTAAGTGCCTGTTCCGACTCATTCAATCCATCAGTCATTCAGCAGATGGGTGGGACTGGCTCATTCAGTTTACTCAGCCTTCTTTCTCTTCCGCACCGGCCACTATTACACATCAATCAATGAAAACATATAATAATAGCTTCTCTTCCCTTAGCATTTTACACTTGGGAAAGACAGTAAATAAATGTGGTTCCAATAAATGTTTTAAAGAATAGACAGAGCATCTTTCTGGGCATGGTCTCACTAGCTCCTGGAGGCAACAGGAATGCTGCCTCTACCTGTGAAGTCAGGCTTTGACACTCAGATATGACTTGATTTGTTCATTGTGGAGCTGAGACTTGAACCCAGCTCTCCAGAGGTGATTGAGCATTTATGCTGTAAGAGGCATCTGGCCAGGCTCTGTGGGCTAGAAGTCACAGCTCTGCTCTCTTCAGTACTTACAGTATCCTCGACAAGGAAAGATTCAAAACAAAATTTCAGGTAGAGAGGAGGAGGATATTCCAAGCAGGAAGAACTGCATGAGCACAGGTTGGGAGGTGGGTTTCCTCTGGGGAACTGAAAATCAATTTAGAAAAGGTGGTCTTAGAAGGTTCACGAAGGCTGGAAGTGTGTGGCGTATCTTGGCGTTAGTGGAGACTTTGAGACTCATAAAGTAGGGGAGAAGACACCCAATGGCAGAAGTGTTTTCTGCCTGATGACATTTCTCTTTCTAAATTTGTATCTTCTAAAACAGCACGGTAATAGTCAGGAAGCTCGTTTGTAACCCGACCTCCCTAACTTTGCAGCTGTTGCCCCTTGTCTGCTAGTCTTTGTGCTTATGCTACCATTTCACTCAGTGGAAGCGCTGTTTCCAGAGTTGCACTGGGGGGCACGCCCAGTGCTGTTTCCTGCTTTATATTTTACTGCTGACATTCTGAATGCTGTGACATCGTCTTCATAACACTCCAGGAGCATAGACGTGAGCTGTTAGCCTGCACCTCTTTCTTCCCCCATGAATAAGTTGGTTCTAGTGTTCTTATATTCTAGCTAATGTTGTAACGCAGTGGTCCCCAACCTTTTTGGCACCAGGGACTGGTGCTCCTATGAGAATCTAATGCCTGATGATCTGCAGTGAAGCCGAGGTGGTGATGCTAGCGCTGGGGAGTAGCTGCAAATACGGATGAAGCTTTGCTTCCTCCCCTGCCCTCTGCTCACCTCCTGCTGTGTGGCCTGGTTCCTAACAGGCCACGGACCTGTACTGGTCCGGTCCGCAGCCTGGGGGTCGGGGATACCTCCTGTAAGGAACATCTTCATGATCTAATGTGTTTTGTTTTCTTTTTCCTTTAGAATTATTTCCTTTGGACAGATTCTTGCGGGTGAAATCATTGGGTGGCCAGAAGACCTGAGAGTCTATAAGACTTTGCTTAGTGTATCTATATTGCTTTTGAACCATTTCTGTTGGTTCAAAAGAAGATACAAATTTAGATGAACTTGGAAGCTGCATGGGGAATGGTTCAGATGGGGGCTTCTGGTGAGACACCAGTTAGGAGGGGAGTGTGTGGTCCCAGTGTGCAGAGCGAAGCCCTGGACGCAGATAGGGTGTTGGGATAGGGTGAAGAAGGTGCTGCAAAGAAAGTCACTGATGTCTGGTGGATGATCTGATAAGAGACTAAGGGACAACAAGGAATCAAAGCAAAATGCTTCTGAGGTTCTGCACTGGGCTTCAGGGAAGGGCAGTAGGAAAGTTTGGAGGGGGGCCAGTGTGACAAAGAGATCTGATGTAGACAGAAGATTTAGGCAGGATGGACGCATGGGATGGGATGCAAAAGGCTCACTTGGAACACTTTCGCTTCAACCTTCTGTAGCTGTGCTAGGCCCAGGCCCCAGTCACGTCAGAACACGGGCTCCTGAGGCTGGCTGGCGCCCTTAACAGTTCGCACTCAACCAGCACCATTTCTAAACCCAGAGCTGACAGAACTTCTCTCTCCTCTGGTCCAAGGAGGCAACTTGAGGCCGATTTGAAAAGGCAGGGACGCAATGATGCAGAGGCTGGCCTATATAATCAGTAGGAGGTCTGAGCATGGTGTAAAGTTGGGGCTTAGAAGCCGTTGGTTGTGGGACCCTGTCTTAAAAGTTGAGAATAGAGAAGGGAACAGACCACCTGAGGAGCCATGTGGGTATCATTCAGGAGTTCTGTGCCATCAGAGCTGGCTTGCCCACTGAGTGGGGCTTGTGGAGATAGGACACGGCCTCGAGGAAGGTCAGGGGAAAGAGCTCCTTTGCAGTGAGGCTGGGCTGGAGTACTTGGCAGGCTGCTGTGAGGGACAGAGCAGGGCCAGGGAATGAGGGGACACTTTAGGAGCCTGGGGTGGTGGCTGGAAGATGTCTGCTCCAGAAAGTGCTCAGGGCTGTCTGCTGCTGAGTCCAGGTCTGGAGGGCAGCGTGGGGATTCTCTGAAAGGGCGGAGGGCCTCACCATGGTCAAGGGCGCCCCACACACTCTGGATTTGGGATTAGAGAGACTATTTTATTCCTGCTAGTAAAGGACTCAGTCTTAGGTAGGTAGGTTGGGATGTGTGTGTGTGTGTGTGTGTGTGCGCGTGTGCGCGCGCGCGTGTGTGTGAAGGCAGTGGTCCCTGTGCTTTCATCAGCTAGGAGTTGGGGTGTGTGTGTGTGTGTGTGTGTATGTGTGTGTGTGTGTGCGCGCGTGTGTGTGAAGGCAGTGGTCCCTGTGCTTTCATCAGCCAGGGGCTGGGAAAGGAAGGAGGAGGTACCAGCTGCATGCCAAGCTCCATACACCTGTCATTTTATTCAGTGTTCAGAACTGTCCCTGGAATTCTCCCTTCCTGCCATTCATCAAGGCTGTAATTGCAGATTTATCTGCATGGTTATATGATTAATTTCTGCTTCCCCACTTGCCCGCAGGCTCCCTGATGGCTGGATGTCTGTCTGTTCTCTGCTCTGTCTCTCTGCCTGCACAGTATTCATTCTGACTGCGGGAGCTACTCAGACAAACTTTGTTGAATGGATACCAAAGCCCCTTTATGCCACTGTATTTCAGCTCTCTTCCTGCCATCCTGACCCCTTGTGAAGGCTGAGGGTGGGAGTCAGGGCTGCAGTGGGCCGACCCTCAGCTCCTTGCATTTTTGTAGGAGGAGCCTGGTTCTTGAAACCACTCCATGGTGTGGCCTCTAGGTTTGAGTTCTGTGGCCACCAGGGCATTACAGGGCAATGATGGCACAGCTACACCGGTCCTTCCCTGCTTGGAAGGTCTGTGGATTCGCCTTGTCACATACACGTGACGCACTGCTCAGAGAGACCTAGAAGCTCCTATTCCATCTGTACATGTTGTTGTATATTGTTACCACGATGAAAGGATGTTGTAAATATTTTCAGCTGAATGTCTGATTAATGTCTCTCCAAAAAGAATGGCAGAGCAGTAAGGAGAGGGTTTATTTATCTCTCTTTCACCATGATGGGTATCTAATTCATCCCAAATGTCAATACATCCCAAGGTGCCAATCCAGACAGAAACAGGAAGTTTCTGCAGAGCCAGGTGGCAGCTGCCTCTTCCTTCTCTCAAGGAGTTTAGACCTCGCCCCACCTCCTGGACTCTCAGGCAGTGGCCCCCCATGGTTGGGAGGGACCCTGACGGTTTCCATATCAAAACCACTACAGAGAAATTGTTCCCTGGGAAATTAGGGTCTCTCTGCCAGGCTTCTTATGCACCCCATCCTTCTCCGGTTCTTGCCAATCCAGCCAGCTCTTGCCAGAGGCCTCCTTCTGTCTCCCCTCATGGCCTCCCATCCCCGTTCGCTCACACTGTCTTCCTCACCCTCCTGCATGTTGCGGATGGCTCCCACTTCATTTCCTGTCAACCTGTCTCTGCCCCTCCCCTTGTTGGCTCTGTCCCCTCCGTCCCAGGGCCAGGTGGAGCTTTCCATTCTTCCCTTACCACCACTGTCCACCCCTGTCCAGGGGACCACAAGAGTCTCCCTTTGCCTGCACACAGCATGAGTCCCCTGATTCTCCCTGTTGCGACAGGCCCATTTATTCCCCGCCGCGGAAGAACCCTGTTTATTCTCTTGAATTTCTCAGTCCTCTTCTCATGGGCTCAGCCAGTGTAGGATGCCAAGTGTGACTTTGCCCCTTGTCTCCCCTGGACTTGACGATGAGGCCCTCTCGGGCGCCCACCACAGTGATTCACTGTTGTACCCTCAACATGTGTTACTCTTTGGTCTTTACAACAATGCAAGGAGGGAAGTAGATGAGATATCATTAGATATCTAATCTCGATCCTTACAGATATCTTATAGGTATCTTAAAGATACTATCATTAGATTCTTTTCATACCTAAGGAAACTGAAGCTTGGAGCGATTCAGTTATAATAACAATAACATATATTTAGCAGTACTTTGTCTTGCAGAGTTCCCCACAGAGTCCTGTGTACTAGCCAGCTCTAGCCCCATTCTGCAGATGAGGAGGGTGGGGGCGGCGGGGAGAGAGAGTTACTAAGTGGTGGAAGCGGGATCTGGACCCAGTCTGCCCACATCGGTGGCCTCTCCCCACTCTGCGTGTGCCCTTCCCGGCTTTCCTCCCGTGGGCAGTCACTGCTCCCAGAGGGCAGAGGCCAGGCAGTGGGCGTGGGACCCAGAGTCTTGTCCCTTGTAGACATTGGATCTGACAGCAGCACATGCACCTCCAGCTGGTTTGGTCCCCATGCCACTGTTTTGAGAGCAGAAGTGATGGTAAATATTTAATTGTGCTTCCACCATAACTTTCTGCCAGAACTCTCAATATGCTTTATAAATGCAAATGAGTGTTCTCTTCCTCTCTGGGGAGATGTAAACCTCCTCAAATCACTTTTATGCAGCCCCCACTAGAATGTAATGCCATCATCAGGAGCTCTCGGTGCCAGAAAAGAAACTGCCCTAAATCATGTGGAGTGGATGGTTTATGGTTTTGTGGTCTCTGCCTTCATGGCGGGTAGGATGTGGAGAAATGGATTCCTTTTGCTGCAACTTCTGCCCACTAAAGTGAATGGAAAACATTATTTAGAAACAGATTCAATTACAGCCCTTGAGCAGGTGACTAGGAATATAACGAAGTGTTAGATTGAATTAATGGGGTTAACGGAATGAACCCGTCCTTGGAAGGTTTAGGAATGAAGGCTGATCCTTATTTTTGATTTCTGGGCTTTATTTCCCTCTCTGTCCACGTCCTCTGCCTGTTCACTGCTGCTTCCTGAGGTGGAGGGGGGTGTATTGTTCTCTGCAGCTTCTTGGCTTTATGAGCAAGGACCCTCTGATCCCCACCCCACCTTCCCCAGAGTCACAGCCTAGGTCGTGGTGGGCAGAGTGCTGAGGTCTGAGGCTGGCGGCATCAGGGTGGGAGGCTGTGAGTGACCCTGTGGAAAACGTTGTGCTTTTCTGTGCCCTGGTTCCTAACGCTGCCAAATAGGTTTTGTGGCTTCTGATTCGGACCCACCTGGCAGAGGCATTTTAATCACGGAGATGAATTTCTTCAGAGCCTCCTGAAGTGTCTTCTGAGAAGTGTATTATGTAAATTTGGTGTGTCATTACGCTCATTATTAGTGCTGTGAAGTGGAGATGAGGGGGCGAGGGAGGGTTGCTCCATGCGGGGATCTGCCTCCCCAGCTGTCAAAAGAATTGGAGGAGAAAACAAACTCGAGGAGTCTGTTCCAGCGCGCGCATTCCTTCAGATGTGCATGGGGTGTGACTCTCAATCCCAGCTCAAACTCAAATGGGCAAGAAAATACAGCTTGCTTTATTACTTTTCTCCCTCAGTTTGCAGTTTGAGAGCCCCCATTCCACTGGGGCACCGGAAACATAATCCAGGTTACATAGTGTCCGGGTTGTGGAGGAGGGTGCATCACTGGCCCTGTTGGCTCCTCTCCACATGGGCATTCTTTGAGACACCCAATACCTTGTCTGACCCTTGCTTGTAGTCCATACAGGTCCCCACTGGGTGGTTTTGGGTCCCTTTGAGTAGGCCTCATTGAGGCCCTAAGGCTCCCTTTGTTCCACCTGTGTCACATAAGCCTGGTGGGGTCACTTGCTGCTGCATCGCCACACTGGGTTGTGGATGTCCAAGGCCCTGTCACCTTGACAGACTCCCAGCATCGGTCTCATCTCTGGGATTGAGCACTGAGGGACAAGAGCAAGGGGAACCGCTTTTCTCAACACAGATCCTCATTTATCACTTCTACTTTGATTCCCTCAGTCCTGCTCACAAGGTGGGTTTCTTCCCAAACCTTTGGTTTATGCCAGGAGTTCTTCCTTTTCTTAAGGGGCCCAAGATTTTATAACTCTGCATTCATATCTCTCCTATCCTGCCTAAAGCAGTGAGCACAGAATGGCTGGTCACATGGGGTGGAGGGGTGTTCAGGAGGGAAGGAAACAGAGGAGGGAAAAACCGAAACAACACATCGTGTGTATTTCCCTGCCCTTGTTTATCGAGCACTTATAGGTAGGACATGTTATACCTGTTTCTTTGATACGTGCCCTAGGAAATACAGGTGGATAAGACACCTCTATCAGCCTATACAGCATCACTGTGTGAATTTTAAAAGATGCCCCTTTCAAACAACTGAATATCCACATGAAAAAAAACGGTAGTACATTTCATTAGTACCTCCCACCTTATGCAAAAATTAACTCAGGATGGAGCATAAACCTAGGTATGAGGACAATCTTCGTGTCCTTGGGTTAGGAAATGGTTTCTCAGATATGTCAGCAAAGAAAAGAAGAGAAAATTGATAAATTGGACTTCATCAAAATTTAAAACTTCTGTTTATTGAAAGACACTGTTAAAAGAATAAAAAGATAAGCCACAGAGTAGGAGAAAGTATTTGCAAAGCATGTATCCGATGAAGGACTTCCCAAACTCAATAATAAGAAAAGCAACAACCCAATTTAAAACTGGAAAAATACTGAACAGGTAATTCACCAAAAGAATATAAAGATGGCAGATAAGCACATGAAAAAATATTTAAAATTATTTGTCATTAAGGAAATGAAAATTAAAACCACAATGAGATACCACTGCATACCTATTAAAATGGCTAAAATGAAAAGGGACCGACCATGCCAAGTGGTGCGAGGATGTGAAGGAACTGGAATGGAGCTTTCTTACCCGCTCATGTATTCGCCAGAAACTGGAAACAATAGACGAATGGATAGACAAATTTTTTTATGTCCACACAATGGAATACTATTCAGCAATGAAAAGGAATGAACTGTTGATATACATGTGATGAATCTTAAAACAATTATGCAGAGTGAAAAAAGCCAGATAAAAAAACAGTATACGTTATATGATTCCATTTATATAAAATTCTAGAAAATGACAGTTCATGTATGGGGACAGAAAGCAGATCAGTCATGGCCTGGGGATAGTGACAGGGTGGGGCAAAAGGACAAAGAAGCTTCTGGAAATGACAGATGTATTTATTATCTCCATGCGGTGATATTTCACAGGTGTAAATATATGTCAGAATTGATCAAATTGTACACCTTAATATACAATTTGTGCAATTTATTGTATGCCATTTCTACCTCAATGAAGCTGTTAAAACAAAAAGGGTTTAGGGTTTGCTGGTCAGGAGCTGATGAGCAGCCTTCGGGGATCAGTTTCTGCTGAGGGGCGGGGACTGGTGGTGGTCGGTCAATAATAGGCTGAAGAGAAAAAGAAGAAAAAGGCGCCCTGTTCTCAGGACACGTTTCTGCTGCTGGCAGAAAACGGTTAGAATACATAGCAACTCGATCGCTACATGGTGCTTGGTGATTTTGGCGTGTGTCCTGTAGCTACCCTGATGGCTCCCAGGAGCTCACAGTCGGATCAGGGTGTTTGTTTTTCCCTCACTGGCCAGAAGGATGGGTAACCAGGAAGCAGGCCACTGGCGTCTGAGAGGTGCATTTGTGTTCTGTGAGAGGCTTTGCCAAAGCTGTGTGAGCCCCAGCAGAGTCCTGGGGAAGGGGGTGGGTGTGTATCTGGGCCTAGGGGTGAGTCTTGTGGGTGTGGTTGGGGCTAGAGGAGTTGATAGGAAATCATCTAAGGGTATCAAAACAGATGCCTGAGGGGGAGGTAGAGGTGAAGAGGGTAGGATAGACAGGTGAGGTTGGAGGTACAGCCCAGTGGGGAGGAAGAGGGCAGAAAGAGGTGGCCCGGGAAGCCCAAGGAAGGAATTAAATTTAGCTGTAAAGTCAACAGGGGCTTGGAAGAGCCTCCAGGTAGGGTATTACAAGAAGAAGCCTTGTCTTGGGGGTAAAGTGGTGAGTGAGCAGATGACTTAATCCCATGCAGGCAGCTTTGGGTCACTTGGGGAGAGAGCAGGCTTAGCGCCAGGAGACCTGAGGTCTGCGTCTAACTCTGCCATGAGCTGAGATGTGCATTTGTGTTCTGGGAGAGGCTTCGGCAGACTTCTCCTTTCTGGTTCACACAGGGGCCTGAGGCTCCTAGCATTGACATTTACCATTATAAGTAACTTCATGAACATAAGTGCCACTGTCCAGCAATCCTTCTGACTCACTAGACTTTCCCTTTTTGATCCACAGAAACTTTAATGGACACCAGGACGGCTACTGCAGAGCTGGGCTGGACAGCCAATCCCGCATCAGGGGTGAGTGTCAGAGCCTCTAACCTTTAATCCTGCTGCGTAGTCCTGGGCCTGTGGGATGTTTGGGGGAGCAGAGCCTGCCCAGAGCAACACTTGACGGGGTGGAATATAGGTGTGAATAGCTGTGTCCAATGCCCATCTACAGAGAGGCAGCACCAGGCCTGTGTAGCGATACAGACCATCTCTGGACAAAGTCCTTAGGAAGCTGGCCCCTCAATGACTGGGGCTGAACCTGTGTGAGAGTGGGGGCAGCAGCTTACAATAGCTGGGCACTCAGGTAAATGATACTGGGGCAGATCAGAGCTCTGTGATGCCCATTGGGCCACTGAGAGGGCAAGGGTATGAGGAGGAGCTGGGGTTCAGGACTGAGGCTCTCATCACCTGGAGTTGGCCTCAGAGAGATGTTCTTGATTCGCTTGTTCAGCATTCATGCACCTGGCCAGATCCTGTAGCTACAGAAATGGAATAGCCTTGAGGAGCTCATGGCCTCCTATAGAGACCACTACGTTTATGAATAAGCTCAAATACATTTTTACTTTGTGACAGCGGAGAGATCAATAGGTAGGTATGGGCACAGAGCTGGGAGTGAGACAAGGAGCCTTTACAAGCCGGGTTTTGGAGGATGAATAGGAGTTCGACAGGTAGTGAATGGGGAATCTACAAAGATCTTCCAAGTAGGAGGAATGATTAAAGGGATGAGGTCATGAAAAGACATAAGGGAGAGGAGGCTGTGTGTCTGGGACGTGGCAGGGTATGGACAGAGCTGAGTTGGGGGTGGATGTAGGGCTCTGCCATTTGAGTTTTGTCCTGTGGGTAACGGAGAGATCCTGAGTGGGAGAATAAAGTAGTCAAACTTGTTGACAGGATTGTGGAGAATAGTTGAGAGAAAAGCACTTAAGGGGCTTTCAGCTGTCCTGGGTGGGTCAGAAGAGTCAGAGGGCAGTTTGAGCTTAGTTAAGGAGGAAACACTGAGAGCATTTGGCAGTGATTGCATTGTTAAGAGAGGGAGGAGGTGGAGATAAAGTTCACGAGCCTGGCCTGGGCGACTGGCTCGCCGCAGGGCTTCATCACAAAGGGAGAGGGCAGGAGAAGTGAGTGGGCTCTTTGTCCCAGTGAAGGGGTGAAGTTGGCTGGGGCAGAGTGGCCCAGTCTTCCTCATCTGCCCCACACCTCCTCCCTCCTTCGCTGCCTTGGGTAACCTCTGCCCAGGGCCCAGGTCTACTCTACCCCATGGTACACATCCAGCCCCAACAGGTCTAGTTCTGCTGTAGGGGCAATTCTAACTGGACCGTTCAGGTCACAAGGCATTCCCGATCTCACCTGGGCACCATTGCCTTTACCCCATCCCAGCAGACACACACTGCCCTGGGGGCAAGCATCATGCCTTGGGGTGGGAGGGCAAGGACTAGGGTGAGCTGGTGTTTCCCAAAGCAAAGGAGTGGGGTGGAGGGGAAAACCCTGCTGGGAACACTGTGGGCAACTAGGGGACCCCACTTCTACTGGAGACTTTATGCAAAGCTGATGGGGTGGCAGCTCTTCAGGTTGCCTGAGTATTGAGAACTTGCTACCCTTTTACAAACCACATTATTGTTTGAAGGTTTGTATGTTTTCAGAAAGCGTTGTCATGATTTATGGCGAATTTTTCCCTTGATTTTTATACACACCACCTGTCTTCTTTAAACTTCTCATCTTCTTTCCCAAGGAAGATTGTCCTTTAGGAAAACACTCAAAGTCAAGCAGTGCCCTTTAGAGACAGCAGCTGGCTGGGCTGCTCTCTGCTCGCCCTCCTGCTGGTTAGCAGTCACCGCTCAGCTGCTGTGCCCTGACGTTCTCGCTTTTCTCTCTTCTCGCTTTTCTCTCTTCGAGGACAGACAGCCAGATAGTTCTCCTGGTGGGTGTCCTGAGCAGCCTCAGAGCCTCTCTGGTATATAGTGAACAGCAGGAAGGTCAGGCTGGCCCTCAGCCTGGGGTCAAGAGGGAAGATTAAGGACTATGCTTCCATCCCAAGCTCTCTACCCTTCTCCCTCTGTTCTCATCTTAAGACAGTTGCCTCCAAGCGTATAAATGCAGCACTGGCTCTCAATTTTGTGTCCCTAGCCCAGGCTCACGTATCCAATTGCCACCTCTTTCACTGGCGGCTTACAGGCATGTCGATATCAATATAGGGCAAGCAGAATTCACCCTCCTCTTCTTCCCCGACCCGCACACGGGGGCTCCATCCGAGCACATTTCAAGGGCTGGAAAACAGCTATTCTTGACTTCTCCTTTAACATCTTCAGGCCCCATCTCTCTTGGCCCATCCTCAGAGATGCCTTTGCTGCACCCCTGACCACAGTGGGTCCCCCATCACAGGTTCTCTCAGGGCTGAGGAGCTCTTCTCAGCAGTACTTTTCACAGTTGCAAATTTATATCTCTATGTGTTTGTTAGTACTGAGTTAATTTCTTTCCCTCTCTCCCTGCGTTGGCCATTATGTAACCTCTAAAGTGGCTGAGATTCTGCCTGTTTGTTCACTATTGAAACTGGCAGCTAGTTCACTACCTGACTCAGTGTATATCTGTTGAGTTTCTGACTTAGGCAAGTGGGTGGCTGATGGTGCCATTCTTGGAGATGGGGGACTCAGGAGGAGGAGCATGCTTGGGTCGGAAGAGGCTGAGGTCAGTATTGGACTTGTTGAGTTTAAAGCACCTCTGGGGCACCCTCAGGGAGGAGCACTGCCAGCACTTGACGCATGGGCAATGGAATCAGAAGGCAGCCCCACGTCAAAGCAGGAGGGGCCCGGGGTGTGGCCGTAGTCTCCTAAGGAGAAGAGCTGACAGCTTTGGATGAGTAACCTGCATTGAAGTGTCACATAGAGAAAGAGGAGTCTGAAAAGGGGACCGAGAAGAAATGGCTGGGAAGACAGGAGAAAACCAGAAGGTGTTCCTCTCATAGAAGCCAAGGGAAAAGAGTATCAATGAGGAAGAGGGAACAGAAGTGGCAAATGCTGCTGGCAGTTGGATGTCTCCACCGGGCTTATTATAATCACCTGACTGGTGACTTATATGGAGGGTTTCAGAGGGGACAGAAGTAGGAAGCCAGGAAGCAGAGTTGAGGGGTCAGTGGGAGGAGGGGAGGAGATGGAGACAGCGGTTTGTGGAGGGAGGGAAGACAGTGCATGAGAGACGGGGCGCAGGGGGGCTGTGAGCGTATTCATTTTTCAGGAGAAGGAACTCTTTTTGTTGAAATGGCTAGATAGAGCTGAGGTGCCTACAGAGAGATGCAAGTACTCAGATGTGGTGACAAAAGCCATAAAATAGAAAATTCTTTCAACCTCCTACCTTCTCTCTGAGGTTGGAGAGAGGTTAAAAGAGTCAGGGGTGGGAAGTCTTGGGTGGCAGGTTTTAGGAGTGTGGAAAAGGTTTGAGGTAGCTGCTGCTGCTGGAGAAGAGGAAAGAGGCCGGTGTGTTCAGTAGGCACGTGGCAGGGAGTAAGGCCCTAGTCGTGGCTGCAGCCCCGTTCAGCTGTCTGAACATATCCGGACAAGTTATAGTGGTGGACTCTTCCTTAGCTGTATACGAATGACGGGCCTGGAGGGGTAAGAGGCTGAGGGCATTGGTGAGAAGAGGTTGACATCTTGTTTCACGGCATCTATCCAACAAGGGTGAAGCCAGAGGGGACCGACCATTGTGACAAAGTACAGGAGCCCAGATGGAGGTCTTGGTGAGACTGAAGGAGGACCGGAGACTGTGGCCTTGAATTAGGGCTTGGCTTTAAGACACAGGGAGTACTTCTGGGTGATGAAGAAGTCTGGGGAGTGAGGTTAGGGTCAGGCATTTCTGAAGCCAGGAGGCTGGGTGGGTGGTTCACATCTTCTAGGGACTCAGTGGAGAGGAAATGGGCTCCCTAGAAAGGGGGCAAAAGCCTCAGATTGTTCTTTGCAGTAGGACCCCCTGCATACACACTTAAGATGGAGAAGGGTGCGTGGGCATTGTTCCGATATCCTGCGGATTCCTAGGGCACTGAGTTTCCCTTGTCCAGAAGAGAAACCATAATTCTTCCAGGGAGCCCAGCTGGCATTGCAATGAGCCCTATCCAAAGAACAGAGCCTGTGAGGTGGGCCCCCCAGGGAGAGGCCAAGGGACTCTTTCTTTTATGGGGTATCTTCACTGCTGTACTTGAGAACTGCCAGATAGCGGAGAGGGTTGGACTGCCCAGCCACACACAGCCCACAAATTGTTTTCAGTTACATGGCTGGAAAGTGGATCATAGCACTTCATGTGAAAAATGGGAAGTATTTAAGCTCAAATGTAAAATGTTGCTTTATGATCCCATGGCAGCTTTAATTTAAAGCCTTTATGTTTAACCTGAATCAGAGGCCACCTGGTGAACAGAGGGAGAAAGTAACAAATATATTTATAAAGCAACAAATTCCAGGGAGGGGCTGAGCTCCCACCAAAGAGCTTCCCTGGGACCCTCACTGGTGACTCCAGTGACTCCTCCCTCAGGCTGGCTTCAGTGGCCTCGCCCACACCTTTGCTCCCAGTTCTACTCCAAATGGTTCCCTGACCTTCACATTTCAGGAGCTGCGTGCAGTAGGGGGGTTCAGCGAGCTCCCATGGTAAACACTCAGTGCTGTGCCCAGGTATAGGCAGTGCTCGGTAGTAAATGGTAGTCTTTGTGGTGCACAGTCCTCTCTCCACAGTTTGCCCCAGTTTCCAGATGCTGCCTGGCCCCCTCCACTCCTTTTCCTCGACCTTCCCTCCCTGCATCACTCTTTGTCCCTTAGGAGTCAGCTCTGTGCTTATCCCCACGGGTGCCCTCCTGGATCCTCCTCCCCGTCAGGGCTCTTGCTAAACTTCAGAGGGCTTGGTACCAACTTCTAACATATTGTCTGTCTCTCTGTGAGCTAAACATATGTTGATGCATGGTTTCTGCTACTAGCCAGAGAATGAAGTGGCTTCGTCTCTGTGTCCCAGGTGCCCAGCTCTGGCCCAGCAGAGGACAGGCTCCAGTAAATGTTTCTTGGCCAAATAAATGAAGAAGGACCAGATCATTCTTGATAATTCTCTGCATCTCCAATTTAAGGTTTCGAATTTAGGAGATGCTCAATTTCGGTTCATCGTAGCCCAATAAAATGTCATAGGCCTCTCGATTCCTAATTGGTTATCAGTATCTTTTTAAAGAGCTTAATTATACAAATGGAGCCACCTGTCCTGAGATAAGCATGATAAGGGAGACCAGGATGCCCACCAGAGGGTCCCCGTGACTTTTAGACATTGACTGTGATGGATTAGAAAGGCAAACCCAGGTCCCTCTGATAGTAGTCTGTTCACTCCTTTAATACTGGCAAATCTTACTCATGGGAAGTGGGGATTTGATAGAATAAAGATGGAATAAGAATCCAGAGCCAAGCCTGATGAGCCTTCAGGATGAGCAAGCTGGGTGTGCGCACGCCTGTGCTCTGTGTGTGTGTGTCTCTGTGTGTGTGTGTGGGCGGGGTGGTCGTGTGTCTCTGTATATATGTGTGTGTGTATAGTTGTGTGTGTATGTGTGAAGTTAAATGAGTTGATTTCACCTTATGCCTCTGGAGGCAGTTCCTAGAATTCTGAGAATCTTAAATGAT
>NW_006432447.1:6215022-6224581 GCF_000325575.1 Pteropus alecto | reverse complement strand
GATTATTGGATAAGCGGACATCTTCCAGAGGAGGCCACTGTGAAGGGAACACGCCCATCTGAATGTCTGTGTCTGGCAAATTAACTGCCGACACAAGATACATGCCCATGAGAACAGGCACAGTAGGCCCTTACAGCATAGCCGCCACTTGTCCGTGTGGGGACTCCCCTGGCCACTTGGCCATCACCCCTGGCTGCCTCCTCTCTTCCTGTCTGTCAGATCCTCTGGGCACCCTTGCTAGCTGCCCACATCGTGGGAAATAAGGAAAGCCCTCTCAGAGAAATGTACTCTTGTAACACCCCATTCGTTCTAAGGCCAAGCAAAATCAATTGGAATTTATCTGGTCTGATGGGTCGAGAAGTTTATGGAGGAACAGCGAAGGCTCCAGGCCTTGTATCAGATAAGCCAGCACCCATGCCAGCTCTGCAGCTCCCGGGCTATGTGATCTTGGGCCTGCAGTGTAGACACTCCTGCAGCCCCAGTTTCCTGCTCTGCTCAGTGGGGTAAGGATGGTAACTGTTCCATGTATGAAACAATGTGGGTAAAAAGTTTCTTCCTTAAACACTCACTGGGAAGCCTTAGCATAGTACTAATCCTTTGGAGGGGTGGAGTTTCTCTTTTTCTCCTTCAATGACTCAATCATGCTAATTAGGACAGAAAAGCCTAAGCTAAATTAGGGAACTCCAAGAGAAATTTAGCTCTGGGCAAAGTGATTTTGTGAATGGAGTTTTACAGTATTTGAATTTCAGGCTTTGCCAGGGACAAGTGGGCAAAGGGGGCTGAGTTGGTGATTCCTTCTCAGACTGGTACCACTGCCTGGGACTTGGAAGCCTTTGACCTGGTGGCTGTTTACTGGAAGCTGTGCTTCTGCATCAGCCAGCTACACTTTTTCTGGTGGTCAGTGACAGAAAAGCACAACTCAATCTTAAAGGAAGTATCTAGGCTCATGTAACTGAACGGCCTGGGGCTGATGGGGCTTCATGTGTTGTCTGGGCCCAGATTCTTAGGATCCATCTCTCTTTCTCCACCACCCGCCCCCTCTTTTTCTCTCTCTCTTTTCCCATCCCCTTTCTCTTCTCTCTACGCTCATGGTGTTGGCTCCATGCTGGGCTTCCTCTTGGTCATAAGAAGTCTGCCTGCAGCTGCTCCAGCCCCTATAACATTCTTCATCCATTTCCCCTTGGGGAGAAAAGATACCTTCTCCTGGTCCCCCCAGCAGAAGCTCTGGAATTAGCTCTGAATGGAACTGACTGGCTGGGCTTGAATCCCATGCCTGACCTGAACCAGTCCCTGTGGCCAGGGAAAATTAAGCGCTGGCCAGTACTCCCAGGTCCTGTGCTACGCAGAGCCTACCAGAATCCCTGGGGACTGAAGGGTGGGAGGGAGGAACTGGGCTATAGGTACCAGAAGGATGCATAGATGCTAGGTAGGGAAAAATGAAATCTAATACTGTGCCGCAGGCCCTAAGTGCTTTACAGCTTTGCACGCATTAATCCTCACAATAGCCCCATTTTATACGTAAGGAAACTAAGGCACAGAGCTGCTGTTAAATTATCTACGATCATGTGGCTAGAAAGTGCCAGCACTAACATTTAACCTCCTGCAGGCTGCTCTCCTGCTGACAGCCATGCTGTAACCCACTTTCCCCATGAGATGCTGCCCACCACTTATCTTCAGAGGGTGGCCACAGAAGCAGCTCCCAGCTTAAGCTGCTATGCACAACTCGAATTGAGGCTCAGTATGTAAAAGGTTTGTTCTCACGGTACAAGACATGGGTGGTATCCTTTTCCTGAGCTGTCATCCAGGAATTAGGCTTTCTCAGCTGAGACGCCCTGCCTCCCAGCAGATGGGCCTCTGACCTCCCTGCTCCCTCTCTCCTCCCCTTTCCTCCCCTGCCCTCCTCAGGTAAACCACTGAGGTAAGTCAGAGCTCCCCATCCTGGGCCTCCCACCTACTCTTTATCTTTTACTCTCACTACCAAAAGGCCTGTAATTAGGAAACATTAGCAGGCTCAAAACAGCTTTCATACCTGAAACATCCTCTGTAATTGCACTCTGCAGTGCTCTTCCCTGGCTATTAATGTCACTTTTATGAAGCAATGAGGAACAAAACACCCCGAGGCACTTAAAACATTTTTTTTTTTTTAATATAATACATGTCTTTTAGGAATGGAAGTTTAAAATCACCTGCCTGACAGAGACAGCGATAGATAAAGGCGTGGGGGGCTCGGGGTGAGAGCCATGGAGTTGGGGCCCGGGGGCCATGGAAGGTGGTCCGTGAGGTTAGATGCTGCTCTGGGAAGAGTATGATGGGTGTGGGTGGGTTGGCAGAGGCTGGGTGGATCCCCTGGAAGGAGAGGTGGGCCAGGTGGACTGGCTTCATCGTTTGTGGTTGCTATCTCAAAGGCTTTTATGCGAGATCTTTTTTGTGAGCATGGGTGAGCCTTTAACAGAGAGACGAATAGAAGATTACAGATGACCATCGTCATTGAGTAGAATATTAACATTGGTTGTCAGAAATACATTGAGTGTGACTGTGTATACGTGTGTACGTGTTGGGGGAGGTATGAGTGGAGGGGAGAGAGACCGATGGAGGGAGAGATGCTTCTCTTAGCTTGCTGTATTAAAGAATTTTGGGAGTTGTGATGGTTCACCAGAATCTTACTGTCTGGCAGATTTATTTTCTTGCTTTTGGAAATGGCTCACAGACTCATTCATCAGCAAAGCAGGAGATATTTCTGACTATAGAGCCTGTGAGGGAACCCCGGAGGTCACCCAGACCTTCTTTCCCCTCTTAAAGGCAGACTTAACCCTGTCCTGCCTGGACAGACAGGCATCTTTCTTCTCTAAAACCTTCCCTGGGAAGGCAGTCCCCTTACCTACCATATCCCTTGTCCCAACCCTGGAAACCTTTCTCCCCCTGGTCTGTGAGCCTGAGGACCAACTGCCTCAGCTGCCTGATGACAGTGCTTCTCAAGTTGAAGGCAGGGGTGGCTTTCAGGGCCAAGGAAGGCAACAGGGCCCCTGACGCAGGCACCAGGATGGAGCCGAGGTGCGTCAGCAGTGGCTCATTGCCCTGACAGCCTGAACTCACAGCTCCCTTTCACTGGTTGCCTTGGTGAAAGAAAGAAATATATTACTGGAGAAGACAAAGCATTAGAAGGAAGGTGAGGCAGAGTTAGGAGGCCTAGAGAAGATAGGAGGAAAACAGATGAAGAAGGAAGGGTCAAGGTGGGCAGAGGAGAAGACATACGGGGGCGCTGAGCTTGGCTCCGGAAGGAGGAGCCTAGCCTCTGTGAGAACTCGGCAACCCTCAGATGACACCTTTGGCCTTACCTCCAGTTACAGCCAAAAGTATGAGAATAATTTGGCCTAACTCCCCTGTACTTTGGTAGTATAAAGGAGCAAGCCCAGGGTTTATAATCTAATGTTCTGGGTATATTTCCATTTTCCTCTAAGTTCTTGAACTTCTCTGAGCCTATTTTCTGTCTCTATCATGTGAGTAATGTAAGATCTTATTTCCAGAGTGATCAGCAGGATTAAAGTGTGTTTACCTTCTTTGTAAACTCTAACGCTTAGTCAATACCACTTGCCCTAACTAGTACTAGGGGTCACAATGACTCTTGTTTGAGGGACTTAACTTCCTTCCATGGGTCGAGGATGAGAACTGACCAAAATACAAGATGAGCATTCCAGCATTTCTGTTAGGTTGTGATTCATGCATGAACACCATCTGAGGGTACACTCTGCTCTTAATAACAGTGCCATTATTAATAAGAGTGAAAACTACTGCTACTACTAGTTGCTGTTAATTAAGTGGCAACTGTGTACCAGGCACTGAACATTACCTCACTGAATTCTCACTAGGACCCTTCCAGCCAGGTGGTATTTCTCTCTTTTTATAGAGTAGACACTGAGGCTTGGACATTTATCCAAAAATCACAGAATTGCTTAGGGGTTTTGCTAAGCCTGACCCCAGGCCCGTCTCATCACAAAGCTCACTCTTGTACCTCTGTCCTGGAAGGAGCATAAGGAAGGGATCTCAGAGTCATATATTGTTCAGAAGGCAGAGAGCAGGGCCGAAGAGAGGCAAGATTCTCAGTTTCTACAAAGCGGAAGGGTAGATTTGAGGCTATGTGCTAGTGAGTAGCACACATGTTAAGCACCCCATGCATCGTTTTTTAAAGCATGCTTTATGGGAGGAGGTGGAGAGGGTGCCTCGTGATGCATGGCATTTAGGGGCACATAGTAACAGGTCCAGGAAGAGTGTGGAGGGGGAGGACCTGCTACCAGAGCAGGCGAAGCCTGGTCAGGGATCCAGAGGAGGGCACAGAGGGTCCTTGAGGATGGCTGACTCCAAGCAGTGATGGAGGAGCCTTCAGCTCCCATCTCCTTGGCAAATATCCAGAGTGAGGATTCCTGGGAAGGGAGAGACATGAAGTGATTTCAGATAATTGCCCAAGCCTCAGTGTCTGCTTTTTGTCCCAGCCAATGGCTTCAATGTCAGTTCTCTTGAACTAGCCCATGCTTCATTTGAGGTGCTTCTCTGCTGATAGAATGGAGGGGGGTGCGTTCTAGTCAGGGCACATCCTCGCCTCCAAGTGCACTCTCCTGCCCACTACTCCTTTTGGTAGAGACAGCCATGTCCAACACATTTCCCCATGTCACAAAGGACAGCCGACATGAAAGATGTTCGAGTCAACATTCGGACTTATCTTACTGACTGAGAGCTCTGCCTTCAAACTAACACAGTCGAGGTAATGGTCTACATTTGCATTTAGGTACGAACAGTTCATTGGGCAGCAGCAAGTCAAGGTGAGCTGAGTGGGTGCTGCCTCAGGTGGTGGGGACTTGCATGCATCTGGCCACATATCCATGGGGACTGACCATAGGATGCAGGTGCAGGAAAGGCCAGACTGAGCTGGTGGTTTTTGGAGCAATTTAAGTGTAAGTCGCAGGTGTTGGTGGCCCCACTGCATGCTCTGTTGGCCTGAGCACATCTGCCACAATGGGCTTATTCTGCTAGCTGAATTTTGAAAGGGACATTGGAAAACTTGAAGTGTGTCTAGTGTGGGCTGACCACTGATCATGTCATTCAAAGGATGTTTATGGACCTGGGAACCTCAAAGACAATCTGAAGCAAAGTCCAGGAGGCAAAGAAGTGAGATCAAAGTCTCCCCAAGGCTCCTCAGGACCAAGCTCCAGCAGCCACAGTCCCAGGACAAATTCTCCTGAAGTGGGTCACACACAGTGGCTACATTCCCCTAATTTGGTGTGGTAGACAGGAAGGAGGGGGTGTGTCCTCTTCTCAGGCCACATTTGATTGTCTTATACCCTGAGAATGGGATTCTCCCCAACCCTGAGAATGGAATGAAGCCAAGAGCTCCTCTAGGAAGGCCAGCTTCTTCCTCCCCCTACAGCTTGCTTTCTTGTCTCTAGCTGGTCACAGCCAATTTGGCCCATGCACAATCAAAACACTCTGTGCTTATGGAATGGACGAGAGGCTTATTTCTCTAGCCTGTAACCCAGTGTGGTGGCCCAGCTTCAGGCCAGCCTCTGCTCTGTGTTATGAGCAGAGATTCTTCCAAGCTGAAGGCCAGCTCTTCCTCATCAATGGAGCCCAGGCCTGAGCAGAGCAGTATCAGGCAGCTGAGGTCTGGGGCCCGCAGCTCCCTCCCCTGCCTTGTTCGACAAGGCCTTGTTGGGCAGCAGTGAGGACCACATTCAATCGGCAGCTTAAGATAATCACATGTATGAGGCACTGGGATAATGACAGCTGAATACCCTGCCACCGTTGCCATAGTGACCAGCCAAGCACTGATTCCCTCCTTTTTTTTTTTTTTTTCTTTCTTGTTCTCTGGGCCTCCTTGTTATAGGGCTGGCTGGTGGGGTAGGGGATAAATTTGGGAAATGGGAAAGAGAAAGAAAGGAGGAGGGGAGACCTAAGTGGGGTAGCCCATTATACTCTTTTTAAATACCCCAGCTGGAGGTGTTTTAAATCTCAACAGAGACAGTGAGAAACAGTGTCTTAATCCCCAGCTCCCTGTGAATTATTTAAAGAGATCTTGTCAGAAGGATGAATTTGTCACTGTTGCAGCGTCAACAGCAGCAGCAGCTGTCATAAAGGCTGAAGACCCCACTCCAGGCAAGGCCTGGTACGAAATGCTGCTGCCTGGTAGAAGTTACAGTGGCCTGGGGACTGTGGACAAGGAGCCTCCTTCTGAGACATAAGTCTGTAGTGTTTCTCCTGGAGTGCTGGCAGAGACTTCGGTGTGAAATGTACCAGGATGCAAAGAGATGCTCACCATCTGGACTCTGGGCCTGTCTGGCATTGCCCTCTGTAATGTGACTCCCACAGTCCACAGCCCTAGCATCTCTGAGCAGCGAGGGATGCTCAGCCTGGCCAGGAGTGGACAGAGCTGAACAGTGTTCATATGGCATTCGATGGACAGGCATACCCAAGGGAGGGCACTCAGGCCCTACCTGGGCCACAGCCAGCACCCCTAACTACACACACACACACGTACACACACACACACACACGTACACAATGCATGCATGCATGCATATATACACTCACATATGTACACACATGCATATACATGTATACAGTACATATATATACATATGCACATATCCACACTGGAGTGCATATACATGTATACAGTACATATATATACATATCCACACTGGAAATGATACACAAGTACAGACAACCAGACAGACAGGAGAGAGTCATAGATCATATACATCATGGAAGGAAAGCCAAGACTTTCAAGGAAAAATGACTGACCGAAGCTCAGAGAGAGGTTAAGCATGTGTCTTTGGAAGGCCAATAGTCATAGTAACTCACTTGCAGGGGTCTCTTACTCAGGTTTAAGTACTTTACTTGCATTATTATCACATGTAATCCTCACAACCACCTCATGAGGTAGGTACTATTAGTGTCCCTGTGTTAGAGAAGGAAACGAAGACTTAGAGAGGTTTAAAGCCTTGCCCATGGTCATGCAGCTGGGTCTGGCTGACTCCAGAGTCTATGAACTGGACTCCTATGCTGAGCCAGGGGTCACTGTGACCTCTAGGGTTTAGGGTTAGGCAGAATAACAGCAGTCCTTTTTAATTCCAACGTTTTTATAACTCCCTTCCCATCAATCCAGATATATTTCACTTGGGGCCATTTCTGCCACTCCTACTTCAATACAGTATTCCTTGAGTTTTTCTACCATCTAAGTTTCCAAAAGGATTTTATGGAAACTCTTGGAGACTGCACTGAGAAACGATGAATATGTGTTTTCCATATTCTAATTATTTCCATATTCTAATTATATCCCTTACCCCATCCCAGGGAGTGAGTAAATAGTCAGGAAATCGGCTTTGTGCCCTGAGGTATGGCTGCCCTTGCAGAACTCTGGGCTTCCAGAGGCAGTGCTCTGCCCAAGTCATCCTCCCAGCTGTTTGGCACACTGTATGGGGCCATGGTCATGAATGGGAGGCCATTCATGTCCTCCCAGCCCAGCACATCTGGAAGGAAAATTAAACATATTGGGAGGTGAGCTGGTGCTTGTAGCCCCCAGGGGAACCATAGAGTAAATGCTTCCTTCGTTGGTTGGTTGGTGTGCTAAATAGTAGATCCCTCTGGACCTGTAGGAATTTATGCCCCACAGACCACATTTCACATTTTAATTGGCCCTCTAGCTTGTCTAATACCCAAGTTCTTTCAGGCCTAGTCAATTGTCTATGCAGACGATGAGTCTTCAGGGTCCAGGCTGATTGGCAGTGGTGTCTGCAGCCCAACCCGAGCCATCTGCTGCCCTAAAGATTCTTGGGTCTCCTGTGGGCATGTGAAGTTGTGTGCTGCCTGGACCTCAGTGGGCTTCTTGTTCAGAGAGGCAGCCATCTCTAACTGGGGGCCTGATGTCTTTGGGATTCCCCTGATTGGGCAATGCCGGGGAAGTTCCATTATGGTCCCACGGGACAGGGACTCTTTACAAAATAGCAGGTTCCCTCAGACAAAAGTTTCTGCCTAAACAGACTGCTGAATGGGACTGAAACCTGTGAGCTGTGTCCAATTTTGTCTCCTTGTGGTCTGAGCTGACAGTGGCCTGGGGATTGCCAGGTTGAGAGAAGAGAGCCCAACAAAAGCCTGCCCAGAGGAAGCACTAGAGTTCTGGCTGTTGCTGGGAGATGACTGCTGGCTTTCCCTCTGGGTCCGTAAGGAGACAAAGTTTGGCTCTTTAGTCCTTGCATTCTGCTGACCAATGAGCGGGATTATTTATCCAGGATGAAGGAGAGGATTTCTGCACCCTGGTGCATCAGTCAGAGGTGGATCCTAAGGTTAACATGACAATGGTTGTGCTGATGCTAATAGAAATGATAATAATTGGTACCTAGTGAATGGTAGTTACTTGCAGGCACAGAGCTAGATGAGTTACTTAACGTGATCTTTCAGTCCTCACGATACCCTGCAAGGTAAATAGTATTTTGCAGATGAGGAAACTGAAACTCAGAAAGTTGTCCCTGGTTACAAAGCTGTAACTGACAGAGGTGAGATCCACTTGCCCCTGGCAAACCTCTCCTGCCTCACCTCCACCTACGTTCCCCTGGCCTGTGCAATTTGGCAGCCGTGCTGACCTCCTGGCTTTCTTAGTAACGTCTCAGGCATGCTCTTCCTCAGCAGAGTTTGTTCTTGTTTCCTGAGCCTGGAGTGCTCCTCCCTCATATACCCTCCAGGCTGCTGACTCCTGCAAGTCATTCAGATCTCTGCTTAAAGGAGACCTTCCCTGATGACCACATTGCTGGTTGTCAGTCACTCTATACCCTTACCAGCTCCTCAATAGTGTTTAATACTATCAGACTTTATATTATTCATTTGTTTCTTCCTCTTTTTCACTCTATTAGAATAGAAGGCCCATAAGAACAGGGACTTTGGCTTTTAGTCACTGCTGTCATTAGCACCTAGAACACTGCTTGCGGATATAAGTAGCTGCTTAATTCTTGATTTTAAAAATGAGTTAAATGAGCTGGGTTTGAAACAAATCAGAATAGCCAGAATCTTGTTACGCTAATAGAGGCCAAAACACCAATTTCAATGATTTCTACCCTCATCTTAAATAGCCGTGTCCAGAGGAAGTGACCCTTTCTTAGCCAGGCCTTTAGAATTGGCTTATTAGTGGCTATTTTATAATGTAGCGTCATAGTAACAATTGGACATTCTGGGAAGGGTCAGCCTGGGGAGGTTGCAGTTGTCCAGGGAGGGACTATCACAAATCTTTCCAGAACCCATTCTTGGAACTGAGGCATAGAGAAGAATCAACTCACTTTCTAAAACTTTATTTTATAGTGGTTCTGCATTTTTGACCAGGAAATATTTCTTTGCTTGCTCATCCAATTGACTCATCAGATTTGGTTACAAATGACCTTTGCCTGTTTCCAAAGTCTAAACCCACCCTTGGAGAATAGAGAATGTGTCAGAGTCTCTGAAGGTTGTTCTAGAAGGCAGTATAGATGGACCAGTGGCTGGAGTTCATGGCAGTGATTTTGAGGAAGAACAGCATATTTTA
>NW_006432447.1:6210224-6215007 GCF_000325575.1 Pteropus alecto | reverse complement strand
CCCACACCACACACACACACAATCAGCCAGGCTGCAAATAGTCAGTATTCACTGTCCAAATGTCAACAAGCACATATAGGGCCACTCCTGAGCAACAGCCCTATAAGCTCTGACTGCCAACAAACAAGTCTAACCTATATTTAGATCTAGATCTAGATGAACCTTGTCTTTCTCATACATCAGTCTGGTCTGAAACCCTGAACAAGTACTTTCTAATGGGTGTCATTGTTTTCTTTGTTATGCTTATCTCAAGGACTGGTGGTCTATTTGCGTCAATAATAGTGCCCTTTCAAAGGCCCTTAATATTCTGCTGGTTGTGCAAGGCTGCTTTGTTTCTTCTTCTTCCAGGGACCAGTGAGCCTTGTGGCATGAGGAGGCAGAGAAGTTGAGGAAACAGACCAGGGCCTTGCTCTTCCACTTAGGCTGCCAGTATTTATGGAGGGCTAGACACGGGAATATGAAGAGATCCCCAACACAGTCCTGCCCTCGTGTGTGTGTGTGTGTGTGTGTGTGTGTGTGTGTGTGTGTGTGTGTGTGTGTGTGTTTGACATCAGTGGTGGTCGTGGGGGATGGAATTTTGAGACTACAGCAGGACTGCAGAGAACAAGGGGTTGAGTGTTGGGTGTTTATCAGGAAGCATCCAGCAGGCAGCTGGGTAAACAAGCCTGGGGCATTGGGGAGAGGTCAGTGATGCACCCCATGGTGGTTGCAGCCTTGTGTGTGGATGAGATCACCCAGGAAAAAAAAAAACTGAGAGAAGGAAGCGAGAGGGGTACCCTGAGAAACCCGTAGATTTGACTGATCTCAGACATTACTGAATAAAAATGCCATTGCAAAGCTAAAAATGAACGGAATTGTTTCTCTTGTTGAAATGAACTAATAAATTAGTCAAAACATAATTCCCTGTCCTCAAGGAGCTAGTAGCAGGATCCAAAGTCACACACACAAAGCAATTAACAAATAGTTCAAAACAGTGTATTGTCAAATGCTAAATTGTGTAGAATAAGTTCAGTCGTGCTTTAAGCATTCAGAAAAATGGTCGCTGAATATCAGTTGGGAAGGCATCAGGGAGGAAATGAGACAGAGCCCCCTCAAAGGAGGGAGCTGCAAAGAGAGCTTAGTCCTGCCATCCATCAGCTGCCTGACTTTGGGCCAGTTATTGAAGGTCTCTGGGCCTCAGTGTGCCCATTTGTCAACAAATGGTCTTGGTCAACATGATCTATAGTGGCTTCCAGCCAGATCTATTATTCTCGGATTCTGTGTCTTAGATAAGTTGAGATGGGATGAGGGTAGGGTACAAGAAAAGTATTAGGGCTAGTCAGAAATGGACGTGGTCTCAGTGTCCAGATGTAAAAGGAGATGACTCCAGCTGGAGCACCTGCCATCTTCTTCATGGTCTGTTGTCATTAATTTCTGACCAAACAGTGGGCCAGGGCATTAGTCCAGGCAGGAAGTAATGCCAGCCCTAGCACATGGCCATGGGAATGCAAGAGAGAGGCCAGATAGGAGGGATAATGTCCTGGAAGAAATGGCAAGTGGTGGTGACAAATTGGGTGTGTTGGACATGGAAGGCATTTTGGGTCTGATACTAGCCTGACTCCAGGTTGGAAAATCAAGTGGTTTTTGAGTGGGGTCCTGGGCTTAAGATTCTGATTCCATCTTTGAACCACCCTCTCGATTCTACCCAGTCCCTTGGTATCAGTGATAGGGATGCTTCCTTGGCCATCTGTGCCTGCTCTAGATGCCACTTTTGCCCCAACTTAGGTATCACTTGTTCATCTGCAAACAAACTTGATTTAGTGAATATTTGTCACTTGAGACACAGGGATAAAGGGGTGAGAAGGGCATCACTGGCTTAGTGGATAAGATGAGCAGGGGCATGAAGCTGCCTGTGTAGCCAGGCTTTCTAAGCATGATAGAGACCAGGCCAGCAATGTTGGGGTGTAGGCTGGACCAGATAACATAAAGGGTTTTTTTAAAAGCTATATTGAGATATTAGTTACATGTCATAAAGTATACTCATTTTAAGTGTACAACTCAATAGGTTTTAGTAAGTTCACAGAGTTGTATGTATAATTATCACCCTAATCCCATTTTAGAATATTTCCATTACCTGCCAAAAAGATTCTTCATGCCCATTTGCAGTCACTCCCCATTCTCACCTCTGGTACCAGGGCAATACTGGTACTTTTCTATCTATAGATTTGCCTTTTCTGGGCATTTCCTGTATGTCGAATCATACAATATGTGGTCTCTTGGGTCCAGCTTCTTTTATTTAGCATAGTGTTTTGGAGGTTTATCCATGTCGTTGCATGTGCTAATAGTTCATTCTATTTTATTTCCAAATAGTATTCCATTGTATGGCTACATTATATTTTGTTTATGCATTCACTAGTCAATGGACACTAACAAAGGGTCTTGGGTGCCATATTAGAGTTGAGAGCTCCAAAAAGGGAGGACTTCAGTTAGATTGGCAGGCAGCGTTAACAATCTTATTCAACAAATAAAGATGTTCAAGAAATGTCTTGAACCTTATTTTCTTTTAATCAAATTATTTCAGACCCTGAGCCTCCCATCCCACTGATTGCTGATAATTTCAAGTCTCAATTAATAGTTCTTCTTTCGACCATGACTGTGCAAAGCTCCCAGAGGCCACCCTCAGAGAAAATTCTGAGCAAGCTACTGCATCGTCCATAGCCCCTGATCCTCTGAGGCCCAGTTACCTCCAAGAGCCCTAGGCATTCATAAATCTCTGGAGGTGATGGTGGCTGTAAGTAGTAACTTTGTCCTCCGCATTCTTCCTGAGACTTGACATTCGTATCTTTAATTTTTGCCAATCTGGTAAGCAAATCACGCTGTATTGCTGCTGTTTTAATGGGAGGAGATAATTACAGAAAAGACCACAGGAGGCAATATGTCAAATACCTAGAATTGGAGGCTGAGAAGCTGCCCAAGTGGAGACCTGTAGGACATTGGCTTTGGACGAGCAGTGAGAGCGCATTGAAGGGATTGGAGCTAGCACAGGCCTCGGATAAAAGAAACTGGGTCCTGAATAGGAAATTGGGCAACAATGGGGTAGTAGACCAAGAGTGGTAAAACTTCCTATTTTTATGGGTTTGGGAAATGGTGTGTGGGGACACAGGGTGGCTTAAAGCCTGGTTGAGAAGGCAGGACAGATGATGAGAGTATTAAAGGGACACGTGGCTCACTGGGTCTGGTCAAACCAGTTTCTTTCTGTGCGCCCCGTCCCCCACCCTTGCTTCAATTCACACTCGGCTCAGTGAGAACCTAGAGAGTCTACCTCAAAATATCTTTCCAGTCCCCACCAGTCTGGTCCAAGCCCACCATCATCTCTTGCCTAGACTACTGCAATGATATCCAGTTGTCCTTCCTATATACTCAAGGGCACTCCAACCCAGTTTGTACTTTGTATCAGAGAAATCTTTTAAAAATTAGTCTCTAATCAGCCATATTTTTCCTCCCTAAACTCATCCATGACTTCCAGTTAGTCTCAAGATGAAATTCAAAGTTCTTGACCAGACCTCCCCTCCCCTTAGTCTTATTCCTGCCGCCTGCAGCTTTTTACGACTCTTCTGTCACACAGGTTCCTCACGCAGTGTCATGAGGCCACTTCTCCCTACCACAGAGCCTCTGCACTCAGTGTTCCCAGCTTAGCTGCTCTGCGCCTTTCTGCCCCCAGCAGACACGCACGTCTCCTGGCTAACTTCTAGCCATCCGTTCCCTCTCAGTTGGTAGGATCTTCCGTGATACTCCTCTGTAGATCAGGTACACCCCCCTCTCTTGGTACCCTGTAATTTTCCCTCGCAGCAGTTAGCACAATTGTAATTATTGTCGTTATTTTAATAACCATTTGTTTAATATCCGTTTCTCTCACCAGATTATAAGCTTCATGTTGCTGTATCCCCAGTGGCTAATGGAATGCCTGGCATAACATTGGCATTCAGTAAATATTTTTTTTTCATTGACAAATGAACAAGGTATATAACTATAAAGCGATGAGACTGATTCCAAGTATCATAAACAAATAACAGTATTTGTGGCCCCTGCTGGGAACGCCATTCCACCCTCATCTTGATTTACCAAACTCTTGCCTGCCTTTAGAACCCCCATCCTGATTGCCACTTGCTTGGAAAGCATTTCTACCTCCCCTAGTCCAATCTGATCATTTGTTTTTCCAACTCCTTGCAGCACCCGCTGGCAGGAGAAGAATGAAATGGGGGCAGAAATGAATGTGAGACCCCGCGATGGCCTTTTTCCAAACGACGGGGAGTTATTTCCTTTTTCTCAATTTCTCTCTATTCTTTCCCTGTGAATATACAGCTGTATTCCCCCTAATTTGCTTTGATCACTCCCTTAGGAGCTGTCATGGAATCAATTAAATTGGTAGAATTTTATGACTCGAGGTCACCCAGTGTGATTCCTCATTTTACAGATGAGAAAACTGAGGCCCAGAGAGGTTACTGTTTGAAACAATTACCTCGGTTGGGTGTTATAATACCAATCAGTGTCATTTTCTAAGATAAATGTTCTCAATATCCCAGCTCCACGAGAGTGTAAATTCTCATTCTGTCTATTTAAAGACCTCCTGGTGGTGACAGTCTCAGTGCCAAGGTGAGCCCTGAAAGGTGGGCTTCCAGTCCTGTTTCCATGCAGTAGAGCTGTGTTAGTCTTGAGTGGGTCATGAACTGTGACTGGGATTAGGCTCCCAGCCTAAATGGGGGCCACGAGCTTCGCCTGTGCATTGACAATGGGGTCCCACATT
>NW_006432447.1:6208936-6210064 GCF_000325575.1 Pteropus alecto | reverse complement strand
AAGAGGTCTGGAAATTTGAATAGAAACAACTGCCAGCTACTTTCTCCTAATATATTTGCTTTCTGGTTCTAAAAAACCAGGCGAGCAGAACGTAAGTTTAACAAACACACTTAAATAAAACATACAATCTTAAAGAAGGAATGAACAGTGGCTCCTCGACATCTAGATAGTAAGAAGTTAAGCAGTGTCCAGGTGAAGTGTGGCCGTGTGCAAGGATCCCAGATGGAGCTTACAAAGGACTCCAGGCTAGGGAGGGAACTGGCCCTCTGGGAGTGCTGGGAGGGACTGAGGAAGAAGGGCTCAGGTGCCTCAGTGGTCAGTGGTGGCCCAGGCAGCTGGAGTAGCTGTGGGGTCACTTTATAGGTCTGGATGTACAGGACTAGCTCTCCGTGTGCTTTTTTTTTCCCTCCACACCATGCCTGGTGCATGTTTAAAAGACAGCCTTGCTTCTGCTGTCCTTGTCCTACAGGGAGATAATTCTGTGTAAGAAGCTACTGTGGTGTATTTCCCTTGGACACATAATTGGCTTTTAGCTCTTTGAATGAAGAATCCTAGTTTATATATTTCAACTCCACACTGTGAATAATAAGCAATTATCACAGTATTTAAAGAAACAGATACTGTTTGGTTTCTTTTATCACCACTGCTAAATTGTCAAGGATCTTAATTCACTTTCCTTTTTTACTTTAGGGAGTTGAATTTCTTCTGTCCTTTACTTCTTTAGCAAACACCCTGAAACTTTCTGGGAATACTCCCAGTTCTTGAGATCAGGGTCCTAAGCCTCTCCCACCCCGCCCCAGTGTGGGCAGCTGCTTCCTTTCTCAGCATAGGAAGAATGATCCAGAGATTATTCTTTGGCCCTTAGCCCAGAGTGGCTAAGCTAAGGAAGCCATGCCTTCATGGGCCCCCCTCCCCATGTTGCCTGTTACTAAAATAAGTTATTTGGAAAATTTCTTTGGCCATTCAAAGCACTATTTATCTCCTCTCCTCCCTATCTCCTTTTATGGCCACATGACCATGGATGAATTGCATGATATCTTTTTGTCTGTAAATTGGGGATAATAATATCTAGTTCTATTGGGAACTGCTGGGAAGATTGAGAGACATCGCTTAATAAACACATTGTTC